>NC_133112.1:15640689-16840689 GCF_022965805.1 Primulina eburnea | reverse complement strand
GAATGTTAGTGGGGTGAGTATCGGCTGATAACGTTTAGTTTAGGATAAATATTACTTAATTGCTTCATCATTACATTAAAGATTTGTTAATGACCACAATTTCTTTTAAAAGGTTTTTAAGCTCAATAAGTTTTAGAATAAGCCTATTAAATCCAAACGCACTCCCAAAAATATTTCGTGTTGGAAAGATTTTGAAAATATTAGCTGAACCATTAAAAAGTCCCCCGATTCGATAAAATTTATGTGCCATTAAAAATAAAATCGTGCGGGTAAAATACCCGTTAAAATCCTATTTTGTAAAATACCCTTAAAAACATCTTATTTTAATTAATAAAAATTAATTATGTAATAAAATAATTTTCCTGAAAATTCTCCGATCTCCGATCCTCGTTCGAGCGTGAAATGCATATAGAACCCTAATGCATGAACTTTTAAAACTTCATGAAATAAATCCCTATCATGCAATAATTATGCATAAAATGCCTGAATACAATTAAACACAAATTAATAAAATAAACATGCATTTTATTCTTTAAAAGAATTTAATAAAATAACAAAGAAATTTAATAATTTGAATGCACGTGGTTTACGTGGACTTTCAGATTTTTGGGACGTTACAATAAAATTATCCAACATTTTACTAAACCTAAAAATAACATTTAAAAAGTATAGCTCATACTATAATATCTCAAAAATCTCTTATAACATAAATAAAAGTCATAAAATATCTTTTACATAACTTAAAATCATAAATCATAACTAGTGCAAAAAACTAGCGTCGGTCCTCGGGTTATGTGCACCTCCAGTCCAGCAAAGTCAACCATCAAGACCTCCATAACATTAACATCATAATCACCTGCATCAATCACACCTAATGAGTCTAAAGACTCAACACACCATAATCTTGATAACAAATAATACATATACAAATCACATGCAACAGTGAACATACTTGTACTTCAAATATCGTTTTCATGAGTATGCATAAGTTTTAACAATAACATTTTTGTAAACATCTTCATGATACATAACTTTAAATAAAAATATTTTCATAATGATGCATCAACTTTGAACGTAAACATTTTCATAAACTTTTCATAAACATTTTCGTAAACCTTTCATATCCTAATAAACATATTCATATGAACATGCATAACATGAACCTCAATCTTTTTCTTTTCCTCATTTCATAACATAAATCCTTTCATGATGATCATAAACATTTTTCCTTTTATAGAATTCAGATCGTTAATTGTGACTTTCCTCAAACCTCAAAAAGTCGATGGATCCATCTACATGTAACAACAGTACTGGGCGACGGGGGCATCAGCAGCACTCTCACCCATCAACTGCGCCCTAGTGTTGCGAATTTGATTGTTGCACTTCCAAGAGCAGGTTGTCCACAAGTAGTATAATTCGATGAGTTCGAATATCGTATCCACGAGGAAGCTAAGATAATTACAAGTCCACTACAATGTATTTTATTTATTTTTTCTTTTAGTTGTTTGAATCTTTAATTGGTAATTTTTATTTGTTCAAATTTTAATTTAAGTAGTTGAGATTAAAGGATTCACTCTTGGTATTTTAATAAAGTTAACATTAACGAACATTATTGAAATCCACTTAATAAAATGGTTCCAATATATTAAATAATCATATTTATATTATGTTATATACTATTATCTTATAAGTATATAATATTTACCAAAACTTATAAATGTTGTCAAGTATTTATTGTGCTATATATATTTGTAAACACTAAATCAAGGTTCTCATTTTAAATGGTTGGTAAAACCAAACTAACATTTAAATGGTACCAAGAAATTAATATTATAATATATTTATATATAGTAAATCAAGGTTCCCACTTTAAATAGTTGGTAAAACCAAACAAACATTTAAATGGTTCCAAGTAATTTAATATTATAATATATTCATATATAATAAATCAAGACATCCACTTTAAATGGCTGGTAATATCAAACTAACATTTAAATGGTTCCAAGAAATTAGTGTAACATATAACAACAATAAATAAAAACTCCCACTTATAACTAGGGTATAAAAATGCTTAAAGAAATAAATATAACATAAACAATAAATAATGATTAAATAATATAAAACATAGATTCTTACCTTTCAGTAACCTTATTATCATGCCAAGAGTTTCACCTTTTCATCTCAACTTTAGGAAGTTAGCTATTCATTATTCAAAGTGTAAAACTTTGAATATGAAATTAACATGCTAATTATATTTAAATGAAGAAATAAAGGAAAAATATAGAGAAAAATATTATGAACTCAAAGATTTGTTCATAAGATGAGGGATATCTCAATTCATTACAATGCACCCCTATTTATAGCCAAATTTGGGGAGACAACCACAAATAAAATATTATTTTTTACACATAAGTATTCATTGGTGATCCAAGAAGTTATATTTTAATGCACATCACTTTTGAAAATCTTGTCCTCCGAATTTTCTTTTCCACATAAAATAAAATATGTAGATATCTGAGTTGTTGAGTTGTGGTATTTTTTTCACACCATTTGACCAAGTAATTTGAGAGTTATGGTCAAAATACTAGATCATGGTAAAACTGCCACTCCTTTGGTAACTTTAATTGTTGCTTAATTTGATTCCACTTATGAGAAGATTTTTATCTCATGCTTGCCACCAATATTGTAAATATTAACATCAACTTTCTACAGGTCCAAGAATCATCTTAATCCCATTTGCAACGCCAAGTTTGTTCTTGTTTTATGGAACCTGTAAAAAATAGTAAAAACATATAATTACACAACAACTTATATTTTATACAATTTATTATAAAACATATAATATTTAAACATTTAATAAAACAAAAACTATATATTTATATTATAAAAAATTTAATTAATGTATAATTTTTATGTTTATCACACATCCCAACCAGCTTATTGCTAGTCCCTAGTAATTTAAGCGTTAATAGCAATACAAAACATATTGATTAATTTAAATAGAAATGTAATCAGAACTATCTAAGTGTTTAAATTAAATTTGAAAACTGTCAAAGTTATATCATGATCATCATGATTATAATTTATGAAATAATTTGAGATGATCAATTCAAAGCTTATTTCAGGTAGTTAATTGTATACGGCCTTCAGAAATTCCTAGTAAGAGTTTCAACTCCATATCCTCACAGGTTAATAAATGTTTCAATTTATGGCAACGATTTCTCTCATGGAGTTGGAATACAGATAAATGCTCAGAAAAATGGTTTACAGAATGCGGACAGACAAACGAGCCGAACTAATCAAAAGATAGAGAATCCATTGATTCAAAATCTAGTTGTTCTTATTATATATTTTTTCCTGATATTTTTTTTTTCATAACATCATGGAATTAGACTAAGTTTATGCTTCTTGACCACAAATTTATTTAATTTGTACAATAAATTTCTCTCTTTTTTTTTGAGAGATATATGGCTCGTATCATATAACTTAAAAATTACATAGATCTTCAATATCTTTCTTTTTGTATTTTTCTCTTTTTTTTTTCCAGGAAATATCATTTTTTTTCAAAATAAGAACTCAAGATCTAAACAATAGATAGTCTCTCTCATGATCAATAAAGGCTCGAAAGCTGTTTTCTCAGTCCTCTCCACTCACTCACAAAATATGTGTGAGTTTAAAATTTTAGGAACCCTTATAAGGTATACTTTGCGCCATATACTTTAATACCTGATTTTATCACAATGGTAAGTCACTCAAAAAGATTTCATAAATCATATTTTTATATTGATCAGAATATTAAAATTGACTTTTTTTCAAATAAAAATTTAAACATTCTTAAATAGATTAATGCATGTTCTAATTTAAATCTTTCAAACATGTAATGTATGATATTTTTGCAAAAATTACTAAGATACAAACAATAAACATGATTTTATTTTAAAATAATATATATATTTTTTATTTTTTTAAATTTTTTTTAATTTTTTTATAAGTTTGTTCTCCCGCAATCAGAATATGACATTGTCCCTAATGTCAAAATAACTATTAATAAAGAGTACATAATGAAAGAGATATCACCTGGATTTTATTGAAGATAACTGCTACTACTTAAATTATAATTCACTCAAGTGTAGGTTGTCTGCAAGTAATATATTTCGTAAGTACGAGATCGATCCACAGAGAGGTTATTTTGAGTTTAAATTTATTAATTTATAGATTACCAAATGCAATAATGAAGTTTACAAATTATAAATTTTATCAAGGCTTGAGGATTTATTCTTGGTTTATGTAATATTGTTTAACTAAAAGTAAAACAAAGGAAACCACCATATATAATGGTTCCAAGAAAATTAAACGCACACATAATTTAATATAGTTCCCACTATAGAAAATACCGAATTAACCGATATTTTATATATGGTACCTATGATTATAGTTATAACTATATAAATATATAATTGCATAAAGTAAATGTTAAATTAAATCATTATATTTTATTTAGAACAACCGGCAGAGCCACGCTATTACCTAAATAAAATATATTGATTTAATAAGTTAGTTGCGGTAAAGTAAAAGTTAGTTGCAGAAAATAAAAGTTAGTTGCGATAAAGTAAAAGTTAGATGCGAAAAAATAAAAGTTATTTGCGAGAAAGTAAAAGTTAGATGCGGAAAAATAAAAGTTAGTTGCAATAGAGTAAATGTTAGATTGTTAGATGTTAGTATTAAATCATAAGAGCCACGCTATCGTCTAAATAAAATATTATAAAATAATGATATATATATAATATAACAATAATAATAATTGATGAAATATTTATTGTATCAAAATTAAACAAAAAATCAAGATAACCACTTCAATGGTATCCAGTATTTGATGTAAATTGATAACAACAAATAATTCATTTTTACCTACAATAAAAAGAAGTTATCTAAATGAAAAGAAATAAAGAAAGAATATACAAAATATAAACAATCTTACTTCATCAAGAATGCATCCTGTTCACCTTGACATAATAGATTTAGCTTGCTATAAACTTACTTTTGATCAACACTAAAATATCACTCATAGTTGAGAAAATGAAAGAAAATATATTTAAACTTAGAACTTTGATACACACTCACACTATATTTTACAATGAGATAGAATGATTCTCAAGCTAGCACAAGGCCTCTATTTATAGGCCAAATGAGAGAAAGAGTCAAAATTTTTATTAATGCTATGTAGTTGTAATAGTAGTCTTTGTCTCTTCCAACTCCAATTCCGTGTCCCTTCTTTCAATGCCTTGTTCCACGACTTTAAACATTGAATTCGACTCTGCTCAAAACGGCAAACATGTGGGGAATTTTCTGTAGATGAATTTGGCCACTTGATTCACCTCATTTGGTTAAATATTGAAATAGTTATGATTTTTTTACTATATGCTGGTCATAGTAAAAGTAAATTTGTCCTCCTTTTGATATTTGCATAATTTGATCATCTTAATAAACTTTTTAGGCAATCATGTCTTCTGCAAAGTTGTAGATAATTTCTCAAGGATTCCAAACATGTTTGTGTCACCTCCATTTGAATTTTCTAGCTTGAGTTATCATTATTTTACCAACACGTAGAAAACCTGAAAATAAAATATATTTAGTAAGACATTTAAATATAAACAAACAATACTAAAATAACATAATTTATAATTTTAATGAAACTTAAAACTTTAAAATACATATTTTAACATATAATAAATTATTAATTTTAAGTTTCATCACACCCCACACTATCTTATTACTAGTCCCTTAGTAATAAAATTTATCGGAAAGTCACAACCTAGATTCTTTATTCCTTTTATATATTCAAATATACAAACATATTCATTTTTAAAAACAAAGTCATATACCGATTTATATACATATATATATATATTTTCTTTTAATATAATAATATATAATTAGATGTGTTTTTATTCTTATTTTCACATAATATATAAAGTAACAATATATATATAATTTTTAAATTTCTAAAAAATGTATAATAACATAGTCAAAAAGATAATTCACACCACCCACCATAACATGTATAATATCAAGAATATTATTGTAAAAGCCTCAACTCCATATATTCTTTCGGTCAAAATATTTAATGAATAGCTAGTTTTCACTCATGGAGTTGGAAGGAATATTAACTCTCATTGAAAAGGGCTAGGTATTAAAGCAGACAATTAAATAAACTAATATTGAAAACAAAATAGGAAAATTTACAAAGAATAAAATCCCCTTTCTTTTCTCTTTTTTTTTCTATTTTTTTTTAAATAACGTGAGTGCAAAATTTTACAATAACATAAACTTTTTTTTTATCCAAATATATATATATATATATATATATATATATATATATATATATATATATATATAAACATTTATATAACAGATACATCCGACTACCTTTGAAACTTATCTAGCACAAACAAATCTTTTTGTTTGTTTGTTTGTGTTTTTTTTTTTTAAGAACACATTGATTGATGTTTTTAGAACACATTGATAGTACATCAATCAAATATTAAAAAATTACAATAAATAAAATATTTTGCAGTCCGTTATTTATTTACATCTTTTTTTTTCTTTTTTTTTCAATAAATAATTTTTTTTTAGGTGAGTTATATTCTTGTAATTAACCATTTTTTAATAATCAATAAAATGTTATTAATTGTTTTCTCATTTCTCACCACTTACTCACAAAAGATGTGTGAGTATATATTATATTTTTACAAAAATAATTCTTTCAATTATACATGTTAACAACCATATAAACCATATCTTTTAACTATATTCTCATAAAAATTTTAGAAATTATTTTATTTGAAAACACACACAATTATATACATATATGTAAATAAATAAACACATCTATTATATATTTTATATTAATTGATCAAATATATATATATATATATATATATATATATATATATATATATATATATATATATAAATTGGTACATATGAAAAACTATTTTTTCTTGTAGTCTGTAATTTGAATATAATGAATATTAAAATCTAGTGTATTGTGATTTTCCGATAATTATTAACTAATGCGTCTCAAATGCATTTTACTGACACCTTACTCGACATTGAACTAAAAAGTATTATTATTATTACTACATATTTTTATTTTTATATAATAAAAAAAAACTAAGAAGAGAAGAAGAAGAAGAAGAAGAAATTATTCATACCTTAAAAAAAAACATAACATACCGTTGAATCACAAGTTTAGCATCACATGAATTTTCTTTTCTTACTCTTGGATGTTGGCCAATTAAGTTGAGATAAGAATAGATCTGGTTCATGACTAAATCCTTGTAGTAAATCAATAATTTCACCTTCACTTGTAGCAGAAACTAACATCCTTCGCGAAGCTAATGAAATAAATCCATGTTCCACAACATCATCAAGAAACGATAACAGTTTATCATAATAATTGTTAACATTTAACAAACCAATTGGCTTATTGTGGATATTTAATTGTGCCCAACAAACAGTATGAAATATTTCTTCCAAAGTACCGAAACCTCCTGGCAGAGCAATGAAAGCATCTGAATGTTCAATCATTTGAGTAATTCGTTCATACATGTTGTCCACTTTCATTTCTTCTCCTATTGTTGGTCCTGTAAGATTGGCTAAGGTAATCGGAATAATGCCTAAGACTTCACTTCCACCTGCATGCACAGCTTTTGCAACTTTTCCCATGAGGCCAACTTCACCACCACCATATACCAAATGAATCTTTTTTTTAGCAAGTGTTATTCCAAGCTTTTCTGCTACATCTTCATAAATTGAATATTTTCCTGCACTAGATCCACAAAATACACAAATATTTTTTATTTTACTTACCGTGGACGTTGACATGTTGAGAAATATGTTTTCTGTAATTGTTAGATCACAGCATATGAATTTATAAGCGTAACATGCCAAAAGTCAATATTTGAACAAGACATTATTATTATTAAAAGAAAATAAAAATGACAAAATTAAAACAAACATATACATCATAGTTGTGATTGTTGCTCACATCTTCCTCTGATTTTACGTTCAGTAACGGCTTCAACGCCTTCTATGAGTCGAGGATATGCTTCACATCCAATTTTCTTATAAATTGGCAAACAGGGTCTTTTAACGTAAGATTCCCAAGACAAGATTGTATATATATATTTACTTATCTAAATAGACATGCGTTACTACAGTAGGATCTTTGTAAGGCTGATTCCACCGTCCATATTGATATTCCTCATGTTGAAATTGCCACCATAGTTTAAGAAGTTCATTTTGCACGAATCCACTAGAATGCGTATCAAGAACCTCTAGAAAATTATCCAAAGGCTCTTTACTCAGACCATTCTTAATGAATAAAATTTTATCTTCTCTATTCATTGATGTCATTCCAACATTTTTGCATTTCCCATTACAAGTCCACCTAGCACATTTATAACATCCACCTATATGTTTAGCTCTTCGCTTTTTGGCATATGTGCTTTTACCAAATCCTGGCATATGTCTTATTATTAATTCACTTGCTTCCCCAACCAATTGGACTTTTGCTTCAATTATCAAACGGATATCATTCGGTATGCCATATGACATCATCAACCTAAGCCGCTCACATCTAGCTTTATAAATTTTTTTCAACGCATTATCAGGTAAACAAGCAAAATATTTACGAAGATTTATAATACACGCATCCATATTATTATTATTATTATTATTATTATTATTATTATTATTATTATTATTATTATTATTATATATTTCAATTATTTTTGGAAAACTGAAGAAACCGACTTAGACAGTCACGGAGTACCGTTATCCGCCACTTAACCGGGAAATGAACTAGAATCAACAAAAACAAAATGAAAATATCAACAACTATTATGGATCATATAAAGGCATAAACTCATCATTAAGAATTTCATTTTCTATAAAAGGCTTAAGTCTTTGCCCATTAACTTTAAACACATCATTATTTTTGGGATTTTCAATATCAACAACACCATGAGGATAAACAAATTTGACTATAAATGGTCCTGACCACCTGGATCTTAGTTTACCTGGAAATAAATGCAAATGAGAATTATAAAGCAAAAATTTTTGTCCAATTTCAAATGACTTTCTCATAATTTTTTTTATCGTGAAACGCTTTAGTTTTATCTTTATAAATCTTTGAATTTCATATGCATCATTCCTTAATTCTTCAAGTTCATTTATTTGCAATGTTCTTAATTTAGATGCATCATCTAAATTAATATTAAATGCTTTAATTGCCCAATAAGCTTTATGTTCAAGTTCAACCGGTAAATGACAATGCTTACCAAAAACTAACCTATATGGTGACATCCCTAATGATGTTTTAAATGCAGTTCTATATGCCCATAATGCATCAGTTAATCTTAAAGACCAATCTTTTCGATTTGGATTAACTTTTTTTTCTAAAATATGTTTTATTTCTCTATTTGCAAGTTCAACTTAACCATTACTTTGAGGATGATATGGGGTAGAAACTTTATGTGTAATGCCATATTTTCTTAACAAAGAAGAAAATGATTTATGTAACGACCCGAAAATCAGACTACGTATAAGCCATGCATAATTATTAAAAATGATTTATATATATATATATATATGAAGGGTTTAATTCATTTTGATATTTGACAAGTCATAACTATTTATTTTAAATGCAAAAGTTTAGTTTTATCTTTTCAGTTAAATACGCGAGGACGGACCGGAGTTTGGAGATTAGAGATAAGATTAATAATAAGAAAAATATTCCTAAATTTAATTTAAGTCAAGGAATAATTTAATAGAATATTTTAGGATTTATTTAAGTTAATTAGAGCTAAGTTATTAAATAAAGTTCTTTAGGTTAATATTTAATTAAAGCTTAAATAAAAATATGTAAACAAATGGAGATAAATTAATCTAAGTCTAAAGTAATCAAGAAATTAATAACCTAGCATTTTAATACTTAAATTTTTGGTTAAGTATGTCATGCAATAATTTATTCTAAATTAATGTGTTAATTCACTAAAATGTATAATGGGTATTTAAAAACCTTAAACAATTATAATGCAAGGTTTAAATAAAAATATACAATACAAATGAATATCAATTTCAATCAAGATAATTCAAAGGTGTAGTAAACCATTCAAACCATCCTCAATGGCCATTAAGGTGTAGTTATTCCCTCATTTTAATTCTCTAATGGGTAGTAAATTCAAATGCAATAACACACCTCAATTATACTCAACATATTAGTCTAAAAATGGTTGAACATGCAGCAATAAAATGAGGAAACTATCGGAAGCTAGGGGAGAAGAAACAATACAAACACATTCAAATTCTTGACTTGTAACTCCCAAACTAAATACCTATTATAGCACCTTTAACACCTCCTATATCATTCACCTTCATCCCTAACAATTCATACATCCATATGCTCGAAAATTAGCAGAAGAATCAGCTGAGAAAATCGTAAGAACAGCAGCAGGAAAATTAAGAAAGAAAAGAATCCTCAACTTCGATCCCGTCGCGTCGTATTGTCGTTTTGATTTGTTTTCTTCGAAACAAATTCCAGGCATGTACATGTTGTTTCTTTGCTCTTCAATCAAGTCATATTAGATATTTAAATAAGTATATTATCAAGATTCATGAGACAAACCGAAAATGACAGCAAGTAAATGGTTTTAAGGAAATTCTGTACAGGCCCCTCGGCCATATTGTTTTTGTTATTCATGGTTGCTGAGTTTTGCTGAATCCAGGTGGGTGCTTCGGTTCCAGGCTGTCATGGCTGCATATAGGCATGCTTCAGAGGGTGTTGGGGTGTTGATAGTCCATTTGTTTAAGTCCATACACCCAGTATAAAGAATTGACAGCAACAATCCCATTAAGTTGCAGATTTTGTGTCAAAATTGTGTCATGTGGTTGCTTGGGATGAGAGTTCGAATCATGGCTGTCCTAGGGACTGTAGCCATGGTTAGAACCCTCCCTTAGCATGTCTAGGATGTGGCTAAGGAGTCCTTTCCAAGTTTGGTTCATGGGTCCATCACAATTTCATCAAAACAATACAGCTGCATTATGTTTCTTCAAAATTCTGCATGAGCACACTTTCGGTTTTGGGTGTTTTGTTTGGATTATGTTTGGCTTCTAGCCCATAGCCATGGTTTATACAACACTCCATCATGTCTAGGTCGAGCCATGGTTGATCAAATTGCCATTGGAACGACCCAAGACAGTAAAACAAGTTAATACATCTCAAGACACAGCATGCTGTATTTCTCGGCTAGTATGATGCATTGTCCTAGGTGTTGTCTCGGTTTATGGTTGGCATTTAGCCCTTAACCATGGTCCAAGCCATGCCTTAGGATGTTGGTAAGATTCTAGGGTTGATGGTTCAAGCCAAGTGTCAAAATATTTCAGAGTTTGAACCCAAGCAAGCAACATAGCCGCTGCTGTATTTTTCTGATTTTTGACAGCAACTTGGGTCACGGTTTTTGGTGTTGTTTGAGTCCTTGGTTGGCTTTTAGCCCATGGCCTTGGACTGGACAGTACCTCAATGAGTTAGAAAGGTCATGTTTTTGGCCGTTCGTGATTTGGTCGAGTTTAGAGGTCGTACGAGAATTTACGGCGAAAGGTGCCAAAATGACTCTCGAAAGAGCGTTTTATGTTTTTGGACTCCTTTCACCTATTTTCGTGTTTTACACTTATTATGCATATTTTTCAGTATGTTTGTGGTATTTTAATCATGGTTAAACGTCGGTTTAATGTTGGTTCGGGTTGGTACGAAGCCATGGTTAAAAATCAAGTTGTTGGTCCGAATCGTCTCGTTTTTGGTTCCATTGTTAAATTTTTGTCAAATTAAGATTTATTGCATGTGTCCCATATTAGAAAGTCGCAGCAAGCCTGGGAGTGATCCAACTCATCCGGTAAAATAAGGTTATAATTATATTACGTGCATAAAAATATAAAATGTTTATTTTGAGATATATGCGATATGTCTTGTGGCCACCTTATGCTTATGGGTTTGGAAGTCGGTAGGCGCAACCGAGGACCTCTCCGCCCGGTGACTTACGACCGGTTTATGATTATTTATGGGTACGGACATCCAGTCCAAGGGCTGTGATTGATCTCTACCGCCCAGTATACTGTGGTTTAGTCTGATCAGGCGCTTACGCTATGTTATGGGCCACTTGCTTAGAAACATTATCTCTACAGAAAATTATGACATGTTATGACAGAGCTCTATGGAGCAAAGCTTTTACGTATGATTTTCAGATATGCACGTAGTTATAATTATTCATGATACGATTTTCACCGTACGCCTTACGATACTTTATTTTTAAGTTGCACGCGATTTTACGATATATTTACTTGTTATTCACGATATATACATGTTGAGTCTTTAGACTCACTAGACTTGATTGTTGTAGGTATTGACGAGGTCGAGACCGCGGGCGGAGACCAGTGAGCGATCTTGGGACAGCAGTAGTAAACCCGAGGACCTCATGATTTAATTTATGCACTTTTTATTATTCAAACTCAGTTTTAATACGTTGGATTATTTTTAAATTGATACGTTGGATTATTTTTAAGTGATGTTTACGTTGGATTATTTTTAAATTGTTGTTTAAAAACAATATTTGCTTCCGCTGTTATTTTAAAGTTAAAATTATTTACACGTTTATTTTAATTAAATAAGACAAGATAATTATTTATTTAGAAAAATTTAATAATTCCGCAAAATTATGAATACGAAATACGGGCCTTTACAATTTATTTATAAGATGACTTCCCTCGTCACTAATTATTGCTCTAGGTATTCCAAATCGACTAAAAATATTTTCTTTTAAAAAGTTTATAACAACTTTATGATCATTAGTTCTATATGCAATTGCTTCAATCCATTTTGAAACATAATCAACAGCGACTAAAATATACGTATATCCAAAAGATAATGGAAATGGACCCATAAAATATATCCCCCAACTATCAAATATTTCAATAATTATTATTGGATTTAAAGGCATCATGTTTCGTTTTGAAATTGATCCCATCTTCTGACAGTTTTCACAAGATTTGCAAAATAAATGCGTAACTTTGAATAAAGACGGCCAATAAAATCCACATTGTAAGATTTTTGTAGCTGTTTTATTGGATGAAAAATGACCTTCACATGCTTCAGAATGACAAAATTTAATAACATTACTTACTTCATTGTCGGGTATGCATCGTCGAAAAATTTGGTCAGATCATCCCAATAAAATTTTTTAACTTCTATCAAGAATTTATTCTTATCCTGTGAATTCCAATGAGAAGGCATTTTATTTGTCACAAGAAAATTTACAATGTTAGCAAACCATGGCATAATAGTAGCATAAAACAACTGATCATCTGGAAAATTTTCATTTATTGGTATTTCATTATGAGTTGATTCAGTCATTATTCTAGATAAATGATCGGCTACAACATTTTCTTTTCCTTTTTTATCTTTAATTATAATATCAAATTCTTGTAACAATAAAATCCATCGTATTAATCTTGGCTTAGCATCTTGTTTATTTGATAAATATTTTATGGCAGAATGATCGGTGTAAACAATAGTAGTAGAACCAATTAAATAAGATCGAAACTTATCTAATGCAAATACTACTGAAAGTAATTCTTTTTCAGTAGTTGAATAATTTATTTGGGCACTATTTAAGGTTCTACTAGCATAATAGATTGCATAAGGTTTTCCTTCTTTTCTTTGTCCTAACACAGCTCCTATAGCATAATCACATGCATCACACATTAATTCAAATGGTAAAAACCAATCTGGATGTTGTAAAATAGGTGATGTAACTAAAAGATTAATAATTTTTTTAAAAGCATTTTCCCATTTATGAGTCCATTCAAATTGTGTATCTTTTGTTAAAAGATTTGAAATTGGTTTAGATATTATGCTGAAATTTTTTATAAACCTTCTATAAAATCCTGCATGACCCAAGAATGATCGAACTTCTTTGACCGTTTTTGGTGATGTTAAATTAGTAATAACATCAACTTTGGCTTTATCAACTTCAATTCCTTTTTCAGATATCACATGTCCTAAGACAATCCCAGATTTAACCAAATAATGACATTTTTCCCAATTTAAAACAAGAGTTTTTTCTTCACATCTTTTTAATACTTCTTTTAGATTTTTAAGACAAATTTCAAATGAGTTTCCAAAAACAGTTATATCATCCATAAAAACTTCTACAAATTCTTCAATCATATCACTGAAAATAC
Source organism: Primulina eburnea (assembly GCF_022965805.1). Classification (NCBI taxonomy): domain Eukaryota; kingdom Viridiplantae; phylum Streptophyta; class Magnoliopsida; order Lamiales; family Gesneriaceae; genus Primulina; species Primulina eburnea. The sequence goes on along the minus strand of NC_133112.1, from coordinate 16,826,391 downwards.
TTAACATGCATCTTTGAATAGCCGGAGCATTACATAAACCAAATGGCATTCTTTTAAATGCAAAAGTTCCGAAAGGACAAATGAAAGTAGTTTTTTCTTGATCTTCTAATGATATAGGTATTTGATAATACCCCGAATACCCATCAAGAAAACAGTAATAAGAATTTTGTTGGAAACTAAATTCTAGAGTTTGACAAAACACAAATCAAACGATCAAATCAACTAAATACATGAGAGCAAATTCGGCAGCTGGACATTCAACTGAAATCAATCAGTTAAGAACAGATCAGTTAAAACATTCAGCCGAAATCATTAAAGCTTCTCAACTGAAGATACCTCGGGAAAGATCATTCAACAGACAAAAAGACATATCAGACAGCAACTGAATATGGAAAGCCGCACTGCATAGAACAACGTATTTCGGCTATTGAGATTAATACGCCGTCGTACAATAAATGATGAAGCGGCAATCGAGAACATTGTCCAAGAAATGATAAGGTGGCAATCAACGGATACGAGAATTCAAAATTACCGTTGAAAGATAAGTCTATAAATATGACTAAAGAGCAGTTGACAAGCGACGCGATTGACCAATCTCAAACTTGCCATTACTCCGTAAAAAATCTCAGCTCACACTTATCAGATCTACTCGTAGCAATCAAGGCTACACATTGAGCAAACTAGCACTCTGAAATATTGACAATTCGATAAGTGCTAAGTTCAGTTACTTACAGAGATCATTGTATTATACTAAGAGTTTCAGTTCAGGCAATAGATAAGTCCTAACAGAAGTGGGTCTGTACAAGCGTTGTACTCGATCAAAGTCTTTTAGTGAATATCCTATCCTTGTGATAGAAGGGGTGACGTAGGAGTTATTCAATTCTCCGAACATCCAGAAACATATGTGTTATCTTTACTTCAGCTCTTTATTTCCAGTTAGATATTCTATCTTTCAATCAGTTTATTTTCCGCAACTGCTTATTCAGTTTAACTGCTTGATATTGACCGACGGGATACTTAGTTCAGTTTGTAACAAAACTGAACTACCTTTTTCGAAAAACATTTAAAATTCTTAGAAGTGTTTATTCAACCCCCCCTTCTAAACACTCCTTAGTCAATAACCGATCCTAACAAGTGGTATCAGAGCAAGGCATATCCTGTCAAAGATTATCTATCCTCAATCTAATCACTATGTCTTCATTCAATAAGATTCCAATGTTCTCCAGGGAAGATTTTGATGATTGGAAAATCAGAATGCAGGCTCATCTAGCTGCACAAGACGATGACACGTGGTACGTCATAACTGACGGACCCATGAAAATTTTGAAAGCAAACACATCTGTTGCTATCACTGAAGGGGCACCTCACCGAATTGAAAAGCCTCGAGATGAGTGGACTACAGAGGACAAGAGAAAGGCAAATCTAGACAACGTTGCAAAAGATATATTGTATAAGACACTGGACAAAGTAACGTTCAGTAAGATCAAAATGTGCAAAACCGCCAAAGAAATTTGGGAGAAGTTAATTCAACTTTGCGAAAGAAATGATCAAACAAAAGAAAACAAACTTTCAGTTGCTATGCAGAAATTCGACAACATCAGAATGAAGATGGGAGAAACAATGGATGAGTATGATGAAAGAACAAGCTGTATCATCAACGAACTAAATGCACTTGGAAAAGTGTATACAAATAAAGAAGTAGTATTGAAAGTAATCAGAGGACTTCCCAAAGAATGGGATGTCAAAACTATGACAATGAGGGAATCCAAAGATCTTAACAAAGTTGAACTTCACGATTTATTTGCAGATCTAAAAGCATATGAGTTTGAACTTCAAACTCGAGAAGGAGAACCATCTACTCCAGCAGCAACTACTGCCTTGACTGCTGTTAGAAATGAATCAACTGGTTCAGTTGAGAAAACTGCTGATCAGCTGAGCAATGATGCCATGTCTCTATTCATTAAGAAATTTGGAAGATTCATGAGGAAAAATCAAGGAAATTTTCAAAAGAATTATCAAAGAAACAACTCCAGAGAAGAGTCTAATGTATGTTTCAACTGTGGCAAATCCGGTCACTTTATTGCCAACTGTCCAAAGCCTAAAAAGGATAATCAAACCTCAACTGAAAGAAAGAAGAAAATGTATGAGCACAAAAGAAGATCTAAGGACGAAAAGAAGCCTTACAAGAAGAAACATGAAGTACTCCTAGCTGAAGACAGCAAAGCCAAATGGGCAGAAACTGACAGCGAAGAGTCAGATCCAGAAAGCTCCTGCAGTTCAAGCGAGGATGAGGAAGAAGTAACATGTCTAATGGCAGATAACATAGAAGATCAATCAAGCTGCGAGCAGGTATTTGATTTTAGCTCTATTAATTTTACACGAGAAGAACTCATCTCAACTCTTCATGACATGGTCAATGAGTATCAAAAGCTTGCTTTATCATTTGAAAAACTCAGAGCAAAGCAAGATGATCCCAAAGACAATAAAACAAAAACTGATGAATCAGTTGAAATGTTGAGTCTGAGAAGGGAGATTGCTGAACTCACTGATGAAAGAAGCAGGAATCAATCAATGATTCAAAAATTGTCGCTTGAAAATACAAAGCTCAATGAGCTCATTCAAGTTTGGAACAAATCATCTAAAGCTTTAACTAATATACAGAATTCTCAGAAATCAGTTGATGATAAAACTGGTTTAGGATTCTGTAGTAAAGATGATTTGTCTTCCCAAGATACTCAACCAAAACTGAATATGAACAAAGGGAAATACATTCACTTTGTAAAATCAGTTATGGTACAAAATCAAGAAGAGTCGAGCAAACTGATTGAACAGCCATCTCAGAATATGAATAAAGGCATGAGATGTGGAATTGGATATAATCCAAAGGGTAAGACTGACTCATGGAATCAGCAACCAAAAACTCTCAGCAGAAAACATTCATATGGCTACTCAAACTACTACAACAGTAAGCCAATTCAGAAAAGATATCGGCTGAATCATCAGTTGAAAAAGGTCAAAACACATGTTGTATCATCTACAAACCATACACCAAGCACACACAAACAGGGAAGGACCATATGGAATACAGCAACAGGACGGTCAGTTAGACTGATTCAAGTCTGGATTCCTAAAGGACTAATCAACTTTGGACCAAAATAGAAAAGGGTACCAGAATCTTATTTTGTATTTAATTGCAGGCAATAAGTACAAGCATTAGATCAATATGGTATCTGGACAGTGGATGTTCACGACACATGATAGGAGATTCAAACTTATTGTCTCAACTGATCAAATACAATGGTCCAAACATCAGTTTTGGGGATAATTCCAAAGGTAAAACTGTGGGTAAGGGTAAGCTTATCCATGGTAACTTCACCATTAATGATATTCTATTAGTCGAGAATCTTAAGTATAATCTGATAAGCATTAGTCAGTTATGCGATAATGGATTCTCAGTTCAGTTTGACAAACACTCTTGTTCAGTCAAAAACTCAACTGAAGAGATTATTCTAACTGGCAAAAGGTGTGGAAACACTTACAAAGTCAGCTGGAGTGATCAACCTTATACACCAGTATGCTTTATTGCGTCTAAATCATCTCAAAACTGGTTGTGGCATAAACGGTTAAATCATTTAAATTTTAAATCTATTGCCTATCTGAGTAATCATGAACTTGTAACTGGTTTGCCCAAAATAAATTTTTCAAAAGAAAAACTTTGTTCAGCATGTCAGTATGGAAAACAAGTTCGATCCTCTTTCAAAAACAAAGGCTGTAAATCTTCATCCCGATGCTTAGAATTATTGCACATGGATCTCTTTGGTCCAATACCAGTCATGAGCTTAGGGAGAATGAAATACACCTTAGTGGTCGTAGATGACTTTTGTTGCGACTTTGATTGTTGCACTCCCAAGAGCAGGTTGTCCACAAGTAGTATAATTCGGTGAGTCCGAATATCGTATCCACAGGGAAGCTAAGGTAATTACAAGTCTACTACAATGTCTTTTTGTTTTGTTTTTGTTTCTTTTTAATTTTAATTGAATCTTTAATGGGTAAATTTTAATTGTTCAAATTTAAATTTAAGTAGTTGAGATTAAAGGATCCACTCTTGGTATTTTAATAAAGTTAACATTAACGAACAATATTGAAATCCACTTAATAAAATGGTTCCAATATATTAAATAATCATATTTATATTATGTTATAAATTATAATCTTATAAGTACATAATATATACCAAAACTTATAAATGTGGTCAAGTATTTATTGTGCTATATATATTTGTAAACACTAAATCAAGGTTCCCACTTTAAATGGTTGGTAAAACCAAACAAACATTTAAATGGTACCAATAAATTAATACTATAATATATTCATATATAATAAATCAAGGAATCCAAGTTAAATGGTTGGTAAAACCAAACTAACATTTAAATGGTTCCAAGAATTTAATATTATAATATATTTATATATAATAACTCAAGGCATCCATTTTAAATGGTTGGTAATACCAAACTAACATTTAAATGGTTCCAAGAATTTAGTGTAACATATAGCAACAATAAATCAAAACTCCCACTTATAAGTAGGGTATAAAAATGCTTAAAGAAATAAATATAACATAAACAATAAATAATGATTAAATAATATAAAACATAGATTCTTACCTTATAATAACCTTATTATCATGCCAAGAGCTTCACCTTATCATCTCAACTTTAGGAAGTTAGCTATTCATTATTCAAAGTGTAAAACTTTGAATATGAAATTAACATGCTAATTATATTTAAATGAAGAAATAAAAGAAAAATATAGAGAGAAATATTATGAACTCAAAGATTTGTTCATAGAATGAGGGATATCTCAATACATTACAATGCACCCCTATTTATAGCCAAATTTGGGGAGACAACCACAAATAAAATATTATTTTTTACACATAAGTCTTCATTGGTGTTCCAAGAAATTAATATTATATTGCACATCACTTTTGACAAGCATCTTCTCCGAATTTTCTTCTTCACATAAAATGAAACATGTGGATAATTGAGTTGTCTAGTTGTGGTATTTTTTTCAGAATATTTGACCAAGTAGTTTGAGAGATATGGTCAAAATACTAGAGCATGGTAAAACTGCCACTCCTTCGGTAACTTTAATTGTTGCTTAATTTGATCCCAATTGTGAGAGGATTTTTATCTCATGCTTGCCACCAATATTGTAGATATTAACATCAACTTTCTACAGGTCCAAGAATCATCTTAATCCCATTTGCAACGCCAAGGTTATTCTTGTTTTATCGAACCTGTAAAAATAGTAAAAACTTATAATTACACAACAACTTATATTTTATACAATTTATTATAAAACATATAATATTTAAAAATTTAATAAAACAAAAACTATATATTTATATTATAAAACATTTAATTAATGTACAATTTTTATGTTTATCACACCTCCCAACCAGCTTATTGCTAGTCCCTAGCAATTTAAGCGTTAATAGCAATACAAAACATATTGATTAATTTAAATAGAAATGTAATCAGAACTATCTAAGTGTTTAAATAAAATTTGAAAACTGTCAAAGTTATATCAAGATCATCATAATTATAATTTATGAAATAATTTGAGATGATTAATTCAAAGCTTATTTTAGGTAGTTAAATGTACACGGCCTTCAGAAATTCCTAGTAAGAGTCTCAACTCCATATCCTCACAGGTTAATAAATGTTTCAATTTATGGCAACGATTTCTCTCATGGAGTTGGAATACAGATAAATGCTCAGAAAAATGGTTTACAGAATGCAGACAGACAAACGAGCCAAACTAATCAAAAGATAGAAAATCAATTGATTTAAAATCCAGTTGTTCTTATTATATTTTTTTTTCCTGATTTTTTTTTTTTTTACATCATGGAATCAGACTAAGTTTATGCTTTTTGACCACATATTTATTTAATTTGTACAATGTATTTCTCTCTTTCTTTTTTTATTTTTTTTTTATTTTTTTATTCTTATGAGAGAAAAATGGGTCGCAGCATATAACTTAAAAATTACATAGATCTTCAACATCTTTCTTTTTGTATTTTTCTTTTTTTTTCTTTTTTTTTTCAGGAAATATATATTTATTTTTTCAAAATAAGAACTCAAAATCTAAACAATAGATAGTCTCTCTCATGATCAATAAAGGCTCGAAAGCTGTTTTCTCAGTCCTCTCCACTCACTCACAAAATATGTGTGAGTTCAAAAATTTTAGGCACTCTTATAAGGTATATCTTGGGCCATATACTTTACTACCTAATTTTATCACAATGGTTAATCACTCAAAAAGATTTCATAAATCATGTCGAATGATTTTATCAAAAGCATTTTGACATTCTTGAGTCCACTCAAATGCACTGTCTTTTGTTAAGAGGTTACAAATGGGTTTAGAGATTAAACTAAAGTCCTTTATAAACCTCCTATAAAATCCAGCATGTCCCAAAAATGAGCGAATTTCTTTAATGGTTTTTGGAGGGGGTAAATTGGCAATGACATCAACTTTTGCTTTATCGACTTCAATTCCATGAGATGACACGACATGTCCCAAAACAATTCCAGAAGTAATCATGTAATGACATTTTTCCCAATTTAAAATAAGACCTTTTTCCTCGCATCTTTTTAAAATTTTTTCCAAATTTTCAAGACAATTATCAAATGTATTCCCAAAAACAGTTAAATCATCCATAAAAATTTCCAAACAATTTTCAACCATGTCGCAGAAAATGCTTAGCATACATCTTTGAAATGTTGCTGGGGCATTGCATAAACCAAATGGCATCCTTCTGAATGCAAATGTTCCAAAAGGACATGTGAATGTAGTTTTTTCTTGATCTTCGAGTGCAATGGGAATTTGATAATAGCCTGAATATCCGTCAAGAAAACAGTAGTAGGGATGACCTGCTACTCTTTCTAAAATTTGATCCAAAAATGGTAATGGAAAATGATCTTTTCTAGTGGCGTCATTTAATTTTCTATAATCAATACACATCCGCCAACTAGATGGGACTCGACTTGTTAACAATTCACCTTTTTCATTTTTTATCACTGTGATGCCAGATTTTTTTGGAACTACTTGTGTTGGGCTTACCCACTTACTATCAGAAATAGGGTAGATAATTCCAACATCAAGTAGTTTGAGAACTTCAGTTTTCACAACATCTTTCATGTGTGGATTTAATCTCCTTTGTGGTTGTTGAGATGTTTTTGCATTTTCTTCTAAGTGAATTTTGTGTGTGCAAATTAGTGGATTAATGCCCTTAAGATCTTTTAGTGTCCAACCAATTGCATTTTTATGTCTTTTAAGCATATCAACTAATTTACCTTCTTGATTACTTGAGAGTTTGGAAGAAATTACCACCGGATATGTTTCATCTTCTCCAAGAAATGCATACTTCAATTCTTCTGGCAAGGGTTTTAACTCCAATACTGGTGGTTCGTCTTTGTTCTCATATTTTTCATCAAATTCTTTCTCTGATCCTGGTAACGAGTGATACCTGAAAAAATCGTCAAGATCAATTTCAATATTTTCTTTAACAGTTTCAATTGAACAAATATCTAATTGATCACGAGTACTCCCTTCTTGAATGTTTTCTTCCACAAGAGTTTCAATAAGATTTTCATCTTCACTTTCATCTCCTTTGTCATGTGGTTGCTTACAAAGATTAAAAACATTGAGCTCCAAGGTCATGTTGCCAAATGACAACTTCATTATTCCATTCCTGCAATTTATAAGAGCATTAGAAGTTGCTAAAAATGGACGACCTAAAATTACAGGAATTGCATTACAAGCTTCAATAGGTTGTGTATCTAAAACTATGAAATCGACAGGATATACAAAGTTATCAACTTGGACCAACACGTCTTCTACCATACCTCTTGGCACTTTAACAGATCTATCAGCAAGTAAAAGTGTTACCGAAGTAGGTTTTAACTCGCCTAGATTGAGTTCTTGATAAACTGAATATGGAAGTAAATTCACACTAGCTCCAAGGTCAAGCAAGGCTTTTTTAATCTTTCGTTCTCCAATAATACACGAAATAGTAGGACAACCAGGGTCTTTGTATTTCAAAGCATTATTATTTTGAATGATTGCACTTACTTGTTCGGCTAAAAATGCTTTCTTTTTCACATTCAATTTTCTTTTCACAGTGCACAAGTCTTTCAAAAATTTGGCATATGATGGTACCTGTTTTATTGCATCTAATAAAGGAATATTAACTTTTACTTGTTTAAAAATATCATATATATCAGAATTCAAATTTGATTTTTTTGGATTTTTCAATGCATGAGGGAATGGTGGTGACACTGTCTGTTGAACCTCCTCTTCGCAAGTTATGGGTTCCACTTCCTTACCCTTTGGAGTTGATTTATCATCATCTTCACAAGGTTCAAGAATGGATTTTTCCACAACCTTACCACTTCGAAGGGTAATAACAGATTTTACCTGATCCATCGGTTGAGTTCCAGAAGTTCCAATTTGTGTATGATGATCCTTGGGATTAGGCAGAGGTTGTGAAGGAAATTTACCTTTTTCATGAACATTAAGTGCAGATGCAAATTTAGCAAGAGTATCTTTCAAGTCTGTCATGGTTTGAGCAGTTTGAGTATTGAAAGACTCTTGCTTTGCAATGAAAGAATTCAATGTATCTTCCAAATTTCTTTTCGGCGGAGGAACATAAGGTGCATAATTTTGAAAATTTTGTTGATTTTGAAAATGTGGTTGCGGAAATTGTACAGCATTATCATTCCTCCAACTAAAATTTGGATGATTTCGCCAACCTGGATTGTAATTTTGAGAAAATGGTTCAAAATTTGGCCTTTTGAAATTGTTCAAAACATTGGCTTGCTCATGGAGACATTCTTTAAAAGAGGGCAAAGTGGGACAATCTTTTGTAAAATGATCACTTGTATCACAGATGTGACACACAATTTCTTGAACAGATTTTAATTGACCATTCTTTTTCAATTCAAGTGCCTCAACTTTTCTTGCCAAAGAGGTAAATCTAGCTTGAAGATCATGTTCATCTTTGAGAGTGTACATACCTCCACCAGATGTAGGAGATTGAATCTTGTTTGATGGTTCGATTGTACCTATAGTGTCCCAATTTTGAGCATTTTCAGCTAATGAATCGAGATACTCAATTGCCTCGTTTGGATCTTTATCTTCAAATGTTCCATTACACATAAATTCAACCATTTGCCTATCTTTAGGTGTTAAGCCTTCATAAAATTGAGAAACAACTCTCCAAATTTCAAAACCATGATGTGGACAAAGATTAAGCAATTCTTTGTATCTATCCCAACACTGATAAAAAGTTTCTCCTTGTTTTTGAGTGAAAGTGATGATTTGCCTTTTGAAAGAATTTGTTCTATGAGATGGAAAAAACTTTTTCAAAAATTGTTGTTGCAATTCATCCCAAGTTCGAATGGATCCCGATCTAAGATTTTGTAGCCAAGTTTTAGCTTTATCTTTTAAAGAAAAAGGAAAAAGCTTAAGGCGAATGGTGTTCATGCTACAATTTAGATCATTATATGTGTTGCACACTTCTTCAAACTCTCGTAAATGCATGTATGGATTTTCAGAATCTAAGCCATGAAAGTTGGGTAAAAGTTGGATAATACCAGGCTTAAAATTGAAATGAGATGCATCAGGGGGAAAAACTAGACATGAAGGTGCACTAGTACGTGTAGGATTCATGTGATCTCTAAGTGTTCTTCGTCTATCATGATCATGTTGAGATTGAATTTCATCTTCATTTTCTTGGATGGGTTCTTCCGCCATGTTTTGTAAAAATAAAGGGTTATTTCGAATGAGTCGACCACTAAGTGTACGTGACCAAATGCTCATGCAAATGCAAAACAAAAAGAAAAAAAAAACACACAAAAGCAATAAAAAGAAAAATAAACTTTAAACAATATTAAATAGACTTGAAATTAAATTATACTTCCCCGGCAACGGCGCCAAAAACTTGTTGCGACTTTGATTGTTGCACTCCCAAGAGCAGGTTGTCCACAAGTAGTATAATTCGGTGAGTCCGAATATCGTATCCACAGGGAAGCTAAGGTAATTACAAGTCTACTACAATGTCTTTTTGTTTTTGTTTTTGTTTCTTTTTAATTTTAATTGAATCTTTAATGGGTAAATTTTAATTGTTCAAATTTAAATTTAAGTAGTTGAGATTAAAGGATCCACTCTTGGTATTTTAATAAAGTTAACATTAACGAACAATATTGAAATCCACTTAATAAAATGGTTCCAATATATTAAATAATCATATTTATATTATGTTATAAATTATAATCTTATAAGTACATAATATATACCAAAACTTATAAATGTGGTCAAGTATTTATTGTGCTATATATATTTGTAAACACTAAATCAAGGTTCCCACTTTAAATGGTTGGTAAAACCAAACTAACATTTAAATGGTTCCAAGAATTTAATATTATAATATATTTATATATAATAACTCAAGGCATCCATTTTAAATGGTTGGTAATACCAAACTAACATTTAAATGGTTCCAAGAATTTAGTGTAACATATAGCAACAATAAATCAAAACTCCCACTTATAAGTAGGGTATAAAAATGCTTAAAGAAATAAATATAACATAAACAATAAATAATGATTAAATAATATAAAACATAGATTCTTACCTTATAATAACCTTATTATCATGCCAAGAGCTTCACCTTATCATCTCAACTTTAGGAAGTTAGCTATTCATTATTCAAAGTGTAAAACTTTGAATATGAAATTAACATGCTAATTATATTTAAATGAAGAAATAAAAGAAAAATATAGAGAGAAATATTATGAACTCAAAGATTTGTTCATAGAATGAGGGATATCTCAATACATTACAATGCACCCCTATTTATAGCCAAATTTGGGGAGACAACCACAAATAAAATATTATTTTTTACACATAAGTCTTCATTGGTGTTCCAAGAAATTAATATTATATTGCACATCACTTTTGACAAGCATCTTCTCCGAATTTTCTTCTTCACATAAAATGAAACATGTGGATAATTGAGTTGTCTAGTTGTGGTATTTTTTTCAGAATATTTGACCAAGTAGTTTGAGAGATATGGTCAAAATACTAGAGCATGGTAAAACTGCCACTCCTTCGGTAACTTTAATTGTTGCTTAATTTGATCCCAATTGTGAGAGGATTTTTATCTCATGCTTGCCACCAATATTGTAGATATTAACATCAACTTTCTACAGGTCCAAGAATCATCTTAATCCCATTTGCAACGCCAAGGTTATTCTTGTTTTATCGAACCTGTAAAAATAGTAAAAACTTATAATTACACAACAACTTATATTTTATACAATTTATTATAAAACATATAATATTTAAAAATTTAATAAAACAAAAACTATATATTTATATTATAAAACATTTAATTAATGTACAATTTTTATGTTTATCAACTTTTCAAGATTTACTTGGGTTATATTTCTCAAATCCAAAGACCATACTGCTGCACAACTGATTAAACTCTTCAAAAGACTTTTAAATGAAAAATCAGTTGGGATTGATCGAATCAGATCTGATCGAGGAACCGAATTCATCAATCAAACACTTTCAAACTTTTTAGAAAATACTGGAATCAAGCATGAGTTCTCAGCAGCAAGAACACCTCAGCAAAACGGTGTAGCTGAGAGAAGGAATCGGACTCTTAAGGAAGCTGCTAGAACGATGCTTGCTGATTCAAGTATTTCTCAAAGATTTTGGGCAGAAGCAGTAAACACTGCATGCTACACTCAGAACAGATCAATGATTAATAAAAGTCACAAGAAAACACCATATGAGATCTGGCATGGAAGAAAAAGCATAATCACTTACTTCAAAATATTTGGCTGTAGTTGTTTTATTCATAACAATGGTAAAAATTATCTAAAAACATTCGATGTCAAATCAGCAGAAGGAATATTCCTTGGATATTCATCAGTTAGCATAGCTTACAGAGTATTTAATAAGAAAATCTTGAATGTTGAAGAATCTGCACATGTTGATTTTGATGAAACTGCACTAATCGATAAGCCAACTGATCAAGTTGAGCTAGCTGATCGATTTACAGATATCAGTCTGGAAGATGATGACTCAGACGAAAGTCGTAATAATCAGAATATCTTTCATACACCTGAACCTGAGATATTGGATCAACCAGCTGAATTGAAAGCAAATCTTGACAATCAGTTAGTGGAGAAAATTAATGAAAATCAATTATCAACTGAATCAGCTCCAACTGAAACTGAGAACATTCAGTTACCTAATGAAGAATTTGCTGGCTGTGAAGCACCCAATGCTGAATTTAGATGGAAGAAATCACATCCTCCAGAACTGGTAATAGGTAACCCATCTGATCCAGTAAGAACAAGAAATCAGATGCTCAATTTATTTATTCATTCAGCTTTTGTATCTCAAATCGAACCAACAAAAACTGCCGAAGCTCTTACTGATCCTAATTGGATTAATGCAATGCAAGAAGAGCTAAATCAGTTTGTTCATAACAATGTCTGGAACTTAGTTCCAAGACCAGTTCCTAAAACTGTTATAGGTACAAAATGGGTGTACAGAAACAAACTAAACGAAGATGGTTCAGTTGTGCGCAACAAAGCAAGGTTAGTGGCACAAGGGTATAGACAAGAAGAAGGAATCGATTATGATGAAACATATGCACCAGTTGCAAGACTGGAGGCAATCAGAATATTTCTTGCCTATGCATCCTTCAAAAACTTTAAAGTCTATCAAATGGATGTGAAAAGTGCATTCCTAAATGGCCAATTGCAAGAAGAAGTCTACGTTGAACAACCTCCAGGTTTTGTCAATCATAATCTTCCTGATCACGTTTATCATTTAAACAAGGCATTATATGGTCTCAAACAAGCTCCACGGGCTTGGTATGAAACCCTCTCAAAATTCCTAACTGATCATGATTTTTCTGCAGGATCACTTGATAAGACTTTGTTTAAATTCTCGAAAAATGATCATATCTTACTTGTTCAAATTTACGTTGATATATTATTTTTGGGTCAACTAACCCCAAATTATGCAAGAAATTTTCCAAGCTGATGCAGGATAAATTCGAGATGAGCATGATGGGTGGGATGACATTCTTTCTTGGTTTACAAGTGAAGCAACTGGATTCAGGAACATTTATTAGTCAAACCAAATATACCAAGGAATTGCTAAGAAAATTTGGCATGGAATCTTGTTCAGCAGCAAGTACTCCAATGAGTTCATCAGTTAAATTAGACACTGATCAAGGGGGAATATCAGTTGAGACGACACTATACAGAGGTTTAATAGGTTCTTTATTGTACCTAACTGCTAGTCGCCCTGATATTATGTTTGCTGTATGTATATGTGCAAGATTTCAAGCTAACCCTAAGCAATCACATTTTTCTGCGGCCAAACGTATCTTGAGATATCTTAAAGGCACGGAAAATGTTGGTTTATGGTACTCTAAAGACTCATCTTTCAATTTAGTTGGCTATTCAGAAGCAGATTATGCAGGATGCAAACTTGATCGTAAAAGTACAAGTGGATCATGTCAGTTTCTTGGAGACAGACTGATCTCTTGGTTCAGTAAGAAGCAAACATCCATAGCAACTTCCACAACTGAAGCAGAATATCTTGCTGCTGGAAGCTGCTGTGCCCAAATGCTCTGGATTCAGCAACAACTGAAAGATTATGGTGTTGATGCAAAGGAATCACCAATATTCTGTGACAACACTAGTACAATAGCTATTGCATACAATCCAGTTCTTCACTCCAGGACTAAGCATATAGATGTCAGACATCATTTCATCAGAGATCATGCACTAAAGAAGAACATTAGATTAGAATACGTCTCAACGGAACAACAAGCAGCAGACATCTTCACAAAACCGTTACCAGAGGCTAAGTTTTCTTATTTCCGAAATATTCTTGGTTTAATTGATATAACTTCACTAACAGAATTAAGTGCAGAAAATAAGAATACAACAAATTGATAATAATATTTCATTAAGAATACCAACGTTCCCAATTTACAGAAGAAATCATAGATCCAACTGTATCTAGCCATGCCCTAACCCAGTCATTCAACTCATAAATTCAAACTCCAGCAAATGCCCTTGACTTTGAAATCTTATCAACAACATGCCACTCCTTCCATAGCATTGCCTCTAAAAGAAATTTGTCTTCAACCAAATCATTAACGTGGCTAACCTCAAAACGAGCAAGGTATTTCAGTGCTCTTCTCTCCTGAGCACGAGTAGGAATGACACCACTGTCACTCACCATCTTCAGCTCATCAATCTTTTCCCAGATTGTCAATACCTTCTGAAAAACATATTTTTCCATCTTTCTTTTAATTTCAGCTAAACGATGGGCTGACAAATCAGTCACATGAACATGCGTGCTACTGCATGCATCAGAATCAGACATGTTGAAATAATTTTGAACTGATCACATTATCACCACTATCATCTCATTTATAAGAAAAAGGTGTTGAAGAAGTTGAAGAATCACAAGTCAATTAAATCGACTCTCACATTTACCGAGGACATTTAAGATATCAGTTAATAATAGTTTGAATTTTATTAGTTCATTTATTTACTTATCAAAACTGATGACTGTTAGCATATCAATAGATCATATAACAGGATTACATAATCATTGATCGTAATTTGTTGTTAACCTTTATTGCTGTTTTACTGAATATATAAATGAGTTGCTTACTCTTATGAGTTCTTAACTAATGTCAGCAAGTGTTTGTGATTATATCTCTTCCAGATCATTGCAGGCAGAAATAAAAGAACAAAGACGATAAAACATAATAAATATTTTATTAAGAAGAGGAGCCGGTTACAATTTCATATTCATTCTCCACAGCAATTATCCACAAACTCATCCATGCAGCTAGTGCTGAGGAAGAGGTTTTGCAAAAATTGTGGGAGGCAGCGATGCGGCGGAGGATCTCTAGCTCCTTCAGAAGAAAGAGCTTGTAGAGATAACACTCTTTAAAAAGGTTCACCCCCGCAGGAACCTCTAGGAGCTCTCGCACCTCTTGAAGTTGGGCCTTTCGCCTGAAAGAAGAGACACGCCCAGAGTAATACAGGAACTCCAGTTCCTGCATCTCCTCCCAGTAAGGAAGGCTAGCATAGAAGACTTCATCTTCTATGGACTGCTTCCTGGCCTGCAGTGTAAACTGAGCGTCGCTTGAGCTTCCAGCTTCTGCCATTTTCCTTATCTCTGAAATTTACTTGCTGAGATAATTTTGGCTAACCCTTTCACTCTTATTTATAGGCCAAGAGGGAAATGAAAGGACACTTCACTCTGTGACGATTGCTATGCCGAACACCATACTCACTTTAATCATTACTGACTATAGCCGTCATTTTGCGTTAATTCATTTATTAAAGGGGAATAATGGTTCAAGAAGCTAACTGAGAAGACAGTTGTTAGTGAACTCTCGACTGAAAGAACCCAGTCTTATCAACTGATCTACCAGTCGAATTTTCCACTAATCTTCTCATATAAGTTAACTAATTAACCAATTATATTTCAAATCAAATGAGGTGACTGTCTGCTAAACTAATGATGAATTTTAATTTATGACGTGGAATCAATTTTAACCGCTCATTATTTTACAAACACAATTATAGCACACGTACACATATTTTTACTCAAAATTTTATTGGACTAACACGTGTCCAAAAACTCAAACAGTCACAAACATTAGTACAATTACCCGCCTCATTTCAGTTTTACTTTTCGACTACTTCAAATCATCTTTAGAGCAAGAACTACCTCATCATTCGAATTTTCTTTCAAGAAATTTTTTCAGCATTCAAGGGCGACTCAAATTCCCGCTTTCATGCTAAATGCTATGGCCATCAATTTTGGATCTATCTTATCTTTCGGCGATGCTGAAGTTCAGAAAGTATTTCAGAAACTTGAAGCTGCTGGTCTAAGAACATTTTTGGGACAATCCTCTCAGGATATCTATCCCAAAGAACTTCAGGATTTCTACTCTTCTAGCGTGATTGATTCTGAGGGA
Source organism: Primulina eburnea (assembly GCF_022965805.1). Lineage (NCBI taxonomy): Eukaryota > Viridiplantae > Streptophyta > Magnoliopsida > Lamiales > Gesneriaceae > Primulina > Primulina eburnea. The sequence continues at coordinate 16,810,286 of NC_133112.1, read as the reverse complement.
AATATCAATTCTACTATCAATGGTCAGTTACTGATCATCTCTGAAGATTCTCTTGGTGATTTATTTCTCTTACCTTCTGAAGGAATGGCACAACTTTCGGATGTCAAAGCATCTGATATTGAGGAAATGCAAACCCTTCTCTCTGCGAATGGACAGAAGATTAAAGTTTCTGATCCTAAAAAGAAACTCAAGCATGAAGTTCAATTGCTGGCCGATGTAATTGCTAAAGGGCTTTTGGAAAAATCTGGATCATTTGCTGCCCTAACTTTGGAGAAATTTCAGACCATTACTGTAATAATGGCTAATCACAAATTTAACTGGAAGCATCTCATATTTAATATTTTGAAGAATATGTTTCTGTCTCCTAAACAATCCAAGGGTTTTGCTGTTCAAATCAGTTATCTGCTGAAAGCAAAAGGTTTAGTGGCTGAGGAATCTGAGAAGACGTCGAAATTTAAGGTGTTCAATGCAAAGAACACGATGCCAATCAAATCCAAAATGGACATATCTCCTACTCAGTTTGTGCGAATCAAACAGGAAATTGGGACTCAGTTAGCTGCTCCCAAATCAGTCAAGAAAACCAAAACGTTGGCTCAATTGAAGGTTGCCAAAAGGAAGTTGATTTTGAGTACATCAGAGTCAGATAAGACTTCATCACCTCAAATTGCGAAGAAGCCAAGAACTCAAAGGGTTAAAACTACTTCTAAGGTATCCATTCCTACTGACAAAATGATTTCCTTTAATGATCAGCAGCCTATAGAAGCAGTTCCTCTACAGATTATTCCACAAGCTGATTCAGTAAGTACCATAAAGAAATCAGTTAGGACCCAAGCTCCTGTTACTCAAATACCTCGACCAATTGGTGTAGCACCTGCCAGACCCAAAGGAATAAAGTTTGTAGAACAGATTGAATCAACTCGAACCGGACTGGAAATTCCTCATATCATGAGTACTGATAAAGGGAAAGGGAAATTGATTGTAGAACCCAGACCCTCCAACCCGATTCAAACTCATATTGATCTGGTATGGGGAAAAGTGAACAGTTTTGCTGCTGCAAAGACTAAGTCCTATGATGCTGGGTAGCCTATCGTACTGAGGTTTTTGCCAAGCAACTGAAGGAAAAGACCGAGCTCAGAAAATTCATCAAGCTGGAGGCCTTTGTTCTTCGAACTGTCAAAGCTGCTTCTATTGCTCAAGCCTTAGAGAGGAAAAGTTATTTCTTTGATCAGATGAGAGCAAAGAAGTTGGCTCAATTTGTAGCTAAGCTTAAAAACAACTACTTGCCAACTGGTCCTACTGCATATGCTGATCAAGCTGTAATTACTCAGCTTGACACTGACCTTATAGGACTACTTTCTCGAATTAAATTTTGGGAATTGGATCAAGAACTAGTAGTCTACCAAGAAGATTCAGATGATGATGTAGAACTAGTTGAAGAAGCACCCTCTAACACAACAGAACCATCATCAGCTTTAATTATTGTTCCAACTGAAGAACCAATTTCTGATAAGCTTTCTTCACCACCTGTTGAACAACAACTATATACTGAAGCAGAGCTGTCTTTCGCTCATATTGATGAAGTAATTCAAGCCGTGGTAGAGGAATCCCACCTTAGTGGACCAGTGAATAATAACGTTGATCACTCTGTTGATCAAACCAATCCAGAGGTCACTATTCCTTCAGTGGAAATTGTTCCACCAGATCAATCTGCTGATCAGGTCATACCAACTAATATGCCAGATGACTCAATTGATCATTCCCTAGAGACATCAGTTCAGATTGTGTCACCATCAACTGACCAAAAACCTTCCTCACCACCTCGGGATCAAGCAGAAATCCCTGCTGCTGATATTTCAGTTCGAAATGTTACTGAAACAATTTCGATTGATCAAGCCTTGATCGTGTCTGAACTTGATACAAGTAAACCAAGCACTTCTCAACAATCCAATCCTCCATCTTCAGCAGATTTTGATCTCATTTTTGAAGAAGTCCAACATATGCAGGACAGTATGAGTCAAATAATTACTGCCATCTCCAAAATTCAAAATACGCAACTTTCGCACAGTCTGAAGTTGGATGATAATCAGGAATCCTTGAAAAGACTGAAAGATATTCAATCTGCTGTTTCCGCTCTCTCTTTTGCAGTTGGTGATATTCAGAAAAATAGAGGTATCATGTCCAGTCTGACTGCCACTCAAGAATTAATTACACAACGCGTCGACAATGTGGAATCGCTTGTGTCTCGGAAAATTGAACTACTGCAAGTCACAATGACTACTGCTATTGAAAATATGTCATCCTCTGTCACGGTCCTTTCTTCTCACGTTCGCAAGCTATCTGACAAGATGGATATGTTTGACAAAAAGGGGGAAAGCAGCTGAAGAAACTGATATCATTTGACAAGTTATTTTATGATTCAGTTATGCTAAAGAATTAGATGAAGAATTAATCAAGCTGTTATTATCAACTGATATCATTTCCTCAGACTTCTATATTATCTACAAGAAACCCAGATATTCTATGATTCAGTTGCGTAATCTATTATCAACAAAGAGCTGAGTTAAATCTCTTGGTTTTGTCAAACACCATAAAGGGGGAAATTGTTGGAAACTAAATTCTGGAGTTTGACAAAACACAAATCAAACGATCAAATCAACTAAATACATGAAAGCAAATTCGGCAGCTGGACATTCAACTGAAATCAATCAGTTAAGAACAGATCAGTTAAAACATTCAGCCGAAATCATTAAAGCTTCTCAACTGAAGATACCTCGGGAAAGATCATTCCACAGACAAAAAGACATATCAGACAACAACTGAATATGGAAAGCCGCACTGCATAGAACAACGTATTTCGGCTATTGAGATTAATACGCCGTCGTACAATAAATGATGAAGCGGCAATCGAGAACATTGTCCAAGAAATGATAAGGTGGCAATCAACGGATACGAGAATTCAAAATTACCGTTGAAAGATAAGTCTATAAATATGACTAAAGAGCAGTTGACAAGCGACGCGATTGATCAATCTCAAACTTGCCATTACTCCGTAAAAAATCTCAGCTCACACTTATCAGATCTACTCGTAGCAATCAAGGCTACACATTGAGCAAACTAGCACTCTGAAATATTGACAATTCGATAAGTGCTAAGTTCAGTTACTTACAGAGATCATTGTATTATACTAAGAGTTTCAGTTCAGGCAATAGATAAGTCCTAACTGAAGTGGGTCTGTACAAGCGTTGTACTCGATCAAAGTCTTTTAGTGAATATCCTATCCTTGTGATAGAAGGGGTGACGTAGGAGTTATTCAATTCTCCGAACATCCAGAAACATATTGTGTTATCTTTACTTCAGCTCTTTATTTCCAGTTAGATATTCTATCTTTCAATCAGTTTATTTTCCGCAACTGCTTATTCAGTTTAACTGATTGATATTGACCGACGGGATACTTAGTTCAGTTTGTAACAAAACTGAACTACCTTTTTCGAAAAACATTTAAAATTCCTAGAAGTGTTTATTCAACCCCCCCTTCTAAACACTCCTTAGTCAATAACCGATCCTAACAAATTTCCTGCTACTTTTTCTAGTATTTGATCTAAAAATGGTAGTAGGAAATGATCTTTTCTAGTTGCGTCATTTAATTTTCTATAATCAATACACATACGCCAACTAGATGGAATCCTAGCTTGTAATAACTCTCCCTTTTCATTTTTTATAACAGTGATGCCTGACTTTTTAGGTACTACTTGTGTTGGAATTACCCATTTACTATCTGAGATTGGATAGATAATTCCAGCGTCTAATAGTTTTAATACATCATTCTTAACAACTTCTTTCATATGTGGATTTAACCTTCTTTGCGGTTGTTGATACGTTTTAGCATTTTCTTCCAAGTGAATTTTATGTGTACAAATTAAAGGATTCATACCTTTTATATCTTTCAAAGTCCATCCAATTGCATTTTTATATTTTTTAAGTAATTGAATTAAATCTTCTTCTTGATTTGGTAGAAGAGTGGAAGAAATTACGACAGGAAATGTTTTCTTTTGACCAAGAAATACATATTTCAATTCTAATGGTAAAACTTTTAATTCAAGTTTTGTATTATCATCTTCTTTAAAATTATTTTCAGACTCAAAACTTTCTACTGAAAAAACTTCAGATTGTTGATTTAAGTTTTCTCTTGTATATTTTCTTCCACAATTGTTTGAATTTCATTATCATCTTCATTTTCATTTACATTAATACTTGGTTGTTTACATAAATTAAACACATTAAGTTCTAGAGTCATATTTCCAAGAGACAATTTCATTATTCCATTTCTGCAATTAATTAAAGCATTTGAAGTTGCTAGAAATGGTCGTCCCAATATTACTGGAATTTCATTACGTACTTCTATTGGTTGTGTATCTAAAACAATAAAATCTACAGGATATATGAATTTATCAACTTGAACCAACACATCTTCTACAATACTTCTAGGTATTTTGATTGACCTATCCGCCAGTAAGAGAGTAACAGAAGTGGGTTTTAATTCTCCTAAATTAAGTTTTTCATAAACTGAATAAGGAAGTAAATTCACACTTGCTCCCAAATCCAGCAAAGCTTTTTTAATTTTGTTTTCTCCAATAATACATGAAATTGTTGGACAACCAGGATCTTTATATTTTAAACTAGAATTGTTTTGAAGAATAGAACTTACTTGTTCAGCCAAGAATGCTTTTTTCTTCACATGCAATTTTCTCTTCACAGTACATAAGTCTTTTAAAAATTTTGCATATGAAGGTACTTGTTTAATAGCATCTAATAATGGAATATTTTCTTTACTTGTTTAAAAACTTCATAGATATCAGAATCACTTTTTTGTTTTTTATGATTTGTTAATGCATGAGGAAATGGTGGAGGTTTATTTGACTCATTTACTATTTCATATGATTTATCATTCACCATATTATTCTTAGAATTTAAGGTATCATCATTCTCAAAAGTATCAGGATTATCATCCTTACTCTTTGATTTTAAATTATTCTTGTTTTCATTACTATATGGATCATTAACTATTTTACCACTTCTAAGGGTAATAACAGATTTTATTTGATCAATTTTTTCATTTTTTAATTCTTGATTTTGATTTTTAGGATTATGTTGAGGTTGAGATGGAAATTTTCCTTTTTCATGAATATTAAGTGCAGATGCAAATTTTGCAAGAGTTTCTTTCAAATGACTCATAGATTGACTGTTTTGAATATTGATAGACTCTTGCTTTTGGATAAATGCATGAATTACATCTTCAAAGTTTTTTCTTGGAGGTGTAACATAAGGATTATAACCTTGATGATTTTGGTTATTTTGAAAATATTGTTGTGACGGTTGTGCATTATTATCATTCCTCCAACTAAAATTAGGATGATTTTTCCATCCCGAATTATATGATGGTGAAAAAGGATCTAGTATTGGTTTTTTTTATAATTGTTAACATAGTTTGCTTGTTCATGGAGACATTCTTTAAATGAAGGTAATGTCGGACAATCTTTTGTAGCATGATCATGTGTATCACATATATGACAAACAATTTCTTGAATACTTTTTAATTGACCACTCTTTTTCGTTTCTAATGACTCAATTTTTCTTGCTAAAGATGCAAGTTTAGCTTGAATATCTATATCATCTTTAAGATTATAGATACCACCCCCCCATTTGTTGAATTATTGTTTTTAGTTGTTGGTGGTTCTATTGTGCCTATATTATCCCAATTTTGAGCATTTTCTGCTAATGAATCCAAATATTCAATAGCTTCATTTGGGTTTTTATCTTCAAAAGTTCCATTACACATGAATTCTATCATTTGCCTATCTTTAGGTATTAGACCTTCATAAAAGTGAGAAACTATTCTCCATGTTTCAAAACCATGATGTGGGCATGTATTAAGTAATTCTTTATATCTATCCTGTAATGCCCGAGAATTTGATTACCGTAATCTGAAATTAATTAGTGATTAATTGAAGTGATTATAGCCCGGCCAGTCCAAGACCAGATTGGGCCAAGAATATGAATGATACGAGTTTTGGGCAGAACAATTGGCGCCCGAGCGGTAGAAAGTAACCGCCCGAGCGCCAAAGCTCAACAAGGTGTGTTTCGAGCAGAAGATGTGGCGCCCGGGCGGTAGTTTTTGACCGCCCGAGCGCCAACGATACATCGTGAGGGCAGAATACCTCGCGCTTGGACGGAAATTTATTACCGCCCGAGCGCCGAGAAAAATGAGGAAAAGTTGACACGTTGATTTACATGCAACAAGTAATATATATATATATATAATATATATATATATACACCCGAATTACAAGTAATTTCCTCATAATGAAAGGAAGGAAGAAATCGAAAAATCATTCAAAAATCCTTACGCCTTTTAGATTTGCGATTCTGTGAAATCCGTCCGTCAGATTTGGAATCTGAGTACAGTACTGAGTTCCTATCAACGTAGACTACAACTGGACGTCTACGTTTTGACATGTTTTGAAATTATGCTATTGTCAGAATTGAATAGGAGTCATATATGATGTTCTTGTCATGTTAGACATCATAGAATCGAAGTCAGATTGAGAAACATATTGAGTATGTAATTGTTATGATTTTTGGAATCGATTTGACTGAGAATTCATATCAGATATGTATTCTTATTGAGATTACGACTGGTATCGATACTGATTATGAGTTCTGGTATTATATCTGTGATATTCGGACTGACGGGGTTATCGAGACTGCATTGTTATACCATCGAAACATCAGTTAATTGATATTGATCAGATTCAGTAGTGATTTCGATTATATCGTGATATCGTCGATATGGATTAGATTGTATCTCAATTGACATTGATCAGAGTATGTGTTTTGATTTGAGTATTAATCAGAACAGGTATTGAATTGAGTTGTTTATTGATACTATATTTGTTCGATATTGTTATTACCAGATTGGGAATGGACCGAGATAGAGTCGGGACTTCTTCTTCTTCTTCTGAGCGGGAAGATAAAGGTATAAGTCAATGTGTTTTGGGACATCGACTCAAGTAGGATGTACTTGAGTTTCCCTAAATCACATACTTATTATTTGTTTATCATTGTGTTTAATGATTTGATTTAAATGCTTGTTCTATGGAGTTATAGGAGCATGCACTAGACGAGTAATCTTGTGACGGAAGTACCTGATAGTGGCAGGTAACCACGGGTACATTGCACGATGTCACAAGATATGGTTATAGACCATAGTCTATGACGGATGCGTCTGGACACTGGATGTTTGGTTATATCGACTTGGATAGAACTGGAGTCTTTTCTATTACTGGTTGTCGATATAGGAATGCCACATCTGGACACCGGGATCCCTAGGATATGATTGAGTCTAGTCTAAAACGTGGAGTCACGAGTCTGAGTGACAGTTATATTGATTTATATTTATTGATGTTGATTATGTTCCTGAATATGGTTCATGTTCCTCGTTGTTCCTGATATTGGTACATGTTTAGAATAGGAGTTATTCTTGATATTGAGTATGTTCCTGATATTGTTACATGCTTAGAATAGAATTTATTCTGGATATTGAATTATGTTCCGGATTAGGGTACATGTATAGAATATGATTTATTCTTGTTATGGATTGATATCATGATTTTGATATATGATATGATTTTTTGATATATACTTTTATAGTGTTTATATGATAGCATGTATACATGATTTATACTGGGATATTTATATCTCACCGGAGTTATCCGGCTGTTGTCTTGTTTGTATGTGTGCATGGCAACAGGTGGGCTAGGATCAGGGTCAAGAAGAGAACGAGGCTGGACTAGATATCGTAGAGATCCGGGCTTTGAAGCAACTTAGGATTCAGCACTGACTTGTAGTTGAACCTAGTTGGATTATTTTAGATCATACAATAATTGTATACTATGTTTAATATGTAATTTGAATTTAATTACATTACGTTTCCGTTTTGCATTTTAAAAAAAAAATTTAGACCCTGTTTATACTAATTGATTAATTAGTCATCATTATGATTTAGAACGTGATTAGCGTCCGGGTCCCCACAACAGGTGGTATCAGAGCATTAGGTTCCAGAGCTGTCGGTCCTTGAACTGTAGGTTCCTTAGCACTGAGATAGAGGAGAGTGAGCGGGGTAGATTGAGTTTTCTTACCTGCGTTTGATTGCTAGCATGTGATTGATTACAATGTGGAATTACATTGTGTATGTTAGCATGATACATTGTATATGCTAAGATTTCAGTATGTTTTTACTGTATATCAAGCTACATGTTACCTGAATATCTGAGTTGATCTGGTAATATGTATTATTTGAAAGTGGATCAGAACCAATTCTTGACCAGAGGTAAGCTGATCAGGATTGGGATTGAAACGGATTTGTCTCCTGTTACTACTAACATCTATGATTATCAGATATTCCTCCTAGAAGGATTCCAGAAAGGGGTAGTACTTCGTCTGATCAGATAGATGTATCAGAAATCAGATGGAAGTAAAGCTGAGAGAGTTTCAGTTACTGCAGCCGCCGATTCTGAGTGGTATCGAGACATCTGAAGATCGTGAAAACTGGTTTGATGACATAGAAATACTGTTTGATTTACTTGATTGTACAGATGAACAGAGAGTTAAACTGTTATTCCATCCGTTACAAGAGGCTGCCAGGAGTTGATGGATTACAACCAAAGGAATATTAGAACTACGTGGTACAGTGATCACATGGGAAGTCTTTAAAGCTGAATTTTATCGAAGATTCTTCTCAGGATCGTACCTAGAGGACAAGAAAGTAGAATTTGAGAATTTAAGCCAAGGTCAACTGAATATTGAAAGGTATGTTGATAAATTCTCTACTTTACTGCGTTTTGCTCCTCATGTAGCTGGGAATGATGAAGCTGTAATGGCTCAGTTCATCAGAGGATTGAACTCGGAGATAGTTGCATTGATGAATATGCAGCGGCCGTACCATTTTGCTGATATCCTGAGTAGAGCGAAGAGAGCGGAGACGAGTCTGATTAGACAACTAAAAAGGTTGTGTGCGGTGCAACGCCAGACACAGCAACCTTCTCTCCGATTTGATCGCGGTAGCACGAGTGGAAAGCAGGATTTGCTGAAAGCTCGAAAGAAGCCATTCAAGAGGTTAGGGAGTGGTTCCTCTAGCTCTAGTAGTTCTAGCCCAAGTTATACTGGAGTTTATTGCAGGAATTGCGGTGGAAGACATTCCACGGAGCAATGCCGGGGAGTAACTGGTAGGTGCAATATCTGTAAACAGCAAGGACATTTTGCTAAAGCTTGTCCACAGAGGGGTCCCCGACGATTTCAGGGAGTAGAATCCTCTGGTGGGAGGGATCGAGAAACAGACCCAGGACACACTTGATGATACAGTGACAGGTACTGATATTTTATGATTATATTGCATATGTATTGATGTATACTAATGCATTCTTGATATTTATCTTTGACTGAGTTGCATTGATATATGTTGTACCTGTTGGGTCTGTATTACTGAAGTATTGACCTTTATACCCTTTGGGGAAAAGAATTGATAGCAGTGAATTCTGTGATATATTATATACGACAGTAAGTTGAGAATAAAAACGAATTAGACTAGAGGGTACTTATATTGTCTAATGATGACTGCGTGATTGATATTGATATATCGAACAAGTACAGAGCTATTATAGAGTCTTGCCAGGAAATGGTAAGATTTGGACCTGAAATGGCCAAAGAATGAATGATATACGGTAAGGATTCTTGATTTTGAATTCCTTGATATTCGTATTATATTAGATTCGATGATTATCGAAAGGAATTGAGTAATTCCTCATATATTCAGTTGATTACTGAAGATGAGCCTATCAGGGATTGATTTACTAATAGCAGGAAGTTTGCTATAGTCTTGCAGATGAGATTTCACGTTTGTCCTGTATCAGGGAGAGTGACTTCGGCCTTGATGTGATTCCAGGTATTGGTTTCATTTTAAAATTCAGTATAGATTGACACTGATTGAATTGAAAAGAACTGAATGTCAGTTAGAAGATTTATTGCCTGAGAGGTAGAGTTACATCTGATTATATGTTTCTCTGTAAAGTACTTCAGTTCCATTTATGGATTGATAAATCCTGTGCTCGGAAGTGTTCTGATGATTTTATGCTCGGTTTATCTATGACATTTTAATATATTCGTAGCATATGATTAATTGAATTGAACAGTTGAAATGATATTGAATGTTCTGGGAATTGAGATTGTAATATACAGAATTGTTCGGATATGAATCTCGATTGTAACAGATTGTATTCAGAGTCTGTGATATCTGAAGATAGTATACTGATTGATTGTAGCACAGCGAGACCGTGATCAGTGGTTGAGAACGAAATTGAATATAGCAGAATTTCAGAAATGTCAGAACTGTCAGAAATTGCGTCTTATGCAGTTATTAGATCAGTATTATGTATTGATATTTTGAATTTGATCCGATACTATTATCATTCTGAATCCGTTTTTGATACCGATTGTTATGAACCGTTGAGCTTATACACAATTCAGTCAAGTCAGAACTAATTTTGAAGATTAAAGCAGTTCAGAAGTTTGATCAGACTGTTCAGAACTTGATTTTGATAGTCAGAACCGAATACCAAGTAGGTATTTTTCTTTAATTTATATTATTAGCTGATTTGTTTGTGTTAGATAGTCGAATTTGAAATGACAGGTATTGTCAGATGCACGCAGTAGTAGATTCAGTATTATTCTGGTAACAAGAAATGTGTGATAATTCGAATAGACAGTTTTGATATAAACGGATGAAATCAGTTATGTCAGAATTTGTATTGAAATGTCTAAATCGCTGACAGATGAAGACAGAAAGATAGAAATTTGTAGATTAATGATCTTGATTATTGATATCTAAATAGAAATGGGAGTACATTTCTATGGATTGGGTGATGACACTACTCAATCTGACCAAGATAGTGATTGTGATTGAATGATGGTTCAAATCTGCATAGGTTATATTGTACAGGATGACGTACAAATATGACCAGACGACTGAGAGGTATGTCAGAAACATGAGTCAGATTGTATTGAATGCCAGAATTGATTTTATCAGACTGTGATTTCCGTTTGATTTTATACTTTTGGCTAAGTGTATGACATGACATTTCATCTATGATTTATAGATTGACGGATAGACGGAGTGAACTATCCTGATACTGGAGGATATCCAGGAAATGTAGTGCTGGATTTTAGCACTAATTGACATGATTCATTGTCACTTGTGAATTATGGTACAATAATAGCTATTAGATGAGTATCGAAATAGTTTTAGTCGAAGTATTGTACAGTGAGAACTGTGAATTTCCTTCGTATGGGAATGATATTGCAGTGATTCCTGAGATTGGATTTGATAAGATCAGAGATCTGATAAGAAAATGCAACTGATTAAGAAGAAAATGAAAACAACTCAGAATTAATAGACTAAACATGCTAACGTCGGACGATGACTGTTGGTATTTGAAGCCGAAGATTGAATATATCTTTGACTAGGATTAACAAATTTGATAGCAGATGCCAATACTGATTTGTTATGAACTGGAGATTGGCATATACGGATGTTGTATAGCCATTGTTCTGAGATTGATTTTATCACGAATGATGTTGTTGATATGAGCTTATTACAGTTTCTATATATCTCCTTCCTGTATCTGATTTGAGATATGATCTGATTATCTGTATAACACGAGTTGAGTGTTTGTGATTTCAGGGACGAAATCATATCTTAGTACTGAGTACAGTACTGAGTTCCTATCAACGTAGACTACAACTGGACGTCTACGTTTTGACATGTTTTGAAATTATGCTATTGTCAGAATTGAATAGGAGTCATATATGATGTTCTTGTCATGTTAGAAATCATAGAATCGAAGTCAGATTGAGAAACAGATTGAGTATGTAATTGTTATGATTTTTGGAATCGATTTGACTGAGAATTCATATCAGATATGTATTGTTATTGAGATTATGACTGGTATCGATACTGATTACGAGTTCTGGTATTATATCTGTGATATTCGGACTGACGGGGTTATCGAGACTGGATTGTTATACCGTCGAAACATCAGTTAATTGATATTGATCAGATTCAGTAGTGATTTCAATTATATCGTGATATCGTCGATATTGATTAGATTGTATCTCAATTGACATTGATCAGAGTATGTGTTTTGATTTGAGTATTAATCAGAACAGGTATTGAATTGAGTTGTTTATTGATACTATATCTGTTCGCATATTGTTATTACCAGATTGGGAATGGACTGAGATAGAGTCAGGACTTCTTCTTCTTCTTCTTCTGAGCGGGAAGATAAAGGTATAAGTCAATGTGTTTTGGGACATCGACTCAAGTAGGATGTACTTGAGTTTCCCTAAATCACATACTTATTATTTGTTTATCATTGTGTTTAATGATTTGATTTAAATGCTTGTTCTATGGAATTATAGGAGCATGCATTAGACGAGTAATCTTGTGACGGAAGTACCTGATAGTGGCAGGTAACCACGGGTACATTGCACGATGTCACAAGATATGGTGATAAACCATAGTCTATGATGGATGCGTCTGGACACTGGATGTTTGGTTATATCGACTTGGATAGAACTGGAGTCTTTTCTATTACTGGTTGTCGATATAGGAATGCCACATCTGGACACCGGGATCCCTAGGCTAGGATTGAGTCTAGTCTAAAACGTGGAGTCACGAGTCTGAGTGACAGTTATATTGATTTATATTTATTGATGTTGATTATGTTCCTGAATATGGTTCATTTTCCTTGTTGTTCCTGATATTGGTACATGTTTAGAATAGGAGTTATTCTTGATATTGAGCATGTTCCTGATATTGGTACATGCTTAGAATAGAATTTATTCTGGATATTGAATTATGTTCCGGATTAGGGTACATGTATAGAATATGATTTATTCTTGTTATGGATTGATATCATGATTTTGATATATGATATGATTTTTTGATATATGCTTTTATAGTGTTTATATGATAGCATGTATACATGATTTATACTGGGATATTTATATCTCACCGGAGTTATCCGGCTGTTGTCTTGTTTGTATGTGTGCATGACAACAGGTGGGTTGGATCAGGGTCAAGAAGAGAACGAGGCTGGACTAGATAGCGTGGAGATCTGGGCTTTGAAGCAACTTAGGATTCAGCACTGACTTGTAGTTGAACCTAGTTGGATTATTGTAGATCATACAATAATTGCATACTATGTTTAATATGTAATTTGAATTTAATTACATTACGTTTCCGCTTTGCATTTTTAAAAAAAAAAATTTAGACCGTATTTATACTAATTGATTAATTAGTCATTATTATGATTTAGAACGTGATTAGCGTCCGGGTCCCCACATATCCCAACATTGATAAAATGTTTCTCCTTGTTTTTGAGAAAAAGTTGTAATTTGTCTTTCAAAAGAGTTTGTTCTATGGGAAGGGAAAAACTTTTTGAGAAATTGTTGTTGCATTTCTTCCCATGATCTTATTGAACTTGATCTTAAATTTTGTAACCATGTTTTAGCTTTATCTTTTAAAAAAAAAGGGAAAAGCTTTCATCGAACTATATCCATGCTACAATTTTGATCATTATAAGTGTTACAAACTTCCTCAAATTCTCTTAGATGTAAATATGGATTTTCAGAATTTAAGCAATGAAAATTTGGTAAAAGTTGAATAATTTGAGGTTTGAAGTTGAAATTAGATGCATCGGGAGGAAAAACTAAACAAGATGGGGCACTAGTTCTAATAGGGTTCATATGGTGCCTATTAAGTGTTCTTAATTTATCATGTTCTTGATTATTATTATTATTATTATTATTATTATTATTATTATTATTATTATTATTATTATTATTATTATTATTATTATTATTATTTCTTGATTATTTGAATTATCATCCATATTTAAATTATTTTGAGATACTCGAATAAGTCTACCACTTTTTTTTCGACTCCAAACACTCATAAAAAAACACAATACTTATAAATAAAACATAAATAACAAATATAAACTTAATTTATACCTCCCCGGCAACGGCGCCAAAAACTTGCTACTACTTAAATTATAATTCACCCAAGTGTAGGTTGTCTGCAAGTAATATATTTCGTAAGTACGAAATCGATCCACGGAGAGGTTATTTTGAGTTTAAATTTATTAATTTATAGATTACCAAATGCAAGAATGAAGTTTACAAATTATAAATTTTATCAAGGCTTAGGATTTATTCTTGGTTTATGTAATATTGTTTAACTAAAAGTAAAACAAAGGAAACCACCATATATCATGGTTCCAAGAAAATTAAACGCGCACATAATATAATATAGTTCCCACTATAGAAAATACCGAATTAACCGATATTTTATATATGGTACCTATGATTATAGTTATAACTATATAAATATATAATTGCATAAAGTAAATGTTAAATTAAATCATTATATTTTATTTAGAACAACCGGCAGAGCCACGCTATTGCCTAAATAAAATATATTGATTTAATAAGTTAGTTGCGGTAAAGTAAAAGTTAGTTGCAGAAAATAAAAGTTAGTTGCGATAAAGTAAAAGTTAGATGCGAAAAAATAAAAGTTATTTGCGAGAAAGTAAAAGTTAGATGCGGAAAAATAAAAGTTAGTTGCAATAAAGTAAATGTTAGATTGTTAGATGTTAGTATTAAATCATAATATTTCATTTAGAACAACTGGCAGAGCCACGCTATCGTCTAAATGAAATATTATAAAATAATGATATATATATAATATAAAAATAATAATAATTGATGAAATATTTATTGTATCAAAATTAAACAAAAAATCAAGATAACCACTTCAATGGTATCAAGTATTTTATGTAAATTGATAACAACAAATAATTCATTTTTACCTATAATAAAAAGAAGTTAGCTAAATGAAAAGAAATAAAGAAAGGATATACAAAATATAAACAATCTTACTTCATCAAGAATGCATCCTGTTCACCTTGACATAATAGATTTAGCTTGCCATAAACTTGCTTTTGATCAACACTAAAATATCACTCATAGTTGAGAAAATGAAAGAAAATATATTTAAACTTAGAACTTTGATACACACTCACACTATATTTTACAATGAGATAGTGTAATGCCCGAGAATTTGATCTTAATAATCTATAATTATTGATTTATAATTTGATATGATTATAAGAGGATTAATCGGGACACGGTTTAAAGTTGGCATAAAAATATGTATGTGCGAGGACAGTGGCATCGGCGCACATGCGCGACTATATGCGCGCACATGCGCGAGAGGTCCAGAGAGGTTCGCGCACATGCGCGAGGGTTCCAGAAAGGTTGGCGCACATGCGCGACTTGGATTCGCGCACATGCACGAGACAACCCGAGAGGGGGCAATTTTGAGCAGAAGCCTCGCGCATATGCGCCGAATAGGGCACGCATATGCGCGAGTCCCCGTGAAGCTACGCGCTGAGACTTAAGTCTCGTGCATATGCACGAAGACAGTACGCGCATATGCGCGAGAGGCTTTGGACGAATTTTGAGATGGACACGTAGCAAGTTGCATGCAATATATATATATATATATATATATATATAATATATATATATATATATATATATATGTATATATATATATGCATCAAATCTAATTATTCAGAAAAATAAAAAGGAAACGAAAGCTCCGGAGAAAATTTGCTTTTGAATTTTAGAATTCGATTTGCGATCAATCCGTCCGTTAGATTTTAAATCCGACTTCGGTATTGTGTTCCTATCAACACAGAATACAACCAGACGTAAGTTTTATTACGTTTTGACATGTTTTGGAATTATGATGTTGTTAGAATTGAATACACGTCATATATGTTGTTCTTGACATGTTAGACAGCGTAGAATCGAAGTCAGATTAAGAAACGGACTGAATATGGAATTGTTACGAATTTCAGAATGAGATTGACTAGAATTGATATCAGATTTGTACGGGGGTTGATTGTAAATTATTGGAATTGGTATAGACTGATATAGTATTATCAGTATCGCAAGATTGTACTGTTGTACCGTCAGAATTTGATAAAATAGAGATGTTATGATTTGATTAAAATATTGATACAAAATATTGATATCGTCATTGCCAGATTGAACAGTGACAGACTTTGAATCAAGACTGTGATTGCATCAGATCGACATCAAGAAAGGTATAAATAAATATTGATTCGGAATTGCACAACTCGAGTTAGGTTTGACTTGAGTTTTCCTAAATCACATACTTTATTTATTGCATTGATATTTGCAGATTATCAGATTGATATGTTAATCTATTGACTTAGAGTAGAGTCAGAGTTGAGTCTAGGGCAGATCAGCCTAGCTAGGGCAGAATCGCCGAGTCTTTGTCAGAACCGCGAAGACTCTAGACTTACGGTGTATCGATGAGCTTAGATGTAGATCAACTTCTATTGTAGACATTTGATACAGCATGCCGAAGTCTAAATTATATCGGGATCCCTAGATTAGAAATAAGTTGAGATAAGATAACAAGATATTGTTTTAAATACAGATTCGTATTTGTTCATGTAGTCAGATTAGATACATGTTTTAATGATTGTTTATGCTTTAATATATGTTTTATATGATTGCATTGATACATTGTTTATACTGGGATATTTATATCTCACCGGAGTTATCCGGCTGCTGTCTTGTCTGTATGTGTGCATGGCAACAGGTGGGACAGGTTCAGGGTCACAGAGATGAAGAAAGATAGAGTTAGAGTGGAGACTACGGACTCGGACTAGAAATAGGGTTTAAACACTTGATAGTTAGTTGTTGAACCTGAGATGTGTATGATTGTATATTTGATCACAGTTATACTTTTATACTGATATGTATAGGAGTTTGATTCCATTACCTTCCGCATTTTAAAAAAAAATTTAGACCCTGTTTATTATAATTGATTAATTAGTCCCAATGATGATTAAGAACATGATTAGCGTCCGGGTCCCCACAACAGGTGGTATCAGAGCGATAGATCCTTTATGTAAAAGCCTGAAAATCCTTCCTTTGAAAATTTGCGGAAAATTAAAAATTTTCTTTTTAAAAGTACTTAAACGGTCTCATTCATAAAATCATTGGTGAATCAAGTTCAATGTTTCAAATTATTGCAGCGGAAGAAAAATAAAGTTGCCAACAATAACAACTTAAAATTTGTCCAACGACTGATAAAATAGTTTGCGGAAAAATAACAACTGCTGCGCTGAGGTCCTCGGGTGCCACTACTGCCGACCCAAGTTGGCTCACTGGTCCCCGCCCTCGGCCCTGGCCTCATCAGTACCTACAACAATCAAGTCTAGTGAGCCTAAAGACTCAGCATGCATATATCGCAGGTAACGAGTAAAAATCTGAAGTAAAATATGCATGAGATAAAATATCATGTCATGAGGCATGCTGAAATAATCTGTACTCATGCTGAAAATAATCTGTACTGAGCAATTATAAAATGTGCATAACTGAACTGATAATCACAGTAAAAATGTTTGCTCCTTGGAGCCCTGTACTGAAATAACTGGTAAAATTTTCTGTTGAGATTATGTTTTACGCCTGTGGCCACTACACTAAGCTGAACTGATCGGTAACTGGCTACCGTGGAGTCTGAAACTGAACTGAGCTGGCCGGTCACTGGCGACCGGGTGGTACCATACTGAACTGATCGATCACTGGCGACCGTATAAAATAACACTCCCACATAGTGAATGAACCACAAGCCATATAGCATAAATCTCAAAAATAATCATTTTCTGTTTTTTTTAATGCACGTAATATAATTAACTGGCATAATGAAAAATCCTGTAATTTTTCCGACTGGATTGGATTGGATCGTCCCCCAAGCTCGCTGCAACCTAACTGGGCCATGAAAATATGCAATAGCTTAAACTTGACCAACTATGCAATTTAGTTCAAAAGATGCGACTATGACGCCTAATGACTTCGTATTTAATCATGACTCCGAGCCAACCTGAACCGACACTGAACCGACGTATAGTCATGATTAAAATAATGCTCCTAAAAATGATAGGGTCGAAATCTAGGTGGAATGGAGGCCAAAACAAGAAACGTTCTTTCGAGAGTCAATTTGGCACATCGCACCGTAAATTCTCGTACGACTTCAAAAATGATCCGAATGACAAACGGTCAAAAACATGACCTTTCCAACTCAAAGTGGCACTGTCCAGTCCAAGGCCATAGGCTAAAAGCCAACCAAGAACTCGAACGAGCCTCTGAACCGACACAGCAACTTGCTGTAAATTTTCCAGCAGCTGTGCAACTTGGCGCATCGCACCGTAAAATCTCGTACGACTTCAAAAATGATCCGAATGACGAACGGTCAAAAACATGACCTTCCTAACTCAATGAGGCATTGTGCAGTCCAAGGCTATGGGCTAAAAGCCAACCAAGAACTCAAACGACGCCTCTGAACAGCAGCATACTTGCTGTCAAAAAAATACAGCAGCTGCGCACTTGTTTTCCTTGTGTCGTTTTCGAGTCCGCCGGCCATTGGGGCTAACACCACCGACCAGAGACCCTTACCAACATCCCAAGGAAGGATTTGAACCATGGCTAAGGGCACAAGACCAGCCACAATTCGCATCCCACCAGAAACGAGACTACACACCTAGCCGAGAAGGAAATTCTGCGCGCGTAGGGAGTTTGGCTTCGCTTGTCATCTCGTGTCGTTCCAGTGGCCATTTCATTGACAAAGGCCAACCAAGATTCACACCACACCACAAAATCGAACACACACTAGCTGTCAAATGGAAGAGCCGAAGTGGGGAGGGGCTGTTCTTGTTGTTTTCTGTAAAAACCGCTTAGCCATGGACCAAGCCACCAAAAGGGCAACTTAGTCACGTCTTAGACATGCTAGGGAAGTGATCTAACCATGGCTATAGGCCCTAAGGGCAGCCAAGATCAGATCCTTTCCCTTATGACAGCAAACAGAATTTTCGAAACACAAATGGGCATAAATGGGGAGTTGCTGTCATTTCGTTTTTCCAGCAAGCATGGGGCTTGTTTAATTGGACCAACATGGTCCTAATGCATCCTTTTACATGTCTAGGAGTCGCCTTGGGAACCTGGAGTCGAACCATAACCTGAAATCCACAACACGAAGCAAACCGTGAAGCTGCCCAAGAAAACCAAAAAATCTGCATGTTGGTTTTCTGAAAAATTCTTGAAACATTTCGGTTTTATCATGATGAAATCTGATCATGCACTTAAAAATACTGATAATATGACTTGATTGAGGTTTAGAAAAAGTATATACATGCCTTGGATTCGTTTCGAAAGAAAACGAAAAGAACGAAGCGATACGGCGCGGATGAGACGGAGTGGCTTCCTTTCTATCTTTCCTTGCTCTTGATCTTTCTCCCTTTCTCCCTAGCTATGACTCACGTTTTTGACACTCAAAATGGTCTGAATTTTGGTGGGGAGGGGTGTGATGGAGTGGTTATGGAGGTGAGGGGCAAGATCCACAAATATAGGATCTCAACTCAATGACCAAGCCCACCCCATTAAATTGGAATAAGATGTTTGTTTGACAAGTCTTCTTGGGGGGGGGGGGGGGGAATGACCGATTTTTTTCCTTTCCCATCTAGATTTGGATAATGTTTATTAGTTAATTAATTAAGGTTGCTCAATAATTAAAAGGTTTACATGCTAGCTTAACAAAGAATGGGTCAAAAGGTTGATGAGTTGACAAATGATAGGCTATCATCTTAAGGTGCCGAAATTTTGCTTCTAAAAATGAATGGGGAGTGTTGTTTATTTACTAAATTAATAACTCTTAAAAGCCTCACTAATCCTTTAATTAATGTAGTGAGCTAACCCCTTAATTATGCAACTTAAATGGGCTTATTTCTTAATCACCTCAAGCAACTTAAATAATTCCTTAAACTTCTTTTTAACTTAAATGAGCTTACTTGCTAGCTAAATAAACTCCTGGAAATATTTCTCGAATCTTAAATCCTATCTCAAAATTCCAACTCCGGTCCGGCCTCACTGAAATAACTGAAATGCTAAAAATCAACTACTGAACTGAAATAATAAAATAATTAACTTCAAAGAAATGCATTTAAAATAATCATGCAATGAAGTCAATTAAATTTAAAAATATAGAATTATGCATGGCTTATACGTAGACTGATTTACGGGTTCTACACTTTAGATTAAGATAGAAGAGGCTAGTGAGCGGGGTAGATTGAGGTTTTCTTTCCTGCTTCTGAATGCTAGCATGTCTTACTGCTTTAATACATGTTACTTCTTTATCTGATTTGATATAGTAATATGTTTTATTGAGATTGGATCAGTACTGATTCTAGATCAGCAGTAAGATGATCAGAGGAAGATTGAAACAGAATTGTGGTATCTGTTACTAATCTATTGGTTATCAGATATGCCTCCGAGACGAGTACCAGAACAGGGAAGTACATCAAATCCTCCAATGGATGTTACTCCGACTACAATGGAAACGTTACTGAAACGATTTCAGTCATTTCATCCGCCAACCTTGAAAGGAACAGAGAACGCTGTGGAATGCGAGATTTGGCTTGATGATATAGAGATGTTGTTCGAATCCTTGGAGTATACAGATGAGAGGAGAGTGAAATTAATTGGACACTAGTTACACGATGTTGCAAAAGACTGGTGGATTACGAGAAAGAGAGCCATGGAGCATAGAGGTACGATTATTACCTGGAATATATTTAGAACTGAATTTTATCAACGATTCTTTCCAGTGTCGTATCGAAAGGACAAGGGGGCGGAATTTGCCAATCTAAGGCAGGGACAGATGAACAAAGAAGAATACGTGTCCAAATTCTCAAGCTTGTTGAAATTTGCTCCACATGTGGCTGATAGTGAAGAAGCTACTGCTGACCAGTTCATCAATGGCTTGAACCCCAACATTTTCACACTGGTGAACACAGGGCGACCGAATAATTTTACTGACGCCTTGAATAGAGCCAAGGGAGCAGAAGCCGATCTGATGAGACAGAGAGGGGCTTCATTTGTGCCTCCAGCACCAAGACCACAATCAACCACCTCCCAGATTTGAGAGTGGCAGTAGCAGCGGAGGGAAGAAAGAATTTTTGAAAGTCAGAGGAAAGCAATTCAAGAAATCTGGCAGTAGTTCTTCCAGCTCCGGTGGTTCCAGACAAAGCCAGAGTTACACTGGAGTTTACTGCAAGACTTGCGGAGGAAGACATGCAACTGAGCAATGCCAGGGAGTGACTGGTAGTTGCAACATCTGTAAACAGCCGGGACACTTTGCTAAAGTGTGTCCCCAGAGAGGTTCCCAAAGATCTCAGAGAGCCGAGTCATCGGGATCAGAAGCACAGACTGAGAGACGATCAGCTGCTGTCCATACATTCCAGCCAGCGCCAGTTCAGTCACAGTAGAGGCCAGTAGGAAGCCAGACGAGTAGCCAGCCTCCTAGACAGCAGGCCAGAGTATTCTCTTTGACAGAGGAGCAGGCCCAGGAAGCACCAGATGACGTTGTGACAGGTAACTGTTCTTTATGTGGTTACCATGCTTATGTATTAATTGATACCGGTGCTTCACATACGTTTATTTCTGAACGATTTGCATTAAGTCATGCATTGCCTGTAGAGTCTTTAGCTACTGTAGTGTCTGTCTCTTCGCCTTTGGGGACAGGTTTGATATCTGTAAATTCTGTAAAACATTGTGTACTACAGTATGACGGGCATGAGATTGAGTTATATTGCATCGTACTTAGGTTGTCCGATTTCGATTGTATTATCGGTATTGATATGCTGACCAAGTACAGAGCTACAGTTGATTGTTTCCACAAGATAGTGAGATTCAGACCAGATATGGCTGAAGAGTGGAATTTTTACGGTAAGGGTTCTAGATCGAAAATTCCTTTAATATCTGTATTAACTATGACTCGATTGTTACAGAAAGGAGCTGAGGGATTCGTTGTGTATTCAGTAGATTTACTGAAGTCGAGTCCAGCATTGGCAGACCTGCCAGTGGTACGTGAGTTTGCTGACGTCTTCCCAGATGAGATTCCGGGATTACCTCCAGTTAGAGAGATAGACTTCAGCATTGAACTGATGCCAGGTACAGTGCCGATCTCTAGAGCTCCGTACAGAATGGCACCAGTTGAATTGAAAGAATTAAAAGATCAGCTGGAAGACTTACTGGCCAAGGGGTACATCAGACCTAGTGTTTCTCCTTGGGGTGCTCCAGTACTGTTTGTGAGGAAGAAAGACGGTTCGATGAGACTCTGCATCGACTATCGGCAACTGAACAAGGCAATGATAAAGAATAAATATCCTTTGCCTCGTATTGATGATTTATTCGATCAGCTGCAGGGTTCTTCAGTATATTCCAAGATTGATTTAAGATCGGGATATCATCAGCTGAGAGTCAGAGATTCTGATATCTCAACGACAGCATTCAGAACTAGGTATGGACACTATGAATTTATTGTCATGCCGTTTGGTCTGACGAATGCTGCACCTGTGTTTATGGGATTGATGAACCGTATATTCCAGAAATATCTCAATGATTTTGTGATTATTTTCATCGATGATATTTTGATTTATTCAAAGAATATGAGTGAGCATGCTGAGCATTTAAGAACTGTGTTGCGAATTTTAAGGGATGAAAAGTTATATGCTAAACTGTCGAAATGTGAGTTTTGGTTAAGACAGGTTGTATTTCTGGGTCATATTATATCCGGAGATGGGATATCAGTGGATCCCAGTAAAGTGGAAGCCGTGATTTCTTGGCCAAGACCGACATCAGTACCCGAAATTCGCAGTTTTATGGGTTTAGCGGGATATTACCGTCGATTCATTAAAGATTTCTCGAGTATTGCTAAACCAATTACTCAGCTGACACAGAAGAATGCTCCATTTGTTTGGTCTGAAGAATGTGAGACCAGTTTTCTGGAGCTGAAGAAGAGATTGACCAGTGCTCCGGTGTTGACTATTCCATCCGGTACTGGTAATTTTGTGGTTTATTGTGACGCTTCTCACAGAGGGTTGGGATGTGTGCTGATGCAACGAGGGCATGTTATTGCTTATGCCTCAAGACAGCTTAAACCACATGAGACCCGTTATCCAATTCATGACCTAGAATTGGCAGCCATTGTCTTTGCATTAAAGATATGGCGACACTATCTTTACGGTGAGAAATTTGAGATATATTCTGATCATAAGAGTTTGAAATATCTGTTTTCATAATCGGAATTGAATATGAGACAACGAAGATGGCTAGATTTTCTTAAGACTTTAATTGTGAAATCAAATATTATCCAGGAAAGTCTAATGCAGCAGCAGACGCACTGAGTCGAAAGGTATGTTCTTTATCCTTATCGACGATTGGTGTTTCAAATTTGATAGAAGACTGCTGTTTGTCTGGATTAGCATTTGAAACAGATTATAGACCGTTAAGACTTTATACGGTGCAAGTAGAACCAGAGCTGATTTTAAGAATTAAGGCAGCTCAGAAAGTTGATCAGAATATACAGAGATCAATGTCGATGGTTAGAACAGGACATCGATCGGAGTATCAAGTACGTGATAACGTCTTGTATGTGAATAATCGTCTGGTTGTGCCAAATGTTTCAGATTTGAGACGACAAATATTGTCAGAAGCGCACAACAGTCGATTCAGTATTCATCCTGGTGGCAGAAATATGTATAATGATTTGAAAAGACAATTCTGGTGGAAACAAATGAAGACTGACATTGCTGAATTTGTTTCTAAATGTCTAAATTGTAAGCAGGTGAAAGCAGAAAGAAAGAAACCAGGAGGATTATTACAGAGTTTGTCCATTCCTGAATGGAGATGGGATCACATTTCCATGGATTTTGTGACGCAGCTACCGCGTTCCTCCAAAGGTTGTGATGCGATTTGGGTCGTGATTGATAGATCGACCAAATCTGCATGTTTTATTCCGTACAAGATGACGTACAGATTTGACCAGATGGCAGAAATCTATGTCAGAGAAGTGGTCAGATTGCATGGAGTGCCAAAGTCAATTGTATCAGATCGTGATCCTCGATTTACTTCGCACTTCTGGCAGAGTTTGCAGCAGGCTCTCGGTACGAAATTACATCTGAGTACTGCATATCATCCCCAGACCGACGGACAGTCAGAGCGGACTATCCAGACACTGGAGGATATGCTGAGAGCAGTAGTGCTTTATTTTAGCACTAATTGGCAACATGCATTGCCGCTTTGTGAGTTTTCGTACAACAACAGCTATCAGACGAGTATTGAGATGGCACCATTCGAAGCGTTGTACGGAAAGAAGTGCAGATCCCCTCTCTATTGGGATGATATCTCTGAAGTGCCTGAGATTGGACCAGATATGATCAGGGATATGACAGAAAAAGTGAAGCTAATTCGAAAGAAAATGAAGGCAGCGCAAGATAGACAGGCCAAATATACCAATGTTCGATCCAGACCATTGGTATTTGAAGCAGGAGACCGAGTATTCTTGAAGATTTCACCTTTCAGAGGAGTTGTCAGATTTGGCAAGAAGGGGAAATTGTCTCCACGATATATTGGGCCTTATGAGATTCTCGAGAAGATAGGAGATCGTGCCTATCGACTCGCCTTATCGCCTTCGTTATCTGGGATACATGATGTCTTTCATGTATCGTTATTAAGAAAATATCTTCCTGATGCTTCACATGCTATTCAACCAGACGAGGCCGAATTGGATGTGACATTGAGCTATGTTGAAAAACCGATTCAGATTATTGATCGTAAAGAAAAACGGCTCAGAACGAAGACAATTCCACTTGTAAAAGTTCAATGGACTCGTCATGGTACTGAAGAAGCAACCTGGGAAACTGAATCAGATATGAGACAAGAGTTCCCAGAGTTATTTTGATGATGTAAATTTCTTATACAGTTTATATATATACTCCTTATTAATACGATTAAATGCCTGTGATTTTGGGGACGAAATCGTATCTTAGGGGGGGAGAAATGTAATGCCCGAGAATTTGATCCTAATAATCTATAATTATTGATTTATAATTTGACATGATTATAAGAAGATTAATCGGGACACGGTTTAAAGTTGGCATAAATATGTATGTGCGAGGACAGTGGCATCGGCGCACATGCGCGACTATATGCGCGCACATGCGCGAGAGGTCCAGAGAGGTTCGCGCGCATGCGCGCACATGCGCGAGGGTTCCAGAAAGGTTGGCGCACATGCGCGACTTGGATTCGCGCACATGCGCGAGACAACCCGAGAGGGGGCAATTTTGAGCAGAAGCCTCGCGCATATGCGCCGAATAGGGCTCGCATATGCGCGAGTCCCCGTGAAGCTACGCGCTGAGACTTAAGTCTCGCGCATATGCGCGAAGACAGTACGCGCATATGCGCGAGAGGCTTTGAACGAATTTTGAGATGGACACGTAGCAAGTTGCATGCAATATATATATATATATATGCATCAAATCTAATTATTCAAAAAAAGAAAAAGGAAATGAAAGCTCCGGAGAAAATTAGCTTTTGAATTTAGAATTCGATTTGCGATCAATCCGTCCGTTAGATTTTAAATCCTACTTCGGTACTGTGTTCCTATCAACGCAGACTACAACCGGACGTAAGTTTTACTACGTTTTGACATGTTTTGAAATTATGATGTTGTTAGAATTGAATACACGTCATATATGTTGTTCTTGACATGTTAGACAGCGTAGAATCGAAGTCAGATTAAGAAACGGACTGAATATGGAATTGTTACGAATTTCAAAATGAGATTGACTAGAATTGATATCAGATTTGTACGGGGGTTGATTGTAATTTATTGGAATTGGTATAGACTGATATAGTATTATCAGTATCGCAAGATTGTACTGTTGTACCGTCAGAATTTGATAAAACAGAGATGTTATGATTTGATTAGAATATTGATATTGTCATTGCCAGATTGAACAGTGACAGACTTTGAATCAAGACTGTGATTGTATCAGATCGACAGCAAGAAAGGTATAAATAAATGTTGATTCGGGACTGCACAACTCGAGTTAGGTTTGACTTGAGTTTCCCTAAATCACATACTTTATTTATTGCATTGATATTTACAGATTATCAGATTGATATGTTAATCTATTGACTTAGAGCAAGTCAGAGTTGAGTCTAGGGCAGATCAGCCTAGCTAGGGCAGAACCGCCGAGTCTTTGTCAGAACTGCGAAGACTCTAGACTTACGGTGTATCGATGAGCTTAGATGTAGATCAACTTCTATTGTAGACATTCGATACAGCATGCCGAAGTCTAAATTAGATCGGGATCCCTAGATTAGAAATAAGTTGAGATAAGATAACAAGACATTGTTTTAAATACAGATTCGTATTTGTTCATGTAGTCAGATTGGATACATGTTTTAATGATTGTTTATGCTTTTATATATGTTTTATATGATTGCATTGATACATTGTTTATACTGGGATATTTATATCTCTCCGGAATTATCCGGCTGTTGTCTTGTCTGTATGTGTGCATGGCAACAGGTGGGACAGGTTCAGGGACACAGAGATGAAGAAAGATCGAGTTAGAGTGGAGACTACGGACTTGGACTAGAAATAGGGTTTAAACACTTGATAGTTAGTTGTTGAACCTGAGATGTGTATGATTGTATATTTGATCAGAGTTATACTTTTATACTGATATGTATAGGAGTTTGATTCCATTACCTTCCGCATTTTTTAAAAAAATTTAGACCATGTTTATTATAATTGATTAATTAGTCCCAATGATGATTAAGAACATGATTAGCGTCGGGGTCCCCACGGATAGAATGATTCTCAAGCTAGCACAAGGCCTCTATTTATAGGCCAAATAAGAGAAAGGGTCAAAATTTTTATTAATGCTATGTAGTTGTAATAGTAGTCTTTGTCTCCTCCAACTCCAATTCCATGTCCCTTCTTTCAATGCCTTGTTCCACGACTTTAAACACTGAATTTGACTCTGCTCAAAACGGCAAACATGTGGGGAATTTTCTATAGATGAATTTGGCTACTTGATTCACCTCATTTGGTTAAATATTGAAATAGTTATGATTTTTTTACTATATGCTGGTCATAGTAAAAGTCAATTTGTCCTCCTTTTGATATTTGCACAATTTGATCATCTTAATGAACTTTTTAGGCAATCATGTCTTCTGCAAAGTTGTAGATAATTTCTCAAGGATTCCAAACATGTTTGTGTCACCTCCATTTGAATTTTCTAGCTTGAGTTATCATTATTTTACCAACACGTAGAAAACCTGAAAATAAAATATATTTAGTAAGACATTTAAATATAAACAAACAATACTAAAATAACATAATTTATAATTTTAATGAAACTTAAAACTTTAAAATACATATGTTAACATATAATAAATTATTAATTTTAAGTTTCATCAATAACAAACTGAAACAAACGCAAACCAATCCACGACTTTTGAATCAATGATCCAACTTCCTTTTCTTATTGCTTGATTGCGACCAATTGATTTTTGTTATCATCGGATCAGGCTTATGAACAAAAGCTTCCAAATCATCAATTATTTGGTCGGCAGTCGAAGCACAGATGAGCATCCCTCGTGAATTTTCTGAAATGAAATTCTGTTCCACAGCTTTATCGAGAAATGTCAACAAACTGTCATAATAATTATTGATATTCAACAAGCCCACAAGTTTATTATGGATATTAAGTTGTGCCTAAGAAACAGTGTGAAAAATTTCTTCTAATGTACAAAAACCACCTGGTAGTGCGATAAAAGCATTAGAATTTTCAATCATTTGAGTGATTCTTTCATCCATAGAAAAAACTTTTAATTCTTCCCCAACCGTAACACCTGTAATATTTCCTTCAGCTAAAGCTGTAGGAATAATACCCAAAACTTGACTACCTCCAAGATGAGCAGATGTTGAAACAGATCCCATTAACCCAATATTACCTTCCCCATATACCAAGTGAATATTTCTCTCAGCCAATATCTTTCCAAGATTATTCGTTGCTTCTACAAACACTTCATTTTTTCCAGGACTCGACCCACAAAATACACAAATATTTTTCAATGTTTGTGCAGAGGATCCAGCCATGTTTTTACTTTCTTTTTTTGTCTGCGAAAATAGAGAGAAAGATGAGAGAATTTATAGGGTTAATATGTTATCATGACAAAACTATGGGTCACAGTTGTAAACAGAATAAATAGTAAATACAATAATGACACACATGCATATAAACAGTAGTGTGATTGTGGCTCACAATTTTCCTCTGGTTTTACGTCCAGAAACGGCTTCAATCGCCTTCTATGAGTCGAGGATATGCTTCCCATCCAATTTTCTTATAAATTGGCAAACATGGTCTTTTTTAGTCGGATTCCCAAGACTATGACGCTCATCTTGGAATTGTTTCCATAAACGGAGAAGTTCAATATGCACATGTCCACTAGAATGCATCTCAAGAGTCAATAAGATATTATCTAAAGACTCCTTACTCAGACCATTCTTAATGAAACCAATTTTATCTTCTATGTTATTGGAAACACATCCCAAAGATCTGCGTCATTTGTCACAAGTCCATCTTGCACACTTATGAAAAACTCCTAAACCTTTTGCCCTTCGTTTTTTCGCATAAGTGCTTTTTCCTAATCCAGACAAATACCGAATGAGCAATGATTGTGGAACTTCTCCTCCTAATCGGACCTTAGCTTATATTACAAGACGAATATCTTTTGGAACTCCTTTTTGCATTAGCAATCTCAATCTTTCACATCTTCCTGCATAAATTTTTCTTAGAATATTTTCAGAAACAGAGGGAAAATATTTAAAAAAATTTGAGAGAATTTCATCTATTTTGAAAAGAAAAGAAATGATTTTTTTTATTTTTGTATCAGAAATTGTGGGAAACTGATTTAACCGACTATGAGAGTCACGGAGTACCGTTATCCGCTATTTAACCGGGAAAATAAAAAGATTAAGAAAACCTGAAATAAAAATAAACAAACTTAAATGCAACACCAAAAAAATAAAAAAATCAAGGATCAGAAAGGGAAATAAACTCTTCTTGAAAGATTTCATTTTTAAAAAATTGTTTAAACCTTTGTCCATTTACTTTAAAAATATCACCATTTTTAGGTTTTTTTAATATCCACAGCTCCATAAGTATACACATGTGGGGACCCGGACGCTAATTATGTTCTTAATCATCATTGGGAATAATCAATCAATTATAATAAACAGGGTCTAATTTTTTTTTTAAATAATGCGGAACGTAGTGACATAAAGACATATATATACATCTCAGTATATAAAAGTACAAGTCCTGTACCACATACATTTATTCAACTGAGGTTTAACATCTAATGTCAAGTGTCCAACCCTATCTCTAATCCAAGTCCGGAGCCTCCACTCTGACTCCTGGACCCTGAACCTGTCCCACCTGTTGTAAAGTACACATACAAACAAGACAACAGCCAGATAACTCCGGTGAGAATAAATCCCAGTATAAATCAACGAAACATGCAATCATATGATAAACATAAAAGCATGGACAGATAACAGCAATATATATCAAAAGCCGAAATATACTCAATATCAAACTGTCGACAATACTCATAATTCCACAACTCAGACTAGACTCAATCCTAGCCTAAGGATCCCGGTTTCCAGACATTGGCATTCCATATCAACCAACAGTAATAGAAAAGACTCCAGTTTTATCCACGTCGATATAGCATCGATCAACAGTAATAGAAGAAGCTCTGATTCTATCCACATCGGTATAGTATCGATCACCAGTAATGGAAGAAAACTCCGATTCTATCCACATCGATATGACATCGGTCATCAGTAATATAAGAAGTTATAATTCTATCCACATTGATACGGTACCGATCACCAGTAATAGAAGGAGTTATAATTCTATCCACATCGATAGCCAATTATCCGGTGACAGACTACGGCACTATCGCCAATACACTATCTCATGACATCGTGCAATGTGCCCGTGGCGATCCTACCACTATTAGGTACTTCTGTCATAAGATTACTCTTCTAATACCTGCTATCTATAAATCAAGAGAACAAGTACATCAATCAAATCAATGCAATATCAATACCATAAAGTAAAGTATGTGATTTAGGGAAACTCAAGTCTAAACCGACTCAAGTCGATATCCCAATACACATTGACTTATACATTTATCTTCCCGCTCTGACGAAGACGAAGTCCTGAATTCAACCCTGTCCATTCTCAATCTGGTAATAACAATACCGAACAGATACAATATCAATATATCATTCAATTCAGAACCTGTTCTGATCAATACTCAAATCAAAACATAATCTAATCAATATCGAATCAAGACACAATCTAATCCATATCGACGATATCACGATATAATCGAAATCATTACTGAATCTGATCAATATCAATTTACGGATGTTTCGACGGCATAATAATACAATCTCGATAACCCTATCAGTCTCAACATCACAGACATGATACCAGAACTCATAATCAATATCAGTACAATTGATAATCTCAGTCACAGTACAAATCTGATATCGCATCTCAGTGAAATCGATTCCGAAAATCATAACAATTACATAAACAGTTTGTTCTTCAATCTGAATTCAAATATACAATGTCTACTGTATCAGAAACACCATATATGATTCATATTCGATTATGACAATATCATAATTTCAAATCATGTCTAAACGTAACAAAACATACGTCCAGTTGTAGCTGTCGTCTTTAGGAACACGATACTGTCCTCGGATTCAAAATCAGACGGGCGGATTGTTTAAAATTTCCAAATCTCTACGTCCCTCGGTTTTCCTTTTTTCTTCTCGTTTCTTTCATTAAACTTATATGTATGTATATATATATATATATATATATATATATATATATATCGAACATGCATCAGGGCAGGTGGCATCTTCCCGTTCTGCATGACTCGCGCATATGCGCGCTCAGAGTCCGCGCATATGCGTGCAGATAAGTCGCGCATATGCGCGAGACCTACTGTCTCGTGCCTCCCCTTACTCGCGCAGATGCGCGCCTTTCGCCGCGTATGTGCGCTGAACTCTCTGCCCTGCTCGCGCATATGCGCCGTACACGTCGCGCATATGCGCCGAGCACTCCACTAGGCTACTGTACACCTCGCGCATATGCGCGCTCTCACGCCGCGCAGATGCGCGGGGTCTTCTGCCAACACCGCGCATGGGTGCGCACTAGATCGCGCATGTGCGCGCATGGCACCTCCCTCGCACATATATTTTGCGTCTTTTCTCACCTTTCCCGGTCCACTCCGTTCCGTCTATAATTACCTTGATTAATCAATAAATCATTTCAGATTAATCTCAGATTACAATAATTATACCCAAATCATGTCAATTTACAGTAATCAAATTCTTGGGCCTTACATTTCTCCCCTCCTAAGATACGATTTCGTCCCCGAAATCACAAGCAATCTACTCGTGGAATATAGATAATCATATCAGATTTCAAATCAGACACCAGAAGGAGATATACATAAACTTCAATAATCTCACATCAACGAGATCACTCGTGATAGAATCAATTTCCGAACAATGGTTATACAACATCCGTATATACCAATTAACAGTTCCTAACAAACTATAACCATCAGCTGTTACAAATCTGTTTATCTCACTCAAGAATATATTCATTCTTCAACCTTAAATACCAAGAGTCATCATCTGATGTTGGCTTGTTTAAAGTCAACTTTCAAGCTATCTTCATTTGTTTCTGATTCCGTCGCATTTTCGATATCAGATTTCTGATCCCATCAGATTCGATTTCAAATATCATCGAGATATAAATCCCCATACAACGGGAATTGACAGTTCTCACTGTACAACATCTCAAATGATGTCATCTCAATACTCATCTGATAGCTCTCGTTGTACGATAATTCATAACTGACAATCATTCATGTCAAATAGTGCTAAAATCCAGCACTACAGTTCCTGGATATTCTCCAGTATCAGGATATTTCACTCCGACTATTCGTCAATCTATAAATTATATATGAAATATCACCCTATACACTCGGCCAAAAGTACAAAATCAAACGAAAATCACAGTCTGACATAATTAACTTTGGCATTCAATACAATCTGACCCCCGTTTCGGACATACCTCTCAGTCTTCTGGTTATACTTGTACGTCATCTTGTACAATATAACATAGGCAGATTTGAACAATCGTTCAATCATAACCACATACTGATACAATCTTGGCGAGATTTCGGTAATTCCATCATTAGATCCATAGAAATGTACTCCCATTTCTATTTAGGAATCAATAATTTGTATAACCAATCCCTTGGTTTTTATCTTTTTGTCTTCATTTGTCAGCGATTTAGACATTTCAATACAAATTCTGACATAACTGATTTCATCTGTTTACTTCAAAACTGTCCATTTGAATTATCACACATTTCCTGTTACCAGAATAGTACTGAATCTACTACTGTGTGCATTTGACAATACCTGTCATTTCAAATTTGAAATATCTGGCACAAACAGAACAGTTAATTATATAAAATAAAGCATTACCTACCTGGTATTCTCACACTGTTCTGACTATTGAAATCAAGTTCTGAACAGTCTGATCAAACTTCTGAACTACTGAAATTTTCAAAATCAGCTCTGATTCGGCTTGAACTGTATATAATTCCAACGGTTCATAACAATCGATATCAAATACGGATTCAGAATAACATCAATATCGGCTCAGATTCGAATATAAACCAATTCCTGATGACACTGACGATTCTGACTAATCGATTACATCTTCAATGTTGTTTAGATCCCCTGCTATATTATCTTTGAAGATAATGTGCCCCAAACAATATACTCTGTCTCAAATATTGTTTTAGAACAATACAATTCTCAAGCAATTACAAAACAACAATCAGATATACTAATCTTCCATACTCATGCAAATATAAATTTCTGATATCGGTGTCTTTCTCAGTCAGTGATCAGTACCCCAGCTGTATTCATATCAATCAATATACCACATTTAAATATCAAATATTCTGAATATAATCTGTTTCAAATCAGATTCATATGAACAATTCCGGTATATAATAATTTCCAGCTCTCAAATCATTCAATACAATATATTCGGTTTACTCAGTAATATGCCACGAGTATATCAAAATATCATAGATAAACGGCACAAAATCATTAATATCTATGATCACAGGATTTATTGATCCATAACAGAACTGAAATATCTCATAGAGAAACATGTAATCAGATGTAACTCTAACTCTTCAGGCAGCAAATCGTTTCACTGATATTTCAATTCTTTCAATTCAATCAGTATCATTCCGTACAAAATTCTAAAATAAAACCAGTACCTTTATTGAATCAAGGCTGTAATCAATCTCCCTGATACGAAGCAAATCTAACATCTGAATCTGGAAGACTATAACAAATCTCCTGCTACTAACAAATCAGTTCATGCTACACTCGGTTTTCAATAATCAACTGAATGTATAAGGAATAACTCCATTCCTTTCGATAATCATCGAATTATAAATAATATAGATATCAAGGAATTCTAAATCGAGAATCCTTATCGTATATCATTCATTCTCTAGTCATTTCAAATCTGAATCTTACCATTTCTTGGCAAGAAATTACAACCTCTCTGTACTTGTTAGCATATTGGTATCAATAATGCGGTCAAAATCAGACAACACAAATACAACGTAATTTAATTCAATTTCATTCTCATCTTACTGTAGTATACAATATATCACAGAATTCACTGATATCAATTCTTTTCCCCAAAAGGTACAAGGATCAATACTATAGTAATACAGACCCAACAGGTATAACATATATCAATGCAACTCAGTCAAAGATAATCGTAGGGAAATGCATTAGTACATATCAATATATATGCAACCTAATCATAAAAGATTAGTATCTGTCACTATATCCTCACGTGTGTCCTGGGTCTGTTCCTCGATCACTATCACTAGATGATTCTGCTCCCTGAAATTTTCGGAAGCCTTTCTGTGGAAAAACTCTAGCAAAATGTCCTTGCTGTTTACAGAAGTTGCATCTACTAGTCAATCCATGGCATTGTTCGTGAGGTGTCTCCCGCCACAAACTCTGCAATAGGTTCCAGTATAACTCGGACTAGGATCACTGGATCTAGATGAACCACTCCCTAATTTCTTGAATGGCTTCTTTCGAGCTTTCAGCAAATCTTGCTTTCCACTCGTGCTGCCGCGATCAAATTGGAGAGGGGGTTGCTGTGTCTGGGGTTGCATCGCACACAACCATCCTAGTTGTCTAATCAGACTCGTCTCCACTCTCTTCGCTCTACTCAAGGCATCAACAAAATGGTAAGGTCGCTGCATATTCATCAATGCAACTATCTCCGAGTTCAATCCTCTGACGAACTGATCCGCTACAGCTTCATCATTCCCAACTACATTAGGAGCAAAACGCAGTAGAGTAGAGAATTTAGCAACATACACTTCAATATTCAGTTGACCTTGCCTCAAATTCTCAAATTCTTGTCCTCTCGGTATGAAACTGAGAAAAATCTTCGATAAAATTCAGTTCTAAATATTTCCCACGAAATCAATGTACCTCTCTGTTCTAACACTCTTTTACTTGTAATCCACCAACTCCTGGCGGGTTCTCATAACTGGTTAGGCACCATTTTAACTCTCTGTTCATCTGTACAATCAAATAAATCGAACAGTATTTCTATGTAATCAAACCAGTTCTCACAATCTTCAGACGTCTCGATACCACTCAGAATCGGCGGCTGAAATAACTGGAACTCTTTCAACTTTATTTCCATTCGAGTTTCTGATACATCTATCCGATCAGTCGAAGTACTACCTCGTTCTGGAACTCTTCTAGGAGGTATATCTGATAATCACAGATGTTAGTAGTAGCAGGAGACAAATCCGTCTCAATCCCAATCCTGATCATCTTACCTCTGATCAAAAATTGGTTCTGATCCAGTTTCAAATAATACATATTACCAAATCAACTCAGATATTCAGGTAACATGTAGCTTAATGTACAGTAAAAACATACTGAAATCTTAGCATATACAATGTAATTTCAACATTATATTCCAATATGTGCCATATAACTTCAGGCATTAACATAATATCATGCTAGCACACACCATGTAATTCAACATTATAATAAATCATATGCTAGCAATCACATGCAAGGAAAGAAAATCCATTCTACACCGCTCACTCTTCTCTATCGCAGTCTAAGGAACCTACTGTTCTAGGACCTAAAGCTCTGATTCCACCTGTTGTGGGGACCCGGACGCTAATCAAGTTCTTAATTATCATTGGGACTAATCAATCAATTATAATAAATAGGGTATAAATTTTTTTTTTAAATAATGCAGAACGTAGTGACATAAAGACATATATATGCATCTCAGTATATAAAGTACAAGTCCTGTACCACATACATTTATTCAACTGAGGTTTAACATCTAATGTCAAGTGTCCAACCCTATCTCTAATCCAAGTCCGAAGCTTCCACTCTAATCACGATCTCTCTCATCTCCTGGACCCTGAACCTGTCCCACCTGTTGTCAAGTACACATACAAACAAGACAACAGCCGGATAACTCCGGTGAGAATAAATCTCAGTATAAATCAACGAAACATGCAATCATATGATCAACATAAAAGCATGGACATATAACAGCAATATATATCAAAAGCTGAAATATACTCAATATCAAACTGTCGACAATATTCGTAATTCCACGACTCAGACTAGACTCAATCCTAGCCTAAGGATCCCGGTTTCCAGACATTCGCATTCCATATCAACCAACAGTAATAGAAAAGACTCCAGTTCTATCCACGTCGATATAGCATCGATCACCAGTAATAGAAGAAGCTCTGATTCTATCCACCTAGCAACCCTACTGACCAGCCCTGACCCTTGGACCTAGCCCCTGACTCTCTCAAAACCCTGCTGGACAGTAGACCACTTGTATGAATGTGTGTGCGTGAGGTGTCCTTGCTTGTGTTAGGTTTCCTAGTTGCCGAGGACTCTTCCAGCCATATAACCACTGACCACCCATGACCCTTACTGACCCTAGACCACGCTCAGACCCGTGCCATCCCAGCCCAAGCCCCTGGACCATCGCACAATCCTCCTAGATGAGAAGCACAACCTGTGCACTATGGAGTCCTCTCACGCTTCTCTCATTCTGCTCGAGCCAGCAGCGAGCCCAGCTGCTCCCGCCTCTGGCCCGAACCCTACCCATAACCCGAGGACCCTGATGGACCACCTAGCCTAGCCCCAAACAGAGCCACCCTCTGAAACTCTCGGCCACACCAGAAATCCCTTTGGGAAGAGGTGGCTCGGGCGTGGCTCGAGTATTTTGGGAGATGGCTCGGTGTATTCGTAAAGGGGTCAATATCAAGATTTTAAGAACAAAAATTGAATCCATGAGTCCACGCGTGTGGCTCATGACTTGGAATGATAGAATAAATCTTAAAATGTTATGTTAAAATTTGGGATCAAAATAACGAGTTTTGGATTTATTAAGGATTTAATCGCCGCACGAAACGTTAATTAACGAATTAATTAAAAAGCCTAGTTTTATACTTTATAAAATTATGAAAAATTATATTTAAGCTCAAATAATTATTAAAAGGCTAAGTTTTTAATTTGGGAATTTTATATTAAGGTTTAGTTTAATTCGGGATTAAAACGCAGTAATAAGTCTTATTTAAAGATTAATTTAAAGTCCTCGATTTAAGCTAAATAAAAAAATGAAAAAATTTAATTAAGCTTAAATAAGTATTTGGAACATGTTAGAGTCAATGAAATTAATAAAATGTAAAAAATGTGAGAATTTACGTCCAGGGGTAAAATGGTCTTTTTACACATAAAAATTAGTAAACGTCATGGCAGTGCCTTGAATGCTGTTTTATGTACTAATATGATTATTTTCTTTAGTTATGGATGTTTAAGGGATTTTATATGTTAAAATGATATTTTAAATGTTTAGGGAATTTTATATGTTATGATTTAATATGTCAAAATGTTATTTTAAATGTTTTGAGGTTTAAATGGCATTTTAAATGTTTATGGATTTTTAATATGTCAATTTTTATTTTAAACAATTATGGATTTTTATAATAAAACGATAACGTTATGGATTTTTAATGTTATGTCAAAATGTCAACATATGTTGTATTATGGATAACAAACGAGCATACAACATATGTTGTATTATAAAAATGTTATCCATAATACAACATATTATGGATTTTTAACGTTATGTCAAAATATCATTTTAAATGTTTATGGATATTTATATGTTGTATGCTTGTTTTTAAAAGGAAAATGATATTAAATGCATGATTTTTATAAAGTGATGAAAATGTAAAACGTTGAAGGAAGTGAAGTGATTGTGACTATTAAGGTTATGAGGTTTGAGATAAGAATGAAGATGTCGTGAGGGGAAAAAGCCTCAGAGGGAGCCCATTTTCGGGAGAAGGCCCCAAAGGGAACCCATGCGTGGGAAAATGCCCCAGAGAGAGCTTGTCTATGGGAGAAGGCTCCCGAGGGAGCCGCAACTATCGTATTTTCATTTGATGAGGATAGGTTAGGTGATAAACATAAAAATTGTACATTAATTAAATGTTTTATAATATAAATATATAGTTTTTGTTTTATTAAATGTTTAAATATTATATGTTTTATAATAAATTGTATAAAATATAAGTTGTGTAATTATATGTTTTTACTATTTTTTACAGGTTCGATAAAACAAGAATAAACTTGGCGTAGCAAATGTGATTAAGATGATTCTTGGACCTGTAGAAAGTTGATGTTAATATCTACAATATTAGTGGCAAGCATGAGATAAAAATCTTCTCACAAGTGGGATCAAATTAAGCAACAATTAAAGTTACCAAAAGAGTGGTAGTTTTACCATGCTCTAGTATTTTGACCATATCTCTCAATTACTTGGTCAAATGGTGTGAAAAAAATACCACAACTCAACAACTCAGATATCTACATGTTTTATTTTATGTGGAAAAGAAAATTCTGAAGGCAAGATCTTCAAAAGTGATGTGCATTAAAATATAATTTCTTGGAACACCAATGAAGAATTATGTGTAAAAAAATAATATTTTATTTGTGGTTGTCTCCCCAAATTTTGATATAAATAGGGGTGAATTGTAATGAATTGAGATATCCCTCATTCTATGAACAAACCTTTGAGTTCATAATATTTCTCTCTATATTTTTCTTTTATTTCTTCATTTAAATATAATTAGCATGTTAATTTTATATTCAATGTTTTACACTTTGAATAATGAATAGCTAACTTCCTAAAGTTGAGATGAAAAAGTGAAACTCTTGGCATGATAATAAGATTTTTAAAAGGTAAGAATCTATGTTTTATATTCTTCAATCATTATTTATTGTTTATGTTATATTTATTTCTTTTAGCATTTTTATACCCTACTTATAAGTGGGAGTTTTGATTTATTGTTGCTATATGTTACACTAAATTCTTGGAACCATTTAAATGCTAGTTTGGTATTACCAACCATTTAAAGTGGTTGCCTTGATTTATTATATATGAATATATTATAATATTAAATTACTTGGAACCATTTAAATGTTTGTTTGGTTTTACCAACCATTTAAAGTGGGAACCTTGATTTACTATATATAAATATATCATAATATTAATTTCTTGGTACCATTTAAATGTTAGTTTGGTTTTACCAACCATTTAAAATGAGAACCTTGATTTAGTGTTTACAAAAATATATATATATATATATATATATATATATATATATATATATATATATATATATATATATATATAGCACAATAAATACTTGACAACATTAATAATTTTGGTATATATTATATACTTATAAGATAATAATATATAACGTAATATAAATATTATTATTTAATATATTGGAACCATTTTATTAAGTGGATTTCAATAATGTTCATTAATGTTAACTTTATTAAAATACCAAGAGTGAATCCTTTAATCTCAACAACTTAAATTAAAATTTGAATAATTAAAAATTACCAATTAAAGATTCAAACAACTAAAAGAAAAAATAAATAAAAAGACATTGTAGTGGACTTGTAATTATCTTAGCTTCCTCGTAGATACGATATTCGAACTCATCGAATTATACTACTTGTGGACAACCTGCTCTTGAGAGTGCAACAATCAAAGTCGCAACAAATTTTTGACGCCGTTGTCGGGGAAGTATAATTTAATTTCAAGTCTATTTAATTTTGTTTATAGTTTATTTTTCTTTATTTGATTTTTTATTGCTTTTGTGTGTTTTTATTCTTTTGCATTTGCATGAGCATTTGGTCACGTACACTTAGTGGTCGACTCATTCGAAGTAAACCTTTATTTTACAAAACATGGCGGAAGAACCCATCCAAGAAAATGAAGATGAAATTCAATCTCAACATGATCATGATAGACGAAGAACACTTAGAGATCACATGAATCCTACACGTACTAGTGCACCTTCATGTCTAGTTTTTTCCCCTGATGCATCTCATTTCAATTTTAAGCCTGGTATTATCCAACTTTTACCCAATTTTCATGGCTTAGATTCTGAAAGTCCATACATGCATTTACGAGAGTTTGAAGAAGTGTGCAACACATATAATGAACTAAATTGTAGCATGAACACCATTCGACTTAAGCTTTTTCCTTTTTCTTTAAAAGATAAAGCTAAAACTTGGCTACAAAATCTTAGATCAGGATCCATTCGAACTTGGGATGAATTGCAACAACAATTTTTGAAAAAGTTTTTTCCATCTCATAGAAAAAATTCTTTCAAAAGGCAAATAATCACTTTCACTCAAAAATAAGGAGAAACTTTTTATCAGTGTTGGGATAGATACAAAGAATTGTTTAATCTTTGTCCACATCATGGTTTTGAAATTTCGACAGTTGTTTCTCAATTTTATGAAGGCTTAACACCTAAAGATAGGCAAATGGTTGAATTTATGTGTAATGGAACATTTGAAGATAAAGATCCAAACGAGGCAATTGAGTATCTCGATTCATTAGCTGAAAATGCTCAAAATTGGGACACTATCGGTACAATCGAACCATCAAACAAGATTCAATCTCCTACATCTGGTGGAGGTATGTACACTCTCAAAGACTTCAAGCTAGATTTACCTCTTTGACAAGAAAAGTTGAGGCACTTGAATTGAAAAAGAATGATCAATTAAAATATGTTCAAGAAATTGCGTGTCACATCTGTGATACAAGTGATCATTTTACAAAAGGTTATCCCACTTTGCCCTCTTTTAAAGAATGTCTCCATGAACAAGCCAATGTTTTGAACAATTTCAAAAGGCCAAATTTTGAACCATTTTATCAAAATTACAATCCAGGTTGGCGAAATCATCCAAATTTTACTTGGAGGAATGATAATTCTGCACAATTTTCACAACCACATTTCCAAAATCAACAAAATTTTCCAAATTATGCACCTTATGTTCCTCCACCGAAAAGGAATTTGGAATATTTATTGAATTTTTTCATTGCAAAGCAAGAGTCTATCAATACTCAAACTGCTCAAACCAAGACAGATTTGAAAGATACTCTTGTTAAATTTGCATCAGCCCTTAATGTTCATGAAAAAGGCAAATTTCCTTCACAACCACAGCCTAATCCCAAGGATCATCATTCACAAACTGGAACTTCTGGAACTCAACCGATGGATCAGGTAAAATCTGTTATTACCCTTCGAAGTGGTAAGGTTGTGGAAAAATCCATTCTTGAACCTTGTGAAGATGATGATAAATCAACTCCAAAGGGTATGGATGTGGAAACCATAACTTACGAAGAGGAGGTTTAACAGACTGTGTCACCACCATTCCCTCATGCTTTGAAAAATACAAAAAAAAAATCAAATTTTAATTCTGATATATATGATATTTTTAAACAATTAAAAGTTAATATTCCTTTATTAGATGCAATAAATATGCCAAATTTTTGAAAGACTTTTGCACTGTGAAAAGAAAATTGAATGTGAAAAAGAAAGCATTTTTAGCCGAACAAGTAAGTGCAATCATTCAAAATAATAATACTTTGAAATACAAAGACCCTGGTTGTCCTACTATTTCATGTATTATTAGAGAACGAAAGATTAAAAAAGCCTTGCTTGATCTTGGATCTAGTGTGAATTTACTTCCATATTCAATTTATCAAGAACTCAATCTAGGAGAGTCAAAATCTACTTCGGTAACACTTTTACTTGCCAATAGATATGTTAAAGTGCCAAGAGATATGGTAGAAGACGTGTTGGTCCAAGTTGATAACTTTGTATATCCTGTCGATTTCATAGTTTTAGATACATAACCTATCGAAGCTTGTAATGCAATTCCTGTAATTCTGGGTCGTCCATTTTTAGCAACTTCTAATTCTCTTATAAATTGAATGGAATAATGAA
The DNA here is from genome assembly GCF_022965805.1 of Primulina eburnea. NCBI lineage: Eukaryota > Viridiplantae > Streptophyta > Magnoliopsida > Lamiales > Gesneriaceae > Primulina > Primulina eburnea. The sequence continues at coordinate 16,768,625 of NC_133112.1, read as the reverse complement.
GTTTTCATTTGGTAACATGACCTTGGAGTTCAATGTTTTTAATCTTTGTAAGCAACCACATGACTTAGGAGATGAAAGTGAAGATGAAAATCTTATTGAAACTCTTGTGGAAGAAAACATTCAAGAAGGGAGTACTCGCGATCAATTAGATATTTGTTCAATTGAAACTGTTAAAGAAAATATTGAAATTGATCTTGATGATTTTATCAGGTATCACTCGTTACCAGGATCAGAGAAATAATTTGATGCAAAATATGAGAACAAAGACGAACCACCCATATTGGAGTTAAAACCCTTGCCAGAAGAATTGAAGTATGCATTTCTTGGAGAAGATGAAACATATCCGGTGGTAATTTCTTCCAAACTAAAGTGATCAAGAAGGTAAATTAGTTGATATGCTTAAAAGACTATAAAAATGCAATTGGTTGGACACTAAAAGATCTCAAAGGCATTAATCCACTAATTTGCACTCACAAAATTCACTTAGAAGAAAATGCAAAAACATCTCAACAACCACAAAGGAGATTAAATCCTCAATGAAAGATGTTGTGAAAACTGAAGTTCTCAAACTACTTGATGTTGGGATTATCTACCATATTTCTGATAGTAAGTGGGTAAGCCCAACACAAGTAGTTCCAAAAAAATCTGGCATCACAGTGATAAAAAAATGAAAAAAGGTGAATTTTTAACAAGTCGAGTCCCTTCTAGTTGGCGGATGTGTATTGATTATAGAAAATTAAATGACGCCACTAAAAATATCATTTTCCATTACCATTTTTGGATCAAATTTTAGAAAGAGTAGCAGGTCATCCATACTACTGTTTTCTTGATGGATATTCAGGTTATTATCAAATTCTCATTGCACTCGAAGATCAAGAAAAAACTACATTCACATGTCCTTTTTGAACATTTGCATTCAGAAGGATGCCATTTGGTTTATGCAATGCCCAGCAACATTTCAAAGATGTATGCTAAGTATTTTTTGCGACATGGTTGAAAATTGTTTGGAAATTTTCATGGATGATTTAACTATCTTTGGGAATACATTTGATAATTGTCTTGAAAATTTGGAAAACGTTTTAAAAAGATGCGAGAAAAAGGTCTTATTTTAAATTGGGAAAAATATCATTACATGATTACTTCTGGAATTGTTTTGGGACATGTCGTGTCATCTCATGGAATTGAAGTTGATAAAGCAAAAGTTGATGTCATTGCCAATTCCCCCTCCAAAAACCATTAAAGAAATTCGCTCATTTTTGGGACATGCTGGATTTTATAGAAGGTTTATAAAGGACTTTAATTTAATCTCTAAACCCATTTGTAACCTCATAACAAAAGACACTGCATTTGAGTGGACTCAATAATGTCAAAATGCTTTTGATAAAATCATTCGACATTTAACATCAGCTCTTATCATGCAACCTCCTGATTGGTCTTTACCATTTGAAATCATGTGCGATGCGAGTGATTATGCAGTCGGTGCAGTATTGGGTCAAAGAAGAAACAGTAAGCCATATGTGATATATTATGCAAGTAGAACTTTAAACAATACTCAAATGAAATACTCCACAACTGAAAAAGAACTACTTGTTGTAATATTTGCATTAGATAAATTTCGTTCTTATTTGATTGGATCAACAACTATTGTGTTTACTGATCATTCTGCTATTAGATATTTGTTGACCAAACAGGATGCAAAGCCACGACTGTTACGATGGATTTTGTTGCTCCAAGAATTTGACATTGTGATCAAAGATAAAAAAAGGAACCGAGAATGTCGTAGCCAATCATTTATCGAGACTAGTATCATCTTGTGAAATGAAACCAACTAACGTTAATTTTTCTGATGAACATCTATTTTCAGTTACTACTACACCTTGGTTTGCTAACATAGTAAATTTTCTTGTGACAGGAAAAATGCCACCGCAATGGAGTTCCCAAGATAAAAGAAAATTTTTGAATGAGGTAAAAAACTTTTATTGGAATGATCCGTATCTGTTCAAGTATTGTCCAGATCAAATATTTCGACGTTGCATACTCGACAATGAGGTAAGTAGTGCCATTAAATTTTGTCATTCAGAAGCATGCGGAGGACATTTTTCTTCAAAGAAAACGGCTGCAAAAATCTTGCAATGTGGATTTTATTGGCCCAATTTGTTTAAAGACACCCACGAAATCTGCAAGATCTGTGAAAATTGTCAAAAATTGGGTGCGATTTCAAAAAGAAACATGATGCCTTTGAATCCTATCATTGGAATTGAAATGAAATCTTTAACTTTTGGGGAATTGATTTTATGGGACCTTTTCCACCGTTGTTTGAATACTTGTATATTTTTGTTGCAGTTGATTATCTTTCCAAATGGATTGAGGCAATTCCATGTCGAACAAATGATCAAAAAATCGTCATCAAATTTTTAAAAGAAAATATTTTTAGTAGATTTGGAATTCCTCGAGCCATGATAAGTGATAGGGGAACTCACTTTGTTAATAAACCATTTGCTTCATTAATGAAAAAATATGGTATTACTCATAAAGTAGCTACTCCTTATCATCCTCAAACAAATGGACAAGTTGAATTAGCTAATAGGGAGATAAAACAAATTTTGGAAAAAACTGTTAACTCAAATAGAAAAGATTGGTCTCTGCGACTTAATGATGCACTTTGGGCATATCAAACAGCTTTCAAAACATCATTGAATATATCTCCCTATGGGTTAAATTATGGAAAACATTGTCATTTGCCTGTGGAATTGGAACATAAAGCTTGTTGGGCGATCAAAACTTTAAATTCAAGCATGGATGATGCCAACAAATTGCGTAAATTGCAACTTAATGAACTTGATGAACTCAGAAATGACGCGTATGAGAATTCAAGTATTTATAAAGCAAAAATCAAATCATTTCATGATAAAACAATTCTTAGAAAATCTTTTGAGATTGGTAAAAAAGTTTTGCTTTATAATTCTCGACTTCACATATTCCTAGGAAAATTACGATCAAGATGAACAGGCCCATATGTTGTAAAGCATGTGTTGTAAAGCACGAGAATTTGATTACTGTAAATTGAAATTATTTGGGTATAATTATTGTAATCTGAGATTAATCTGAAATGAATTATTGATTAATCAAGGTAATTATAGACGGAACGGAGTGGACCGGGAAAGGTGAGAAAAGACGCAAAATATATGTGCGAGGGAGGTGCCATGCGCGCACATGCGCGATCTAGTGCGCACACATGCGCGGTGTTGGCAGAAGACCCCGCGCATCTGCGCGGCTTGAGAGCGCACATATGCACGAGGTGTATAGTAGCCTAGTGGAGTGCTCGGCGCATATGCGCGACGTGAACGGCGCATATGCGCGAGCAGGGCAGAGAGTTCGGCGCACATGCGCGGCGAAAGGCGCGCGAGTAAGGGGAGGCATGAGATAGTAGGTCTCGCGCACTGTGCACGCATATGCGCGACTTATGTGCACGCATATGCGCGGGTAGTCCAGTAGCCGGATAAGGCTTCCGGCGCATATGCGTGGACTCTGAGCGCGCATATGCGCGAGTCATGCAGACTGGGAAGATGCCACTTGCCATGATGCATGTGCGAGATATATATATATATATATATATATATATATATATATATATATATATATATATATAATATATATATATATAAATATATATATATATACATACATATCAGTTTAATGAAAGAAACGAGAAGAAAAAGGGAAAACCGAGGGACGTAGAGATTTGGAAATTTTGAAGAATCCGCCCGTCTGATTTTGAATCCGAGGACAGTATCGTGTTCCTAGCGACGACAGTTACAACTGTACGTAAGTTTTGTTACATTTAGACATGATTTGAAATTATGATATTGTCAGAATCGAATATGAATCGTATATGGTGTTTCTAATACAGTAGACATTGTATATTTGAAGTCAAATTGAAGAACAGACTGTTTATGTAATTTTTATGATTTTTGGAATCGATTTGACTGAGATGCGATATCAGATTTGTACTGTGACTGAGATTATGAATTGTACTGATATTGATTATGAGTTCTGGTATTATGTCTGTGATGTTGAGACTGACAGGGTTATCGAGATTGTATTATTATGCCGTCGAAACATCCGTAAATTGATATTGATCAGATTCAGTAATGATTTCGATTATATCGTGATATCGTTGATATGGATTAGATTGTGTCTTGATTCGATATTGATTAGATTATGTTTTGATTTGAGTATTGATCAGAACAGGTTCTGAATTGAGTGATATATTGATATTGTGTCTGTTCGGTATTGTTATTACCAGATTGAGAATGGACAGGGTTGAATTCAGGACTTCGTCTTCGTCAGAGCGGGAAGATAAAGGTATAAGTCAATGTGTATAGGGAGATCGACTTGAGTCGTTTAGACTTGAGTTTCCATAAATCACATACTTTACTTTATGGTATTGATATTGCATTGATTTGATTGATGTACTTGTTCTCTTGATTTATAGATAGCAGGTATTAGAAGAGTAATCTTATGACAGAAGTGCCTAATAGTGGTAGGATTGCCACGGGCACATTGCACGATGTCATAAGATAGTGTATTGGCGATAGTGCCATAGTCTGTCCTTGGATAATTGGCTATCGATGTGGATAGAATTATAGCTCCTTCTATTACTGGTGATCGGTACAGTATCGATGTGGATAGAATTATAACTTCTTCTATTACTGATGATCGATGTCATATCGATGTGGATAGAATCGGAGCCTCCACTCTAATCACGATCTCTCTCATCTCCTGGAACCTGAACCTGTCCCATCTGTTGTCAAGTACACATACAAACAAGACAACAGCCGGATAACTCCGGTGAGAATAAATCCCAGTATAAATCAACGAAACATGCAATCATATGATAAACATAAAAGCATTGACAGATAAAAGCAATATATATCAAAAGCTGAAATATACTCAATATCAAACTGTCGACAATACTCGTAATTCCACGACTCAGACTAGACTCAATCCTAGCCTAGGGATCCCGGTTTCCAGACATTGGAATTCCATATCAACCAACAGTAATAGAAAAGACTCCAGTTCTATCCACGTCGATATAGCATCGATCACCAATAATAGAAGAAGCTCTGATTCTATCCACCTAGCAACCCTACTGACCAGCCCTGACCCTTGGACCTAGCCCCTGACTCTCTCAAAACCCTGCTGGACAGTAGACCACTTGTATGAATGTGTGTGCGTGAGGTGTCCTTGCTTGTGTTAGGTTTCCTAGTTGCCGAGGACTCTTCCAGCCATATAACCACTGACCACCCATGACCCTTACTGACCCTAGACCACACTCAGACCCCTGCCATCCTAGCCCAAGCCCCTGGACCATCGCACAAGCCTCCTAGATGAGAAGCACAACCTGCGCACTATGGAGTCCTCTCACGCTTCTCTCATTCTGCTCGAGCCAGCAGCGAGCCCAGCTGCTCCCGCCCCTGGCCCGAACCCTACCCATAACTCGAGGACCCTGATGGACCACCTAGCCTAGCCCCAAACAGAGCCACCCTCTGAAACTCTCGGCCACACCAGAAATCCCTTTGGGAAGAGCCCTGTCCACCGAGGACTCTTCACCAGCCCTATACTTCGAGTCCTAGCCCACTAGGACTCTACTAGACCTCAACACTAACCCTCCTCGAGCCCCAGCCAGCCCTGGATGAGCCCACTTGCTCCCATGCAAAAAAACCAAACCTTGAAATATGCAAACCACAAGAAGACCCACGGCTCCTTTTTCTTTTCTCAGTTTTTCCAGCTTGTGTTCTTCGGTGTGTGCAGCGCATTGGGGTGTTCTAGGACTCCTTAAATTCGTATAAAACATGACCCTAACACATCCTAATCATGGCAGCCCCTTAGGTACAATAATTTCATGGTTTTGAGATCAAAACACATGTTTTAAAACCACATAAGATGCATGAGCGAAAATATTAAGATGTGTGGTTGTTTTCAAAGAAAACAATTATCAAATAAATAATATGGTGTGATAGATGATTGAAGGAAAGAAATATGGCGCCTCTGCGTTTAGTACGCACGAAAACGTTGGCAAATCGAAGAACGACGGCTTGAAGGACCCTTGAAAACCTTGATGCTTTGATATTTTGAAACTTTCCTCTTGATACTATGTGTGTGCCGTGATATTTGTTGAAATAAAGAGTTTGCTTTGTGTTGTGTTAGATCTAAATTTATTGTGGCAATGAAAATCAAAACCAGAAGATCACTTGTTAAAACAGCAGATAACTAAAAAGCAAAACCAATAGCGTAGAAAAGCAGAAGAAGTACCTAAACGGTTATAGAATCAGAAGCAGAAGAAAGGATTTTATTGGACTCGACATCTTAACGTTATCAGCTTTAAATGTTACCGTTACTTTTTTCTAGTACAAGTATTAATTGCAGCATTAATAACTGTACGAAGTCATTTAATTCACTTTGCAGATTTTAGTATAAAACATGACTGATTGTTTTATAGCTTTTCTGCAGGAACCTATTTCGGTAATAAAGCTGATTCTATCAGAAGTCAGAAGACAATTTCTGATTTAAAGACGTTTAACTCAGTTACCTATATATATGGAACAAACCCATATAGAAGACAACACAACATATCTTTCAAAATCAATCTGTATTTCACGAACTGAAAAAACCACGAATCCTTGATATCTTCGAGTTCAACATAAAGAAAAGTAGCACACGCTTCATAGCAGACATCTGATCTATTGAGATCATTTTGTGCTACTGTTTCTTACACTTTTCACAATTATTCACTGCACTCATATTTTACCAATTAGAGTTTGTAATCTGAAAAGAGTATTTTCAGAACCCTATTGTATCTCATTTTTACTGTGTTGAGTAACTAAGAGTTTCAGTAGGCAAAGGGTAAGCCTTATTAAAGTGGGTGTGGACAAGAGTTGTACTGTAAAATCCAAAGTATTTAGTGATATCTTCTGGAAACAGAAGAAGGGGAGACGTAGAAGACTTTATCTTCGAACTTCCATAAACAACTGTTGTCTACTGATATTACTATTTTCATTCACTCTATCAGATTATTTCCGCACTTAATATTGTAATCTGTTGGAAGTATTCACGACAAGTTAAGCTACTATTCCTAACAGGATTTTAGCAAATTCTTTATCCGAGAAAGAAAAGAAGAAAATTAGAGAAGAGTTCATTCACCCCCCCTCTAAACTCTTCCTCGATCCCCAACATGTTGGAGAAGTGGGCGTGTAACACCATAGGGTTTTGGGGTGGATTTTGTATTTTAAATACTAATTAACTCACTAACAATAACTTAGGCCCATTACCAAAGTTAATTAGGCCCAATTAGTCAATTAGTGCTTAATTAAAATAGTAAAAAATTATTTTGTTTAATAAAGTTTGTGAATTTATTAGCCGGGTTGCCAAAACGTTCACGTTTTTGTTAAAAATCCAACACCGAAAATATTTACGTCCCGGCGTATAAAATCACCTCAAATCCCCTTATTTTCAAAAATAAGAAAAGAATCACCCAAATTTTAAATAATTAAAAACAAATAACCAATAAAAACATTTTCTATTTTTCAGCCCTCGGTCTCCGTTCCTCGATCGCAACTCGAATATCCTTTAAAAATATATTTTAATGCAACCATGTAGAAAAATATATTTTAAACGTGCAAATTTGTGTAACATAATTAATTTATGCAATTAAAACATTTAATTAAAACACACGAAGAATTTAATAAATGCATGCATGTGGTTCGCGTGAACCTTTAAATTTTTGGTGCGTTATAGATTCTTAGTCGCTTGACGAAATATTCGGATATAAACGAATGTGTAGCTCCGAAGTCTAGCAATGCATACGTGGCTACACCTGGAGTATATATCATTTCTACGACAAAGCGTACTATCAAATCTGATCATGTTGAAACTTAAGAAATTTTCTATCAGCAATTAGGGGTGGGCATAGTTTTGGTAAAACCAAAATAACCGACCGGACCGAAAAATTCGGTTTAAATGGTTCGGTTTTATTAGTTTTTTGACCAGTTACGGTTTCACAATTAAAGAAATTCGGTTTTATGGTTTTGATCCCTAGAAAATCGAAATAACCGAACCGGCCATATTATATTTAACTATAGGCTTTTTTTATAATGAACTAATAAATGTGCCTTAGTCGTTTGACAAGTCCAATATTGGAATTTAATGACGGTATATTCTTTTATTGAGAGATTTATTGTTTGAAACTGTATTTCAAATTGTTATTGAAGCTTAGATTGTTAAATCATAATTGTATTGTAATCATATATGTTCTACTCATCTACTGTCATTGTTTCTTTTATATGTGTTGCATTCATTTTATTTCTTAAAAAAATATTATAAAACCTTAAATAACTGACCATATAAACCTAACGGTATTACAAAAAAACGTGATCGAACTGTAATAAAATGTTTTTGTTTTGGACCATATATATTCCAAACCAAAAACCGAAAACATAAAAACCGAACCGTTATAGAGAAAAATCTGACTGAACCGACCGACGCCTGCCCCTATGAGCAATTATCCTAAAATTCTTGAAAGGTTACTCGTTTATTTCTAGTTCTCAATCAAAAATCTCTAATTTTTACCTCAAAAATTTCGGAAATTGTAATTTGGCCATCCAAGTTTCGAAAATTTAATTCTTGTCCCAAAAAAATTTCAAGTTTAGCCCAATTAAAACTTAAAATTTTCGAAAATTAAGAATTTGATCCCAAAAATTCGAAAAGTTCGAAAGCAATCCTTAAATTTCGATTATTGCAATATGGTCCTTAAAACCCTTAATCAATTCAATTTGATCCTTAAGTCCAACTATTTAGAACATGCAACCTAATTTATTCTAGGTTCTCAATCCCAAAATAATTCCAACAACAATCATATATCTCGTGCAATCAGGCAGTAAATTAAAATTCTTAAGCATAAATTTTACTGTTGATCAGTGTAGAGTCCGGCTCCACCTCAGCATCCTCTACATGCATCACATATGCCCTACCAGTAGTGGGGCCTTTGTTCTTAGGACAGTCTGCCGACTTGAGTCCTTCTTTGCATACGAGGCATCTGAAGCATTTGCCGTATTGTAACTTGTTGGAATGCTTGCACGGCTAACCCTTCTCAGGCTTAGAAGCCCCTGGTGCCTGTGGTGGCCGCTGTTTTCCGGGCCTCTTAAACTGTCCCTGGGGCTTCTGCTGCCCCTGATGCCTCGGTGGCCCTGTGAACTGCTTCTTTTTGTGGCTGTGAGCAAGGCTGGGCCTGATGCCTCTTCCGCTGCATCTCTATATCAATGTCCCTCAGAGCCTGCTCCACTTGAAAAGCACAAGCGATGGCCTCGTCATAGCCCTCTAGTCTCATCAACATAAAGTCCTGACGCAAAGTGGGTTTCAGACCATCTATGAAATGCCTCGGCTTCAGAGCGGCATCTCTCGCAATAAGGTTCACAAAGTGACAGCCCCTATTCATCTTCCTAATAAATTCTGCCACAGACGAGTCCCCCTATCGGAGACTCATGAACTCCTTCGTCAGACGACCCTTGACATCAGCAAGAAAATATTTATTATTCAATATCTCCCTGAACTGGCACCAAGTGAGGGTAGCCAAATCCACCCCATGAGCGGCTCCCTCCCACTAAAGCGACGCGTCATCTCTCAAAATGTAAGTGGCGCACCTGACCCGGTCTTCATCCCTCATATGTGGATACTGAAAAATGTATCTCAAAGGAATGAGTCAAACCCTTCTCTATGAAAGGGTTAGCGGTACCCCCGAAGTCCTTCGGGTTGAGCCGTTTGAACTGCTCATATATGTCTGTCTGGTGTCAGGGAGCCTGCTGCGCCTACTCCATCAGTTGATGCCCTCGAGGACTCGATTAGCTGCGTCCCATGGAATTTGTGGTGGTGTTGGTGGGAGGCCTATATCGCCTCCAGTAGTATCATCCTGCCGGTCAGTGCTAGAGACGCGTTTGGGAGGCATGATATCTAAAAATAGTCCAAATTCTAAACGTAACCCATCATGCAATTTGATCTAGTTTTCAAACATTTAATCCTTAAATCATGTAAGCAGCTAAACATGTACTGTAAATCGTTTGTAAAACGCGTATCATATAATCATGCAGGTGATAACAGTAAAATATTTAAAACTGAAACGTCTGTTATTCGTTTCCTTACAACGTGCTAATTTTTTTTTCTTTATCTCCATAATTCGAAAACTACATATATATATACTTTAAAAGTACCTTGACACCATTTTGAAATTAAAACAACCAACTACCATTTAAAATTAATGGAAATATTTCAAATCGTAAATTCATCACACATTTTACCAAAACTAAAAATATTATTTGAAAAGTATAGCTCATACTATAACCTCTCGAAATCACTCATAAACATAAATAAAAGTCATCAAATATAACTTACTTAAAAACATAAATCATAAAATAGTGCGGAAAACTAGTGTTGGTCCTCAGGTTATGTGCACCTTCAATCCAGCAAAGTCAACCATCAAAACGTCCATTAACATTATTACATAATCACCTGCATCAATCACACCTAGTGAGTCTAAAGACTCAACACACTATAATCTTGATTACAAATACTACATATACAGATCACATACAACCGTGAAAATACTTGTAATTAAAATATCGTTCATAAGATTCATAAACTTTAAAAATAAAAATTTTCATAAACATTTTCATGATGCATAAACCTTAAATAAAAAAAATTTCATAATGATACATCAACTTTAAACATAAACTTTTTCATATCATCCTCAACATATGCATATACATATTATCATCAACATATAAGTATTCCTTTTTCCTTCCGTTGAATTCGGATCGTTAATTGTGACTTTTTTCTTCGTCTACGTATTGGGCGATGGATCCATCTATGGTGGCCGAAAATTTTATGTAAAAATCGAAAATTTTGAGCATCCGTTGCGCTTCCGGTCACCGTAACCGATCCCCTTTCAAGTGGTATCTGAGCTATGGTTACGATTTTGTGTAGCAAATACAAGATATTATATTGAGATTGATTTCTAACCGCATGAGAATGAAGTTTTGCAACGATTCAAGGCCGGGTTTGGGGCGGCTTTTGGGCAGCAAGGGCAGCCCGAGGGGCTGCCCGAACAGCCCCCATTTTAAAATAATAAAAAAAAATTTTGTTGCCGGAATCCGGCGACGGCGATGATGGCTAGGGTTTCCAAAAGTGTTTTGGAATATCAAAGTGTCACGGGCCTTGAGTTGTTGGGCCATTGGATGGCTAACATATTTGTGAATTTTAAATGGGCCAGAACGTTTTTGGTGAAAAATGAATTTTTGGGCCCTTAAGTTTAAAATTACAAAAGTTGCAAATATTTTCTCATGAAATAAATATTTTAAGTTGGACTTTAAATATTTATAGTAAATGGTGATTTACAAGAAATTCGGTTATAAATAAATTAATTGGAAAGTAGACAAAGGTGTTTGTATACTTTGTTAATTTAGTTTATAATCGTGGCGGTTAGTGATTGGATCAAGATATATAATATTGGATCAATTAATTATTGTGATAATTAATTGATGGTGTATGATATGTGATATTATGCATGAAAGATGATCAAAATCCCAAGCCCAATTTGCTAGGTGTATGCTAGGATATTTTGTGTTGAATGATTGTAATAATTATCAATTTATAAAGTGGGCTTGGTTTGTGGCCCGTTCCCACCCCCATGAGATGTATCCCTATTTGCCATGGATATTTATTTGTAAATATTAGTATAGTGGATGATCAAGATTGGAAGATGGTGGCCATGATGGTTATGAAGATCAAAGACATGTAAATATTGGAAGCTTATGTAATAGTTGCATTTGCATCCCGTGCATTTCCCTAGGATTGGACCTAGGCCCGTGTTTAGCTCACACGGTCCATTAGTATTGGGGCGATTGATCATCCTTGTTTGTTTACTGTTTATAATATATGCATGATATGTTATAAATAATGAGTATGTGCGTTATTATTATGATAATAACAAAGTTGCATGAATCCGGCAAACATACGATCAAACATGGCGAGCTTTTAAAATAAAATTAATGATGAGACCTTTCAAAATTAAAAACCCTCATTTTGAATAAGATTCAAAATTAATATCAAGCCCGAAAAGGGGAATTATAAATTTGTTTATAATTTCCTTGTCTTCCATCGACAATGGGTGCATGATGAACGCTACCCGTACTCGGGGCTCGGCTCATATTATTGGGGGAGCTTTGGGTGCCGGAAAGCTGTGACATCCATTGACATGGTGATGTGAACTACGTGGAACTCCCATGATTTCGGCTCATATTATTGGGGGAACTCATGGCGACCGTCCATTAAGGTTCAACATCGATGGGTAAGGCTTGACACGTGAAGATGAACGACGTCATATTATTGGGTCCTAATCAAACGTGAGACAAAAGTTTACGTAGAGGGTTGCATTGTGATGCAATTGGAAACTACCTTTTAGGAATTGTGATTGGCTGATATTATTCGGGATCATAATTCGCTAATTGGACCTTACGTACCTACTGAGGAAAGGAGTTTCCCGTTTTCACTAGAGGGTAGTGAAAGATGTCAAAACAGTGGGAGCAAATATTTATGAAGTAAAATTCCAAACTTCATATCTTACTAAATATTTTAAAATAGTCATCAACATTTATCTGTTTTTACTTTTCAGTACAAATTGACAATGTCTTCGATTCGCAATCCGATATCCATAATACTCGACAAACACATATTAACTGGATCTAATTACCTCACTTGGCTAAGAAACCTAAAAATCGTCTTGAATTCGGAAAGGGTAGAATATACACTGACTCAGTCGCCCCCTGTTGAGGCTCCGACTGACTGCAATCCTGAGGAATTGCAGGCTTACAAGGAATGGTGTGACCATGACTTGATAGGCAGGTGTTATATGCTGACTTCTATGAATGATGAGCTGCAGAGGCGTTTTGAGGGTGCAAAGAATGCTGCTGACATTCATTTGCACCTCAAGGAGCTCTTTGGCGAGCAAACTCGGCCTCTTAGGCATGCTACCGTCAAGGAGCTGATCACTTTGCGCATGCGAGATGGGGCCTCGGTCCATGAGCATGGCCTAAAGGTGATCGGGCTCGTGGACAAGCTCGTTGGCATGGATCTGATCTTGCCTTCGGAGTTGACCACCGACCTGTTGCTTTTATCGCTGCCTAGCTCATTTGATCCTTTTGTGGTGAACTTCAACATGAACAAGATGGAGCCGACCCTTGAGGAGTTGGTAAATATGCTTGTTACGTTTGAATCCACCATCAAGAAAGAGAAGTTGGTTCTTTATGTGGGTTCTTCATCTGGTACGAAGATTGATCCACATGGGAATGGAAAGAAACGTTCTTTCCAACGTCCCAAGAAGAACGTGCCCTTGTTGAGGCAATCTCCGAATCCCGTTGTGGCAGCCACACCAGTTAGGGCTGACAAGACTAGTGATGTTCGTCATCACTGCAAGATGCTTGGACGTTGGAGGCGAAATTGCAAGGAATATCTGACCCAGAAGAGTTCTGGAAACGGTATGTTCTAAATTGAAGTAAACATTTCAATTAACTCTACTTCTTGGGTATTAGATACCGGTTATGACTCACATCTCTGTAATGGGTTACAGGTGATGGGAAGAAGTAGAAACCTTAAAGGAATGTGAGACCTTCTTGAGGATAGGAAATGGAGCAAGAGTTGCTGCCAAGACCTTAAGAAATGTTTACTTATTGTTGAACAATGATTTTTAAGTTAATTTTAAGAGATGTTTTGCTTGTACCTTTTTGGTGAAAAACATTGTTTCCATTTCTATTGTGATAAAAATGGATATTCTTGTTTATTTTGCAAAGGTGTTTGTAACATTTACATGAATGAATGTTTAATTGGTACTTGAGAACTTGAAAACGATCTCTATAACTTAAAATTAAAAGATATTCCATTAAATGTCCATACAAAGGCAGACACCATATGAGATATGGATGTGTAAGTCTCCCAAATATTCTTATCTTAGAATATGGGGAGCCCTGCTTATTTGAAGCAGGTAGTGGGAGATAAATTGGATTGTTGATCCATTTTATGTTACTTGTGGGATATCCAAGGAATTAAGTTGGATATCATTTCTATCATCCCCAAGAAACAAAGGTGTTTGTCTCTAGGAATGCAACCTTTTTGGAAAAGGATTTTCTATTGGATAGAAAAAAGGATATGATAGAACTCGAAGAGGTTCGAGAGACACCCACAATTATAGAACCCACACCCGAAGAGCCAAGAGAGGAGATACAAGCTCCTAGCAGATACGAGAAAGTCTCGAGACCACCTATGAGGTATGGTCAGCTTCTTGAAGAAGGCCATGATGAGCCTAAGCATGGATGTGATCCAAGGACCTTCAAGGAAGCGTTATCTGATGCCGATTCATCCAAGTGACTTGAAGCAATGGAATCAGAGTTGAATTCCATGCATTCGAACCAAGTGTAGGATCTTGTGAATCCACCTGAGGGAACTGTTCCCATAGGGACTTGGGGCGGATGGGAAGGTATTGACCTTCAAGACGCGATTGGTGGCAAAAGGATATACTCAAAGACAAGGAGTTGACTTTGAGGAAACCTTTTCCCCAGTCGCAATGTTCAAGTCCATAAGGATTTTTCTAGCCATAGCTGCATAGTATGACTATGAGATATGGCAGATGGATGTCAAGACAGCCTTTCTTAATGGGGATTTTAAGAAAGTGATTTACATGTCTCAACCTGAAGGGTTTACATCTGTCGGAAGTGAGCATATGGTATGCAAACTTCAGAGATCTATTTATGGTCTAAAGAAGGCATCTGGGAGTTGGAACCTTAGATTCGATAGTACGATCAAAGAGTTTGGTTTTACTAAGAATCCTGAGGAACCGTGTGTGTATAAGAAGGTCAGTGGGAGTGTTGTGACATTCCTGGTGCTTTAAGTTGATGACATTTTACTCATTGGGAATGATGTAGGAATGTTGCAATCAACTAAGATATGGTTAGCGAGTAAGTTCTCGATGCAGGACTTGGATGAAGCATCTTTTGTATTGGGATACAGATCTATAGAGATAGATCGAAAAGATTGCTTGGTCTCACCCAGTCCACATACATTGATACCATCGTGAAGCGGTTCTCGATGGATAAGTCCAAGAGAGGACATCTACCAATGTGTCATGGCGTGTCCCTATCCAAGTCTGTCTTTCAAGACTGATGCAGAGATAGCGGCGATGACAAAGCATTCCTTATGCATCTGCGATTGGTAGGATCATGTATGGGATGATATCTACACGTCCTGACGTGGCTTCCGCACTAAGTGTAGTGAGTAGATATCAATCGAACCCTGGTCTTCCACACTGGAAAGCTGTGAAAGGCATCCTCAAGTAGTTGAGAAGGACCAATAAATTGTTCTTGGTCTATGGGGTGGAGAACTAAAATTGGAAGGCTATACCGACTCTAGCTTCCAAAGCGATATCGATGACTCGAAGTCAACCTCTGGGTTTGTATTCATGCTCCATGGTGCTGCTGTCTCTTGGAAGAGTTCCAAGCAAGACAATACTGCGGATTCCAGCACAGAGGCCGAATACATTGCTGCATCAGATGCAGCAAGGGAGGCTGTTTGGATAAGAAATTTCGTCTAAGAGTTGGACGTCATTCCTAATGGAGTTGCTCCTGTCCTGGTGTTGTGTGACAACACGGGAGCTTTAGCTCAAGCAAAGGAGCCAAGGTCTCATCAGAAGTCCAAACATGTATTGAGAAAGTACCACATCCTCGGAGAGATTGTGGGAAAAGGAGAAGTGTCGATTGACACAGTCGGCTCCGCAGACAATGTTGTTGATCCACTAGCTAAGCCTTTACCTGGACCATTATTCGTCAAGCATCGCGAATCAATGGGTTTAAAGTATATGGGTAGTTGGCTCTAGTGCAAGTGGGAGATTGTTAGAGTAGGTGCCCGTCGAGCCAAGTGTTGGCCGAGTGTTCACAATGAAACTATATGTATAAGCAATCTTTATTTTAGTAATATTTGATATTATTATTTTGGCACATATTTATCTGTATATCCATGCTAGTTGCATAGATAAAGCCCTTGAATATACAAATAGTAGAAAGAATATGAGATGCTCATATAATGAGTATCATGAAACTCATATTTGTAATACTGTATATTCTAAACGGTTCCTAGTCGATTCAGCCGCCACTAAGAAGGATATAGGCCGCTCGAGTTAGAGACTAGTATCTGCGATGTGAGTACCATGTTTCATTGGTAGGTGACATTGTGATGTCCGAGCATGCAGATAGGTGCTCCTGGTAGAGTGCACTGAACAACCCTCCATTAAAGGACTTTCCAAGTGGTTCTCACTTATCGAGTGGAAAAGTCCTGGTTTATGGTTGTACAGAATTAGTCCTTATGACCCGGGACAACATTGAGACTCTATTGCTAGAATTACACTTTGACTTGTTTACCGACTCTCATGGGGTCATCAGGTGGCAAGGTTGGGTGTTCTGTCAAAACACATAGGAGTCGATGCATTGTAGTCGGGGATTCACCGCTTACCTTCGGGTATGGATATCCTATGTGTTATCATGTGTATGTAGGTTGAAATCTCTGGCCAGAGTATGGTGGTAATTATGAAAGGGGTTTCATAGATTACACCATCGATGCAATTACGACATGACACATAGTATCGATTCATTGACAACTCTCGATAAACCAATGATTGTCGAATTGATCGGGATATATGAGTTGAAGGGACTGTACTGTACGCTAACCATAATTGAATGGTTCTTGCAGGCACTATCATTTGATACCTAGGGAATCATGTAAGCGATGCTGCTAGGCATTTAACATGATTGGTTGGGTACTATCAGACTTGAGTTCTGACGTTCTTGTTATCAAGGTGTTGATAAGTAAGAATGGAGCAATTGGGGTATGCTCATATAAGGACATGTTTAGTCTGAATCACATGGAGATGTGAACCCACGGCTAGTTGTATCAATGAACCATTGAGGGCCACACAAGTACTAGCTTTCTAGATCCCGTTGAGAAGTAAAAATAGTTCAATGTGTTGAACGGCTTATAAAGGACTTTATAAGCGTAAGGAAAATTAGAAGTATGACTTCTATAAAGGAGAAAATAGTTCAATGTGTTGAACAACTTATAAATGAGTTTATAAGTGTAAAGAAAAATAGAAGTATGACTTCTATGAGAGAAATATAAATTTTAATTTATGGAAGTGTTCTTAAATTAAAATTTGGCCAAGTGAATAATGTATTTGAAAATTGTGATTTTCATAAACATTATTGTGGACTAAATTAAATTAATTCAAGTGTTGAATTAATTAAACACTAGTGGACCTAGTAGAGTCCAAATAATTAAATTAATTCAAGTGTTGAATTAATTAAATCATATTGAGTCTTGTAGAGCTCAATTTAAATAATTATTTAACTAGTGGGACTTGGGTAAATTCAAGTAATGTTTAATTAGTCTCAAATATGTTTGAGATAATTAAAATTTAGTCCAAGGTTTTTAATTTGATTAAAAACCATATAATATGCATGCATGGGAGGTGAAAGGTTGGAAGACTACTTTTTGTGTTTTCAAGGCATGGCATGCAACTTTTTGGAACATTTTTTCCCACAACCAAGGCTAGTCTTCCCTCCCTCCTCCCACACTCCTCATGGCCGAAATTTCTCACTAGATTTCTCTCCATTTTTCTTCATTTTGTGTTCTTTAATTGTTGGAGAAAAACACTCACTTCTCAAAGAAAAATGCCATACATTTTCTAGTGCAAGTGTAAGGTGGATCTACCTAGTTGGTGGTGGGCTTGATTGGAAGAAAGGAGTCCAAAAGAAAGGTGAAGCTTGTAGATTGTCTACCTTCAAGAGCTAAGGTGTTTACACCTTAGTTGGAGCCATCATCAACCTCAAGAGGTTGATAGGTAACGATTTTCTTGCACCCTATGTATGACATAGTTGTGTTTTTGTATTTGTTGCACAAAACTTATGGTGGCCGAAAATTTTATGTAAAAATCGAAAATTTTGAGCTTCCGTTGCGCTTCCGGTCACCGTAACCGATCCCCTTTCATCCTTTTGTTATGCACACATACAGAAACAACAACAGGCGGAAACTCCAGTGAGAACAAATCCCAGTATAAACATGTATACATGCATCTCATGTAATTTCATACAAAATCAGAACACATAATTCAGTAATTATGACACACTAGTGAATACAGATAAAACAATTCGACTCTTACTCTCTAATTTGACTCCTATCTAAATCTAGGGATCCCGGTTTGAATAAGATGTAACAAGTCTCCCACATACTCTCCCAATCGGGGTGGCGGTACGTCGTATTCTTAGGCTTCAGCCCTGTCTGTATCGAATGTCTACAATCGGAGTCGATCTTCTCTTATGCCTCGATACCACCGAACGTCTAGAACTTGTCAAATCTGCCAATGACTCTCCTATCTAATTGCTTGTATATAAATCAATATAAAGCACAACATAACGAGGTATAGAAATCTAGTATGTGATTTTGGGAAACTCGAATCAAATCTAATCCGAGTTGTATCTTCCCGAATCCACATGAATTATACCTTTCGTCGTACAGTCTTTGTTGTAGTCGTAGTCTCTATGTTGAAGCTTTTCAAGACTAATCTGAAATGACAATGTTGAGATGCACTCTATCAATCTTCAACTCAATTCAATACATGTACGTATCAATATTCAATCTCGATATATTTTGACGGCATAACGACATAGTTTCTCGATACCAATCAACTCAAATATCAATACTCAATAGCAATACTCATAATTCTCAATAATATAATATACCATGCTGAAATCTGCACCATCTCAACTCAATATATGCTGGAAAATCATAACAATCACATATGGTATCCTTTCTTCAATCCATTTTCAACTATATGTTCACAATAATCATAAGAACACAAAATAGAACTCAAATCTGATTTCCCCCAACCTCAACTTCAAAACATGCTGAAATATAATAATACTTACGTCCTTTTGAAGTTGGTGATGAGAGGGACACGAATCTAGTCTCGGATCGAAAATCAGATGGTGAGATCTTGTGTAAGCTGATTTCTAATCTAGAGGAATTTTGAAGCCTTCCTAGGGTTGTTCTCGGTTGTCTGATGCTGAAGGAGTGAAGAAAATGCATGTTATATATATCTACCAAGCTATGTGTCAAGTTAATATGCATGCTGGATTTCTCGCACCACCCTACCACGAGTGTGCTACCTTTTCGACCGCGGGTGTGCTGAGAGTACTGGATCACATCCAACAATTCAGAAGGAACGACCGCGGGTGCGCTGGCTTTTGCACCGCGGGTGCGGTATTGTCTCGGTGCATCTACCGCTGGTGCGATCTTGTTCTCACCGCGGGTGCGGTCATGCTACTGTAAGTCTTCAACATTTCATGAGAAACGATCGCGTGTGCATTGTCTTTTGAACCGCGGGTGCACTGTCTTTGCTGCCCCAACAATATATGTTGCACTAAAATCGAATCGCAACGTCGCTTCTTCGACCTTTGATGAGTACATCAAATCATGCATTAATAATTGTTGATTACCAACTCACATCTCGGGCTTTACATTTCCCCCCCCTTTTAGATATGAGTCCATCCTCGAACTCGCAGGCAATTAATCAAAACAAGTAAAATAATAAATATAATCAAAAGCTGAATAAATACTCACATCATGGAAATAACTCTGGATATCTCTGTCTCATCTCTGATTCTGTCTCCCAAGTTGCTTCTTCAGTGCCATGACGTCTCCATTGGACTTTCACTAGCGGAATGATCTTCGTTCTGAGCAGTTTTTCCTTCCAATCAAGAATCTTGATTGGATATTCAATATAACTCAAAGTGTCGTCAAGATCTGCTTCATCAGGCTGAATGATATGAGAAACATCTGGCATATATTTACGTAGCATCGATACATGAAAGACATCATGTATCCCAAATAGAGAAGGAGGAAGCATAAGTCGATATGCACAATCACCAATCTTCTCAAGAATCTTGTATGGATCGATGTATCTTGGAGACAAATTCCCACGTTTGCCAAATCTGACAACGCCTCTGAAAGGAGAAATCTTCAAAAATACTCTGTCTCCCTGTTCAAATACTAACGGTCTACGTCTGATGTTCACATACTTGGCTTGTCTATCCTGTGCCGTCTTCATTCTCTTCTGAATTATCTTCACTTTCTCTGTCATTTCACGAATCATATCAGGCCGAAGTTCTGGTACCTTAGAGATGTCATCCCAATACAGCAAGAATCTGCACTTCTTTCCGTATAAAGCTTCAAACGGTGCCATCTCAATGCTCGTCTGACAGCTCTTGTTGTACGAAAATTCACAAAGTGGTAGTGAATCTTGCCAACTATTGCCAAATTCTAGCACCACAACTCTCAGCATATCATCTAAGGTCTGGATGGTCCGCTCTGACTATCCGTCAGTCTGGGGATGATAAGCAGTATTTAGGTGCAATGTCGTACCTAGAGCCTGCTGCAGACTATGCCAAAAGTGTGAAGTGAATCGTGGATCACGATCTGATACGATCAACTTCGGCACACCATGTAATCGAACTATCTCTCTAACATATATCTCTGCAATCTGATCATGTCGATATGTCATTCTGTACGGAATAAAGCATGCAGATTTGGTCAATCTGTCAATAACAACCCAAATCGCATCACAACCCCGGGATGATCGTGGTAAATTTGTAACGAAATCTATGGAAATGTGATCCCATTTCCATTCAGGAATAGATAAACTCTGAAGTAAACCTCCGGGTTTCTTTCTCTCGGCCTTCATATGTTGGCAATTCAAGCACTTAGACACAAACTCTGCAATATCTGACTTCATCTGTTTCCACCAGAATTATGTCTTCATATCGTTGTACATCTTCCTGCCACCAGGATGAATACTGAACCGACTACAGTGCGCTTCTGACAATATCAGTTGTTTCAAATCTGAAACATCTGGCACTACAAGATGGTTATTCACGTACAACACATGATCATGTACCTGATACTCTGAATTATGCCCCGATCTGACCATCTCAACTGACTTTTGAATATTCTGATCAGTTCTTTGTGCTTCTTTAATTTTCAGAATCAAATCTGGCTCAACTTGAATCGTAGCAAGTCGTAGTGGTCTACTATCTGTATCAAATGCTAATCCAGACAAACAGCAATCTTCAATCATATTCGAAGCACCTATCGTCGATAAGGATAAAGAATATACCTTTTGACTCAAGGCGTCCGCTGCTGCATTAGACTTTCCTGGATAGTACTTGATCTCGCAATCAAAATTCTTCAATAAATTGAGCCATCTACGCTGTCTCATGTTCAACTCTGACTGAGAAAACAGATATTTCAGGCTTTTGTGATCAGAGTAGATTTCAAACATCTCGTCATAGAGATAGTGTCGCCAAATTTTTAGTGCAAATACGATAGCCGCCAATTCAAGATCATGAATTGGGTAACGAGTCTCGTGTGGCTTTAACTGTCTCGAGGCATATGTGATCACATGTCCTCGCTGCATAAGAACACATCCTAACTCTCTGTGAGATGCATCACAATATACAATGAAATCACCAATACCTGAAGGTATCGTCAACACTGGAGCACTGGTCAGTCGTTTCTTCAACTCCAAGAAGCTAGACTCACAGGCTTCAGACCATACAAATGGCGCATTCTTCTGTGTCAACTGGGTAATCGGCTTCGCTATACTGGAGAAATCTTTAATGAATCGTCGATAGTACCCTGCTAAACCCATGAAACTGCGTATCTCTGGCACTGATGTCGGTCTAGGCCAACTGATCACAGCCTCAACTTTACTAGGATCAACAGAAATATCGTCTCCAGATATGATATGCCCCAAAAAACAACCTGTCTCAGCCAGAACTAACACTTTGACAATTTAGCATATAATTTCTCATTCCTCAGTGTCTGCAACACAATTCTTAAATGTTCAGCATGCTCAATCATACTCTTGGAATATACCAGAATGTTATCAATAAAAACAATAACAAACTCATCCAAATACTTCTGAAAAACACTGTTCATAAGTCCCATAAACACCGCTGGAGCATTCGTTAAACCGAAAGGCATGACAATAAATTCGTAGTGTCCATACCTTGTTCGGATTGCTGTCTTCGGTATATCAATATCTCGGACTCTCAGCTGGTGATATCCCGATCTCAAATCAATCTTGGAATAGACGGAAGATCCCTGCAACTGATCAAATAAATCATCGATACGAGGCAATGGATATTTGTTCTTTATTGTTGCCTTCTTCAGTTGCCGGTAATCAATACATAATCTCATCGAACCATCTTTATTTCGCACAAATAGTACTAGAGCGCCCCAAGGAGATACACTTGGTCTGATGTAACCCTTGGCCAACAAATCTTCGAGCTTTTCTTTCAATTCTTTCAATTCAATAGGCGCCATTCTATAGGGAGCTCGAGATATAGGAATTGTACCTAGTATGAGATCAATGCTGAAATCAACCTCTTGGGCTGGAGGTAACCCTGGAATCTCGTCTGGGAATACATCAGCAAACTCGCATACCACTAGCAGATCTGCCAATGCTAGGCTCAATTTCAGTAGATCTACTGAATACACAAGGAACCCCTCTGCCCCTTTCTGTAATAATCTAATCATCGTCAAAACAATACTAAGGGAATCCGAGATCTGGAACCCTTCCCGTAGAATTTCCACTCGTCAGCCATCTCTGGTCTGAACCTGACAATTTTCTGGAAACAATCTACAGTGGCTCTGTACTTGGTTAACATATCGATACCAACAATACTGTCAAAATCAGCCAATCCAAGTACAATGCAATCTAAGTCAACCTCATGACCCTCAAACTGTAGTATACAATGTCTAACTGAAGTCACAGATATAAGAGCTCTTCCCAACGGAGAAGAAATAGATACTACAACAGATAATGACTCGACAGGCAAAACATGCATCAATGCAAAGCGTTCAGATATGAAAGTATGAGATGCACCCATATCAATCAATACATAGGTAGGATAACCGCAAAGAAAACAGTTACCTGCTATCACATCCTCTGGTGCATCTTGGGCCTGCTCTTCTGTCAATGCAAATACTCGAGCCTGCTGTCTGGGAGGTTGGCTCACTATTTGGCTACCTCTGGCTCTGGGCTGTGTCTGTGTAGGAGTGGGCTGAAAGGAATGAACAGATGAAGCTTGCCTCTCAGGCTGAATCACTGAACCAGATGCTCCTACACTCTGAGTTTGCTGTACCCCTTTCTGTGGACATACTCTGGCAAATTTCCCTGCTGTCTGCAGATCTTACAGCGACCCATCACACCCTGGCACTTCTCGGTGGCATTTCTGCCTCCACAAGAACTGCAATACACACCTGTATGCTCTGTATTCTGGCCCGGACCTCTCTGTCGTGATCCGCTGGAGCTCGACGAACTGCTCCCTGATATCTTGAACTGTTTGCCCTTTGCTTTCAGCTGGTATTTCCTCCCGCTGCTACTACCACCACTCTCGAATCTAGTAGGGGGTTGAACTGAATATTGTGGCGGTCTCGGAGTAGGAGCGACATAAGAAGTGCTTCGTTAGGCGTCTGAAAAGTTGTTCGGTCTATTGATATTTACCAAGGTAAAGATATCCAGATTCAGGCCATTGATAAACTGGTCCGCAACGGCCTCGTCATTCTCTGCGACATGAGGAGCAAATCGGAGCGATGTCAAAAACTTTGCCACATATTCCTCGATGTTCAACTGTCCCTATCTCAAATTGGCAAATTCAGCACCTTTGTCTTTTCGGTAGGACACAGGAAAGAATCGCTGATAGAACTCTGCTTTAAAAACTTTCCTAGTGATCTCTGTGCCACGATACTCCAATGCTCTGTTCATGGTAAGCCACCAGTTCTTTGCAACTTCTTGCAGTTGATGCCCAATAAGTTTAACTCGTCGCTCGTCGGTGTAGTCAAGAGATTCAAATAACATCTCAATATCATCGAGCCAACTTTCACACTCAACTGCACTTTCTGTTCCCTTCAGTGTCGGTGGTCGAAACGACTGAAACCTTTTCAGCAAAGTCTTCATCGGTGTAGCGGTCACATCCATCGGATCATTGGAAGTGCTGCCTTGTTCTGGTGCTCGACCTGCTACTGGTTGCGGTACTCGTCGAAGAGGCATATCTGATTATCAAACGGATTAGTACACAATCTATATAATCTATCTCAGTCCTCCTCTGATCATATACTTCTGATCCAGAATCAGTTCTGATTCAGTCTTTCCAAATACATACTGAAATCAACTCAGATAACAAGACAACATGTAATAGTGAAAGCAATAAATCATGCTAGCACAAGAAAAGCAAGGAAGAGAATTCAATCTACCTCGCTCATTCTATTCTATCTCAGTCTAAAGGATCTCTCGCTCTGATACCACCTGTTGTGGGGACCCGGGCTCCAACTCCTTTATCTTTGGGATTAATTGGATCTTTGCTACAAAATGTGGGTCATAAAAAAATTTCTTTTAATAACATAACAAATGTGTATAATCATACACAAGATTTATCTCAAATTTATTTCATTAAAAACACATAGACGTTTTGTTCCAACATTATCATATCAACTAGTGTTTTAGTACAACTCCACATCACATATACAATCACTAGTAATCTTCTACGCCCGAAATCACCACGTTATCTTGATCTCTCATCCTCGTCAAGTTCTTCTGGAACCTGATCCTGTACCCCCTGTTGTTATGCACACATACAGACAAAACAACAGCAGGAAACTCCGGTGAGAACAAATCCCAGTATAAACATGTATACATGCATGTCATGTAATTTCATACAAAATCAGAACACATAATTCAGTAATTATGACACACTAGTGAATACAGATAAAACAATTCGACTCTTACTCTTTAATTTGACTCGTATTTAAATCTAGGGATCTCGGTGTGAATAAGATGTAACAAGTCTCCCACATACTCTCCCAATCGGGGTGGCGGTACGTCTTATTCTTAGGCTTCGGCCCTCTGTATCGAATGTCTACAATCGGAGTCGATCTTCTCTTATGCCTCGATACCATCGAACGTCTAGAACTTGGCAAATCTGCCAATGACTCTTCTATCTCAATGCTTGTATATAAATCAATATAAAGCACAACATAACAAGGTATAGAAATCTAGTATGTGATTTTGGGAAACTCGAATCAAATCTAATCCGAGTTGTATCTTCCCGAATCAACATTAATTATACCTTTCGTCGTACAGTCTATGTTGTTGTCGTAGTCTCTATGTTGAAGCTTGTCAAGACTAATCTGAAATGACAATGTTGAGATGCATTCTATCAATCTTCAACTCAATTCAATACATGTACGTATCAATATTCAATCTCGATATATTTTGACGGCATAACGACATAGTTTCTCGATACCAATCAACTCAAATATCAATACACAATAGCAATACTCATAATTCTCAATAATATAATATACCATGCTGAAATATGCACCATCTCAACTCAATATATGCTGGAAAATCATAACAATCACATATGGTATCCTTTCTTCAATCCATTTTCAACTATATGTTCACAATAATCATAAGAACACAAAATAGAACTCAAATCTGATTTCCCCCAACCTTTCAACTTCAAAACATGCTGAAATGTAATAATACTTACGTCCTTTCGAAGCTGGTGAGGAGAGGAACACGAATCTAGTCTCGGATCGAAAATCGGATGGTGAGATCTTGTGTAAGCTAATTTCTAAGCTAAAGGAATTTTGAAGCCTTCCTGGGGTTGTTCTCGGTGGTCTGATGCTGAAGGAGTGAAGAAATGCATGTTATATATATCTACCAAGCCATATGTCAAGTTAATATGCATGCTGGATTTCTCGCACCACCCTACCGCGGGTGCGCTAACTTTTCGACGCGTTGCCCTGAGAGTCTGGATCACATCCAACAATTATGAAGGAACAACCGCGGGTGCGGTTTTGTCTCGGTGCATCTATCGCAGGTGTGATCTTGTTCTTACCGCAGGTGCGGTCATGCTACTGTAAGTCTTCAACATTTCATGAGAATCGATCGCGGGTGCACTGTCTTTTGAACCACAGGTGCACTGTCTTTGCTGCCCCAACAATATATGTTGCACTAAAATCGAATTGCAACGTCGCTTCTTCGACCTTCGATAAGTACATCAAATCATGCATTAATAATTGTTGATTACCAACTCACATCTCGGGCCTTACACAAACAATCTTAAACAAGCCAATATCAAGCCTGATACTGTTTGTTTTGGTTTGGATCATTTACATGCCTATAAAACAGTCAGTTCATTTTTTACTATTTTTAAATTTTGACAACCGAAAACCGAATTGTAAAACTGAAAGTGTCAAAAGCCAAACCAGAACCGATGGAATAAACATTTTAAACCGAACCATAATAACCAAAATTTATTGTCTGGTCGATTTTTTCGGTTTTAAGCATTTATTGAATACCTTACCCACCTCAATACCATTGTAACACTCAACCACCACAATTTTGTCCTATACTAAAACTATCACAAAAACAAGTGAATCGTGAAGAAGAAGACCTAGAAGAAAACCCTAGAGGAGGACCCAATATTTGTGCCAGCTACAAAGGTAAACGTAGAGGGAGCACCCAAAGAAATGTTCTACTATAGATGGATATGGAAGACATACCAGCCCGTGCCAATCGCAACCCTCGTTTGGCCAACCAACGTAACCCTGAAGGAGATAACAACGAGCAAACTTAACAAGGCCCTAGAGGCCTTAGCCCTGAAGACCTGATGGCAATTACAAATGTCGTGGAAATGACTCTACATGGCCTAGGGAACACTACAACAACAAAGACACAGGTTCCCACTTTAGAAGGAGGCCTCGGTCCAGAAACCACATAGAAGTGGCTAAAAGAGATGGATACTAATCTTCGGCTAATGAAGGTCCCCAATGAAATTCTAATTGAGGTAGCTACTCCATTTTGGTGAAGCAATCAAATGGCATGAATGAGTTTCACATTCAGTGGTATAAACGAGACCCATAAGAGATTTCGGCGAGCATTTATGAACCACTAATTCCCAACTACTATGAGACTACAAAAGATGTATGAGTTTGAAAATTGAAGCAAACAAATGAGATGACGATGATGGATTACGCCTAAAATTCCACTCATTATGAACATATTCAACTACTGATGAGACATTGAAGATGCACCATTCATCAAAGGCTTATCATGCTGAATACAGATGGCATTGGCCGTCTATGAGCGAGGCAAGTTTGAGCGTCTGATGGGAGCCGCTATACGTGCGGAGGCAGACATCAAACGGCAAGAGAAAGACTTGGATAATTAGGAGGGTACTCATGCCGATTAGGAGGGTAATTGTGTAAGCATCAAGGAAACTGAAAACATACAAAGAAACTACCCTATGCAAGACCTTGAGCTAGCAATCGTGGTCTTTTCAAATAATTTTTGGATGTATTGCATCTATGGGGTGAGGTGCGAAGTTTTCGATCATATAAGCCTAAAATAATTTTTCACACAAAAGGAGCGAAACATTAGACAAGAGAGATGGATAGAACTCTTAGGCATAGTTTGGTATATGGGATAAGAGAGGGATTGATAAATAATTCTCCTTATCCCATGTTTGATTCCTTTTTAAAAAGCTCATGATAATATCATGGACCCTTGATAAATAATTTTTTAGAAGGATAAAATATCCCTAATAGAAGGTGTGATAATTTTAATCAAATGATAAAATACACTACAAATTACTTAATTACCCTCAATTTATAAATGATTTTTTTATAAATATATGCTAGTAGGTAGAAATTAAAATCAAATAAATATTTTATTTATTTTTATATATTATATAATATGATAATTATATAAATGATTTCGAGATAATTATATAAATAATTTTTATAAATCTCAATAAAATTATTATTATCACTCGATTATCCTTAAAAATTGATATTTGACTTGACACACAAAATCAAGAACTCGATTATCATATTATATAATATATAAAATTAGGTAAAAATAAATAAATCATACAAGTACTATCGGCACATGAACAAATAAAAAATATGAATTCAAGCAACAACTTTGAAATTATAAAATTTATTATGATAAGGTTAAATTTGTCATTACAATCTAATATATAAATTCAATCACTCTTATTAAAATCATACCAAATATTAAATATAATATCCTACATATTATTTATCCTTAACTTATCCTTATATTATATATCACATGTTTATCCTATCATGTGTATCAAACTATGCCTTAAATGATTATGATCAGACTACCAACTATCTCCCTAAGAAGGAAAACAAGGTAGTGGATGCCTTTAGTAGAAATAACGCTGAAAAGATGATCCTGGAGCACAAAATTATTTGAAGGAGACAATGAAGATTATTCAAGATAAAGACCTTGTGTAACGAACATGGGTCATAGGATGGCCCAACATGAGACATAGCTCATACTCATGCATCACTACTTGTCGTTGGCCCTATGTTGGTCCAGCATTAGCCGTAGCCCATGCTCATGCACTGTCACTCATAAAATATCTCACCCCTGGAAAGTGATTTCTTTCGACTTTCCCAAAACTCGAACTCAAAACCTCCAAGCTTAAGTACCTAAATTCCTAGAGTGTTTGTACCAATCGGCATGGGCTATAGCTAATGTTGGACTAAAATACGACCCATGACCAGAAGTGGTGCGTGGGTATGGGCTGATGCTCATGTTGGGTCAGCCTACGATCCATGGTACTTACCAAAAAGATGTTTTTTTGTAACAACATGGTTCCAAGGCTGACCCAGCATGAGCCTCAGTCCAAACCCATGCACCACTACTCGTCATGGGTCGTTGGTTAGTCCAGTAAGAGTTGTAGCACATGCCCATGAAGAGTCACTCGTAGAATATGTAACCCTTGAAAAGTTGTTTCTATCGCCTCTATCAACACTCGAACCCAGAACTTCTAGGTTTAAGTACCTAGATCACAAGAATGTTGGTACCAATTGAGCTAGGAGGTCCTGGGTTTGTGTGTTAGGGGAGGCGAAAGAAACCATTTTCCATTGGTGAGATATTATATGAATGACGGTGCATGGGCATGGTCCGCAGCTCATAATGGACCAACCTATGGCCAGTGACCAGTAGTGTTGCATGAGTATGAGACGAGGCTCATGTTGGGTCAGCCTACAGCCCATGGTCGTTACCAAAAAAGGCATCAATTGGTACCAACCGTCTAGAAATCTAGGTAATTAAGCTTGGAGGCCCTGAGTTCGAGTGTTTGGGGAGGCGAAAGAAACCATATTCCAATGGTGGAATATTCTATGAGTGAGGGTGTATGGGCATGTATTGTTAGAGTAGATGCCCAGCATGCCAACGGTTGGCTAGGGAATTTATTGACTCAAATGAAATAAACAATATTTATTTTAATATAATTTAACTTTTTATGATCTTGTTATACTTTATCTGTATACCCATGCGAACAACATAGATAAAGTCCTTGATTATGCTTTAATACAAATGAATCGTAATTCGATGTTGAAACTCATTTGTAAGCATTGCATATTCTAAATTCGTTCCTAGTCGATTCAGCCGCCTAAAACATGGTTAAAGGTCGCTTGAGCTCGAGACTAGCATCTGTGATGTTGTGTACTGCGTTTCTTGGTAAGGGAATGGAGATTTCCAAACATGCAGATGGGTAGTCATATGATGATTATACCGAACAACCCTCCCTCGGACTTTCCAAGTGGTTATCATTCATCGAGAGGATAAGTCCGTGGTTATGATTGTACACCATTAGTCCTTACGACCCGGGACAACACTGAGGCTCTATATGCTAGGGCTGTGCTTTAACTCGTTTACCGGCTCCAGGAGAGTCATCAGGTGGCGAGGTTGGGTACAGTTGCGACACATATAGGAGCCAGTGCATTGTAGTCGGGGATTCACCGCTCACCTGCGGGTGTGAATATCCTATGTGATCTGATGTAATAATAGTGCATGGAATCTCTGGCCAGAATATGAGATGTACGTTGGAGAAGTAGTTCTCCAATAGTACACGCGATGCCACTATTAAAGTTATCACATTGTTATCGAATTAATATGCAACCCTCGATGAACCAATGGTTGCAGATTCGATCGGGATATATGAGATGAATGGACCGTACTGTACGTTAATCATAATATACTGGTTCTTGCAGGCACTATCAGTGATAGGGGATCATGGGGCGATGCTACTAGATGCTCTTACCATGATCCGATGGGTGCTATCAGAAATGAGTTCTGACATTCTTGATCAAGGTGTTGATGAAAAGAATGAGGCTAACTAGGGTAAGCCCGAATAAAGGATTATGTCCTGAATCACAAAGAGTTGTGAACCCACGGCTAGCTGTATCCCTGAATCATTGAGGGTCATACAAGCACTGGATCGTTTGTTCCCGTTGAGAGAATAAATTCAAGGAGTTGAATTTATATTATGATATAGTAAATTCAAAGAGTTGAATTTATGATAATTAAATTTTGAGAAAATATATTCAAGGAGTTGAATTTATGAGATAATAAATTCAAGAAGTTGAATTTATGAAATTTGGAGATAATAAATTCAAGGAGTTGAATTTATAAAATTGATAATTTAATTTATTAAACTCAAAAGTTGAGTTTATTAACTATTAAATTTTGGAGGTGATAAATTCAATGAATTTATAATTTAAATATTAAATTCAAATGTTGAATTTATAATCGATTTAATTTATTAAACTCAAAAGTTGAGTTTATTAAAAATTAAATTAAATATAGTGGGAAGTATGTTTAATGTGCTTGTAGGAGTATAAGTCCAACATACTAAATAATTAAAGTTTTAATGGACTTTGATTAATTAATTAAACTAGTTGGACTAGCCCAATTAATTGATCAAGCCCATTAATGTTAATTATAGTAATTAGGTCATGGAATTTTTATATTTAAAAATTTTGACCTAAAATCATAGCCTCCACTAATTTTGATTGTGAGAATTTTGAGAATCACAACCATAATCCTCCAAATATTTAGTTTACTTAATCAATTTAATTAATTAAGCAAATGATAATTAAAAGGATTAAGATTTCATTATTCTCAAAAAGATGGAGATAGGATTCGTGAGTTTCAAGGAATAAAAGGAGAACAACTTTTCGGCTCTTACAATTCCACCAAGCATCTCTCGAAAAATCCATTCTCAAAACAAGAAAAATTTGGCCACTCAAATTGTTTGAGGTTGTGCCGGGTTTTAGTGTTTCATCTCAATGAAAAATATCTTCCAATATTTCTAGTGCAATTTGGAAGAGGATCATACAATTCAGTCGTGGACCTGATTAGAAGGAAAGAAAGAATTTCATCGAAGAAAGTTCGTAGGAATTCATCAAGAGCTAATCCGTTTATACCGGATTAGTTGGAGTCACATGATTAATTCACAAAGGTATAATTTTTCTGATATCCTATGAATGTTAATTTATGAAAACCATAGGAGTGTCCAAAATTATTTTGTTTTTCAAAATAAAATAAAAAAATTTTAAACTTCCGCTGCGTTTGGGCGTGTAGAAAACCGAGATCCAACAGTGGTATCAGAGCCAGGTTTTTCTAAATCGTATGGTTTGATATTGAATAATTAATTTCTAACCACACAAGAAAATTTTTCAGAAAATTGATGCACCACGAAAATTTATTTTTCCACATTTTCGAAATAAAAAAAAAAATTAATCTGCCCGGAAATGTTCCGGGCAGTCGTGTGCGCAGGGACGCGCACGGCAGCGAGCCGCGCGCGCGGCGTCAGACAGGGGCTGCCGCCACTGCCCGAAACGTTCGGGCAGTGGGCGGGCAGTGCGGGCGGCTGCCCGGGATTGTCTCGAGAACCGTTCTGGATTATGGGCTTGAATTGTTTGGGCCTAGGGTGCAATTTTCTGATTTTTTCAAATTTTTGGGTAAAATTGATATTTTTGAAAATTGGTTCAAATTTTATTTTGGAAAATTGATTTTTTAGAAATTAATAATTTTCTTGTAAAATAAATAATTAGAATATGATTTTAATTATTTATGGTAAAAATGAGTTTTACTAGAAATCAATTATTATTGATATAATTGGAAATTAAATAAAAGAGTTTATTTAATTTATTAAATTCTTTAATAATTGTGGTGGTTAGTGATAAAATTATTAGATATATGATTTATCAATTAATTAAATTGTTTAATTAAATTGATGTTAATATTTGATATTAAATGCATGAAGGATGATCGAGAGCCTTGACCAATGTGTTAGGTGTATGTTAGGATGTTTTACTGTTTTATTTGTTTTTTTAATATTTGATATTATTAAAGTGGGCCTTGTTTATGGCCCGTTCCCACCCCATGAGACGTATCCCTTATGTGCCATGGCTATTTAAATGTAATTATTAGAAATAGTGGGAGATCAAGACTGGAAGATGGTGGGCTCGAGGAACGAGATGAAGACATGTAAAATATTGGAAGCTCTTGTAATAGTTGCATTTGCATCCCTGCATTCACCTAGGTTTAGGACCTGGATCCATGTTTGGCTCACATGGATCTAATAGTGTTGGCGATCGATCATCCTTATTTATAGTTGAATGTCATATTATGATATATGTGATATATAGTAGAATGCATGTATGTACAGATAATATAGTTGCATGAATCCGGCAAACATACAAAATCATGGCACGCGATTTGAAATTAAAATGATGAGACAATTTTAAAATTAAAATCCCTCATTTTGAATAAGATTCAAAATTTATATCAAACCGGAAAAGTAAAAATTAAAAGAGTTTAATTTTTCCTTGCCTTCCATCAACCGTGGTTGCATGTTGATCGCTACCCGCGGACAGTGTCTGGCTCATATTATTGGGGAGGCCTGTATGCCGGAAAGCTGTGACTTCCACCGGACATATGATGTGAATTGAGTGGAACTCCCATGACTTAGGCTCATATTATTGGGGAACTCATGGCAATCGTTTACTACAATTCAATATTGATGGGTTGGTTTGACACGCGAAAATAAACGACGTCATATTATTGGGTCCTTATTAAACGTGAGGCAAAACACGCAGAGGTTGCATAGGGATGCAATTGGACTCTACCTTTTAGAAATTATAATTGGCTGATATTATTCGGGATTATAATTGGCTAATTGGACTCTACGTGCCTACTAAAGAAATACGATTTCCCTTTTTCATCAGAAGGTGGTGGAAATGTCAAAATAGTAGGAGGGAGATTTATAAAATAAAATCCATATTTTATATTTTAAAATTATTTTAAAATAATCAGCAATCATTATTCTGTTTTCGTATCAGTATATTTTCGATTTCGTCACATAATCCAATTTTGTTATTAACAAGTTAACCGAATCTAAAGACTAGTTGGGAAAATTGTTCTGAATTCAGAGAAAATGGCATACACACTAATGTCAGTCGTGTTGAACTGACAAAGCATGCAAGATGGTAGGATCATAGTATGCAAGCTAAAGTGTAACATGCTCGCTTTTATGCCAAATGAACTGCAGGGACAGTTTGAGGAAATTTTGAATGCTGCTGACATTCGAATAAACATGCAAGAATTTCATGGTGCATGAAACTCGTACATTGATGCACACCACTTTTAAAAGCTCGTGACTACACGCATGCAAGATGGGGCTTTGGTCCATGAGCGTAGTGTACGTATGACTGGGCTTATTGAGGATGTGGTGGGCCTGGAATATGTGATTCCTAACGAGTTACTAGATAACATCAATTTTTTGTCTTTCTCTTTCTCATTTGACAGGGTTATGGTGAACTTAAATTTGAATAAGATAGATGATAGCCTTGAAGAGCTAGCCAATATGATTATAACTTATGAGATCACCATAAAACAGAAAATTGTTGTTTTTCTAATAGGGCCTCTCGTCAGACGAAAAATGGCCCACAAGGTGAGGGAAAGAAATGTTCTGCTCCTCACAAGAAAAACAATCCCAATAAGAAGTAAACTCTGAAAGACACTTAAAAGGCCTATAAAGCCCGATAAGTTAGAACATATTTATTTCACTGCAAGAAGTTCGGACATAAGAAATTATATGTGCCAGAAATGTTCTGGAAATGATAAGTGAATGTCCAAGTAAACACGATTTCAACAACAAAAAAAAGAAAGTTAGATGATCCAAATCCCACACAAATATGGCACGCTAGACTAGGTCATATTTCCCAAAGAAGGATGCACAAGCCAGTGGGAGAAGTCATGTTTGACTTGTCAGACATAAATTCTCTACCTACTTGTAAATCTTGTCTAA
This sequence comes from Primulina eburnea, assembly GCF_022965805.1. Lineage (NCBI taxonomy): Eukaryota > Viridiplantae > Streptophyta > Magnoliopsida > Lamiales > Gesneriaceae > Primulina > Primulina eburnea. The sequence continues at coordinate 16,734,219 of NC_133112.1, read as the reverse complement.
CAGGAAAAATGACAAAGGCTCCATTCGATGGAAACGTGGAACGTACGCATGGTCTACTGGATTTGATCCACATAGACGTTTGTGGCCCGCTAAGTGTTAGCCCAAAATATGGGCAATCCTACTTCATTACCTTTACTGATGACCATTCGAGGTATGGGTGTGTTTATTTGATAAAACGCAAATCTGAAGCATTTGAAAAGTTCAAAGAATTCAGATCTGAAGTAGAAAATCAGCAAGAAAGAAGTATTAAGGCACTTCGATCTGATCGAGGTGGATAATATTTAAGTGCTGAATTTTTGGGTTATCTAAAAGAGAATGGGATTATCTCACAGTGACTCCACCAGCAACGCCACAATTGAATGGTGTTTCTGAACGTCGAAATCGAACTTTTATGGACATGGTTCGATCTGTGATGGGATTCACTGGATTGCCTACATCTTTTTGGGGCTTTGCGCTTGAAACTGCGGCAATATTGTTGAATAATGTCCATACTAAAGCAGTAGATAAAACACCATATGAGATATGGATGGGAAAAACTCTTAAATATTCTTACGAGAGAACGTGGAGATGTCTTGCTTACGTGAAGCAGACAGTGGGAGATAAATTGGATAGTAGATCCACTTTGAGCTACTTTGTAGGATCCAAATAATTCTGTTGGGTATTATTTCTATCGTCCCAATGAAGCAAAAATGTTCAAGAAATGCCGCCTTTTTGGAAAGGGAATTTCTATTAGATAGAAAAGGCAAGATGATAAAACTTGAAGAAATTCAAGATACTCCCTCAACTATAGAAGTTTAACCCATTTTCCAAGAACCGGTAGTTAAAGTACAAGCTCTTAGAAGGTCTGAAAGGGTTATTAGACAACCTGCAAGATATACGCTTATTCATGAACAAAGCCATGTTGAGTCTTGTGTTGGATGTGATCCAATGAATTTCAAAGAAGCAATATCTGCTACTGATTCAACCAAATGGCTTGAAGCCATGCAGTCAGAAATGGTTTCTATGTATTCAAACCAAGCATGGACATTGGTGGATCAACCTGAAGGAATCGTTCCTATAGGGTGCAAATGGATCTACAAAAGAAATCTTGGGGCGAATGGGAAGGTAGTGACCTTCAAAGCAAGGCTGGTTGCAAAAGATTATACTCAAAGGCAAGGAGTTGAATATGAGGAAATTTTTCACCAGTTGCTATGTTTAAGTCCATTAGATTACTACTAGCCATAGCATCATGGTATGACTATGAGATATGGAAAATGGATGTAAAGACTGCATTCCTCAATGGAGACATCAAAGAAGAATCCTATATGTCTCAACCTGAGGGATACACATCAGTAGGAAGTGAGCATAAGGTATGCAAACTTCAGAGATCAATATATGGTCTCAAGCAGGCGTCAAGAAGTTGGAACCTCAGATTTGATAGCACTATCAAAGAGTTTGGTTTTGCAAGAATCCTGAGGAACCGTGCGTGTACAAGAAAATTACTGGGAGTGTGGTGACATTCCTAGTACTTTACGTTGATGATATCCTGCTCATTGGGAATGATGTAGGATTACTGCAATCAACTAAAGTATGGTTAGCCAGTAAATTCTCCATGAAAGACATGGGTGAAACATCCTACGAATTTGGAATACAAATCTATATAGATAGATCAAAGAGGATGCTCGGACTCACCCAAGCCATCTATATCGATACCATTATAAAACGATTCTCTATGGAAGAGTCCAAGAGAATATACTTACCAATGTGTCATGGTATTACTCTATCTAAAGCTATGTGTCCCAAAACTGATGAAGAGATAGAGATGATGACACGTATTCCATATGCGTCAGCCATTGGTAGTATCATGTATGGTGTGATATAGACACGTCCTGATGTTGCTTACGCTCTAAGTGTTACAAGCAGATATCAGGCAAACCCTGGTCCAATGTATCGGAAGGTCGTGAAAGATATTCTTAAGTACTTGAGAAGGACTAAGAACTTGTTCATGGTCTATGGGGTGCAGAATTGAAATTGGAAGGCTACACTGATTCTAGCTTCCAATGTGACGTAGATGATTCGAAATCGACCTTTGGAATTTTTATTCATGCTTAATGGTGCGGCTGTCTCTTGGAAAAGTTCCAAGCAAGACACCATTGCAGATTCCACCACTGAAGCTGAATACATTGTTGCATCTGATGCATCCAAAAGAGGCAGTTTGGATGACGAATTTTGTCCAAATGTTGGGCGTTATTCCTAAGGGAGTTGATCCAGTCCCGTTGTACTGGGACAACACTGGTGCCATTGCGTAAGCAAAGGAACCAAGGTCTCATCAGCGATCCAAATATGTACTGAGGAAGTTCCACATCATATGGGAGATGGTGGGAAGAGGAGATATATCAGTTGAAAGAGTCCTCTCTGCAGATAATGTTGCTGATCCACTTACAAAGCCCTTGCTAGGACCATTGTTTGAAAAGCATCGCGAAACAATGAGATTAAGGGTAGTTGGCTCTAGGGCAAGTGGGAGATTGTTAGAGTAGATGCCCTGCAAGCCAACGGTTGGCTAGGGAATTTATTGACTCAAATGAAATAAACAATCTTTATTTTAATATAATTTAACTTTTTATGGTCTTGTTATACTTTATCTGTATACCCATGCGAACAGCATAGATAAAGTCCTGGATTATGCTTTAATATAAATGAATCGTAATTCGATGTTGAAACTCATTTGTAAGCATTGCATATTCTAAATTCGTTCCTAGTCGATTCAGCCGCCTAAAACATGGATTAAGGTCGCTTGAGCTCGAGACTAGCATCTGTGATGTTGTGTACTGCGTTTCTTGGTAAGGGAATGGAGATGTCCAAACATGCAGATGGGTAGTCATATGATGATTATACCGAACAACCCTCCCTCGGACTTTCCAAGTGGTTATCATTCATCGAGAGGATAAGTCCGTGGTTATGATTGTACACCATTAGTCCTTACGACCCGGGACAACACTGAGGCTCTATATGCTAGGGCTATGCTTTTACTCGTTTACCGGCTCCAGGAGATTCATCAGGTGGCGAGGTTGGGTACAGTTGCGACACATATAGGAGCCAGTGCATTGTAGTCGGGGATTCACCGCTCACCTGCGGGTGTGGATATCCTATGTGATCTGATGTAATAATAGTGCATGGAATCTCTGGCCAGAGTATGAGATGTACAATGGAGAAGGAGTTCTCCAATAGTACACGCGATGCCACTATTAAAGTTATCACATTGTTATCGAATTAATATGCAACCCTCGATGAACCAATGGTTGCAGATTCGATCGGGATATATGAGATGAAGGGACCGTACTGTATGTTAATCATAATATACTGGTTCTTGCAGGCACTATCAGTGATACCTAGGGGATCATGGGGCGATGCCACTAGACGCTCTTACCATGATCCGATGGGTGCTATTAGAAATGAGTTCTGACATTCTTGATCAAGGTGTTGATGAAAAGAATGAGGCTAACTAGGGTAAGCCCGAATAAAGGATTATGTCCTGAATCACAAAGAGTTGTGAATCCACGGCTAGCTGTATCCCTGAACCATTGAGGGTCACACAAGCACTGGATCGTTTGTTCCCGTTGAGAGAAAAAATTCAAGGAGTTGAATTTATATTATGATATAGTAAATTCAAAGAGTTGAATTTATGATAATTAAATTTTGAGAAAATAAATTCAAGGAGTTGAATTTATGAGATAATAAATTCAAGAAGTTGAATTTATGAAATTTGGAGATAATAAATTCAAGGAGTTGAATTTATAAAATTGATAATTTAATTTATTAAACTCAAGAGTTGAGTTTATTAACTATTAAATCTTTGGAGGTGATAAATTCAAGGAGTTGAATTTATAATTTAAATATTAAATTAAAATGTTGAATTTATAATCGATTTAATTTATTAAACTCAAAAGTTGAGTTTATTAAAAATTAAATTAAATATAGTAGGAAGTATGTTTAATGTGTTTGTAGGAGTATAAGTCCAACATACTAAATAATTAAAGTTTTAATGGACTTTGATTAATTAATTAAACTAGTTGGACTAGCCCAATTAATTGATCAAGCCCATTAATGTTAATTATAGTAATTAGGTCATGGAATTTTTATTTTAAAAATTTTGACATAAAATCATAGCCTCCACTAATTTTGATTGTGAGATTTTGAGAATCACAACCATAATCCTCCAAATATTTAGTTTACTTAATTAATTTAATTAATTAAGCAAATGATAATTAAAAGGATTAAGATTTCATTATTCTCAAAAAGATTGAGATAGGATTCATGAGTTTCAAGGAATAAAAGGAGAACAACTTTTCGGCTGTTCCAATTCCACCAAGCATCTCTCGAAAAATCCATTCTCAAAACAAGAAAAATTTGGCCAGTCAAATTGTTTGAGGTTGTGCCGGGTTTTAGTGTTTCATCTCAATGAAAAATATCTTCCAATATTTCTAGTGCAATTTGGAAGAGGATCATACAATTCAGTCGTGGACCTGATTAGAAGGAAAGAAAGAATTTCATCGAAGAAAGTTCGTAGGAATTCATCAAGAGCTAATCCGTTTATACCGGATTAGTTGGAGTCACGTGATTAATTCACAAAGGTATAATTTTTCTGATATCCTATGAATGTTAATTTATGAAAACCATAGGAGTGTCCAAAATTATTTTGTTTTTCAAAATAAAATAAAAAAATTTTAAACTTCCGCTGCGTTTGGGCGTGTAGAAAACCGAGATCCAACAGTGGTATCAGAGCCAGGTTTTTCTAAATCGTATGGTTTGATATTGAATAATTAATTTCTAACCACACAAGAAAATTTTTCAGAAAATTGATGCACCACGAAAATTTATTTTTCCACATTTTCGAAATAAAAAAAAATTAATCTGCCCGGAACTGTTCCGGGCAGTCGTGTGCGCAGGGACGCGCACGGCAGCGAGCCGCGCGCGCGGCGTCAGACAGGGGCTGCCGCCACTGCCCGAAACGTTCGGGCAGTGGGCGGGCAGTGCACGTTCGGGCAGTGGGCGGGCAGTGCGGGCGGCTGCTAGGGATTGTCTCGAGAACCGTTCTGGATTATGGGCTTGAATTGTTTGGGCCTAGGGTGCAATTTTCTGATTTTTTCAAATTTTTGGGTAAAATTGATATTTTTGAAAATTGGTTCAAATTTTATTTTGGAAAATTGATTTTTTAGAAATTAATAATTTTCTTGTAAAATAAATAATTAGAATATGATTTTAATTATTTATGGTAATAATGAGTTTTACTAGAAATCCATTATTATTGATATAATTGGAAATTAAATAAAAGAGTTTATTTAATTTATTAAATTCTTTAATAATTGTGGTGGTTAGTGATAAAATTATTATATATATGATTTATCAATTAATTAAATTGTTTAATTAAATTGATGTTAATATTTGATATTAAATGCATGAAGGATGATCGAGAGCCTTGACCAATGTGTTAGGTGTATGTTATGATGTTTTACTGTTTTATTTGTTTTTTTAATATTTGATATTATTAAAGTGGGCCTGGTTTATGGCCCGTTCCCACCCCATGAGACGTATCCCTTATGTGCCATGGCTATTTAAATGTAATTATTAGAAATAGTGGGAGATCAAGACTGGAAGATGGTGGGCTCGAGGAACGAGATGAAGACATGTAAAATATTGGAAGCTCTTGTAATAGTTGCATTTGCATCCCTGCATTCACCTAGGTTTAGGACCTGGATCCATGTTTGGCTCACATGAATCTAATAGTGTTGGCGATCGATCATCCTTATTTATAGTTGAATGTCATATTATGATATATGTGATATATAGTAGAATGCATGTATGTACAGATAATATAGTTGCATGAATCCGGCAAACATACAAACTCATGGCACGCGATTTGAAATTAAAATGATGAGACAATTTTAAAATTAAAATCCCTCATTTTGAATAAGATTCAAAATTTATATCAAACCGGAAAAGTAAAAATTAAAAGAGTTTAATTTTTCCTTGCCTTCCATCAACCGTGGTTGCATGTTGATCGCTACCCGCGGACAGTGTCTGGCTCATATTATTGGGGAGGCCTGTACGCCGGAAAGCTGTGACTTCCACCGGACATATGATGTGAATTGAGTGGAACTCCCATGACTTCGGCTCATATTATTGGGGAACTCATGGCGATCGTTTACTACAATTCAATATTGATGGGTTTGTTTGACACGCGAAAATAAACGACGTCATATTATTGGGTCCTTATTAAACGTGAGGCAAAACACGCAGAGGTTGCATAGGGATGCAATTGGACTCTACCTTTTAGAAATTATAATTGGCTGATATTATTCGGGATTATAATTGGCTAATTGGACTCTACGTGCCTACTAAAGAAATACGATTTCCCTTTTTCATCAGAAGGTGGTGGAAATGTCAAAATAGTAGGAGGAAGATTTATAAAATAAAATCCATATTTTATATCTTAAAATTATTTTAAAATAATCAGCAATCATTATTCTGTTTTCGTATCAGTATATTTTCGATTTCGTCACATAATCCAATTTTGTTATTAACAAGCTAATCGAATCTAAAGACTAGTTGGGAAAATTGTTCTGAATTCAGAGAAAATGGCATACACACTAATGTCAGTCCTGTTGAACTGACAAAGCATGCAAGATGGTAGGATCATAGTATGCAAGCTAAAGTGTAACATGCTCGCTTTTATGCCAAATGAACTGCAGGGACAGTTTGAGGAAATTTTGAATGCTGCTGACATTCGAATAAACATGCAAGAATTTCATGGTGCATGAAACTCGTACATTGATGCACACCACTTTTAAAAGCTCGTGACTACACGCATGCAAGATGGGGCTTTGGTCCATGAGCGTAGTGTACGTATGACTGGGCTTATTGAGGATGTGGTGGGCCTGGAATATGTGATTCCTAACGAGTTACTAGATAACATCAATTTTTTGTCTTTCTCTTTCTCATTTGATAGGGTTATGGTGAACTTAAATTTGAATAAGATAGATGATAGCCTTGAAGAGCTAGCCAATATGATTATAACTTATGAGATCACCATAAAACAGAAAATTGTTGTTTTTCTAATAGGGCCTCTCGTCAGACGAAAAATGGCCCACAAGGTGAGGGAAAGAAATGTTCTGCTCCTCACAAGAAAAACAATCCCAATAAGAAGTAAACTCTGAAAGACACTTAAAAGGCCTATAAAGCCCGATAAGTTAGAACATATTTATTTCACTGCAAGAAGTTCGGACATAAGAAATTATATGTGCCAGAAATGTTCTGGAAATGATAAGTGAATGTCCAAGTAAACACGATTTCAACAACAAAAAAAAGAAAGTTAGATGATCCAAATCCCACAAAAATATGGCACGCTAGACTAGGTCATATTTCCCAAAGAAGGATGCACAAGCCAGTGGGAGAAGTCATGTTTGACTTGTCAGACATAAATTCTCTACCTACTTGTAAATCTTGTCTAACAGGAAAAATGACAAAGGCTCCATTCGATGGAAACGTGGAACGTACGCATGGTCTACTGGATTTGATCCACATAGACGTTTGTGGCCCGCTAAGTGTTAGCCCAAAATATGGGCAATCCTACTTCATTACCTTTACTGATGACCATTCGAGGTATGGGTGTGTTTATTTGATAAAACGCAAATCTGAAGCATTTGAAAAGTTCAAAGAATTCAGATCTGAAGTAGAAAATCAGCAAGAAAGAAGTATTAAGGCACTTCGATCTGATCGAGGTGGATAATATTTAAGTGCTGAATTTTTGGGTTATCTAAAAGAGAATGGGATTATCTCACAGTGACTCCACCAGCAACGCCACAATTGAATGGTGTTTCTGAACGTCGAAATCGAACTTTTATGGACATGGTTCGATCTGTGATGGGATTCACTGGATTGCCTACATCTTTTTGGGGCTTTGCGCTTGAAACTGCGGCAATATTGTTGAATAATGTCCATACTAAAGCAGTAGATAAAACACCATATGAGATATGGATGGGAAAAACTCTTAAATATTCTTACGAGAGAACGTGGAGATGTCTTGCTTACGTGAAGCAGACAGTGGGAGACAAATTGGATAGTAGATCCACTTTGAGCTACTTTGTAGGATCCAAAGAATTCTGTTGGGTATTATTTCTATCGTCCCAATGAAGCAAAAATGTTCAAGAAATGCCGCCTTTTTGGAAAGGGAATTTCTATTAGATAGAAAAGGCAAGATGATAAAACTTGAAGAAATTCAAGATACTCCCTCAACTATAGAAGTTTAACCCATTTTCCAAGAACCGGTAGTTAAAGTACAAGCTCTTAGAAGGTCTGAAAGGGTTATTAGACAACCTGCAAGATATACGCTTATTCATGAACAAGGCCATGTTGAGTCTTGTGTTGGATGTGATCCAATGAATTTCAAAGAAGCAATATCTGCTACTGATTCAACCAAATGGCTTGAAGCCATGCAGTCAGAAATGGTTTCTATGTATTCAAACCAAGCATGGACATTGGTGGATCAACCTGAAGGAATCGTTCCTATAGGGTGCAAATGGATCTACAAAAGAAATCTTGGGGCGAATGGGAAGGTAGTGACCTTCAAAGCAAGGCTGGTTGCAAAAGATTATACTCAAAGGCAAGGAGTTGAATATGAGGAAATTTTTCACCAGTTGCTATGTTTAAGTCCATTAGATTACTACTAGCCATAGCATCATGGTATGACTATGAGATATGGAAAATGGATGTAAAGACTGCATTCCTCAATGGAGACATCAAAGAAGAATCCTATATGTCTCAACCTGAGGGATACACATCAGTAGGAAGTGAGCATAAGGTATGCAAACTTCAGAGATCAATATATGGTCTCAAGCAGGCGTCAAGAAGTTGGAACCTCAGATTTGATAGCACTATCAAAGAGTTTGGTTTTGCAAGAATCCTGAGGAACCGTGCGTGTACAAGAAAATTAGTGGGAGTGCGGTGACATTCCTAGTACTTTACGTTGATGATATCCTGCTCATTGGGAATGATGTAGGATTACTGCAATCAACTAAAGTATGGTTAGCCAGTAAATTCTCCATGAAAGACATGGGTGAAACGTCCTACGTATTTGGAATACAAATCTATATAGATAGATCAAAGAGGATGCTCGGACTCACCCAAGCCATCTATATCAATACCATTATAAAACGATTCTATATGGAAGAGTCCAAGAGAATATACTTACCAATGTGTCATGGTATTACTCTATCTAAAGCTATGTGTCCCAAACCTGATGAAGAGATAGAGATGATGACACGTATTCCATATGCGTCAGCCATTGGTAGTATCATGTATGGTGTGATATAGACACGTCCTGATGTTGCTTACGCTATAAGTGTTACAAGAAGATATCAGGCAAACCCTGGTCCAATGTATCGGAAGGTCGTGAAAGATATTCTTAAGTACTTGAGAAGGACTAAGAACTTGTTCATGGTCTATGGGGTGCAGAATTGAAATTGGAAGGCTACACTGATTCTAGCTTCCAATGTGACGTAGATGATTCGAAATCGACCTTTGGAATTTTTATTCATGCTTAATGGTGCGGCTGTCTCTTGGAAAAGTTCCAAGCAAGACAGCATTGCAGATTCCACCACTGAAGCTGAATACATTGTTGCATCTGATGCATCCAAAAGAGGCAGTTTGGATGACGAATTTTGTCCAAATGTTGGGCGTTATTCCTAAGGGAGTTGATCCAGTCCCGTTGTACTGGGACAACACTGGTGCCATTGCGTAAGCAAAGGAACCAAGGTCTCATCAGCGATCCAAATATGTACTGAGGAAGTTCCACATCATATGGGAGATGGTGGGAAGAGGAGATATATCAGTTGAAAGAGTCCTCTCTGCAGATAATGTTGCTGATCCACTTACAAAGCCCTTGCTAGGACCATTGTTTGAAAAGCATCGCGAAACAATGAGATTAAGGGTAGTTGGCTCTAGGGCAAGTGGGAGATTGTTAGAGTAGATGCCCTGCAAGCCAACGGTTGGCTAGGGAATTTATTGACTCAAATGAAATAAACAATCTTTATTTTAATATAATTTAACTTTTTATGGTCTTGTTATACTTTATCTGTATACCCATGCGAACAGCATAGATAAAGTCCTGGATTATGCTTTAATATAAATGAATCGTAATTCGATGTTGAAACTCATTTGTAAGCATTGCATATTCTAAATTCGTTCCTAGTCGATTCAGCCGCCTAAAACATGGATTAAGGTCGCTTGAGCTCGAGACTAGCATCTGTGATGTTGTGTACTGCGTTTCTTGGTAAGGGAATGGAGATGTCCAAACATGCAGATGGGTAGTCATATGATGATTATACCGAACAACCCTCCCTCGGACTTTCCAAGTGGTTATCATTCATCGAGAGGATAAGTCCGTGGTTATGATTGTACACCATTAGTCCTTACGACCCGGGACAACACTGAGGCTCTATATGCTAGGGCTATGCTTTTACTCGTTTACCGGCTCCAGGAGATTCATCAGGTGGCGAGGTTGGGTACAGTTGCGACACATATAGGAGCCAGTGCATTGTAGTCGGGGATTCACCGCTCACCTGCGGGTGTGGATATCCTATGTGATCTGATGTAATAATAGTGCATGGAATCTCTGGCCAGAGTATGAGATGTACAATGGAGAAGGAGTTCTCCAATAGTACACGCGATGCCACTATTAAAGTTATCACATTGTTATCGAATTAATATGCAACCCTCGATGAACCAATGGTTGCAGATTCGATCGGGATATATGAGATGAAGGGACCGTACTGTATGTTAATCATAATATACTGGTTCTTGCAGGCACTATCAGTGATACCTAGGGGATCATGGGGCGATGCCACTAGACGCTCTTACCATGATCCGATGGGTGCTATTAGAAATGAGTTCTGACATTCTTGATCAAGGTGTTGATGAAAAGAATGAGGCTAACTAGGGTAAGCCCGAATAAAGGATTATGTCCTGAATCACAAAGAGTTGTGAATCCACGGCTAGCTGTATCCCTGAACCATTGAGGGTCACACAAGCACTGGATCGTTTGTTCCCGTTGAGAGAAAAAATTCAAGGAGTTGAATTTATATTATGATATAGTAAATTCAAAGAGTTGAATTTATGATAATTAAATTTTGAGAAAATAAATTCAAGGAGTTGAATTTATGAGATAATAAATTCAAGAAGTTGAATTTATGAAATTTGGAGATAATAAATTCAAGGAGTTGAATTTATAAAATTGATAATTTAATTTATTAAACTCAAGAGTTGAGTTTATTAACTATTAAATCTTTGGAGGTGATAAATTCAAGGAGTTGAATTTATAATTTAAATATTAAATTAAAATGTTGAATTTATCATCGATTTAATTTATTAAACTCAAAAGTTGAGTTTATTAAAAATTAAATTAAATATAGTAGGAAGTATGTTTAATGTGTTTGTAGGAGTATAAGTCCAACATACTAAATAATTAAAGTTTTAATGGACTTTGATTAATTAATTAAACTAGTTGGACTAGCCCAATTAATTGATCAAGCCCATTAATGTTAATTATAGTAATTAGGTCATGGAATTTTTATTTTAAAAATTTTGACATAAAATCATAGCCTCCACTAATTTTGATTGTGAGATTTTGAGAATCACAACCATAATCCTGCAAATATTTAGTTTACTTAATTAATTTAATTAATTAAGCAAATGATAATTAAAAGGATTAAGATTTCATTATTCTCAAAAAGATTGAGATAGGATTCATGAGTTTCAAGGAATAAAAGGAGAACAACTTTTCGGCTGTTCCAATTCCACCAAGCATCTCTCGAAAAATCCATTCTCAAAACAAGAAAATTTTGGCCAGTCAAATTGTTTGAGGTTGTGCCGGGTTTTAGTGTTTCATCTCAATGAAAAATATCTTCCAATATTTCTAGTGCAATTTGGAAGAGGATCATACAATTCAGTTGTGGACCTGATTAGAAGGAAAGAAGGATTTCATCAAAGAAAGTTCGTAGGGATTCATCAAGAGCTAATCCGCTTATACCGGATTAGTTGGAGCCACGTGATTAATTCACAAAGGTATAATTTTTCTGACATCCTATGAATGTTAATTTATGAAAACCATACGAGTGTCCAAAATTATTTTGTTTTTCAAAATAAAATAAAAAAATTTTAAACTTCCGCTGCGTTTGGGCGTGTAGAAAACCGAGATCCAACATGTACTACGGCTCATGTTGGACCAACTTACAGCCCATGTCTAGTAGTGGTATATGGATATAGGTTGAGGCTCATGTTGGGTCAGCATACAGCCCATGGTCGTTACACCCGGATTTTTCCAAACTGAAGGAGCAAGTTAAGGAAAGAAAGACCCATGAAATCTGCACTAACAATTACATAGTACTTTGGATGAAGGGATGAATATGCATACACTGTAATGCCCGAGATTGTAGGTTGATAGTATGAAATAATGAAATATTGCATGGATGAGAGACCGCACCTACACACCAGTTTATACTGCACCTGCGGTCATTTATATTGAATTTCAGAATGTAGGGCCGAAACAACACCGTACCCGTGCCTAAAAATGTACCGCACCCGCGGTACATGGCCAGTAGGGTGGGAAATTTTATACGAACTAGGACCGCAATTGCGGTGCAGAAGTGACTGCGCCCGCAGTCGACGTTTATGCATTTTGGATGGCCTGCCGAAGCTTGAGCGCAGCCGCGGTTCATGAGCTACCGCACCCGCGGTCATACGTGTTGCTTGAAAAATAATAACTTGTGTCCTTGGCCATGCATATAGGTGTGTTGTCCTTCTTCCCTTCCATTTGAGCAGAAGAGCCGAGGGAGCATTTCAGAAAAAAAAGGGAAGGTGATTTCATCTTAGAAGCAAAATTGTGCAACTTTTATCCATCCAAACTTCAATCTAAACATAGATCTACACTCCTTGCATCAAAGGCTTCAAAAATGTATATGTTTTATTAAATTCCAGCATGTTTGATATATATGTGTTGGGAGAATGATGAATTGAGCTCTATGATATGTTCTTAAGATTTTGGGGACACGTATATTTGCAACCGGATCGATTATCGGATGTCATATGCTATTGTTATGAAATTACAGCATGTATGAGTTGAGATAAGGCAGATTTTGGGAAATTATGATTGTTGTTATTGATGTTATGGCTTGTGGATAATATATTGATTGTTATTGAGTGACCGGTATCGAGAAACTATGCCGTTATACCGTCGAATTGATATTGAACCGTACTAGTATTAGTTTGAGTTGTGGTTTGACATTGTGCATCTCAACATTGTCATTTCATATTTGGATTGACAAATTTGATACCGGCTTCGAGACTTTGATTTATTCCAACGCCTAGAAGGTATAATTCATGTGAATTCAGGAGATATGACTCGAATCAGACTTGGTTGGAGTTTCCCAAAATCACATACTAGATTGTTGTTTATGTTTGATTTCGATTATGCCTTGTTTATAGATTCATATTCAAGCATTGAGATAGGAGTCATTGGCAGACTTGCCAAACTAGACGTTCGGTGGTATCAGCGCATTGGAGAAGATCGACTTCGATTGTAGATATCCGATACAGACAGGGCCGAAGTCTAGGAATAAGACGTACCGTCACCCCGATTGGGAGGGTAGGTGACAGACAGTGACGTCTTATTCACACCGGGATCCCTAGAGTTAGAGTTGAGTCGAGTCAAGATATGATTTGATGTAGTTTCATGCTTTTATTGACTTGGTTTCCTAGAATATGGAACCTTTTTGTAAGGTCCAAAGTTAAGACGACGTAATCCAACGGCATGCAAATCTAGGAATTCTGAAAAATGGTTAATTAAATTATTTTAATTTCTTATTGATTATGTGATATGCATGATTATATGTTAAATAGGATTTTATTGTCATGATGCATAAAATTGTATTTTTAATGATTAATCAAGTTGCGATCGAAAAACGGAGACCGATGGCTGAATAACGAAAAATGTTTTTATTAAATAATTATTTTTGATTCTTTAAAATATGATTGTGGGTTTTCTTATTTTTGAAAATAAGGGGTTTTGAGGTGATTTTATACGCCGGGACGTAAATTTTATCGGTGTTGGTTTTTCAACAAAAATACGAACTTTTTGGCAACCCGTCTATTAAATTCGCAAAATTATTTTTACCAAAATTATTTTAATACTTTAATTAAATCCTAATTAAAACTAATGAGCCTTAATTGTTGGCTTAATAGGCCTAATGTTTAATTAGTATTTAATATATAAAACTCACCCTAAACCTAAACTTTTGTGCACGCCACTTTCTGAATTGTGGGCACCGAAAATACTCCTCCTAGAACACGGCACACACACACAAATTGAAGCAAAATTTTGGTGGAAGCTCAAGGAGAGTTCAAGCCACGGTTCCCGCTCCGTTCTTCGCAATCGGCAACAGTTTTTCGTGCGTTTAAAACGCAAAGGCACGCCATATTCTCCCTTTACTCATCATCACAATATAGTATTTGTTTGTGCATGAATTGTTTTTAGAAAAAACATAGCAGCATGTTAAAATTTCGTAACTTCAGGTGCATGTGTTCTAAATTGGTGTTTTAAATTTCCAAAATCATGTTTTATATGTGTTAAAGGGGCTGCCATGATCAGGACATGTTTAGATAGTGTTTTACATGAGGTTAGAGTCCTAAAATAAGCCACCAACTCGTACAAAACCGAACACATAATAGGAAATCAAGGGGTTCGGTTCTTGTCTTCACGGCTGGGCTTGGTGTTGGCTCCTGTCGAGGGGCTAGCCAGGGTCGTGGGGGGTCCAAGGTAGAGTCTAGCCATATTAGAACTTGTGGGGACCCGGACGCTAATCCATTCCTTAATCGTCTTTAGGAATATTTAATCATTCATAATAGACATGGTCTAAAAATTTTTCTTTTTAAATTACACAGCGGAAACATAATGTAATTAAATTCAAATTACATATTAAACATAACGTACAATTATTGTATGATCTACAATAATCCGACTAGGTTCAACTATAAGTCAGTGCTGAACCCTAAGTTGCTTCAAAGTCCGGACCTCCACGCTATCTAGTCCAGCCTCGTTCTCTTCTTGACCCTGATCCTAGCCCACCTGTTGCCATGCACACATACAGACAAGACAACAGCCGGATAACTCCGGTGAGATATAAATATCCCAGTATAAATCATGTATACATGCAATCATATAAATCATATAAGAGCATATAACAAAATCATATCCTATATCAACATCATGATATAAATCAATAACAAGAATAAATCATATTCTAAACATGTACCCTAATCCGGAACATAATTCAATATCAAGAATAATTCCTATTCTAGACATATACCAAATATCAGGAACATAATCAATATCAAGAATAACTTCGATTCTAAACATGGTCCAACATCTGGAACATGATCAGTATCAAGAATGATTTCTATTCTAAACATGTACCAATATCAGGAACATAATTCAATATCAAGAATAATTCCTATTCTAAACATGTACCAAATATCAGGAACAGAATCAATATCAAGAATAATTCCTATTCTAGATATGTACCAATATCATGAAACATAAAAAGGCATGAACCATATTCAGGAACATAAATCAGTATTAATCAATACCATAAACTATAACTGTCACTCAATCCAGTGACTCTACTTTTTAGACTAGACTCAATCCTAGTCTAGGGATCCCGGTTTCCAGATGTGGTATTCCTATATCGAATTCCGTAAAGGATGGAACCATAATCTCTATTACTCGATATAACCATGGCCCTGGTATTCCTATATCGAATTCCGTAATAGAAGAATTCCAATACCCTTTACTCGATATAACCAAATATGGTGTTCCTATATCGAATTCCGTAATAGATTCTGAAGAACCTAAAGGGGGGGTGAATAGGTTCTTTTAGGCCCTTTAGCGTTTTTAAAACGAGTTTGCAAAAATTGCAAGCGGAAGACTTGAGGGACAATCACAAATAAAGTGAATGCGTAAAGTAAGTGCGTAAAATAAATGCGTAGTAAAGTAAATGCGTAAAGTAAAGAGGGATAGAGATGTTTATGGAAGTTCGACGAAGAATCGTCTACGTCTCCCCTTCTCGATGAGGATCGAGGTATCACTATATCGACTTGGCTTTAGGAGCTCCAAGCTAGCTTTTACAACCACGCCTCGATGCGTCTACTTGGCCTTGAGGGCTCCAAGGATAGCCACGAACTTTACAACCCACTCGAGAGTATTACTTTCACTCTTTTTCTACAACTCTTTTGATATTACAACTCTTTTAATCAACGCACACAAGAGATAGTAGAAAGCTTTGTAAGAGACAAGAGAGTGGAGTGGGATCGAATGATTGAAAATGCATCCTCAAAGGCCTATTTATACTAGACTTGGACGCCAAGGTTCGGATCTTCTGTTTATGCTTCGGAACGTCCGATCTGATTGAAATCAATTTGCGTAAATCTGGGATGACTTCGGATCGTCCGTTCATGACTTCGTAGGGTCCGAACATATGCTTCGGAGGGACCGATCATACTTCGTTGCTTCCGAACAGTTCTTTCAGACAGTGATGAACAACTTCGGAAGGTCCGAACTCAGGTTCGTACCGTCCGAACATTCCCGCGTTTCCGGAGATTTGAAATCTTCAACACTTCGTAACGTCCGATCATGTCTTCGTAGCGTCCGAAATCTAACTCAATCAACAGTCATATCAATTTGTCTCCGCATTGAAGTGATTTGATTGCTTGTGTTCGGAACGTCCGATCACGTCTTCGGAACGTCCGAACTGGCTCCTCGCAGCTTCCGAACAGCTTCTACTTTGCTTCTGATTTGCACAAATTCGGAACGTCCGAACCACATTTCGGATCTTCCGAACTTAACTTTGTTCTTAATTTCCTGCATGCCTCAATATAAAACATTAGTACATTTTTAATCCAAGTTTTGGTATCATCAAAACAAAAACTTTGGGATATGTTACAGCATTAAAAACATTAATCTCATCCTCGAGATTTGTATGCGTTTAAGGCGTAACAATCTCCCCCTTTTTGATGATCACAAAACTTGGTTAAAAATTGAGATAACAATAATCAACATAATCGAAATGGTTATTAAATAACTCCCCCTTAATCAAATAACAAGTCTAAGAGGTTGAATTAAGGCGAATTTAATAACCAATTAATAGCAATTTTAACCAAATAAATTCTCCCCCTTTTTGTGATAAGCAAAAAGACATAAGTATAAAGAGAGACAAATAAACAGGTAAAATATCCACTAATAAATGCAAGTCTTTTATACAATGATGCATAAAGATAAAATAAACAAAAACATAAGCTAAGAATCCGCATCCCGCGACTCTCTATGTCTCCTCATCTCAGCCTCGATGGAATCCAGACGCGAAGAAGTCTCGGTATGATGGCGCTCTAAGGTAGACTCTAAAAGAGAAAAACGAGTGTCGAAACGAGTCTCCAATCGCTCGAGATACTCGAAAATCCGATCGTAGGGTCCAGAGGGAGCAGGCGGAGTGAAGCCATGAGGAAGGTCATCCATGGTCATCAAAGGAGTGCTAATAGGGTCGGGAACACGCTGATGGGATGAAGAGGGAATATCAACCGAAGGAGTAGGAGTGGTACCCGTAGTAGGGGGACCAGCGGGAAATCCTCTCGTCTGAACGTGAGGAGGAAGGAGACCGAAGGGAACATGAAAGTGTTCGGTCGGACGATAGGACGCAAAGATGCGATCCTTGTCGATGACCCAAGAGGATAAGACGGGATTCCAAGAGAGTCCCATCTTAACAACAGTATCATGGTCGATAGTCTCGCGAGGAGAAATAGATAAGGATTCTTCATCTGTAAAGTCAATGCCCAGATGGGCTAGAATCCGGTTAATGAACCGGCCAAATGGAAAAGAGACGCGAGTAGAAGAAGCCGCGTACTCCATGGCGTACATAAGAAAACGGGGAAGGTTAAAAGGACGCTGGGAGACTAAATAATAGAGAATGTACAGATCGAGATATTTGCAAGTGGAGAGGTCTCCACTGCGAGGAACAATAGAAGAAGTGATGAGCTTCAGAACAAGCTGAAGCTGAGGAGAAAGGTCCTTCGCATGAGGACGGTCATCGGCAGGAGTAGGCGGACGACCGAAGATGGTGGTCAAGGCAGTGACTCGATCAAAAGTGGGGTCATTCTCAGTCCAAGACTGAGAAAAGAACTCACTCGGTCCGTCTCGAGGAAGATCGAACCAAGTGGAGAGGTCGGCGGTAGAAAAAGAAATGAACCGACCCTGAACAATGGTAACAACACGAGTGTCATCACCACCAAGAACTAAGGAAAAGTTCGCATAGAACTGATGTATGAGAGAGGGGTAGATGATATCGGGTACGGAAGGTAGAAAGAAGTTTCCCCAACGTTGAGACTCAATAAGAGTAATCAACGTAAAGAAATTTGCACGAAGATAATCGGTGTGAAGGGTACGACCAGGCAGAATGTTACGGGTTTCGAATTCAGGTGGGGTAGGACGAGGGTTGGGTGGTTGGGTAAGATCATGGTGAAAGGCACCGTGACGAGGGCGAACATTTCGGCCAGCTACGTTACGGCGCGGAGGCATAGTGAGTAGTGAGTGTTTTGTGTGGGGAAAGAAAGAAGGAGTGAATGAGCAAATAAATCAGAGGATCCGAACGCCTATTTATAGGCCATGTTCGGACGGTCCGAACAAGAGTTCGGAAGGTCCGGAATTTGAACGGAACGGTTATCTGGCAATCAGTTCGGACGATCCGATTAGCAATCGGACAATCCGATCATAGAACGGAGGCTACGAAGAGTAAACGGAGAGTCCGAAGTCTGACAATCAGGCATGGGAAGGCGCGAACATTTAATGACATCGGAAGGGGGTTCGGACGATCCGATGTATGTTCGGATGGTCCGAAGAGTGAATCGGAGGTTCTGGAACCTATGGTCAGGTTCGGACGATCCGAACACGTTCGGTGGATCCGAGGTGAAACGGAGCATCCGAATAGGAGCGGTGATTCCGAAGTAGCCAAGATGAGGAACACCCAAAATTTTAAAATATTTAGCACATAAATGAATGTTGAGCCATAATTATGGATAAATACAATTAATTTGTATTATCCGACATTATAATGCTCACATTAATAATACTCCCCCTCAATTTAACAAATATGTACGAGAGTATTAGACTAGTGTTTACAACTCAATCATGCCAAGTTCACCACGCAAACGAGTAAAAGTAGATTCATCTAGTGGTTTTGTAAAAATATCAGCAATTTGATTCTTGGTGTCAACATAGTGAAGTTCAACATCATTTTGCTCAATGTGATCACGAATGAAATGATGTCGAATGTCAATATGTTTAGTACGAGAATGTTGAACTGGATTCTTTGTTAGACATATGGTGCTTGTATTATCACAAAAGATTGGAATTTTTGAAAAAGTAACACCATAGTCGAGTAATTGATACTTCATCCAAAGAATTTGTGCACAACAACTACCGGCAGCCATATACTCGGCCTCGGTCGTTGAAAGTGCAACACAGTTTTGCTTTTTAGAAAACCATGACACCAAGCAATTTCCCAAAAAGAAACAAGTTCCACTAGTGCTCTTTCTATCCACCTTATATCCTCCAAAGTCGGCATCACAGTAAGCTTTTAAATCGAAAAATGAGTTCTTAGAATACCATAATCCGAGATTTGGAGTATTTGAAAGATATTTGAAAATGCGTTTTAAGGCGAATAAGTGTGATTCCTTTGGACATGATTGAAATCGTGCACACAAGCAAACACTAAACATAATGTCAGGTCTACTAGCAGTCGCATAGAGTAGGGAGCCAATCATGCTACGAAATAACTTTTGGTCAACAGGTTTACCTCCCTCATCTTTGTCGAGTCTGACTGTCGTGCTCATAGGTGTGGATGAGGCTTTGGAAGACTCCATCCCAAACTTTTTTAGCATCTCCTTGATGTACTTTCCTTGGTTGACAAAGAAACCATCCTTGCATTGCTTGATTTGGAGACCAAGGAAGTAGTTGAGCTCGCCCATCATGCTCATCTCAAAGTGATCCTGCATAAGCTTAGAAAAATCTCTACACAAGTGTTCATTAGTAGCACCAAAAATAATATCATCTACATATATTTGTACTATCAGCAAATCATTATTTTTAGTCAAGGTAAATAAGGTAATATCAACTTTACCTCTACAAAAACCATTAGACAGCAAAAAGGTAGATAATTTCTCATACCAAGCTCTAGGAGCTTGTTTCAAACCATACAAAGCCTTATCAAGTTTATACACATAATCAGATAAGTGCACATCTTCAAAACCAATAGGTTGCTCAACATACACTTCTTCTTTCAAATCACCATTAAGAAAAGCACTTTTAACATCCATTTGAAACAATTTAAAGTCTCTAGAGCAAGCAAAAGCAAGTAGCATGCGAATGGATTCTAGTCTAGCAACAGGGGCATAAGTCTCATCATAATCAATTCCCTCTTCTTGACTATATCCTTTAGCTACTAGCCTAGCTTTATTTCTAGTGATTGTACCATGCTCATCTAACTTGTTCCTAAATACCCATTTAGTTCCTATGACAGGTCTATCAGTGGGTCTAGGTACAAGATTCCAAACTTTATTCCTTCTAAATTCATTTAGTTCATCTTGCATAGCAATAATCCAAGAATCATCAAGTAAAGCTTCTTCTATGTTCTTAGGCTCTATGTGAGAAAGAAAAGCAAGATAATTGCACATATTAGAAGAGCGAGTAGATACTCCCTTCGATGGGCTACCAATGATGAGGTCCATGGGATGATCCTTGTGTGTAGTCCACTCCTTCGGAAGAGGTGCGTCCTCTTGATCTTTAGGAACATCATCTAGGCTTGTGGACTCCAACTTTTCGCCAAGGATATCTATATCATCATCATCAGAAACAACAGTTCTAGGCAAGCAAGGGTTAGTTTCATCAAATATGACATGAATAGATTCTTCAACTAGTAAAGTACGTTTATTAAAGACTCTATATGCTTTGCTAGAAGTAGAGTAATCAAGAAAGATACCTTTGTCCGATTTAGCATCGAACTTACCCAGGTTGTCCTTACCATTGTTGTGGATGAAGCATTTTGATCCAAAAGCGCGGAAGTAAGAAATGTTAGGCTTTCTCCCTCTCCATAGTTCGTATGGAGTTTTCTTGAGAATTGGCCTTATTGATACGCGATTGATGATGTAACAAGCAGAACTCATTGCTTCAGCCCAAAAATATTTTGGTAGAGAATGCTCACATAGCATGGTCCTTGCAATCTCTACTAGGGTCCTATTCTTCCTCTCAACGACACCGTTTTGTTGAGGAGTTCTAGGACAAGAAAAGTTGTGACCAATGCCTTTGCTTTGACAAAAAATTGAAAAATTTTCATTTTGAAATTCCGTTCCGTGGTCACTACGGATTTGTTTGATCAAAAGATTTTTCTCATTTTCAACCTTTTTGACAAAAATTTTGAAATGATCAAAGGCATCATTTTTGTGGGCTAAAAACAATGTCCAAGTAAAACGTGAAAAATCATCTACAATGACAAAAGCATAAGATTTTCCTCCTAGACTAGTTGTCCTCGAGGGACCACATAAATCTAGGTGAAGTAATTCAAGGGGCATAGAAGTGGATACAAAATTTTTATTTTTAAAAGATTCCTTTGTGTGTTTACCAAGTTGACAAGCATCACAAAAAGAATCTAATTTTAAATTCAGCTTTGGCATTCCGGAAACTAGGTCAAGTTTTAAAAGTTTTTCTATGGTGCTCATCCCAACATGACCAAGTCGTCTATGCCAAAGAATGTTGTCATCAACATTTAATGTTACAAGGCTTTTTATTTTTGAAAAAGATGAAATCTTTAAATCGACCTTGTAAACATTTTCACTTCTATAACCTTTGAAACTAATGGTTTTGTCAGTTGTGAGTGATACAGTGCAATCGTGTGGTGTGAATTTGACTTCATAACCCCTATCGCACAATTGACTAATGCTTAGGAGGTTATGTTTAAGCCCTTTCACAAGAAGTACATCATCAATAATAGTAGAGTTAGATATACCTATTGAGCCGATGCCTTCTATGATCCCTTTGCTGTTGTCTCCGAAGGTCACCGATCCTTTTTCTTTTGGTCGAATGGATTGTAGCAGCTTCTTTTCTCCCGTCATGTGTCGAGAGCATCCACTGTCAAGATACCAAGTGCTCGATGACTTGTCTCCCCTTTGTCCCTACAAGGTTGAGATACAGTTTGATAGTTGGTACCCGTTTCTTTGGGTCCTTTGGGGTTAGTAGTAGTTGGGGATTTGGGGATCCATTTCCAATAACTATTTTTGTTGTGTTGGTGTCTAAGTTTCTTGCATTTAGGTCTTATGTGGCCTATCTTACAACAGTAAGTGCATGTTGGTGGTGTTCTTGGTTTTGCCTTTGCGATAAGACTAGCGAAGTTGACTGATTTCTTTTCATATCCTAGACCTCCTTTGTCGAAGTTACACCTTTGCATGCTCAAGAGGTTTTCTAGTTTACCGCTACTCACATTGAACTTGTTGAAGGCTTTCTCTAAGTCTCTTAGATTTGTCTTGAGCTTAGTGTTGTCATGCATCCTAGCTTCTAGTTCAGTTTTAAGTTGCTTATTCTCATTTCTAAGTGACTTAGCCTTATTGTACATACTAGTGTAAGCGGAGAGTAATTCATCGTAAGAGGGTACCTCGTCGTCATCCGAGTCGGTCAGATGATCTTCCTTCGCCATGAAGCATAGGGTAGACTCCTCTTCGTTGTCGCTGTCGCTCCACGTGGCTAGAAGGGCCTTTTTCTTGTCTTTGCCGGCCTTCTTCTTGGAGGGACACTCGTTTGCATAGTGACCCTTTTGTTGACAGTTGTAGCAGGTCACTTCCTTCTCAAACTTTTTGTCTTTCTTGTTGAAGTTGGAACTCCGCATGAATCTTTTGAACTTTCTAGTGAGGAGAGCCATTTCTTCATCGTCGCTATCTTCAAGTTGACTGGTCAAGGCGATCCCTTTCGCCTTTACTTTATCGTCATCTTTCTTTGTCTCCTTCCGGGTAGATACTTCAAGTTCATGGGTCTTTAGGGTCCCATGAAGTTGATCAAGGTCGTAGGATGCCGCATCTCCCTTGTTGGATTCAATGATAGCCGTGCGCTTTGCATCCCATTCCGCCGGTAATGCTCGAAGGGCTCTCCTCCACACTTGTTTAGTTGGGTAGTTCTCACCAAGTTGGGCAAGCTCATTGATGATTTGGGTGAGCCGCCGGAACATGGTGTCGATATCCTCCTTGGGTTCCATCTCAAAGGTCTCGTACTTGAGTTGGAGAAGGTCTATCTTCGTTTCTTTGACTTGATTGGTTCCCTCGTGGCAAATCTCCAATTTGTCCCAAATCTCTTTGGCGGAGGTGCAAGCCGAGATTCGGTTGTATTCATTCATATCTAGAGAACAATGAAGAATATTCATAGCTTTAGCATTTTGAGAGATAAGTTTCATATCGTCCTTGGTGAAGTCATCCATTCCCTTAGGAATTTCCTTATTATCCACCGTTTTCATGGGGATATAGGGACCTTTCACCGTTATTTTCCAAAGGTCGTAATCGACGGATTGGATGTATAGAGATATTCTATTTTTCCAATATCCGTAATTTGTACCATTGAAAAGAGGGGGACGATTTGTGGATTGTCCTTGGGCATACTCGCTTGCTAGATTGGCCATTTTAAAAGATTTTGAAAAACCTTGCTCTGATACCACTTGAAGAACCTAAAGGGGGGGTGAATAGGTTCTTTTAGGCCCTTTAGCGTTTTTAAAACGAGTTTGCAAAAATTGCAAGCGGAAGACTTGAGGGACAATCACAAATAAAGTGAATGCGTAAAGTAAGTGCGTAAAATAAATGCGTAGTAAAGTAAATGCGTAAAGTAAAGAGGGATAGAGATGTTTATGGAAGTTCGACGAAGAATCGTCTACGTCTCCCCTTCTCGATGAGGATCGAGGTATCACTATATCGACTTGGCTTTAGGAGCTCCAAGCTAGCTTTTACAACCACGCCTCGATGCGTCTACTTGGCCTTGAGGGCTCCAAGGATAGCCACGAACTTTACAACCCACTCGAGAGTATTACTTTCACTCTTTTTCTACAACTCTTTTGATATTACAACTCTTTTAATCAACGCACACAAGAGATAGTAGAAAGCTTTGTAAGAGACAAGAGAGTGGAGTGGGATCGAATGATTGAAAATGCATCCTCAAAGGCCTATTTATACTAGACTTGGACGCCAAGGTTCGGATCTTCTGTTTATGCTTCGGAACGTCCGATCTGATTGAAATCAATTTGCGTAAATCTGGGATGACTTCGGATCGTCCGTTCATGACTTCGTAGGGTCCGAACATATGCTTCGGAGGGACCGATCATACTTCGTTGCTTCCGAACAGTTCTTTCAGACAGTGATGAACAACTTCGGAAGGTCCGAACTCAGGTTCGTACCGTCCGAACATTCCCGCGTTTCCGGAGATTTGAAATCTTCAACACTTCGTAACGTCCGATCATGTCTTCGTAGCGTCCGAAATCTAACTCAATCAACAGTCATATCAATTTGTCTCCGCATTGAAGTGATTTGATTGCTTGTGTTCGGAACGTCCGATCACGTCTTCGGAACGTCCGAACTGGCTCCTCGCAGCTTCCGAACAGCTTCTACTTTGCTTCTGATTTGCACAAATTCGGAACGTCCGAACCACATTTCGGATCTTCCGAACTTAACTTTGTTCTTAATTTCCTGCATGCCTCAATATAAAACATTAGTACATTTTTAATCCAAGTTTTGGTATCATCAAAACAAAAACTTTGGGATATGTTACAGCATTAAAAACATTAATCTCATCCTCGAGATTTGTATGCGTTTAAGGCGTAACAGATTCCATTACTCGATATAACCAAACATCCAGTGTCCTGACCTAACCGTCAAGGACTGTAGCTCTATCGCTAATATCCTATCTTGAGACATCGTGCAATGTGCCGTGGCGATACCACCACTATCCGGCACTTCTGTCACAAGATAACTCGTTTAATACCTGTCATCTAATATCAAGAGAACAAGTACATCAATCAACTTAATGCAAATATCAATGCAATCAGGTAAAGTATGTGATTTAGGGAAACTCGAGTCAAACCTCCCTCGAGTTGTGCAATCCCAACTCAACATTAATTTATACCTTTATCTTCTCGCTCAGAAGAAGAAGAAATCCCGACTCTACCTCGGTCCAGTCCCAATCTGGTAATCACAATATTGAACAGTCACAATATCAATAAATAACCCAATCCGGAATATGCTCTGATCAATATTTAAATCAAAATATACTCTGATCAATGTCAATCGACATACGGTATACCAATACAATCTAATTCAATACCGACTCTGATCAATATCAGTCAACTGATGTTTCGACGGCATAACAATACTGTCTCAATAACCCCGTCAGTCCAAACATCACAGATATAATACCAGAACTCATAATCAATATCGATACCAGTCAAAATCTCGATAACCCTACATATCTGATATGAATTGTCAGTCAAATCGATTCCAAAAATCATAACAATTACATAAACAGTCCGTTCTTTAATCTGACTTCGATTCTATGATGTCTAACATGACAAGAACATCATATATGAATCCTATTCAATTCGGACAATAGTCTAATTTCAAAACATGTCAAAACGTAGCAAAACTTACGTCCAGTTGTAGCCTACGTTGATAGGAATACAGTACTGAAGTCGGATTCAAAATCGAACGGACGGATTTCTCACGAATCGAATTCTAAAATCAAAGAATCAAAGTTTCCTCTGAATTCCGTTTCTTTCTGATTATTTACGTTTGTACATATATATATATATACATACACGTTTGCATGCAAGTGACCAAGTGGCAACTTTTCCTTCTGCATGTTTCTCGCTAGGGCGGTCAAAATCTACCGCTAGGGCGAGTCAGTTTCGGTCGAGATCCTCGGCTGAACATCTCCTCTCGCTCGAGCGGTCAGAAGTTGCTCGCTAGGGCGAAGAACTCTCGGCCCTCACAAATTATACATGCGCGCTCGGGCGGTGCTTTTCTGCCGCTCGGGCGCGAGATGTTCGGCCTAACATCTTGAGATGTTCGGTTCAACATCTTGGCTTAACATAAACCAACGCCCGGCTTCGTCATTTGAGTTCCTATGACTTCCATTACGTCAATTAATCAACATCTGATTACAGTAATTAAATCTCGGGCATTACATTTCTCCCCCTCTTAGATCTGAGTTCGTCCTCGAACTCACAACAATCAATTCAGATATATCAGAAGAAATGTGTACAGAGTTTAAACCAAAACTCCAATATCTGATTCCAGTCTGGAATAAGAATTCACGAAGTATAATGTCATAATACTTCTTCTCCAGTTCTTCTGACAGAATAGATCTCGCATTACTGGTTATACAACATCCGTATAAACCAATCTACAGCTCCTCACCTATCAGGACCATCAGCTGTTATCAAATCTGTTTATCTCAAGCAAAGATATATACAATCTTTAGCTTCAACTACCAATCGTCATCATCCGACTTTGGTTTATTTAGTCTATGCATTCTGAGCTATCCTCATTTCTTCTGATTCAGTCTCCTTTTCCTTATCAGATTTCTGATCTTAACAAATCTGTCCTCAAGCATTACTGCAATATCATTCCCATACGAAGGAAAATAGCAGTTCTCACTGTACAATACCTTGACTAAAGCTATTCCGATACTCATCTGATAGCCATTATTGTACAATACTTCACAAGTGACAATGAATCATGTCAACTAGTGCTAAAATCAAGCACTACATTTCCTGGATATCCTCCAGTATCAGGATAGTTCACTCCGACTATCTGTCAATCTATAAATCATAGATGAACAATCATGCTGTACACTCAACCAAAAATACAAAATCAAACGAATATCACAGTCTGATAAAATCAACTTTGGCATCTAATACAATCTGACCCCTGTTTCTGACATAGCTCTCAGTCATCTGGTCATATTTGTACGTCATCTTGTACAATCTAACATAGGCAGATTTGAACAATTGTTCAATCATAACTACCTACTGGTATAATCTTGGCAAATTTCGGTGATTCCCTCACAAAATCCATAGAAATGTACTCCCATTTCTATTTAAGAATCAATAATCGATATAACCAATCTCCTGGTTTCTATCTTCCAGTCTTCATCAGTCAACGATTTAGACATTTCAATATCAATTCTGACATAACTGATTTCATCTGTTTATATCAAAACTGTCCATTCGAATTATCACACATTTCCTGTTACCAGAACAGTACTGAACCTACTACTGTGTGCATCTGACAATACCTGCCATTCAAATCCGAATATCTGACACAAACAAATCAGCTAATCATATAACATAAAATATTACCTACCTGGTAATCGGCTCTGACACACTGTTCTAACTATCAAAATCAAGTTCTGAACAGTCTGATTCAACTTCTGAACTGCTTTAATCTTCAAAATCAGTTCTGACTCGACTGAACTGTATATAACCTCAACGGTTCATAACAATCGATATCAAACACAGACTCAGAAGGATAATACTATCGGATCAGATTCAAAATATCAGTACACAATGCTGATCTAATGACTGCATAAGACACAATCTCTGACATTTCTGACATCTCGGAAATTCTGCCATCTTCAATGTCATTCTCAGTCACTGATCCCTGGAATCAAATCAGGGCTGAAATCACTCTTCCGGATACATGACAAATCTGAAATCTCATCTGAAAGACTATAGCAAACTTCCTGCTATTAGTAAATCAATCCCTGATAAGCTCAACTTCAGTCATCAACTGAATACATAAGGAATTATTCCATTACTTTCGATAATCATCGAATCATACATAATACGGATATCAAGGAATTCGAAATCTAAATCCCTTACCGTATATCATTCATTCATTGGCCATTTCAGGTCCGAATCTTACCATCTCCTGGCAAGACTCTATAATAAATCTGTACTTGTTCGATATATCAATATCAATCATGCAGTCATCATCCGACAATACAAGTACAATCTATTCTAATTCAATCTCATTCTCAACTTACTGCAGTATATGATATCCCACAGAATATCACTGATATCAAATTCTTTTCCCCAAAAGGTAAAGAAGCAATACTACAGTAGATACAGAACCAACAGGTAAAGCATATATCAGTGCCACCCAATCCAGGATAATCATACTGATTGCATTAGTATATATCAATACATATGCACCATAATCATAAAGGAACAATACCTGCCACTATATCATCAAGTGTGTCCTGGGTCTGTTCCTTGATCACCATATCCAGATGATCTAGCTCCCTGAAATCCTCGGGAACCTCTCAGTTCTAATACTCCTTTGGTTATAATCCACCAACTTCTGACAGCTTCTCGTAACTGAGGGAATACCAGTGTAATTCTCTGTTCATCTGTACAATTAAGTAAATCGAACCGTATTTCTATATCATCAAACCAGTTTTCATACTCTTCCGACGTCCCGATACCACTCAGAATCGGCGGCTGAAATAACTGAAACTCTTTCAATTTCAATTCCATCGGAGTCTCTGATACATCTATCTGATCAGACGAAGTACTACCCCTTTCTGAAATTCTTCTACAAGGTGTATCTGATGATCACAGGAGTCAGTAATCACAAGAGATAATCAATCCCAATCCCTTTCTGATCAGCTTACCTTCTGATCAAGAATTGGTTCTGATTTA
Organism: Primulina eburnea; assembly: GCF_022965805.1. Lineage (NCBI taxonomy): Eukaryota > Viridiplantae > Streptophyta > Magnoliopsida > Lamiales > Gesneriaceae > Primulina > Primulina eburnea. The sequence continues at coordinate 16,705,366 of NC_133112.1, read as the reverse complement.
TTTTCAAATCAGATATATTACCAAATCAATTCAGATATTCAGGTAACATACATTTAAATGCAATAAACCATGCTGGCATGCTAGCATACTCAATGTAAATCAACATAATACTATATCACATGCTAGCAATCAAAAGCAGGAAAGAAAACTCAGTCTACCCCGCTCACTCTTTTCTATCTCAGTGCTAAGGAACCTACAGTTCAAGGACCTACAGCTCTGATACCACCTGTTGTGGGGACCCGGACGCTAATCCATTCCTTAATCGTCTTTAGGAATATTTAATCATTCATAATAGACATGGTCTAAAAATTTTTCTTTTTAAATTACACAGCGGAAACATAATGTAATTAAATTCAAATTACATATTAAACATAACGTACAATTATTGTATGATCTACAATAATCCGACTAGGTTCAACTATAAGTCAGTGCTGAACCCTAAGTTGCTTCAAAGTCCGGACCTCCACGCTATCTAGTCCAGCCTCGTTCTCTTCTTGACCCTGATCCTAGCCCACCTGTTGCCATGCACACATACAGACAAGACAACAGCCGGATAACTCCGGTGAGATATAAATATCCCAATATAAATCATGTATACATGCAATCATATAAATCATATAAGAGCATATAACAAAATCATATCCTATATCAACATCATGATATAAATCAATAACAAGAATAAATCATATTCTAAACATGTACCCTAATCCGGAACATAATTCAATATCAAGAATAATTCCTATTCTAGACATATACCAAATATCAGGAACATAATCAATATCAAGAATAACTTCGATTCTAAACATGGTCCAACATCTGGAACATGATCAGTATCAAGAATGATTTCTATTCTAAACATGTACCAATATCAGGAACATAATTCAATATCAAGAATAATTCCTATTCTAAACATGTACCAAATATCAGGAACAGAATCAATATCAAGAATAATTCCTATTCTAGATATGTACCAATATCAGGAAACATAAAAGGGCATGAACCATATTCAGGAACATAAATCAGTATTAATCAATACCATAAACTATAACTGTCACTCAATCCAGTGACTCTACTTTTTAGACTAGACTCAATCCTAGTCTAGGGATCCCGGTTTCCAGATGTGGTATTCCTATATCGAATTCCGTAAAGGATGGAACCATAATCTCTATTACTCGATATAACCATGGCCCTGGTATTCCTATATCGAATTCCGTAATAGAAGAATTCCAATACCCTTTACTCGATATAACCAAATATGGTGTTCCTATATCGAATTCCGTAATAGATTCCATTACTCGATATAACCAAACATCCAGTGTCCTGACCTAACCGTCAAGGACTGTAGCTCTATCGCTAATATCCTATCTTGAGACATCGTGCAATGTGCCGTGGCGATACCACCACTATCCGGCACTTTTGTCACAAGATAACTCGTTTAATACCTGTCATCTAATATCAAGAGAACAAGTACATCAATCAACTTAATGCAAATATCAATGCAATCAGGTAAAGTATGTGATTTAGGGAAACTCGAGTCAAACCTCCCTCGAGTTGTGCAATCCCAACTCAACATTAATTTATACCTTTATCTTCTCGCTCAGAAGAAGAAGAAATCCCGACTCTACCTCGGTCCAGTCCCAATCTGGTAATCACAATATTGAACAGTCACAATATCAATAAATAACCCAATCCGGAATATGCTCTGATCAATATTTAAATCAAGATATACTCTGATCAATGTCAATCGACATACGGTATACCAATACAATCTAATTCAATACCGACTCTGATCAATATCAGTCAACTGATGTTTCGACGGCATAACAATACTGTCTCAATAACCCCGTCAGTCCAAACATCACAGATATAATACCAGAACTCATAATCAATATCGATACCAGTCAAAATCTCGATAACCCTACATATCTGATATGAATTGTCAGTCAAATCGATTCCAAAAATCATAACAATTACATAAACAGTCCGTTCTTTAATCTGACTTCGATTCTATGATGTCTAACATGACAAGAACATCATATATGAATCCTATTCAATTCGGACAATAGTCTAATTTCAAAACATGTCAAAACGTAGCAAAACTTACGTCCAGTTGTAGCCTACGTTGATAGGAATACAGTACTGAAGTCGGATTCAAAATCGAACGGACGGATTTCTCACGAATCGAATTCTAAAATCAAAGAATCAAAGTTTCCTCTGAATTCCGTTTCTTTCTGATTATTTACGTTTGTACATATATATATATATATATATACATACACGTTTGCATGCAAGTGACCAAGTGGCAACTTTTCCTTCTGCATGTTTCTCGCTAGGGCGGTCAAAATCTACCGTTAGGGCGAGTCAGTTTCGGTCGAGATCCTCGGCTGAACATCTCCTCTCGCTCGAGCGGTCAGAAGTTGCTCGCTAGGGCGAAGAACTCTCGGCCCTCACAAATTATACATGCGCGCTCGGGCGGTGCTTTTCTGCCGCTCGGGCGCGAGATGTTCGGCCTAACATCTTGAGATGTTCGGTTCAACATCTTGGCTTAACATAAACCAACGCCCGGCTTCGTCATTTGAGTTCCTATGACTTCCATTACGTCAATTAATCAACATCTGATTACAGTAATTAAATCTCGGGCATTACAGAACTCGAGCTAAGGGGCTTGAGAGGAGTCCTTGACAGCAAGGACTCCTACCCGAGAAACTGTCATGGTGATGCGCATGTTTTAGAAGATTGTGTAGGGAGGAGGTGCTCGGCCAAGGGGCTTGGGCTGGGCTAGGTTAGGTCCTTAGGGTCCTAGAGGGATGCTAGAGGGGTTGGTTCAGGGTCTGGTATGGTTTGGTTTAGCTAGGGCCGAGCAAGAACATGAAACCGTGGGGAGAAGCCATGAGCGCAGGTTGTTGTGCAGAGTTCAGGAAGATTTCTGCTCGCGTCCAGGGCTTGGGTTGGTCTGGGCTTGGTCTAGTCGTTGTCTAGGGAAGGTTAGGGTCAGGTTGGGTCAAGTGTTTAACAGCTGGTAGTGCCCTAGAAGGAGGAGGAGTCCTATTGTGCCAAAACACTACACACGTACACATGCATGTAAATTGGGTGAGTATCCAGCAAGCTTTTGGTCGGGCCATGGGTTCTTTCGGGCTGGGCTTGGACAGTAGGGTCCCTAGATGGGTTGGCTAGGTTTTGGTTCAAGGCGGCTCGGGCGTGGCTCGAGAAAATTAGGAGATGGCTCGGTGTGTTCGATAAGGTGTCAAAAACAAAAATAATAAAGCTAAAATTAAAACCAAGGGTCCACGGGGGTAGCTCATGACTTGGAAGGGTAGAATAAATCATAAAAATGCTATGTTTAAAATTTGGGATCAAACTAACGAGTTTTGGAATCTTCCGGGATTTAATCGCCGCACGAAACGCTAATTAACGAGTTAATTGAAACGCCTAGTTTTAAGCTTTATAAAATTATGAAAAATTAGGTTTAAGTTTAAATAATTATTATAAGTCTAATTTTTTAATTTGAGAATTTTATACTAAGGTTTGGTTTAATTTGGGATTAAAACGCATTAATTCGTCACATTTTAAAGATTAATTTAAAAGTTCTCGATTTAAGCTAAATAAAAATATGAGAAAATTCATGTAGGCTTAAATAATTATTTGGGACATGTTAGAATCAATGAAGTTAAGAAAATGTCAAAAACGGGAAATTTTACGTCCAGGAGTAAAACGATCTTTTTACACCTAGAAATTAGTAAACGTCATGGCAGTGCCCTAAATGCTATTTTACATGCTGATATGATTATTTTTCATGGTTATGGATTTTTTATGATTTAATATGTCAAAAAATGTATTCTTAATTTTTTGTGGATTTAATATGTTAAAATGTTTATGTTTTCGGATTTTTAGGATTTAATATGTTAAGACGTTTGTTTTAAAATTTTTATGGAATTTTATACGTTAAAACGTTTATTTTAAAAGTTATGAATTTTTATATGTTAAATTATGATTTTTAAATGTTTAAGGATTTTTATGGTTTAATATTTGACATTTAAAAGAAATTGTGCATGCTTGGTTTCAAAAATAAAAACGATACGTATATGCATGGTTTTTATTAAGTGGTGATAACATGTTGAAGGATGTGAAGGGATTGTGACTACTGATATGTTGGAGATATCGTGAGTTTTAAGCCATGCATGATTTATTTGAATGCATTGTTTTAAATTATTTATGTTTATGTGATGAACGTTAAAATGTTTTTCGAGTTTTATGTTCCAGACGATTATTCGAGGCGGGATTGAGGAAAAGAGACCGGTGACGATTGATGAAAACTTTAAATGCGGTATTTTATTTTACAGTTAAGGATGAGGCACTTTAAATAATTTATTTAGTTTTAGTATTTTTAAAGCCTTATTTGGGTGTTTAGTAAATTAGAGTTTCGAACTTTTAAAATTAGTGTGTAATCATTTTTAAATGGGGAGTTTGATTTAATTAGTGTGTTCACTTTTAATTAGTGTTTAATTTAGTTAATTTAGCACAAATTTCTCCTAATTAAAAACATACACACACGTTACACACACTCACACACACGCACATGTTTTTACACACACTAAAACACACAACACACCCTACACATCTCATTTTCAGATTTTAAAAGAAAGAAAACCTAGGGTTCTAAGGTAGAAAACAGCCGCCCAATCCCTTCAGCATTTCATCAAGTTTTCGTGAATTTTATTTCAAGACTTTAGCGCCACGTTCGTCCCGGACCGAGCCTCGCACCGTCTCCGCTTCGGTATCGTCGTATCGATATTTTTAAATATCAAAAGGCACGTATATTCTGTTCTTGATGCATCGATCATGTCATATTATGCGTGTGTTGTTATTTATGCGTAAAACCAAGTGTATGTTGTGTAGAAGTTTGAGCAGTCATGTTTAAATCGCTTTTGGAGCCCTTTTTAGATCTAAAAATCACGTTTTTACTGGTCTGGTTGAAACTGCGAATTTTCGGTCGAGATTTTAAGAAAACTTTCAACTAGAAAATTGTAGAACTTTTTGATGCCTTCGATTTGATATAAAATTCGAGATTTTTGGATGAAAATTGTGTGAGTTATGACGTTTTTCGTGGGACTGCTCAAACTGCGACTTTTGCGAAATTTTGTGTCTTGAAGTCTTTAAGTTGCAGGCTTCGTTGGGGATTGACGGGCGATCGTTGCTGCGTTTAGGTATGGTTAGCATGTTGTTAAGATGGTTATTGCGTTTTCGTTTCGTGTCGTTAGGCAATTGAACTAGTGGGAAGACGTAGGAAATCGATTTGATGTCAATTGCCGTTTTTTTTGTGTTGCATTGGGTAGTAGAGGGGACATCGTGTTTTGGGGAGTTTGTATGGGTTTTGGTGCAATGTTATGGTGTCCTAAGAAGAGTCGTAAGGTGTTGGATTACATCATTTAAGTGTCAAATTGGGTGAATAGACATTGCACAAGTTTCCTCGTAGGTGCAGAGGAACCGAGAGTACACGGACCCTTACCCGGACCTCGACACGGGGTCCGTGCCTTTGTTCTTCCGGAGTGCCTTTTTCCAGAGTCCACACGGACCCCTACACGGACCTAAGCACGGGGTTCGTGTCTCCCCTTTTCTGCACACACATTTTACAATACCTACACGGACCCAGGGCCGGACCTGGGCACGGGGTCCGTGTCTTGGTTTAGTGCAAGGATTATCAAGGTCGTGTCATGGGAAATTTTAGAATGTCCTAAGTAGTGGTCGAACTCGAGAGTAAGTATGATTTCTACGTTTAGTTATGCAAGTTAAGTATGCAAATTCATGTTAGTATGTGCAGCAACGGCCCCAGTCGAAGTCCAACGAATCCCTCAACGCCAAGTAAGTATGTGGACGTGCAAAAGAAAATATTTTAAGTTTTTGAGGTATGATAATTGTCTCGTGACCAAATTATGAATGGGTTTGGAAGTCGGTGAACATGGCCGAGGACCTCTCCACCTCGTAAATTATGAACGGGTTAGATCGTGGTTGGAAAGCGTTAAATTATGAACGGGGACCAACCAGCTCGTTAAATTATGAACGGGGATCTCATAGTGGCAGTGGATACGTCCCTGTCAGCCCAGTACTGTGGTTTGTCTGATCAGGCGTTTATTATGTATGGGTCACTTGCCTTGAAACATCCTCTACGCAAAATGAAGAAATTATGTATGTTCAAGTATGCAGCATGTTTATGAAAGTTTATGTTGATGGCACGTCTAGTTATGTACGTACGTATGTCCAAGTTTATTATGCAAGTTCAAGCTTCGAGTTATGTATGTCCTATTTTAAAGTGCATGCGATTTTATTACGTAGTACTCGTTATTCCAGTTTTACGTGTTGAGTCTTCAGACTCACTAGACTTGATCGATCCAGGTGAGCATGTGGATGAGGAGACAGGAGGTGGCGACCAAGGGGCAGGCTTGGACTGAGCGAGAGGCTAACCCGAGGACCGCAATGTTTATGTTTTTATGCAAATGTTAATTTACTCTGACTTCATGTTTTGAGGGAAACACTTTGAGAAAAACTTTTGTGAGCAAATTTTAATGTAGTACTTTGAACCGCCATGTCTTATGGGGACTTGGTTGGGATATTTTTATGGTAAACTTTGAATATCATTTTATGTTTAAGAAAATTTTTAATTATTCCGCAAATTTTGAGTATAAAAAGTACGGTACGTTACTGTTTAAGTTTAAAGTTTATGCATTGTCAAGAAAATGATATTTTAAGTACAAGTATTTTTCACTGTTATATGTTAACTGTATTATGTATTACTTGTTATCAAGGATAGGACGTGTTGAGTCTTTAGACTCACTAGGTGTGTATGATGCAGGTGATATAAATAACTATGATATTGGAGGTCTTGACGAGTGACTTGCTGGACTGTCGGTGCACATAACCCGAGGACCAGCGCTTCTATTTCCGCATTTAAGTTTATGATTTTAAGTTAAAGATTTTTACGACATTTTATTTATGTTTTTGAGAGATTTTGAGAGGTTTAGTATGAGATACACTTTTCAACATTTATTGCTTTCTAGGTTTGGTAAAACGATTTATGATTTCATTTTATGACTATTGCAGTTGATTTTTAAAATGCTAATTGGTTGATGTTTATTTTTAAAGGGTAAAATATTTTTATAAAATATTTTCTTGGGGTAAAGGTACATGGATGAGAAATCGAGTGTTTTAAAAAAAAATTCTTTTTCTAGTACTTTTTAAGAAAACGAATAAGCAGACGTTTCACTTTTGCTATTACTTTGCTTCATGATAATAGCATGTTTATGATTTATGATTGTGTATATGCATGTATACATGTTATATACTGGGATTCGTTCTCACCGGAGTTTCCGGCTGTTGTTGTGTCTGTATGTGTGCATGGCAACAGGTGGGACAAGATCTGGGTCTCGACGAGGATGAGAGATTGATAGAGTGGTGATCACGGGCATGGAAGAAGAACTAGTGGTATAGATGTTTGAACATTTTTAATACTAGTTTGTATATAAATGTTGAAACAAGACATGTTTGTATTTATGTTTGTTGAAATAAAACAAAGACATCTTGCTTTATTAATACATTTGATTTAATGTTAAAAGCAAAATTTTGACCACATTTTTTAGAAAAAGATCCAATAAATCCCAAAAGAATTGAGTTAGGGCCCGGGTCCCCACAACATGTGGTATCAGAGCAGTAGGTTCTGTAGACTGAGATAGAATAGAATGAGCGAGGTAGATCAAGTCATCTTCCTTGCTTTTGTGGTGCTAGCATGATTTATTGTTTTTCCTATTATATGCTGTAATCAATTCATATAATTGTCAAGCATGAATCAAAACCGATTCAAGATCAGAGGTATATGATCAGAGGAGGGCTGAAACAGATTGTATAAATTGTATACTAATCTTGTTGATAATCAGATATGCCGCCTAGAAGAATACCACAACCAGCTGCAGGTCAAGTGCCAAAACAGGATAGTACGTCAGGTACTCAGATGGATGTGACCGCTACACCTATGGAGACGTTATTGAAGAGGTTTCAGTAATTCCATCCCCCGACTTTGAAGGGCACGGAGACTGCATTGGATTTTGAGAGCTGGCTAGACGATATAGAGATGCTATTTGAATCTCTTGCTTATACAGATGAACGGAGAGTGAAGTTGATTGGGCATCAGTTGCAGGAAGTGGCAAAGAGTTGGTGGCTTACCACGAAAAGAGCATTAGAGCATCGAGGGATCGATATTACTTGGAAGGTATTCAAAGATGAATTTTATCAGTGTTTCTTTCCAGTCTCATATCGAAAAGACAAAGGAGCAGAATTTGCCAACTTGAGACAAGGGCAGTTGAACATAGAAGAGTATGTTGCCAAGTTTTCTTCCTTGCTCCGATTTGCGCCACACGTGGCAGGAAATGATGAAGCGGTCGCCGATCAATTCATCAATGGTTTTAACCCAGATATTTTTACTTTAGTCAACACGGGGTGACCCATCACTTTTTCTGATGCACTGAATAGAGCGAAAGGAGCAGAGGCTGGCTTGATTAGGCAGCAAGGAGCTTCCTATAATGTTCAGAGTCAGAGACCGCCACAGGTCGCCGCCCAGTTTCCACCACCTCTTCCTCGATTTGATAGTGGAAGCAGTAGTAGTGGCAAGAAAGATTATTTGAAAGCTAGAGACAAACAGTTCAAGAGATCAGGGAGCAGTTTTTCGAGCTCCAGTGGGTCACCACAGAGAGGTCCTGGCTAGAGTTCAGAGTATACAGGTGTTTACTATAGTTCTTGTGGAAGCAGGCATGCCACTGAGCAGTGTCAGAGAGTGATGGGCCAATGCAATATATGTAGACATCCGGGACACTTTGCCAGAGTCTGTCCCCATAGAGGTGCACAGGAAGCTCAGAGTGTAGGAGCATCTGGTTCAGTATCTCAGCCTGAGCGGCAAGCATCATCTGTTCATTCCTTCCAGCCGCCACCTGCACAGACCCAGTCCCGAGCCAGAGGTAGCCAGACAGTGAGCCAACCTCCCAGACAGCAGGCTCGAGTGTTCGCACTGACAGAGGAGCAGGCCCAGGATGCGCCAGACGATGTGATTGCAGGTAACTGTTTTCTTTGCGGTTATCCTACATATGTGTTGATAGACACAGGTGCATCCCATACATTCATTTCTGAGCATTTTGCATTGACACATGCATTTCCTTTCGAGCCATCGTCTACTGTAGTGTCTATTTCTTCTCCGTTGGGAAGTGGTCTGATATCTGTGACTTTAGTTAGACATTGCATACTACAGTTTGAGGGTCATGAAATTGACTTAGATTGCATAGTGCTTGGTTTAGCTGAGTTTGATAGTATAGTGGGTATCGATATGTTAACCAAGTACAAAGCCACCGTAGACTGTTTTCACAAGATTGTATGATTCAGACCTGAAATGACAGAAGAATGGAAATTCTACGGTAAGGGTTCCAAAACTCAGATTCCCTTAGTATCTGCTTTGACTATGAGTAGATTGTTGCAGAAAGGAGCATAGGAGTTCCTTGTCTATTCTGTAGATCTACAGAAATCGAGCCCGGCATTGGCAGATTTGTCAGTAGTACGGGAGTTTGCAGATGTATTTCCTAACGAATTTCCAAGGTTACCTCTAGTTCAAGAGGTAGATTTCAGTATTGATATTATTCCAGGTACCATTCCTATTTCGAGAGCTCCGTATAGAATGGCACCTATTGAACTGAAAGAATTGAAAACACAGTTAGAAGATCTTCTGACCAAGGGATACATTAGAACGAGTGTGTCTGCTTGGGGCGCTCCAGTACTTTTTGTACGAAAGAAAGACAGTTCGATGAGATTGTGTATCGACTATCGACAACTGAATAAGGCAACGATAAAGAACAAATATCCATTGCCTCGTATCGACGACTTATTTGATCAGTTTCAGGGATCTTTTATTTATTCCAAGATTGATTTGCGATCAGGATATCACCAGCTCAGAGTTCGAGATGTTGATATACCGAAGACAGCATTCCGAACCAGGTATGGACATTATGAGTTTGTTGTCATGCTTTTTGGTTTAACGAATGCTCCAGCGGTGTTTATGGGGTTGATGAACCGTGTATTTCAGAGGTATTTGGATGAGTTTGTGATTGTTTTATTGATGATATCTTAGTTTATTCTAAGAATCTGAGTGAGTATGCCGATCATTTGAGAATTGTATTGCAGACATTGAGAAATGAGCAATTGTATGCTAAATTTTCAAAGTGTGAATTCTGGTTGAGACAGGTTGTCTTCTTGGGTCATATCATATTTGGAGACGGTATTTCTGTAGATCCAAGTAAAGTTGAAGCTGTGATCAGTTGGCCGAGACCGACTTCTGTGCTAGAGATACGCAGTTTCATGGGTCTGTCAGGGTACTATCGACGATTCATTAAGGATTTCTCCAGCATTGCGAAGCCGATTACCCAGTTGACACAGAAGAATGCGCCATTTGTGTGGTCTGAGGATTGTGAGTCTATCTTCTTGGAGTTGAAGAAGAGGCTGACCAGTGCACCTGTCTTGATGATTCCTTCAGGTATTGGTGATTTCGTTGTGTATTGTGATGCATCTCACAGAGGGCTAGGATGTGTTCTTATTCAGCGAGGACATGTGATCGCATACGCCTCTAGATGGTTGAAGCCACACGAGACCCGATATCCAATTCATGATCTTTAATTGGCGGCTATTGTATTTCCACTAAAGATTTGGCGTCATTATCTGTATGGCGAGAAATTTGAGATCTATTCCGATCACAAGAGTCTGAAAAACCTGTTTTCTCAGTCAGAGTTGAACATGAGACATCGTAGATGGTTCGATTTGTTGAAAGATTTTGATTGCGAGATCAAATACTATCCAGGGAAGTCAAATGCAGCAGCGGATGCCTTGAGTCGAAAGGCATGTGCCCTATCCTTATTGACGATAGGTGTTTCGAATTTAGTTGAAGATTGCTGTTTGTCTAGATTGACATTTGATACAGATAGTAGACCGCTACGACTTGCTTCGATTCAAATTGAGCCAGATTTGATTATGAGAATCAAGGAAGCCCAAAGAACTGATCAGAATGTGCAGAAGTCGATTGATATGGCCAAATCAGGACATCAGTCAGAGTATCAGGTACATGATTATGTTCTGTATGTAAATAGCCGTATTGTAGTGCCAGACGTTCCAGAATTGAAACAACAGATTATGTCAGAAGCCCACTGTAGTCGGTTTAGTATTCATCCTTGTGGTAGAAAGATGTATAATGACTTGAAAACACAGTTCTGGTGGAAACAGATGAAGTCAGATGTTGCCGAATTTGGGTCTAAGTGCTTGAATTACCAACAGGTGAAGGCGGAGAGAAAGAAGCTTGGAGGTCTACTTCAGAGTTTGTCTATTCCTGAATGGAAATGGGATCACATTTCCATGGATTTCGTGACGAAGTTACCTCGATCATCCCGGGGCTGTGATGCGATTTGGGTCATTATTGACAGATTAACCAAATCAGCGTGTTTTATTCCATACAGAATGACATACCGACACGATCATATGGCAGAGTTATATGTCAGAGAGGTAGTCAGATTGCATGGTGTACCGAAGTCTATCGTATCAGATCGTGATCCCCGATTCACTTCACATTTCTGGCACAGTTTGCAGCAGGCTTTAGGTATGACATTGCACCTGAGTACTACTTATCATCCTCAGACAGACGGACAGTCAGAGCGGACTATCCAGACTTTAAAGGACATCTTGAGAGCTGTAGTGCTAGATTTCAGCACTAGTTGGAAAGATTCACTGCCATTTTGTGAATTCTCGTACAACAACAGCTATAAGACGAGTATCGAGATGGCACCGTTTGAAGCTTTGTATGGCAAGAAGTGCAGATCTCCTCTGTATTGGGAAGATGTATCTGAGGTACCAGAACTTGGGCCTGATATGATTCGTGAAATTACTGAGAAAGTAAAGATAATTCAGAAGAGAATGAAGGCAGCACAGGATAGGCAAGCCAAATATGTAAATGTCAGACGTAGACCATTGGTATTTGAGCAGGGAGACAGAGTATTCTTGAAGATATCACCTTTCAGAGGCATTGTCAGATTTGGCAAGCGTGGAAAGTTGTCTCCTATATACGTCGATCCATACGAGATTCTTGAGAAGATTCGCGATCAAGCATATGGACTTGCTCTTCCTCCTTCTTTATCTGGGATACATGACGTTTTTCATGTATCGATGTTACGTAAATATATGCCAGATATTTCTCATGTCATTCAGCCTGACGAAGCCGAGCTTGATCAGACTTTGAGTTATGTTGAGCAACCGATACAGATTCTTGATCGAAAAGAGAAGCAGCTCAGAACAAAGACTATTCCTCTTGTGAAACTTCAGTGGAGTCGTCATGGCATCGAGTAAGCGACTTGGGAGACAGAAACAGATATGAGACAGAGACATCCCGAGTTATTTACATGATGTGAGTATTTATTCAGTTTTGATTACATTGCTTCCGTTACATACCTTGATTTATTGTTTGCGAGTTCGAGGACGAACTCATATCTAAGAGGGGGAGAAATGTAATGCCCGAGATTGTAGGTTGATAATATGAAATAATGAAATATTGCGTGGATGAGAGACCGCACCTACACTCCAGTTTATACTGCACCTGCGCTCATTTATATTGAATTTCAGAATGTAGGGCCGAAGCCACACCGCACCCGCGCCTAGAAATGTACCGCACCCGCGGTAGATGGCCAGTAGGGTGGGAAATTTTATACGAACTAGGACCACAACGCGGTGCAGAAGTGACCGCGCCCGCAGTCGACGTTTATGCATTTTGGATGGCCTGCCGAAGCTTGAGCGCAGCCGCGGTTCATGAGCTACCGCACCCGCGGTCATACGTGTTGCTTGAAAAATAATAACATGTGTCCTTGGCCATGCATATAGGTGTGTTGTCTTTCTTCCCTTCCATTTGAGCAGAAGAGCCGAGGGAGCATTTCAGAAAAAAAGGGGAAGGTGATTTCATTTGGAAGCAAGATTGTGAAACTTTTATCCATCCAAACTTCAATCTAAACATAGATTTGCACTCCTTGCATCAAGGGATTCAAAAGGGTATATGTTTTATTAAATTCTAGCATGTTTTGATATATATATATGTGTTGGGAGAATGATGAATTGAGCTCTATGATATGTTCTTAAGATTTTGGGGACACGTATATTTGCAACCGGATCGATTATCGGATGTCATATGCTATTGTTATCAAATTCCAGCTTGTATGAGTTGAGATAAGGCAGATTTTGGGAGATTATGATTGTTGTGATTGATGTTATGGCTTGTGGATAATATATTGATTGTTATTGAGTGACCGGTATCGAGAAACTATGCGTTATACCGTCGAATTGTATCAAGATTGATATTGAACCGTACTAGTATTAGTTTGAGTTGTGGTTTGATATTGTGCATCTCAACATTGTCATTTCAGATTTGGATTGACAGATTTGATACCAATTTCGAGACTTCGATTTATTCCAACGCCTAGAAGGTATAATTCATGTGAATTCAGGAGATATGACTCGAATCAGACTTGGTTGGAGTTTCCCAAAATCACATACTAGATTGTTGTTTATGTTTGATTTCGATTATGCCTTGTTTATAGATTCATATTCAAGCATTGAGATAGGAGTCATTGGCAGACTTGCCAAACTAGACGTTCGGTGGTATCAGCGCATTGGAGAAGATCGACTCCGATTGTAGATATCCGATACAGACAGGGCCGAAGTCTAGGAATAAGACGTACCTTCACCTCGATTGGGAGGGTAGGTGGAAGACAGTGACGTCTTATTCACACCAGGATCCATAGAGTTAGAGTTGAGTCGAGTCAAGATATGATTTGATTGAGTTTCATGCTTTTATTGACTTGGTTTCCTAGAATATGGAACCTTTTGCTATTACTTTGCTTCATGATAATAGCATGTTTATGATTTATGATTTTGTATATGCATGTATACATGTTTTATACTGGGATTCGTTCTCACTGGAGTTTCCGGCTGTTGTTGTTTCTGTATGTGTGCATGGCAACAGGTGGGACAAGATCTGGGTCTCGACGAGGATGAGAGATTGATAGAGTGGTGATCACGGGCATGGAAGAAGAACTAGTGGTCTAGATGTTTGAACATTTTTAATACTAGTTTGTATATAAATGTGGAAACAAGACATGTTTGTATTTATGTTTGTTGAAATAAAACAGAGACATCTTGCTTTATTTATACATTTGATTTAATGTTAAAAGCAAAATTTTGACCCACATTTTTTAGAAAAGATCCAATAAATCCCAAAAGAATTGAGTTAGAGTCCGGGTCCCCACATACAGTAAACAGATGACCTTCTACAAGAGCTTGTTACAGAAGCTTACAAGTAAAAATTTTCAATACATCCTAGAAGTACAAAAATATACAAGAACTTAAAACAAAAATTTTGGTGGAATGATATGTAGAAGGACGTGCCATAATTTGTCACAAGGTTCTTGGTATGCCAACAGGTCAAAATGAAATATCTATGGTCTGAAAGACTCCTGCAGCCACGACTATTCCATAATGTAAGTGAGAGCACATATCAATGGATTTCATGGTGGGTTACCAAAGGTTCACCAGGGACATGATGCAATATGGGTGATAATGGATACATTCAGTAAAACTGCACACGAATTACAACCTCGAAAAACTAGCAACACTATATATGGACAACATAATAAGAATACACTGCATCCGACTCATTATTCTATCCGAAAGATATACAAGGTTCACCTCAAGACATGCAATGGGCATGAAGTTGAAAAATCCTCAAGACAAATGGAAAAATTGAAAGGAACATTGAAAAATTGAACGATATGTTGAGAGCTTCTGCACTAGATTCCAATGATAATTGGAGCGAATGCATGCCCCTCATCGAATTTGCGTACAATTATAGCTATTACAGTAGCATCGGAATGGAACCATACGAGGCTCTCTAAGGCCAAAAATTTTGATCACCACTACATTGGGACGAATTGGGAGAAAATTCTATCACTATACCAGAATTGATCCAAAAAACCATAGAGAAAGTTTAAACCATCAAAGAACTCCTTTAAGTATCTCATGATTGAAAAATGAGTTGGACATATGATATAGGTGGATTTTACTTGTTTTTCATGTCATGTTTTGTCCCATTGTGTTGCATTTATAGTTTAGATTGCATGCATTTTGTCACATTTTAGTTTATATTGTGTTTTATTATTAATCATATGTCTCGATGTGAAAATGCAGGAGATTCATGTAAAAATGAAGGAAAAAGAATTAGTTGTGAAGGACTTCCGCCCGTGCGAAAATTCATATCCACCCGGCCGCTTGAGAGCTGGGAATAAAAGAAAATTTTGCCAGAATCATCCGCTCGATGTCCGCCCGGGCGCGCAAAAGAAGAAAGAAATCTAAGAAGACCATCTCCCCGGGCGCGTCTGTATTTTTGGAAAAAATTGTGGACGATTCCTTACCTTAATTCTGAATGGAGAGGATATGGAAGGGGGAGGCACGGAAAGAGATTCATTCAGACTTCATAGGAGCAGCCGCGCAAGCTTTGGAGAGGATTGTTGCGCTTGGATTGAAGATTCGAAGCTTTCCGGGCGTCGTTCTTCGCAATTTCCATCAATTCTAGTATTTCTAATTTAGTTTTTATCTCTTAAACATTGTTGTGTTTATTTCCACTATGAATTCTAGTAGCTAATTATATTATTTGTTGGGATTTAAGGGGATCCTACCCTAGACGTTGATCTAATTAATTTATATTTCGATTGTTACGTTATTCTTGATTATACTACTGTTTTATCTTGTTGTTAGAGCGTAGCTAACTTTAACAACGTTTTTATATGGCGAGTGAGTTTGAGAGAATAGCTTGTGATAGGAACGAGTAGTATAATCCGTGGATCTACAATTTACATAGACAGATGAAATTGGATACGCGCCGATAGTCATAGTCCTAAGGGTCGAAAACTATGGTATTTCATAAATCGACATGCAATTCACTCTTGATAAATAATTAAAGACATTTAATTACTTCAATGAGTAGAATTAGTTTGGCATAGCTCGAGAGTGTGTGTTTAATTGAATAGGAAATCCTGTCGGAAGCATACAATCATTATCGAACGAATTAATTAATTAACGAGGGGGTAGGTGAACCGATATTCCCAAAAAATTCATTTCTCATTGAATTTTAATCAACTATTTTAGATATTATATTTCATTATCTAATACTTGAATCAGTTTATTTGCATGTTTATTTGATTATAGTAGCAATAAAACAATCATTCAAATTTTCGTTGCTAAAGATTTAATAACTGAAAATAATAATTTTCAAATACAGTCTCTAGTGGAACGATACTCGTACTCACATACATTGTACTATTACTTGATATCGTGCACTTACGATAAATTTTGAGCATACAAAACCGTATTTTTATTAAGGATTTAACAGTGCAAATTTTGCTCGATCAACATACACTAAGAGGCGATCACTGGAGTTCCAAGTGGGAGAGAAAGCATACTTGAAGGTCTCGCCAATGAAAGGAGTTCGACAATTTAACAAGATCAGCAAGCTAAGTCCAAGATATGTAGGCCCTTTTAAAAACCTAGGAAAATTCGGTACTCTGTAATACCTATTGGCCTTACCCTCAAACCTTTTAAAGGTTCGCAATTTCTCTCTTGTGTCGCAATAAGGAGATATGTACGGACCCAAACCACATTGTAGAGATAGAATATTTGGCGTATGAAGGGAACCTAAATGAAAAATTGAAATATGCAGAATGTTCATGAAAGGTCCAAAATGCGATAACGTAATCCATCTGCATGCAAATCTAGGAAAAAAAAATAGAAAATGACTAAGTAAATTATTTTAATTGCATATACTAAATGTGATAAACATTTTTAAAATATTTTATCCTACTATAATGCATAAAACTGTGTGTTTAAAAGTTATTCGAGACGCAATCGAGGAATAGAGACCGATGACCATAAAGGAAAAATATTTTTCTAAAATGATTATTTTTAATTATATAATATATGGTATATTTTAAGTGTTATTTTCGAAAATGGCAACTTTTGAGAACTTTTTAAATGTTATTTTAGAAAATGACAGCCGAGTGCACCCACACGTCCTTTTTGAGGCAAATTCACATGAATTGGGCAAAAAACGCAGAAAGCTTCCTCCCTCATATCTCCGCCAACGTCCCTCGCATCAAGTATTTTTTTTTGTGCGTGAAATACGCAAAAGCGTGTCTTAATCTTCCTTCATTCATCCTTCATACCATATTATGTGTATTTAACATGATTGAATGAAAAATATGATGCACTTTCAATTATTTTTCGTTTTTATGGCATATACATAGAAAATCATGTTTTTTATTGCTTTTGAAACTCATGTTTATGATGCACAAAAGGGCCCATGATAGGGCTATGGGAAGGAATAAATTGCAGTGTGTTTTAGGGTCATTAGGGGCCACGGTTCTGGGCTGGTTCAAGGAAGGTTAGGGTTGAACGAAAATTGGGCTGTAAGAGGGCTAGGGTTTCGATTTGGTGGCTCAGAAGGAGCAGGATTCTAGCTGCTGTAGGGTTCTGTTCATGGGTCATAATAGGGTCTAGTCATGGTCCTAGATGGCTTGAGGGAAGGCTGGTGCAAGGCCTAGGGCTGGAACGTGGAAGCATGGGTGCGCGTGTCTTATAGTCGACGGGTCAGGGTTGCGGCTTGCATGGATGTCTAGGCTAGGCCAATTTCTTGTTATGGATTTGGTTATGGTCCTAGGAAGGGTGCATAGGGTCTAGTCTTGTCGGTCGAGGCCTAGGGTCAAAGGAATTTATGATTGGTTCAAGTTAGGGTTTTCGAAACTAGTACATAATTTTACAACAAGGTTTATGTGTCTTTAAGGGTTCTAAATGGTTTGATTTGGTTTGCATAGGGTATGGTTAAGTGTTAATAAGATATTGTTCAAGTTTGGTTTAGTTTCGAGTTAATTTGGGTTAAAATCGAGACATAGGTTTAAGTTTTAAAAAAAACTGGGAAATTAATCGAGGAGCCGAAGTTTACGTCTAAGAAATGTTTATAGGTGTATTTTAAGGTGTTTCAGTTAATTTTGGATGGATTTGTGTTGTCCTTTTAAGGTCTAAGGGTAAACTGGGAAAGTTAGGGTTTCAGGGGCAAAACGATCATTTTACACCTGAATAATGTTAGACGTCCTGGTAGTGCCCTGAATGCTGTAATGAATGATAAAATGTTTATTTTGAAATTTTATGAAATTTTATGATGGAAAATGATAAATGCTAAAAGATGTGTGGTATGCTTGGTTTTAAAAAAATTTGATATTATTGCATTATTTTTATAAAGTGATGAAAACGAGGAAAAATGTAAGGTTCAGGAAATTAAAATTATGTAACCTGAATGCATGCAATCTAGCAATCTAGGATTTTATTTATATGATGTATTTAATTTTATGAATTTAATGCATAATTATTGCATGATAGGATTCATTTAGCGATTATTTTAAAAGTTCATGCATTAGAATTTCTAGATGTATTTCGTGCTCGATCGAGGAACGGAGGCCAGTGAATTATTAGTAAACATATTTTTACTACATGTTTAATTTATATTTATTAAAATAAGGTGTTTAAGTGTATTTTTCAAGAAATGGGCTTTGTTGGGTATTTTTACCCACCTGAGCATGTTTTTAATCGGTACACAAATTTTAATGATTTCGAGGACTTTTTGAGGGCTCGGGAAATATTTTAAAAAACTATCAAAAAAAATATTTCTCAGGAGTGTGTTTGGGCTTGATATGCCTATTTTTAAGTTTAATGGGCTCAAAACCCTTTTAATCTTTTTTATATCCAAGTTAGGGCCCATTAACATTTGATCATCTATTTAATTACTACACTAATCTACCATAAACCTAACCCTACTCCCATCAGCCGCCCGCCCCTACACTCCAGCATCCACATTCACATGATTTTCAGTAGCACTTTACTGAAGAATTTCGGTCCTCCATTTTCTGTCAAGAAGAAATCATTTCCCCGCTCCTCCGGCGCTTCCCCGATGCGTTCTCCTTCAAGATTTCGAACATATAACATCAAGGCACACTTGTTTCTTCTTTTTTGCATCATACACGGTGATATTATGCAAAAATTTATGTTAATGAATGTAAAACCTTCGATATAGCTTGCAGCATAAAATTTTTGTTTGTTTTTGTTACAAGTTCTTGGATTCTATGATCAACTCACATTTTTTCTTGAATTGTTGCAAAGGGGCTGCCGATTTCTTGCATTCTAAGAGGCTAGGAACGGTGGTTTAATGTTGTTATAGTGTTGTAAGTCGATGGAGTGCCGGTATTAGGTGAAGGCCGAGACTTGTGTCCTAGGCGGCTAGGGTTTTGAGGGCTTTGGGGGCAAGGTAGGGTAGACTCGGCTGAAAAGCGACTGAACCAGACCAAGGTGCGATCTATGAGTGTCCAACCGAGGTCCAGGGAAGGCCTCATCACAGTTGGTCTCAAATAGAAGAGGGATTCGGACGAGGGTTGGCTCGGTTTGTGGGTTTGGAGGACTTAACGATCGTGTCTCCCGTGTTGAATGCATGGGGCTGCTTGCATGAGGTGGTTCGGTCCAGGAGGGTCCTATGGTGGTATAAAAGGGCTGGTTTGTGTCTGGTCCTAGATGGTTAGGTGTGGGTTCGATGATTGACTCGAGAGTCAAGGCTAGAAGATGATTAAGTGGGAAGAAAAAAATTACAGCGTCTTGTAGCCTCTTTTCCGTGGGTCCTAGTGGGCTGAAATGTGATGTTTAGGGGCTGGTAGGACATATTTTAGGCATGGTTTAAGTTTGGGATAATTTGGTTAAGTTTTGGGTCGATTCGGGTTAAACCCGAGACCCCGTCCAAGTTTTAAAATGAATCGGTCGAGTTTTTATCGGGCCCGAGTTTACGTCTAAGAAATAATTTTAAATATGTTTGGGTTGATTTTAAGGAGTCTGGTAAGCTTCGGGTCAAAATTGAGAGGTCTAGAGGTAAAACGGTCATTTTGGGTTTCCAGGGGCAAAATGGTCATTTTTTGCCCCGGTGAGTTTTTAGTCCTAACAGCGCCCTGAGCACAAATTATCATGCTTTTAAATGTTTATGAATTACAATCATGATTTTTATGAAATAAAGAAATATACGTTGTATGCTTGGTTTTAAGAAAAATTTACGCATATGCATAATTTTGATAAGTGATGTAAATGTTGATGTTTTGTAGGATGGGAATTTTTTGCGGCTATCGATGTATATGTAAATGCTTAAGATGTATATGTAAATGCTGATGATGAGGCAAAGGCATAGTGGATGGGTAATACTGTCACTGATGTTTGACAGTCGCCGGTTATGTAGAGATGGGTCCATCGTAAATGATGAATGTTGTACGACAGTCAAAACTAATGAACTGAATTCACTAAAGGAAATGATGTATGAGGATATGATGATAATGATGAGTTGTTTTGACATGTTATGATTTCATATGACATGCTTGCATTCACGCTTTTAAAGTTCATGTAAGGTATGTTGAAAATACAGTATAATTTCATTGATGTGTGCTATGTATATGTACTTGTTATTTCTAGTACAGGTTTGTTGAGTCTTTAGACTCACTAGGTGTGTGTGATGCAGGTGATCATGTTTATGAAGGGACTAGAGGTGCCGAACTCTGAGTCGGCAGGATTGGATGTGCGTGCACGACCCGAGGACCATATTTCTTCCGCACATTATGTTTTAATAAGTTTTGAGAGGAAATGGGAATTTTATACATTGTTTTTGTTATGCTGCTATTTTTAGGATTTTTACTCGTTATGTTGCGCTTTTTCTGTTGGTCGAGTTTGGCCACTTTAACTGCACTGTTTTAAGTTGATAAACATTTACGATTATTTTTAATTGGTATGTATTTCAGTAGGGTCGCATGCATGCAAAATGTTTAAGTGTATATTTCAAATATGTGAGCTTTTAAATATATATATATATATATATATATTTCTGCATTTTAAGTGAGTAGACATTTCAGTTGGTATCAGATCAAGGGTCCTGTATATGGTCGTGCCACCACTAGCTTCTGCAACTCAGTCGTCAAGTCTCAAGTCTGTAAGCTTTCATTGTTTTAAATGATTTACTGCTATCACCTACATACCTTCATGATGTACGATTTACGATGATTTTCCATGCATGTTTAATTTAGTTTATGATTTAAGGACTTTTTATTTTGGAAAACTAGATTAATTTTATTATGGGTTATGTTTAAAAATTGGAATGTATTCAGATATGCGTCCCAGATGCGATCCTAGTGCAGATTGATAGGATGAGAATCCTGGACGTGGCAGAGGACCTCCACCACGACCACCTCCTATGGATACAACTATTCATGTGCTGGAGGGTATGGCTAGGTCATTGGAGCAGGCACAGCGGGCTCCCAGTCCTCAGACTGATGTTTATGAGCAGTTTAGGCGGCTCAACCCGAAGGAGTTCGGGGGCACTACTGATACATTGTTGGCAGAGGGGTGGATTCGATCACTGGAGTTGCATTTCAAATACATACAAATGAGAGATGGAGACGGGGCCAGGTGCGCCATTTATATGTTGAGAGATGATGCATCCCTTTGGTGGGAGGGAGCCGCTCATGTAGTGGACTTGGCTACTCTCCCCTGTGAAAGATTCAAGGAGATGTTCTATGGGAATTACTCTTGAGCTGACGTCAGTGGCCTCCTGAATAGGGAGTTTATAAGTCTCCACCATGGTGACTCTTCTATCGCGGAGTTTATCTGCAAATTCGACATGGGCTGCCATTTTATACCCATGATAGCTAGAGTTGCCGCCCAGAAGATGAGACATTTCTTGGATGGACTGAAACTCACCCTTTGCCAGGACGTGATGCTGATGAGGCCAGCAGGTTATGATGAGGTCACCGCCTGCGCTTTTCAGGCGGAGTAGGCTCGGCGGGATATAGACTTTGAGATGCAAAGGAAGCGGCATCAGACTAAGTCCAGCTCCCAGCCGCAGAAGAAACAATATTCAGGGCCATCGAGACAACAGGGCAGCAGAAACCCCAGGGACAGGTTAGGAGGCCCCAGCAGCAGAGACCTCCTCAGGTGCCAAGGGTGCCTAAGTCAGAGGACATGCAGCCTTGCAGTGCAACAAGTTTAATGTCGGCAAGTGTTTGTGGGGGACCTACAGATGCTTCGTTTGCGGGCAGGAGGGTCACAAAGCAATAGACTGCCCTAAG
Organism: Primulina eburnea; assembly: GCF_022965805.1. NCBI lineage: Eukaryota > Viridiplantae > Streptophyta > Magnoliopsida > Lamiales > Gesneriaceae > Primulina > Primulina eburnea. Next base: position 16,683,068 of record NC_133112.1, on the reverse strand, counting down.
AACACGGGCCCCACTACTGGCCGAGCTTATGTGATGCATGCCGAGGAGGCCGATGCAGAGCCAAATTCGACGCTGATTACTAGTAACCCTTGTGTTTAAGATTTTACTTTATCGCATGATTGCATGGAGTTTATGCTTGTATGAGTATGATATTATTGGGAATGATAACTTAGAAAGAATTAGGATGCATGCTCTACCTAGTTGTGGCTAAGAGTGTAATTATTTAATTGGAAAATTTTAGGAACCAATTATAATAACTGATAATTTTTATGGGTCATTTTTCATATTTCAAAAAGTTGGAGGACCAATGTGTATTTTTGAAACTTGAAGGGGAAAATTGGCATTTCTCGATTTTTGAGGGCTAATTTCTAAATCTTTGAAGATTATTTGGGTTAATGCGTAGAATTTTTTGTGGGTTTTGGGATAATTGCCGATAATAAATTCCTTAAGATTCAACATGATTAGATTTGATGGTATGTTTTGTCGCAGGGAGGATATATATTGCAGGTGTGGCCACGCATGCAATTCTAGATTCTGGGGCTACACATTCGTTTATATCAGAATCTTTCGTAAAGCGACTAGGATTCATACCAGCAGCGATGGATTCATGGTTCAGAGTATCGATCCCATCCGGGGATTAGATGTTCACTTCTCAGATAATGAAGAGATTGGAGCTTCAGTTACAGAAATATATGGTTCAGGCAGATTTGATAGTCCTACCATTGCTGGGGTTCGACATTATTCTGGGTATGGATTGGATTTCATTGAACAAAGCTGACATAGACTTTCGACAGAGGTCAGTTTCTGTTTGACCGCCCAGTGGTAAGCCGTACGTTTTTTAGGCTGCCAGACACCAGCAGCTGTGGCATGTCATTTCCTGGTTGTGTGCGAGGAAGCTTATGAAGAGAGGCTTCAAGGAATTTATGGCCAACATTGTATCAGTGTCAGAGCCAGTCAGTCAGAGGCTCGAGGATGTGGATGTGGTCAGTGAATTCTCCATTTTTTCCCCTGACGATGTTTCAGGCATTCCACAAGACAGAGAGGTGGACTTCTATATTGAGCTCATGCCAGGTACAGTGTCGATCACTAAAGAACTGAAAGACCAGATACATGATTTGCTAGATAAGGGTTTCATTCTCCTTAGTTTTTCTCCAAGGGGCAAACAAGTAATGTTTGTCAAGAAGAAGGATGGCAGCATGAGGCTTTGCATTGACTACTTAGAGCTGAACAGAGTTACAGTCAAGAACAAGAATCTATTGCCGAGGATCGAGGATTTATTTGATCAGCTTCAGGAAGCATTAGTGTTCTCGAAGATAGATTTTCGATCCAGATACCATCAGCTGAAGGTGAGAGAGTCTGACGTTCATAAGACAAGCCTTCCGGACGCGTTATGGGCACTATGAGTTTATGGTTGCCCTTCAGTTTGACAAACATGCTAGCGATTTTCATGGATCTCATGAATCGCGTTTTTAACCATATTTGGATCAATTCGTCGTAGTTTTCATTGAAGACATTCTAATCTATTCGAGAAGCAGAGAGGAGCATGGCCAGAATCTTAGGACCGTACTTCAGAAATTAAAGGACTGACGGTTGTATGCCAAGTTCAGTAAGTGCGAGTTCTGGCTTGACATAGTGGCATTCTTGGGCCACATTGTATCTCAGGATGGTATTGAGGTTGACCCCAGTAAAGTCGAAGCAGTCAGAGACTGTACAGTTCCTAAGAGCGTGACAAAGATATGTAGCTTCTTGGGGTTGGCTGGATACTACAGGAAATTCATTCAGGGCTTCTCTGCCATAGCGGTGCCTTTGACCGCCTTGACGAAGAAGAATGCCAAATTTATCTGGGGATCTGAGTGCCTGGAGAGCTTCGACCGATTGAAGCAAACATTGACCATTGCACCAGTTCTAGCTATGCCATCAGGGCAGGGAGAGTTTGTGGTATATACAGATGGTTCAAAACTCAGTTTGGGCATGGTTCTGATGCAACATGACAGAGTTACAGAATACGCGTCCAAACAGCTAAAAATTCATGAGAAGAATTATCTGACTCATGACCTCGTGCTAGCGCAGTGGTATTTGCACTGAAGATTTGGAGACACTACCTGTATGGGGAGAAGTGTAATATCTTCACTGATCACAAGAGCCTGAAGTACTTCTTCACGCAGAAAGAACTGAACATGAGACAGAGGAGATGGCTAGAGCTAGTGAAGGATTATGACTGTGAAATTAGTTACCATCCGATAAGCCTAATGTGGTTACAAATACTCTGATTAGGAAGAACGCAGTGATTACTCAGTTGTCGGTACAAAGACAGCTATAGACGAAGATTCAGAGATTTGAGCTTGCAGTTTATGCCATGGGAGATGTCCCAAATCTTGCTAATCTGATAGTACAGCTGACACTGAGCGACAGAATTCGGGCAGGAAGACTTCTGACGAGCAGTTGTAGAAGTGGAGATAAAGGGAAGAGTCTAAGGGCCAGAGACTGTATGCAGTTGTTGACAGCATAGTCGGATATAGGGACCATCTATGGGTTCCTGATAGTGATTCCTTGAGATCATATATCTGGAACGAGGCCCACAGCACCCCGTACTCCATCCCTCCATGGAGTATGGAAATGTATAAAGACCTTGAGACTCTTTATTGGTGCCTGGGCATGAAGCGAGATATTCTGTCATTTGTCTCCAAGTGTTTGACATGTCAGCAGGTCAAGGCAAAGCATCAGAGACCTGCAGGGAAGCTGAGACCACTCCCCATTCACGAGTGGAAATGGGAGAACATTGTCATGGACTTTGTGTTAGGGCTTCTGAGGACTACATGAGGATATAATGCCATCTAGGTGATTCTTGATCGGCTCACTAAATCAGCGCATTTCCTACCGATCAGGAAGACCTTCACCATGACTCAGCACGCAGAGCTGTACGTCAAAGAGATACCCAGACCACACTAGATTTCAGTGTCCATCGTGTCAGACAGGGATCCGAGGTTCACGTCTATGTTCTGAAAGAGTCTACATCAGGCGTTGGGTACTAAATTACTGTTCAAATACTGCTTTCCATCCTCATACAGAGGGACAGTCAGAGAGGGTGATTCAGATTCTAGAGGACCTACTCCGAGCTTGCACGATTGACTTGCAGGGAAGTTGGGAGCCAAAGTTACCTCTTGTGGAGTTTACACACAACATTTATTAGGCATCGATCAGTATGGCTCCATACGAGACACTGTACGGGAGGAAGTGTAGGTCGTCAGTGTATTGGGATGAGATAGGAGAGAGAGAAGATTTGGGTCCGGATATTGTCAGGCAGACAGCAGAGTGATAAACATAAAAAATTGTACACTAATTAAATGTTTTATAATATAATTTATAGTTTTTTTATATTAAATGTTTATATATTAAATTTTTTATAATAAATTGTACAAAATATAAATTGTTGTGTAATTATAAGTTTTTACTATTTTTACAGGTTCGATAAAATAAGAATAACCTTGACTTTTCAAATTAGATTAAGATGATTCTTGGACATATAGAAAGTTGGTTTTAATATCTACAATATTGGTGGCAAGCATGAGATAAAAATCTTCTCACAATTGGAATCAAATTAAACAACAAATAAAGGTACCAAAGGAGTGGCAGTTTAACCATTCTTTAGCATTTTGATCATATCTCCCAAATTACTTGGTCAAATGATAAAAAAAATACCACAATTCAAACAACTCAATTATCTACATGTTTTGTTTTATGTTGAAAAGCAAACTCGGTGAGAAGATTTTCAAAAATGATGTGTATTGTGACATAATTTTTTGGAACACTAATACATACTTATGTGTACAAAATAATAATTTATTTGTGGTTGTCTCCCCAAATTTGGCTATAAATAGGGGTGCATTGTAATGTATTGAGATATCCCTCATTTTATGTACAAACCTTTGAGTTCATAATTTTTCTTTCTTTTTTTTTTCCTTTATTTTTTTATTTAAATATATTTAGCATGTTAATTTCATATTCAAAGTTTTATACTTTGAATAATGATTAACTAACATCCCAAAGTTGAGATGAAAAAGTGAAAATCTTGGTATGATAATAAGGTTATTAAAAGGTAATAATCTATGTTTTATATCATTTAATCATTATTTATTGTTTATGTTATAGTTATTTCTTTAAGCATTATTATACCTTACTTATAAGTAAGAGTTTTGATTTATTGTTGCTATATGTTACTCTAAATGATTGGAGTAATTTAAATGTTAGTTTGGTATTACCAACCATTTAAAGTGGATGCCTTGATTTATTATATATGAATATATCATAATATTAATTTTTTATATCATTTAAATGTTTGTTTGGTTTTACCCACCATTTAAAGTAGAACCTTGATTTAGTGTTTACAAAAATACGCGTTCCACAATAAATACTTGACAACATTGATATGTTTTGGTATATATTATATACTTATAAGATAATAATATATAACATAATATAAATATGATTATTTAATATATTGGAACCATTTTATTTAGTGGATTTCAATAATGTTCATTAACGTCAACTTTATTAAAATACCAAAGAGTGGATCCTCTAATCTCAACTACTCGAATTAAATTTAAACAATTAAAAAATACAAGTTAAAGTTGTAAACAATTAAAAGACAAAAATAAAATGACATTTTAGTAGACTTGTAATTACCTTAGCTTCCCTGTGGATACGATATTCGGACTCACCGAATTATACTACTTGCGGACAATTTGCTTGCATCAATATTTTGACGCCGTTGCGGAGGAAGTATAATTTAATTTTAAGTCTATTTAATTTTGTTTATAGTTTGTTTTTCTTTCTTTGAATTTTTATTGCTTTTGTGTGTTTTTCTTCTTTTGCATTTGCATGAGTATTTGTTCATGTACACTTAGTGGTGACTCATTCGAAATAACCCTTTATTTTCAAAAAAAATTGTTGAAGAACCCATCCAATAAAATGAAGATGAAATTCAATCTCAACATGATCATGATAGGCGAAGAACACTTAGAGATCACATGAATCCTACATGCACTAGTTTCATGTCTAGTTTTTCCCCTGATGCATCTCATTTCAAATAAGCCTGGTATTATTCAACTTTTAACCAACTTTCATGGCTTAGATTATGAAAATCCATACATGCATTTACGAGAGTTTGAAGAAATGTGCAACACATATAATGATGTAAATTGTAGCATGAACACCATTTGACTTAACCTTTTTCTTTTTTCTTTAAAAGAAAAAGTTAAAACTTGGCTACAAAATCTTAGATCGAGATCCATTCGAACTTGGATGAATTGAAACAACAATTTTTGAAAAAAAAATTCTATCACATAGAACAAATTCTTTCAAAAGGCATATCATCACTTCAATAAAAAACAAGGAGAAATTTTTTATCAGTGATGGGATAGATATAAAGAATTGCTTAATCTTTGTCCACATCATGGTTTTGAAATTTGGAGAGTTGTTTCTCAATTTTATGAAGGCTTAACACCTAAAGATAGGCAAATTGTTGAATTTATATGTAATGGAACATTTGAAGATAAAGATCCAAACGAGGCAATTGAGTATCTCGATTCATTAGCTGAAAATACTCAAAATTGGGACACTATAAGCACAATCGGACCATCAAACAAGATTCAATCTCCCACATCTAGTGGAGGTATGTACACCCTCAAGGATGAACACGATCTCTAAGCCATATTTACCTCTTTGGCAAGAAAAGTTGAGGCATTTGATTTGAAAAAGAACGATCAATTAAAATATGTTCATGAAATTATGTGTTACATCTGTGATCTAAGTGATCATTCTACAAAAGTTCTTGCCGCTTTGCCTTCTTTTAAAGAATGTCACCATGAACAAGCTAATCTTTTGAAAAATTTCAAAAGGACAAATTTTGAACCATTTTCTCAAAGTTATAATCCAGGTTAGCGAAATCATCCAAATTTTTGTTGGAGGAATGATAATGCTGCACAATTTTCACAACCATATTTCCGAAATCAACAGAATTTTCAAAATTATGCACTTTATGTTCCTCCACCTAAAAGGAATTTGGAAGATACATTGAATTCTTTCATTGCAAAGCAAGAGTCTATCAATAATCAAACTGCTCAAACCATGACAGATTTGAAAGATAATATTGCTAAATTTGCATTTGAACTTAATGTTCATGAAAAATGTAAATTTCCTTCATAACCACAACCTAATCCCAAGGATCATCATTCCCAAACTGGAACTTCTGGAACTCAATCGATGGATCAGGTAAAATCTGTTATTACCCTTCGCAGTGGTAAGGGTATGGAAAAATCCATTCTTGAACCTTGTGAAGATGATGATAAATCAACTCCAAATGGTAAGAAAGTGGAACTCGTAACTTGCGAAGAGCAGGTTCAACAGAAAGTGTCACCATCTTTCCCTCACACATTGAAAAACACCAAAAAATCAAATTTAATTTCTGATATATATCATTTTTTTAAACAAGTAAAAGTTAATATTCCTTTATTAGATGCAATAAAGCAGGTACCATCATATGCAAAAAAATTTGAAAGACTTGTGCACTGTGAAAAGAAAATTGAATGCGAAAAAGAAAGCCTTTTTAGCCGAACAAGTAAGTGCAATCATTCAAAATAATAATGTTTTGAAATACAAATACCCTGGTTGTCCTACTATTTCATTTATTATTGGAGAAGAAAATATTAAAAAAGCCCTGCTTGATCTTGAAGCTAGTGCGAATTTACTTCCATATTGAGTTTATGAAGAACTCAATCTCGGAGAGTTAAACCTACTTTGGTAACACTTTTACTTGCCGATAGATCTGTTAAAGTGTCAAGAGGTATGGTAGAAGACGTGTTGGTTCAAGTTGATAACTTTGTATATCCTGTAGATTTCATAGTTTTAGATACACAACCTATTGAAGCTCTTAATACAATTCCTATAATTTTGGGTCGTATATTTTTTGCAACTTCTAATGCTCTAATAAATTGCAGGAATGAAATAATGAAGTTGTCATTTGGTAACATAACATTGGAGCTTAATGTTTTTAATCTTTGTAAGCAACCATATGACAAAGAATATGAAAGTTAAGATGAAAATATTATGGAAACTCTTGTGGATAAAAACATTCAAGAAGGGAGTACTCGTGACCAATTAGATATTTGTCCAATTGATATTGTTAAAGAAAATATGGAAATTAATCTTGATGATTTTATCAGGTATCACTCATTACTAGGATCAGAGAAAGAATTTGAGGCAAAATATGAGAACAAAGATGAAACACCCATATTGGAGTTGAAGCCCTTGCTAGAAGAATTAAAATATGCATTCCTTGGAGAAGATGAAACATATCCGATGGTAATTTCTTCCAAACTAGCAATTGATCAAGAAGGTAAATTAGTTGATATGTTTAAAAGACATAAAAATGCAATTGGTTGGACACTAAAAGATCTCAAGGGCATTAATCCACTAATTTGCACTCACAAATTCACTTAGAAAAAAATTCTAAAACATCTCAACAACCACAAAGGAGATTAAATCCACACATAAAAGATGTTGTGAAAACTAAAGTTCTCAAACTACTCGATGTTGAAATTATATACCTTATTTCTGATAGTAAGTGGGTAAGTCCAATACAATTAGTTCCAAAAAAATCTGGCATCACATTGATAAAAAATGAAAAAGGTGAATTGTTAACAAATTGAGTCTCATCTATTTGGCGGATGTGTATTGATTATAGAAAATTAAATGATGACACTAGAAAAAATTATTTTCCATTATCATTTTTGGATCAAATTTTAGAAAGAGTAGCAGGTCATCCCTAGTACTGTTTTCTTGATGGATTCAGGCTATTATTAAATTCTCATTGCACTCGAAGATCGAGATAAAACTACATTCACTTGTCCTTTTGGAACATTGGCATTCAGAAGGATGCCATTTGGTTTATGCAATGCCCCAGCAACATTTAAAAGATGTATGCTAAGCATTTTTAGCGACATGGTTGAAAATTGTTTGGAGATTTTTATGGATGATTTAACATTTTTAGGGAATACATTTGATAATTGTCATGAAAATTTGGAAAAAGTTCGGAAAAAATAGGAGGACAAAGGTCTTATTGTAAATTGGGAAAAATGTCTTTACATGATTACTTTTGGAATGGTTTTGGGACAAGTTGTGTCATCTCATGGAATTAAAGTTGATAAAAAAAAATTGATGTCATTGCCAATTTACCCCCTTCAAAAACCAGTAAAGAAATTCTCTCATTTTTGGGACATGCTGGATTTTATAAAAGGATTATGAAGGACTTTAATTTAATAACTAAACCCATTTGTAACCTCTTAACAAAAGACACTGCATTTGAGTGGACTCAAGAATGCCAAAATGCTTTTGATATAATCATTCGATATTTAACATCAGCTCCTATCTTGCAACCTCTTGATTGGTCTTTACCATTTGAAATCATGTGAAAACCGAGTGATTATGCAGTCAGTACAGTACTAAGTCAAAGAAGAAACGGTAAGCCTTATGTGATATATTATGCAAGTAGAACTTTAAACAATACTCAAATGAATTATTCCACAACTGAAAAAGAACTACTTGCTGTAATATTTTCATTAGATAAATTTCGTTCGTATTTGATTGGATCAACTACTATTGTGTTTACTGATTGTTCTGCTATTAGATATTTATTGACCAAACAGGATGCAAAGCCATGACTAATTCGAGGGATTTTGTTTCTTCAAGAATTTGACATTGTAATCAAAGATAAAAAATGAACCGAGAATTTCGTAGCTGATTATTTATCGAGACTAATAATAAGATCATCTTGCGAAATGACACCAATTTATGATAATTCTCCTCATGAACATCAATTTTCATTCACTAATACACCTTGGTTTTCTAACATAGTAAATTTTCTTGTGACAGGAAAATTGCCAACGCAATGGAGTTTCCCAGATAAAAGAAATTTTTTGAATGAGGTAAAAAAAACTTTTATTGGGTTTATCTGTATCTGTTCAAGTATTGTCCAGATCAAATTTTTCGACGTTGCATAACCGACAATGAGGTAAGTAGTGTCATTAAATTTTGTCATTCATAAGCATGCTGAGTACATTTTCTTCAAAGAAAACGGATGCACAAATCTTGCAGTATGGATTCTATTGGCACAATTTATTTAAAGACACCCACGAAATTTGCAAGATTTGTGAAAATTGTCAAAAATTGGGTTTGATTTCAAAAAGTAACATGATGCCTTTGAATCCTATCAATGAAATTGAAATTTTTGACTATTGGAGAATTGATTTTATGGGAACTTTTTACCGTCGTTTGGATACTTGTATATTTTAGTTGCAGTTGAATAAGTTCCAAATGGATAAAGGCAATTCCATCTCGAACAAATGATAATAAAATTGTCATCAAATTTTTGAAATAAAATATTTTTAGTAGATTTGGAATTCCTTGAGCCATGATAAGAGATGGGGGAACTCACTTTGTTAATAAATCATTTGCTTCATTAATGAAAAAAATATGATATTACTCACAAAATAACCACTCCTTATCATCCTCAAACAAATAGACAAGTTGAATTAGCTAATAGGGAGATAAAGAAAATTTTGGAAAAAACTGTTAACAAAAATACACAAGATTGGTCTCTGCGACTTAATGATGCACTTTGGGCATATCGAACATGAAGCGTCCACTGCTCGTTTTCTTAAGACGTGCTAGAAAATTGTTTTTTCCTTAATCTCCATAATTCGAAATATACTTATATATATACTTTAAGATACCATGAAACTATTTTTAAGATAAAACAACCAACTATCATTTGAAAATCAATGGAAAATAGTTCAAATCGTAAAATCGTTAAACATTTTATCAAACCTAAAAACATTATTCGAAAGGTATAGCTCATATTATCAACCTCTCCAAAATCACTCATAAATATAACTTAAAATCATGAATCGTAGCGGAAAACTAGCACTGGTTCTCAGGTTATGTGCACTTTCAGTCCAGCAAAGTCAGCCATCAATTCCTCCATTATCATTATTAACATAATCACCTGCATCAATCACACCTAGAGAGTCTAAAGACTCAACACACCATAATCTTTATAACAAGTAATACATATACAAATCATATACAACAGTAAAAATACTTGTACTTAAAAATATTTTTATAAAATTTTTCATAAACTTTTTCGTAAACTTTTTTATAAACATTTTCATATCAATATAAACATATTCATATTCTTCATAAACATATTCGTATTCGTATCCATATCCATATTCATCTTTATATTCATGTTCATTTTCGTTGAATTTAGATCGTTAATTGTGACTCGTATTTGTATTCGTATTGGGCGATGGATTCATCTACTTGTAACCACAATACTGGGCGACGGGGACATCAGCGACACTCTCACCCGTCAACTGAGCCTTGGCCACGTATTAACATATCATCGTATTTGTATAAATGGAAATACGATCGTCGGGCTCCCGTTGGGACCTTCTCCCTCACGATATCTCCAACATATCATCGTATTAGTCACAATTACTTCACTTCCTTCAACGTTTCGTATTTTCATCACTTTATAAAAATTGAACATGCATATAATTTTTCTTTAAAATCAAGAATGCAACATATCTTTTAATGTTATCGTTTCATCATAAAAATTCCATAAACTATTAAAATAAACCTTTTAACATATAAAAATCCATAAAAATTTTAACATATAAAATTCCATGAACATTTAAAATAACATTTTAACATATTAAAATCAACAAACATTTAAAATAACATGTTAACATATTAAAATCTATAAACATTTAAAATAAAAATTTAAAATATTAAAATCCATATTAAATCCATAAACATTAAAAATGAACATTTTAACATATTAAAAATTCATAAACATATAAAGTAACATTTTAACATATTAAAAATTCATAAACATTTAAAATAATCATTTTAACATATAAAAATTCATAAAAATTTAAATAATCCTATTAGCATTTAAAAACAGCATTCCGGACACTACCATGAGGTTTACTAATTTTTGAGTGTAAAATTATTGTTTTACCCCTAGACATAAAATTTCACGTTTTTGACTTTTTTTTTATTTCATTGACTCTAACATAACCCAAATAATTATTTAAGCTTACATGAATTTTCTCATATTTTTATTTAGCTTAAATCAAGTGCTTTAAATTAATCTTTAAAAATAACGTATTAGTGCGTTTTAATCTCGAATTAATGCAAACTTTAATATAAAATTCCCATATTAGAAACTTAGGCTTTTTATAATTATTTTGCCCTCGTGAACCAAGACTCAACCCCCGTGAGCTATGTTTCGAATTATTTAAACCATTAAAACACAAAACCGAACCCTTTCCTTTACCCTCGAGCCAACTTCGATTTTCATGGAGCCACCCTGAGCCGATCCCTGACCAGCCCCTCTAGGAACCCTCCTGACCCTTAGAACCCATATGACCTAACCTTAACTCCAAAACCAAAGCCCTACATAAGCTGGAAGAAACAAACGAGACCCACCTAGACTACCCTTAAACCATGTTTGTTTTTTCTCGAGCCAAGCCCGAACCCTCTTGAAGCAACCTCGAACCAGACCCCCTATGGACCCTATTGGACCCTTAAAACCCATAGGAACCGAACCTAAGCTCGAACCAAAGCCACAACAACACATGCAAGCCATGGTCGAGAACCCCTTATTGACTAGGACTCTTGTTCTCTTGCTTAGCCACTTAACCAACGAGCCAGACCTTGAACCAGCCCCTCAGGCACCCTCCTAGGACCCTAATCACTTGACCTAGCCCAGCCAAAGCCCTCTGACCGAGCCCCTTAACCCTCTGCGTGCTGCTGTACACAAGAGCGCAGCATGCACTTATGTGCTCGGGTGGAGTCCTAGCAAGACTTCTCCCCAGCCCCTTGACTCGAGTCCTAGTGTGGCTAGGACTCTTTCACTGGCCCCTCACGAACCCTATCTAAGCCCTAGTCTCAGCCAAAGCCAAGCCAAGAAACCAACCCCATAAACCGAGCCCTTAAGGTACCACAAGCACCTGTTTGGTTCCAGCTTTGTTCTTCCTATTTTGCAACGTTTTTGGTTGTGTTCTAGGACTTTATATTTCGTTTAAAACCATCCTTGATCATGTCATAATCATGGCAGACCCTTCTTACACAAAAAAAACATGTTTTTGGAATAAAAAATCAAGAGTTTATCCAACACATTTGCATATTTACGAAAATATCTTGATGTGTAACGTTTTTTCATTCAAAACATGTTCAAAAAAATATTATGGTGTGATAGATGATTGAAGGAAAGAATATGGCGTGTCTTTGCGTGTTAAACGCACGAATAAACGTCGACAAAGCGAATAACAATAGCACAAAGATGATGGCTTGAAGAACCCTTGAAAACCTTGCTCAACTTACTCTGGACATCATTAGCTATCAGGGGCACAAAGTCACACCCCCTCTCAAACTTTCTGACAAACTCTGCAACACTACTGTTGTAATGCCCGAAATTTAATCATTATAATCAGACGTTGATTATTGACATGATTGAGGTTATAAGAACTCAAATGACGAGGCCGGGCGTCGTGGCATGGTTAGCCAAGAATTTGGACAGAACCTTCGGCGCTCGAGCGGTAGAAAAGGACCGCTCGAGCGCCAATGCATCGCAAATTGATCTTTGGACAGAATGTATGGTGCCCGAGCGGTATAAATTGACCGCTCGAGCGCCAGGGAATTGTAAGTTAAGTAACCGGGCAGAAGGTTTGGCGCCCGGGCAGTAATTCTTGACCGCTCGAGCGCCACCTGGAAATCATGAAGTGCGCCACTTGCTTTCATGCATGTCATGGATGTATATATATATATATATATATATATATATATATATATATATATATATATATATATATATATACACACATGCAAATCCTTCAGAATATTCAGAAGGAAATCGAGAAGTTGGGGAAAGGCTTCGTTCTTGAGTTTTGGAAATTAAGTATGAGAAATCCGTCCGTCAGATTTTGAATCTGACTTCAGTACCGTGTTTCTAGCAACGACAGCTACAACTGGACGTAAGTTTTGTTACGTTTAGACAAGATTTGAATTTATGATATTGTCAGAACTGAATATGAATCAGATATGATGTTTCTACTACCGTAGATATCGTATAATTGAAGTCAGACTGAAGAACATATTGTTTATGTATTTGTTATGAATTTCAGAGTTGATTTGATTGAAATTCGATATCAGATTTATGTTATCGTTGAGATTATGAGTTATATCAGTATCGATTATGAGTTCTGGTATTATATATATGATGTTCAATTTGACAGGGTTATTCAGACTGTATTGTTATGCCGTCAAAACATCAGTTGATTTAGATTGATCAGATTGAGATATGATTTCGATTATATTGTGATGTCGATGATATGAATTGAATTGTGTCTTGTTCAGATATTGATCAGATTATGTACTGAGTTGAGTATTGATCAGAACAGATTGTGTATTGAATTATTCACTGACACAGCGTATTCGATATTGTCATTTCAGATTGATATGGAAAGATTTGAATACAGATCATCGTCTTCATCAGACCCGGACGACAAAGGTATAATTCATGTGATATTTGGGAAGATATAACTCAAATCAGATCTTATTTGAGTTTCCCAACTAAATCACATACTAGACCTATTGTTTATCTTATGATATGATTATGATTTGTTTATAGAATTGTATTCGAATCTTTTGAGATAATTATGCATTGTTTACAGATGGTTAGGCATTGCATTTGAGATAGTAAAGTTTGACAGAAACAGTCAGACTTCTAGACGTTCGGTGTATCGTTACATAGGAGCAGACATTGTCCTATTGTAGATTATTCGATACAGCTATGACCGAAGTCTAGGAATAAGACGTACAGTCACCCCGAGTGGGAGGGTAGGTGACAGCCATTGACGTCTTATTCACACCGGGATCCCTAGAGTTATAGTTGAGTCGAGTCTAGACATGATTTGACTAGAACTGCATGTGTGTATGGATGTGGTTTCATAGACTATGAAACCCATTGTTTTTGCTTTCAGTCATGATAGCATGTTTTTATGATTTAATTTGAGTAGCATGTTTAATTGATTTGTGTTGCATGCTTATTTTGAGTTGATTTCATAGATTATGAAATCTATTGTTTTTAAGTTTATTCATGATAGAATATTTCATGATTTACTTTATGTATATGCATGTTTACCATGTTTTATAGTGGGATTTATTCTCACCGGAGTTATCCGGCTGTTGTCTTGTTTTGTATGTGTGCATGACAACAGGTGGGGCATGATCGAGGTCAAGAAGATGACGAGAGAAGACGAGTTTAGCGTGGTGATTCCGGACTTACTGTAGATTTGGTTTATTACTTGAACTTAGTAACCGAACCTTAGACTTAGATTGTACAGTATTGTACCTTTATACTGAAATGTAATTTATACTGAGATGTATATTATTTAGATTCCATTACCTTCCGCATTTATATTTTAAAAAGAAAAATTTTTAGACCCTGTTTATCTTAATTCATAATTAAGTCTCAAAGATGATTAAGAAGATGATTAGCGTCCGAGTCCCCACAACTGTCTCCCTGTCGCACGGTCATAAATTCTCTGATCAGTTTGGATCGTACTTCTTCAGTGAAGTACTTGGAGTAGAATATCTCTTTAAAGCTCTGGGGACCCGGACGCTAATCATGTTTTTAATCATCATTGGGACAATTTAATCAATTATAATAAACATGGTCTACTTTTTATTAAATACAGTATTAAATGTGGAACGTAATGGAATTCAATCTAATATACATATCAGTATAAAAGTACATTTCTTGTACAACATATATTAAACTTAAACTAAGGTTCAACAACTAAATGTCCAGTGTTGAATCCTATCTACAGCAACGTCAAAGTCCGTAGTCTCCACTATAATCACGATCTCTCATCATCTCCTCGACCCTGATCCTGTCCCACCTGTTGTCATGTACCCATATAAACACGACAACAGCCAATTAACTCCGGTGAGAAATACATCTCAGTATAAATCAACGAAACATGCAATCATATAAACAATGTAAAAGCATGTAACAAATATCAGGAACATGTATCAAAATTTGAAACATAATCAATATAAATCATTAATCAAACTCGTGACTCCACGTCTCAGACTAGACTCAATCCTAGTCTAGGGATCCCGGTTTCCAGACGTTGGCATTACATATCGAATATCAGTAATAGAAGAAACTCCAATTCTATTCAACATCGATATAACCAAACATCTGGTGCCTTGACCTTTCCATCACAGACTTTGGCACTTTCGCCGATTCTCTATCCTGTGACAATGTGCAATGTGCCAGTAACGATTCCATCACTATCTGGCACCTATGTCACAAGATCACTCGTCTAATACTCGTCTAATACATGCTTTCTATAAATCAATAGAACAAGCATATCCATTTAAATCAATGCACACAATAACATTAAGTATGTGATTTTGGGAAACTCAAGTATATCATACTCGAGTCGTTCCCCCGGTACCACATTGACTTATACCTTTCTTTTATTGCAGTTCTGAAGCCGTTCCCATCTAGAAATCAAAGTCTGTCAACACTCAATCTGGAAATGACAATATCAATAATATCATGTCAATATACTGCTCAGATCAATACCGAATCTGATAAATCTAGATTTAACACAAAATCAACATCATAATGGAACGATCCTGATATTCCCTTCAATTCAACATCAGTAGATAATAATTACAATCTGTAACTGATATCCAATACAATCTTTAATCAATCCATAACTCAAATCTGACCCAATATCAATCAATATAATCTGAAAACCATAAAAATTCCATAATCAATCTGTTTCTCAATCTAATTTCGATTCTACGATGTCTAACATGTCAAGAACATCATATATGAATCCTATTCAATTATGACAATAGCATAATTTAAAATGATATCAGAAATTAATCAAACTTACGGCCTGTAGTAACTGTCAACGATAGGATCACAGTATTGAAGTCATATTACAATTCGGACGGATGGATTATTCACGATTGAAACTTGAAGCACAAGAAGCTAAACTTTCTCCCGGAAGCTCTCGTTCCTTTCTCCCTTGTTATATGATAGGTTTAGGTGCTTGTTATATATATATATATATATATATATATATATATATATATATATATATATATATATATATATATATATATATATATATATATATATATATATATATATATATCACTTGTGTACATCACGTCTAGCGCATATGCACGACATCACTCGGCGCATATGTGCGAGACAATATGTCTCGGCGCGTGCCTACACGGCAGCTCGCGTATATGCGCGCCCTCACTCGGCACATATGCGCGAGGCCCCTTTTCCATTCTTCACAACTCTCGGGTACCCTCGTGCATATGCACGGATACACGTCGCGCATATGCGCGAGGTTCTCTGCCTGCCTCACGCATATGCGCCCGGTCCGGTCCGCGCATATGCGCGAGGTTCTCTGCCTGCCTCACGCATATGCGCCCGGTCCGGTCGCGCATATGCGCGATGTGCTCTGTTCTCGCACATAATTCTATCTTATTTCCGCCCATCCCAGTTTAATCCATACCTTCTATAATCACATTACAATTACCAACAAATCATATCAAAGTACAGTAATCAAAATCTCGGGCATTACATTTCTCCCCCCTAAGATCTGATTTCGTCCCCGAAATCACATGTAATCAAATCATATCAAAAAGAAATGTATAACACAAGCTGAATAGAAAACTCACATAAGTGAAATAAATCTGGGAACCTCCGTCTCATGTCTGACTCACTCTCCCAGGTAGCTTCTTCGACACCGTGACGACTCCACTGAACATTCACAAGCGGAATTGTCTTCGTTCTGAGTTGTTTTTCTTTCCGATCAAGAATCTGAATCGGCTTCTCATAGTAGCTCAATGTCTCTTCAAGCTCGGCCTCGTCTGGTTGGATGATATGTGAAGCATCAGGCAGATATTTTCGTAGTAACGATACATGAAAGACATCATGTATCCCAGATAAAGAAGGCGGCAATGCGAGTCGATATGCACGATCTCCTATCTTCTCGAGAATCTCCTACGGCCCAATATAACGTGGAGACAGCTTCCCTTTCTTGCCAAATCTGACATCTCCTCGGAAAGGTGAAATCTTCAAAAATACTCGGTCTCCTGCCTCAAATACCAACGGTCATCGTCTGATGTTGGCATATTTGGCCTGTCTATCTTGAGCGGCCTTCATTCTTTTCTGTATCAGCTTCACTTTTTCTGTCATATCTCTGATCATATCAGGTCCAGTCTCGGGAACTTCAAAGATATTATCCCAAAAAAGAGGGGATCGACATTTCTTTCCGTACAACGCTTCGAAAAGAGCCATCTCAGTACTCGTCTGATAGCTGTTGTTGTACGAAAACTCACAAATAGGCAATGCGTCTTGCCAATTAGTGCTAAAATCAAGCACTACAGCTCTCAGCATATCCTCCAATGTCTGAATCGTCCGCTCTGACTGTCCGTCAGTCTGTGGATGATATGCGGTACTCACATGTAAATTCTATAATGGCCCGAAAATTCGTGTTTGAAATTTTGCGGAAAAATTAAAAATTTTCTTTTTAAAATAATTAAAATGCCTCATTCACAAAATAAACTGATAAATCAAGAAGGCGGCAATGCGAGTCGATATGCACGATCTCCTATCTTCTCGAGAATCTCCTACGGCCCAATATAACGTGGAGACAGCTTCCCTTTCTTGCCAAATCTGACAACTCCTCGGAAAGGTGAAATCTTCAAAAATACTCGGTCTTCTGCCTCAAATACCAACGTTCATCGTCTGATGTTGGCATATTTGGCCTGTCTATCTTGAGCGGCCTTCATTCTTTTCTGTATCAGCTTCACTTTTTCTGTCATATCTCTGATCATATCAGGTCCAGTCTCGGGAACTTCAAAGATATCTTCCCAAAAAAGAGGGGATCGACATTTCTTTCCGTACAACGCTTCGAAAAGAGCCATCTCAGTACTCGTCTGATAGCTGTTGTTGTACGAAAACTCACAAATAGGCAATGCGTCTTGCCAATTAGTGCTAAAATCAAGCACTACAGCTCTCAGCATATCCTCCAATGTCTGAATCGTCCGCTCTGACTGTCCGTCAGTCTGTGGATGATATGCGGTATTCAGATGTAAATTCTATAATGGCCCGAAAATTCGTGTTTGAAATTTTGCGGAAAAATTAAAAATTTTCTTTTTAAAATAATTAAAATGCCTCATTCACAAAATAAACTGATAAATCAAGTTTAATGTTCAAAATAGCAGCGGAATAAATTATTGTTCGCAAAATAACAAGTTTAAAGTATTCCAACAACTGATAAAAATGTTTAAGCATAAAAATGATATATGCTAAAAATGAGGTCCTCGGGTTCCACTACTGCCGACCCAAGCTAGCTCACTGGTCCCCGCCCTTGGTCCCGACCTCATCAGTACCTACAACAATCAAATCTAGTGAGTCTAAAGACTCAGCATGCATATATCGTAAATAACGAATAATAATATAATAAAATTGCATGGGAGTAAAAATATCATGTCATGAGGCATAACGTGAAAATAACTTATCATGATCAATTATAATACGTGCATAACTGACTGAAAATTATAAGTGAAATGCTTGCTCAATCGAGCCCTATCATAAAATAACATGTCATAAATTTTCTGTTGAGATTATGGTCTACGCAAGTGGCCACTGCACTGAACTGATCGGGAACTGACGACCGGATGAAGTCATAATCGTCTAATCAGACTAATGCCACAGTATACTGGGTGGAACTGAACTGGTGACTGACGATCGGGTGAAGTAATAATCCCATGATAATGAAATGACCACAAGCAATATCGCATAAATCTCAAATATGAATATTTTATAATTTTATGCACGTAATATAATTAATGCATATAATATCTTGTATATTTTACCACATGGATTGGATCGTTCCCAGGCTCGCTGCGACCTAAATTTAACATGAAAAATATGCAAATGATTTTCTTGACCAAACTTTGTAATTGAATCCAAAAACGAGACAATTACGCCCAACGACTTCGTATTAAATCATGACTCCGTGCCAACCCGAACCAACACCGAACCATCATTTAGTCAAGATTAAAATACACTTAAAATGATGAAATAATGCTCCTAAAATGGTAAGGGCTGAAATTTTGGTGAATGGAGGCCAAAACATGAAGCGCTCTTTCGAGAGTCAATTTGGCACATCGCACCGTAATTTCTCGTAAGACCTCTAAAATGATCCGAATCACGAACGACCAAAAACATGAACTTTCTAACTTGAAGAGGCACTGTCCAGTCCAAGGCCATAGGCTAAAAGCCAACCAAGAACTCGAACGAGCCTCTGAACCGAAGCAGCAAGTTGCTGTCCAGAAATTCCAGCAACCGCACTTGTGCTTACATTGCTTCGTTTGCAATACTATTGGTCATTGGGGCTTGAACCACTGACCAGAGCCTATTCCCAACATCCTAAGGGGTGGCTTGAACCATGTCTAAGGGCCCTAGGTCAACCACAATCCAATCCAACACCTAGGACAACACCAAGCTTCAACCGATAACACAAAAATCTGTACGGTGATGTTTCTGAAATTTTGTTTTGTTGCTGTCATGCATCAAACCAGTGGCCATAACGTTGACCATGGCTTGATCTAGACATCATGAGGTATGGTGTAAACCAGGGCTAAGAGCCAGAGGCCAACCAAGGTCCACTCCAAACCACCAAAACCGAAAAGGCATGTGCAGAATTTTAAAGGGGTCAAAGGGGCTGTTCTTGTTTGTTTCATTTAAAAAACTGATTCCACCATGGACCAAGCCTCAAAAGCGCGACTTGGTCAAGTCTTAGACATGATAGGGAGGTGTTCTAACCATGGATATAGGCCCCTAGGGCAGCAAAGATCAGCAACTCCCCCCTTTGACAGCAACATGACAAAAATCGAGACTCAAATGGCATGACGATGGAGTTGCTGTCATTTTTTTCGATTTCCAGCGTGCATGGGCTTGAACCATTGGACCAATATGATCATAACATGTCCTAGTACATGTCTAGATGCAGCCTTGGGAGCCTAGGGTTGAACCAATACCTGAAACAATGAAAACAAGCCAACCTGTTAGGCATGAAAGGAGGGGCCAAAATCTGCACTTCATGTTTCGAAAATAGCATGGAAAATTTCGGTTTTCTTGTATAAAAATCATGACTATGTTGTTTCAAAATACTAATATGGCTTGATTGAAGAGAAAATAAAAATATATACATGCCTTGGTTTGTTTTGAAAGAAAAACGAACGAAACGACGACGCGGCGCGGAGGAGACAGAGTGATATTTTCTTGTTCTTGCTTCTACTCGATTTTTCTCTCTATTTTCTATGGCTACCTCATGATTTCTCTCTGTTTTTTCCTCTGAATTTCGGTGGTGAGGAGGGGGAATGATGGTTAGGAGAGTGAGGGGAAGGGGTTGCAATATAAAATGGATGGCAAGACCAAGTCTTGTTCTCCTTTTTGAATTTTGAAATGGCTTGATATCCTAGAGATGGTTGGAGGGATCATGACCGATTATACATGCTAAACAAGGTTAGGATAATGATCTAATATTAATTAATTAAGGGTGATTAATAACTGAAAGGATTATCAAGCTAAGAAATGATATGGAAAGGGTCAAAGGTGAGTTGGCAAAGAATTGTTTAATCACTAAGGGTGGCCAAAAATAATCTAATAAATGGAGGGGAAATATTATTTAATTAGTGTATTTTAAATCTTTAGAGCCTTACATATCCTTTAAATAATTTAGTGAATTAACACATTAATTATTGAACCTAAATGAACTTATTTCCTACTTACCTCAAGTTACTTAAATAATCCCTTAAACCTCTTTTTAACTTAAATTAACTTACTAGTTAGCTAAAATAAACTCTGGGAATGTTTTCTTAATTTTAAATTTTATCTCAAAACTCCAACTCCAGTCCGGCCTCACTAAATTAACTGAAAAGATAAAAGTTAAACTACTGCATAAAATAATTAACTTTAAAGAAAAAGAATTTAAATTCTCATGAAATAAAATTATATTTAACACTAGAATTATGCATGGCTTATACGTAGTCTAATTTACGGATTCTACAACTTCGTACCGAGAGCCTGCTGCAAACTCTGCCAGAAGTGCGAAGTAAACCAAGGATCACGGTCTGAAACAATCGACTTTGGCACTCCGTGAAATCTGACCACTTCTCTGACATAAATATCGGCCATCTGGTCATGTCTGTATGTCATCTTGTATGGAATAAAGCATGCAGATTTGGTCAATCGATCAATCACGACCCAAATCACATCACAACCTCGGGAGGATCACGATAACTGCGTCACAAAATCCATGGAAATGTGATCCATTTCCATTCAGGAATAGTCAAACTCTGTAACAATCCTCCTGGTTTCTTTCTTTCTGCTTTCACCTGTTGGCAATTCAGACACTTGGCTACAAATTCAGTAACATCAGATTTAAACTATTTCCACCAATACTGTGTCTTCAAATCATTATACATTTTTTTGCCACCAGGATGAATGCTAAAACGACTATTGTGCGCTTTTGTCAGTATTCGCTCTCTCAGATCTGAAACATTTGGCACAACAATACGTTTAATCACACACAAAACGCTGTCAATAACCTGATATTCCGATTGATGTCCAGCTCTGACCATAGCAATCGAATTATGTACATTCTGATCTACTTTCTGTGCCTTTTTGATTCTCAATATCAGTTCTGGTTCAGCTCGAATAACACACAATCTCAGAGGCTGACGATCTGTTTCAAAGGCTAATCCTACACAACAGCAATCTTCTATCAAATTCGAAACACCAATCGTCGATAAGGATAAGGAACATACCTTTCGACTCAGTGCATCTTCTGTTGCATTGGATTTCCCCGGATAATACTTGATTTCACAATCAAAATCTTTCAGTAAATCAAGCCATCTTCGTTGTCTCATATTCAGCTCTGACTGTGAAAATAGATACTTCAGGCTCTTGTGATCTGAATAGATCTCGAATTTTTCACCGTACAGGTAGTGTCGCCATATCTTCAATGCAAAGACTATGGCTGCCAATTCAAGATCATGAATTGGATAACGAGATTCATGGGGATTCGGCTGTCTTGAGGCATAAGCGATAACATGTCCTCGCTGCATCAAAACACAACCCAATCCTCGCTGAGAAGCATCACAATAAACTACAAAATCACCCGTACATGATGGAATCATCAAGATCGGTGCACTGGTCAGTCTTTTTTTTAATTCAAGAAATATGGTCTCACATTCTTCAGACCATACAAACGGAGCATTCATTTGAGTCAACTGAGTAATCGGCTTGGCAATGCTCGAAAAATCTTTTATAAATCGACGGTAATATCCTGCCAAACCCATAAAACTGCGAATCTCGGGCACTGATGTCGGTCTCGGCCAAGAAATCACTGCCTCAACCTTACTGGGATCAACTGATATACCGTCTCCGGATATAATAAGCCCAGAAATACAACTTGTCTCAACCAGAACTCGCATTTTGACAGTTTAGCATACAGTTTCTCTGCCTCAGAATTCTCAACACAGTTCTTAAATGCTCAGCCTGCTCAATCATATTCTTGGAATAAATCAGAATATCATCAATAAAAATGATCACAAAATCATCCAGATATCTCTGAAAGATACGGTTCATCAACCCCGTAAATACAGCCGGTGCATTCGTCAAACCAAATGACATGACAATAAATTCATAGTGTCCATACCTGGTTCTAAATGATGTCTTCGAGATATCATAATCCCTGACTCTCAGCTGATGGTATCCAGATCTCAGATCGATCTTGGAATATACAGATGAACCCTACAACAACTGATCAAACAAATCATAAATACGAGGCAAAGGTTATTTCTTCTTTACCGTTGCTTTGTTCAAGTGCACGTAGTCGATACAAAGTCTCATCGAACCGTCTTTTTTTCTCACAAACAGTACTGGAGCACACCAAGGAGATACACTCGGTCTGATATACCCCTTGGCCAGTAAATCCGATAGTTTTTCTTTCAACTCAATCGGTGCCATTCTGTACGGGGCCCTCAAAATCGGAACTGTACCTGGCATCAACTCAATGCTGAAGTCTATCTCTCGAATCGGAGGCAAATCAGGAATCTTATCTGGAAAGACATCAGCAAACTCACACACCACTGGCAAATCCGCAAATGATGGACTCAATTTCAGTAAATCAACTGAATAGACAAGGAATCTGTCACACCCTTACTCTATACTTGACATGATTATCATAATCAAAATAAGGTTTGAATAATATAACTATAGTATGAAGCCAATCAAACAAAGGGCAGCACTTTGACGGTTTATAAAAATTTTGGCATGATGTCCCTATATTTTGTATAAGCCAAAAACTCAACTCAAGCAACACTTCAAGCATATTTTCATACAGAACCATACACCATATTGTTTTACGTATACATATTCTCATATACAAGCATACTTTGTATCCTCATAACCATCATAAAAACTTTTTCAAACCCTGACATATTTTAGTACATTACATATGCGGAAGCTATACAATAATAAGTCCCTGTTCTTGTCGAGGTGAGGCACGTCACAAGCATCCATTGGCGAACCGGCATCCTACGTCTCTCCCCTACCTGATCCTGTAATACACGAGCTACGTGAGTTTATAAAACTAAATAAGTTGGCACTTGTATGTATCAATATGCTTCGAAGGAACATACATATCAAGTCATGACAACAATGAATCTTTAAAGCATGTCATACCATAGCATATATTTATGTTCATTTTTGTACTTGAGCCTCATTAGTTGACCTGTACTACTGTGCTTGCTTTATTATATAGCTACTACTGTGTTGGACGTCAGGGAGCAACCTTTGGCAACCCCACACCCCATGAACACCCATGAACATATATTGGCCAATAGCTTTGGTGGACTTAAAACCACCCATGATGTCAAAAAGCTCTATATCATCTAAAAATCAATCATTTTCCTTTCATGTTCATGTTCATGTTCATTACATGGCACTCATCTTCAATATTCATGAGTTCCTTTCATATTTAATACCTAACAATTGAATATGATGCTATGTTTTCAACAATAAGATACTAACAATGTACTTAAAGCAATAAACAATGGAAAGTATTTAAAATCATAATATTACTCATGTATTACTTGAAGAACATGCCAACTTACAGTCCAAGCGTACGAATACTTGTTTGAGACGATGTTTATCAGTCCTATGCTGTAAAAAAACCAATAGTTCAGTTACTATTTCTAGAGAAGGTGAAATTTACCCCTCTACATGAAGAACCACTAAAAGAAAAGAAAACTTACCCCCATAGGAAGCTCTTGGGATGGAGAACTAAGTTCTAACCTCAAAATGATGAAAAGAATGAAGAAGGAGGCTTTTGTGAGAAAGAAATATTTTTTCCTTTGAGTTCTTGATGGTAAAGTGGTAAAGAAATGGTTGGAATGGCTTAGAAAGTCGATCCTTATCTTTATATACAGTGCTGGGCGCATATGCGCGATATTCTGGGTGCATATGCGCGGCCCGTTCTACCCTCCTGGCGCACATGCGCGAATTATGGCGCATATGCGCGCCACATTCTGCAACAAAACTCATTTTTAACTTCCGAATTAGCAAAAGTGGTCCACATGAAAGTTGTAGCCCTATGTGTTTTCTTAAATCTCCCACTAATTTCAGGTCATTTGGAGGTCTGAGTAAAAAGTTGTGCCCATTCTCCCAACATGTGTCAGTGCAGGAACAACGAAACACACGACATACTTTCGGGCCACTTTTGGCTCGTCTTCCCTAATGATTTGGACAAAACCTAAAACGTGAAAGTTGTAGCATTATATCTTATCTTTCTAATGGTTAAGGCCTCATAGAATTTGGATCAATATTCAAATCATTATGCTAAAACCCGTAACAACTACCACAATTTCGTCTCATTTCCTGCACACACTACTTCTACCTACACCTCTTACTACCACTATTTTAACACATATTCATTCTCAATACACCACAGAAATAATAAAATCATGTTCAATCTCAATATTGATACCTCAATCATCACGTGAAATCTAATGAGCTAAATAACTACATAATAAACAATATAAACGCATTATTATCATTTGTACGAGTAACCGGGAATTACAATTCTCCCCTCCTTCAAAGCATTTCGTCCTCGAAATTTGACGTACCATATAGATCAGGATATCTTTGTTGGATCTCGTCTTCTCGCTCCCAAGTTGCTTCTTCAATTGTATGATTGAGCCATAATAATTTCACGAAGGGCATTATTCTTTCCTCGTAACACTTTTGATTTCCTATCGAGGATTTGGACCAGTCGTTCTTCATACGAAAGATTCGATGCAAGCTCCAATTGTTCATAGTGAAGAATGTGAGAAGGATTGGAAAAATACTTTCGTAGCAAGGAAACGTGAAAAACATTATGAACGTTTGATAAACTCGGTGGTAATGCAACTCGGTAGGTCTCCTATTCTTTTCTAAGATTTCAAATGGACCGATATATCTTGGACCCAATTTTCCTTTCTTACCAAAACGCAAAATGCCCTTCAATGGTGATATCTTTATAAATACATGGTCCCTAACCTGAAATTCCAATTGACGACATCGCACATCAGCATAGCTTTTCTGTCGACTCTGGGCAGTGTGCATTCTTTCTCTGATCTTGGTTACCAATTCAGGGCCTAATAACTTTTGTTCTCCTACTTCATCCCAATGTACTAGAGATCGACATTTTCTACCATATAAGGCAGTATATGGTACCATTCCAATGCTTGACTGATAGCTATTGTTATATGTAAACTCAGCCAACGGTAGTTTACTGTCCCAACTGCTTGGAAAATCAATAATACAGGCCCTCAACATATCTTCTAAGAACTGATTCACTAGTTCTGATTGTCCATCAGTTTGAGGGCGGAATGTTGTACTAAATGCTAATCGAGTTCCCATGTCATGAAGTAAACTCTTCCAAAATGCAGATGTAAATTTGGGATCTATATCAGATACAATGGACACTAGGATTCCATGAAGTCTCACTATCTCTTTGATGTATTCTTCAGCATATTGATTCATCGTGTATGTGGTCTTCACCGGAAGAAAGTGAGCTGATTTCGTAAGTCGATCCACAATAACCCATATAGAATTGAACCCACTTTGTGTTCTTGGCAAACCAAGAATGAAATCCATCGTAATATGCTCCAATTTCCATTCAGGAATAGGCAATGGTTTCAGGAGTCCTGCTGATCTTTGATGTTCAGTCTTGACCTGTTGACAAGTTAGACATTGTGCAACAAATTGAGCAATGTCCTTTTTCATACCTGACCACCAAAATAATGTTTTCAAATCTTTTTACATTTTGTTGCCTCCTGGATGTATTGAGTCGGGAGTAGCATGTGCATCAATAAGAATGTCATTTCTCATTGTTCCTTGTTTCGGCACACACAATCTCCCTTGATATGTCCATATTCCTTCCCCATTCAATTCAAAGTTCAAATTTCCACTTTTTTCATCTCGTTGCCTCAGTTGTTGTAATTCATTATCTGTACTTTGTTCGGCCTTGATTCTGTCTGCAAGCGTTGGTCGAACCATAAGAGATGATAACTGAATTGCATCTCCCTTTGGAATAACATCAAGCTTCAAGTTCTGCAAATCCCATAAAATTTGTTCTTGTACTTGCATTGCAGCAATAGAACTGGACCTTCGACTTAACGTATCTGCAACAACATTGGCTTTGCCTGGATGATAATTAATAACACAATCGTAATCCTTCACCAATTCCAACCAATGTCGTTGTCTCATATTCATTTCTTTTTGCGTGAATAAATATTTCAGACTCTTGTGGTCCGTGTAAATTTCACACCGTTCACCATACAACTAATGGCGCCATATTTTCAATGCAAATACCACTGGTGTCAATTCTAAATCATGTGTGGGATAATTCTTTTCATATTCCTTCAATTGTCTTGAGGCATAAGAAATCACCTTCCCGTGTTGCATTAAAACTGCTCCTAAACCTTGTTTCGAAGCATCACTGTATACCACAAAATCTCCTGATCCTTCTGGAATAGCAAGGACTGGTGCTGATGTTAATTTTGTTTTTAACTCTTCGAAACTGTGATCACATGCTTAGTTCCATATAAATTTGACATTCTTTCGGGTTAACGTAGTCAAAGGCAATGCTATCTTAGAAAATACCGCTATAAACCGACAGTATAACCAGCTAGCCCGAGAAAACTTCGTACCTCGGTAAAAGTGGTAGGTCGTAGCCAGTTATTAACAGCTTCAATCTTGCTTGGATCCACTGATATGCCTTCTTTTTAGATGATATGGCCCAAGAATGCAGTATTGTTCAAGTCAAAATTCTCATTTCTTCCCTTTAGCATATAAATGTTTATCTTTCAAAGTCTGCAAAATTAATTGCAAATGTGCTCGATGCTCCTCTACAGTTCGTGAGTAGATGAGAATATCATCTATAAACACAATCAGGAACTTGTCTTAAAATGGCTTGAAAATTCTGTTCATCAAATCCATAAAAGCAGCTGGTGCATTTGTTAGTCCAAATAGAATTACAAGAAATTCATAATGCCCGTACCTGGTTCGGAATGCAGTCTTTGAGATATCATCTGATTTAACTTTTAGTTGATGATAGCGTGATCTATGAATCTTCGAAAAGATGGCAGCTCCTTGTAATTGATCAAACAAATCATCAATTCTGTGGAGTGGATACTTATTTTTGATTGTCACTTTGTTCAACTCCCGATAATCAATACATAAGCGAAGAGTACCGTCTTTATTTTTCACAAATAAAACAGGTGCACCCCATGGTGAAAAGCTCGGTCTAATAAACCCTTTATCAAGCAACTCCTGTAACTGTTTTTTCAATTCTTTCATTTGTGTAGGATATAATGGATAAGGAGCTTTTGAGATCGGATGAGTTCCTGCCACAACATCAATTACAAATTCGATCTCTCTATCTGGGGGTAAGCCTGTTATATCATCAGGAAATACTTCTGGAAACTCACACACAACATCTGTATTTTTTAGTTCACGAACCGGTGAATCAATAACTAAAACAGATGTTAAATATCCTTGACACCCATTCTCTAATAATTTACAAGCCTTCATACAATAGATTATCCGAAGAGGTAAGGCTATACCTGCACTTGCTACTGTGAATGGTTCAGCTTCTACTGGGGCAAACTTGATCATATTTATGCCACAGTCAGTAGTAACTTTATACTTCGAGATCCAATCCATTCCCAATATCACATCAAAATCGGTCATTTTTAATACTATCAATTCAGCATACATCTGATGGCCTTGTACGTATATTGGACACCCTCGCACAATCTGGTCTGTTTGTAATTCTTGCCCTGAAGGTAAAGCTATGGCGAGTTGTGTCTCTGTTGTACTTGCTGTAATGCCCAGTCTCCTTACAAATGATTCCGAAATAAAAGAATGCGTGGCTCATGAATCTAGTAAAACAATAGCAGTGATACCAGAAATCAAGAACATACCAGTGATCATCGATGTATCCGCATCCACTTCCTCTTTAGTCATGGAGAAAAGGCGTCCCTGTACTTTCTCAGAACTTCGTGGACAATTCCTGGCGAGATGCCATGGCTTTTTGCAACGATAATAGACATTGGAACCTTGCATACATTCGCTGCCATGAAGTTTACCACATTTAGGACAAGGTGGTCTATCTTTTCCTTTACGTGGAGGGGAACCCTTGCCACGAGGTTCCTCTGGTCGGGTACCTTTGCTATCGGTCTTTTTGCCTTGTCATGTTCCTTGTCTCCTTTGAAAGTATTGCTGCCTTCGCTGTTGCCTGTCTCTGTCAATGTATTGCTCATCCTGTTCCGCCATAAGTGCTCTTTCCACTATCTCTCCGTATGTAACAACCTTCGATAATCGTACATCTTTTTTAATTTCAAAGCGAAGTCCCCTCATGAAGTGTTCGCCCTTACTTGTGTCATCCTGTGCAATATATGGTACATATTGGACTCCAGCCTCAAATTGTTGTATATATTCAATTATTGACATGGTTCCTTGTTTTAGATTGAGGAAATTGCTGGCTTTCTTGGCTCGTACATCTTTGCTAAAATACTTGTTGTAAAACATGGTTTTGAAAGTTTCCCAAGTCAATGGTATCGTAGGTAATGCCACCCTTGCACTCTCCCACCATATTCTTGCATGCTTTGTTAATAAAAATATGGCACATGTTACTTTGTCTGCATCTTCCATATGAAGATAGGAGAAGACGGACTCCAATGATTTAATCCATTCTTCTGCTACTGCTGGATCGGTGCTTCCCATGAATTCCGGAGGATTCAGGCATAAAAAACTATAATATACGTCTGTCTGAACAGGTACATGTCTGTGTACTATGGCTTGTGCTTGTGCCTGTTCATGAGTAGTCCATTGCATCTCCAGTAGCTGCTGTATTTGTTCACCATGGACTTTTTCTTGTTGTTGGAGTAATTGAGCGAAGTCATCTACAGGTCGCTGCGCACTGCCCTCACCTTCGAGTGCTGGGGCCTTGCCCTTAGATGACTCTCCTTCATGTACCTTGCGTTTAGGTAGCATCGTCTTTTACCTTAACCTACATATAGGTCACATAAACACATAACTTAGCATAAACTATGGGATACAAAGATACTTACTTGCTGATTTCCCCATGTATGGATGAAGTGCAGTGTCTTCCCTGTCGAAGAATCGTGGACTCTGATACCAACTAAAATGTCACCCCCTTATTCTATACTTGACATGATTATCATAATCAAAATAAGGTTTGAATAATATAACTATAGTATGAAGCAAATCAAACAAGGGGCGACGGTTTATAAAAATTTTGGCATGATGTCCCTCTATTTTGTAAAAGCCAAAAACTCAACTCAAGCAACAACTTCAAGAATATTTTCATACAGAACCATACACCATATTGTTATACACATACATATTCTCATATACAAGCATACTTTGTATCATCATAACCATCGCAAAAACTTGTTCAAACCCTGACATATTTTAGTACAATACATATGCGGAAGCTATACAATAATAAGTCCCGGTTCTTGTCGAGGTGAGGCACGTCACAAGCATCCATTGGCGAACCGGCATCCTACGTCTCTTCCCTACCTGATCCTGTAATACAAGAGCTATGTGAGTTTATAAAACTCAATAAGTTGGCACTTGTATGTATCAATATGCGTCGAAGGTGAAAGGGATCGATTTTAGGTGCCCGAATGCGCAACGGAAGGTACAAAATTTTCGGTTTTTGCAAGAGAAAAATCGAGCACCTTAGTACTAGTGTGTAACATATACTAAAACACAACTTGACATTCATAGGGTGTAAAGAAATCATACCTATCAATCACAAGGATTGATGATGGATCCAACTAAGGTGTAAACACCTTAGCTCTTGAATGGATGAGTTGATCTACAAGCTTCCAAAGAGCACTCCTTGCTCTAAAATAAAGCCCACCACCAACTAGGTAGATCCCCTCATATTTTGCACTAGAAAAATATGAGGATTTTTCAAAGAGAAGTGCAAGATTTCCTCTACCAAAATGAAGAGAAAATGGAGAGAAAAACTTTTGAAAATTTTGGCCAAGCTAGGATGGAGTGGAAGAGTGATGAGTTGTCTAGGTTGTGGAAAAATTAGATACACCATTTTGCATGCCATGCAATTTTTTAATCAAAAAGTAATCTACAACTCTTCACCTCCCAAGCATACAAAACTTAAGGGGCTTGTAACATCTACAAAGGGCCCATGGACTTTTAATTTAATTGTCTCAAACATATTTGATGCCAATTAAACTTTACCTGATTTTACTGAAACCCACTAGTTAAATAATTATTTTCAATTGGGCTCTACAAGGCCCAATGTTATTTAATTAATTCAACACTTGAATTTATTTAATTATTTGGACTCTACTAGGTCCACTAGTGTTTAATTAATTCAACACTTGAATTAATTTAATTTAGTCCATAATAATGTTTATGAAAATAACAATTTTCAAATAGATTATTCACTTGGCCTACTTTTAATTTAGGAACACATTCATAAATTAAAAGTTACATTTATCTCATAGAAGTCATACTTCTATTTTTTCTTATGCTTATAAACTCATTTATAAGCCGTTCAACACATTGAACTATTTTAACTTCTCAACGGGATCTAGAAAGTTAGCACTTGTGTGGCCTTCAATGGTTCATTGATACAACTAGCCGTGGGTTCAGATATCCATGTGATTCGAACTAAACATGTCCTTATACGAGCATACCCCAATTGCTTCATTCTTACATATCAATTCCTTGATAACAAGAACGTCAGAACTCAAGTCTGATAGTACCCAACCAATCATGTTAAACGCCTAGCAGCATCGCTTACATGATTCCCTAGGTATCAAATGATAGTGCCTGCAAGAACCATTCAATTATGGTTAGCGTAAAGTACGTTCCTTTCAACTCATATATCCCGACGGATTCGACAACCATTGGTTTATCGAGAGTTGTCAATGAATCGATACTATGTGTCATGTCGTAATTGCATCGATGGTGTAATCTATGAAACCCTTTCATAATTACCACCATACTCTGATCAGAGATTTCAACCTACATACACATGAGAACACATAAGATATCCATACCCAAAGGTAAGCGGTGAATCCCCGACTACAATGCATAGACTCCTATATGTTTCGACAGAACACCCAACCTTGCCACCTGATGACCCCATGAGAGTCGGTAAACAAGTCAAAGTGTAATTCTAGCACATAGAGTCTCAATGTTGTCCCGGGTCATAAGGACTAATGGCGTACAACCATAAACTAGAACTTTTCCACTCGATAAGTGAGAACCACTTGGAAAGTCTTTCATGGAGGGTTGTTCAGTGCACTCTACCAGGAGCACCTATCTGCATGCTCGACATCACAATGTCCCTTATCAATGAAACATGGTACTCACATCGTAGATACTAGTCTCGAACTCGAGCGGCCTATATCCTTCATAGTGGCGGCTGAATCGACTAGGAACCGTTTAGGATATACAGTATTACAAATATGAGTTTCATGATACTCATCATATGAGCATCTCATATTCTTTCTACTATTTGTATATTCAAGGGCTTTATCTATGCAACTAGCATGGGTATACAGATAAAGAAGTGCCAAAATGATAAATTCAAATATTATTAAAATAAAGACTGTTATACATAGAGTTTCATTGTGAACACTCGGCCAACACTTGGCTCGACGTGCACCTACTCTAACAGAAGAAACATACATATCAAGTCGTGACAACAATGAATCTTTAAACCATGTCATATAATAGCATATATTCATGTTCATTTTTGTACTTGAGCCTCATTAGTTGACCTGTACTACTGTGCTTACTTTATTATATAGCTACTACTGTGTTGGACGTCAGGGAGCAACCTTTAGCAACCCGACGCCCCATGAACATATATTGGCCAATAGCTTTGGTAGACTTAAAGCCACTCATGATGTCAACAAGCTCTATATCATGTAAAAATCAATCATTTTCCTTTCATATTCATGTTCATGTTCATTACATAGCACCCATCTTCAATATTCACGAGTTCCTTTCATATTCAATACATAACAATGGAATATGGTGCTATGTTTGCAACAATAAGATACTAACAATGTACATATAGCAATAAACAATCGGAAGTATTTGAAATCAAAATATTACTCATGTATTACTTGAAGAACATGCCAACTTACAGTCCAAGCGTACGAATACTTGTTTGAGACGATGTCTATCAGTCCTATGCTGTAAATAAACCAATAGTTCAGTTACTATTTCTAGACAAGGTGAAATTTACCCGTCTACATGAAGAACCACTAAAAGAGAAGAAAACTTACACCCTTAGGAAACTCTTGGGATGGAGAACTAAGTTCTAACCTCAAAATGATGAAAAGAATGAAGAAGAAAGCTTTTGGGAGAAAGAAATCTTGTTTCCTTCGAGTTCTTGCTGGTAAAGTGGTGAAGAAATGGTTGGAATGGCTTAGAAAGTCGATCCTTATCTTTTTATACAGTGCCGGGAGCATATGCGCGACATTTTGAGCGCATATGCGCGGCCCGTTCTGCCCTCCCGGCGCACATGCGTGAATTATGGCACATATGCATGCCACATTCTGCCACAAAACTCATTTTTAACTTCCGAATTAGCAAAGGTGGTCAACATGAAAGTTGAACCATATGTGTTTTCTTAAATCTCTCACTAATTTCGGGTCATTTGGAGGTCTGAGTAAAAATTTATGCACATTCTCCCAACATGTGTCAGTGCAGGAACAACGAAACACACGACACACTTCGGGCCACTTTTGGCTCGTCTTCCCTAATGATTTGGACAAAACCCAAAACGCGAAAGTTGTAGCATTATATCTTATCTTTATAATGGTTAAGGCCTCACACAATTTGGATCAATATTCAAATCATTATGCTAAAACCCGTAACAACTACGACAATTTCGTCTCATTTCCTGCAGTCCTATACCAACTTTTATTACACTACTTCTACCTACACCTCTTACTACCACTATTTTAACACATATTCATTCTCAATACACCATAGACAATATAAAAATCATGTTCAATCTCAATATTAATACATCAATCATCACGTGAAATCTAATGAGCTAAATAACTACATAATAAACGACATAAACGCATTATTATCATTTGTACGAGTAATCGGGCATTACAGAATCCTCCGCTCCTTTCTGTAACAATCGAGTCATATTCATAGCAGATATCAAAGGAATTCTGGCTCGATAACCTTTACCGTAAAATTTCCACTCATCAGCCATCTCCGGTCTGAATCTCACAATCTTGTGGAAACAATCCACAGTGGCTTTGTAATTGGTTAACATATCGATACCGATAATATAGTCAAAATCAGACAACCCAAGCACAATACAATCTTTCTCAATCTCATGCCCATCATACTGTAGCATACAATGTTTCACAGACTTCACTGATATCAAACCTGTCCCCAAAGGGGAAGAGACAGACACTAAAGCAGGTAATGACTCAATAGGCAATGCACGACTCAATGCAAATCGCTCAGATATAAATGTAGGCGATGCACCAGTATCTATCAATACATAAGCAGGGTAACCAGAAATAAAACAGTTACCTGCAACAACATCGTCAGGTGCATCCTGAGCATGCTCCTCAGTCAAAGCGAACACTCTGGCCTTCTGTCTAGGAGGCTGGCTAACTGTCTGGCTCCCTCCTGGCCTCTGCTGTGACTGAACTGGTGCTGGCTGGAACGAGTGAACTGCAGATGGTCGTCTACCAGTCTGAGCTACTGATCCAGATGACTCGCCACCCTGGGATCTCTGAGTATCTCTCTGGGGACAAACTCGAGCAAAATTTCCTTGCTGTCTACAAATACGGCAACTTCCGAACACTCCTCGGCACTGCTCTATGGAATGCTTCCCTCCACAAGTGCTACAGTAAGGTCCTGTATAACTCTGGCCTTGACCGGTCTGTCTCGAGCCGCTAGAACTGGATGACCTGCTTCCAGATCTTTTGAACTGCTTTCCTCTCGCATTCAGGAATTCTTTCTTTCCACCACTTCTGCTGCCACTCTCAAATCGAGGAGGTGGTTGCTGCGGTCTCGGTGCTGGGGGCACAAACGAAGCTCCTCTCTGTCTCATCAGACCGGTTTCGGCTCCTTTTTCTCTATTCAAGGCATCAGTAAAATTATTCGGTCTTCCAGTGTTCACCAAATTAAAGATTTCAGGATTAGGGCCATTAATGAACTGGTCCGCAACAGCCTCGTCATTCTCGGCCACATGTGGAGCAAATCGTAGCAGTGTAGAGAACTTGGCCACATATTCTTCGATGTTCAGCTGACCCAGTCTCAAGTTTGCAAATTCTGCTCACTTATCCTTCTTGTACGACACTGGAAAGAATCTCTGATAAAACTCAGTTCTAAATACATTCCAGGTAATAACTGTACCTCGATGCTCCAATGCCCGCTTTGTTGTAATCCACCAGTTCTTTGCCACATCATGAAACTGGTGCCCTATCATTTTCACTCTCCGCTCATCCGTATAATCCAAGGACTCAAACATCATCTTAATGTCGTCTAACCAACTCTCGCAATCAACTGCAGTCTCAGTACCCTTAAGAGTCGGTGGATGGAATGACTGAAATCTCTTCAGCGACGTCTCTATCGGTGTTGCTGTCACATCCATTGGAGGAGTCGAAGTACTATCCTGTTCTGGTATTCTTCGGGGAGGCATATCTGATTACCAAAAAGGTTAGCATTCATAATTGACAAACTTGTCTCAGTCCCTTTCTGATCATCCTACCTCTGATCAAGAATCGGTTCTAATCCATTCTCAATAATACACATTACCATATCAAAATCAGATAATCAGGTAGACATGTATTAAAGCAGTAAATCATGCTAGCAATCAAAAGCAAGGAAAGAAAACTCAATCTACCTCGCTCACTTGCTCCCATCTCAATCTAAAGGATCTATCGCTCTGATACCACCTGTTGTGGGGACCCGGACGCTAATCATGTTCTTAATCATCATTGGGACAATTTAATCAATTGTAATAAACAAGGTCTAATTTTTTTTATACAATATTAAATGCGGAACGTATTGGAATTCAATCTAATATACATATCAGTATAAAAGTACATGTCTTGTACAACATACATTAAACTTAAACTAAGGTTCAACAACTAAATGTCCAGTGTTGAATCCTATCTACAGCAACGT
Source organism: Primulina eburnea (assembly GCF_022965805.1). NCBI lineage: Eukaryota > Viridiplantae > Streptophyta > Magnoliopsida > Lamiales > Gesneriaceae > Primulina > Primulina eburnea. Next base: position 16,647,097 of record NC_133112.1, on the reverse strand, counting down.
CAAAGTCCGTAGTCTCCACTCTAAATACGATCTCTCATCATCTCCTCGACCCTGATCCTGTCCCACCTGTTGTCATGTACACATACAAACACGACAACAGCCGGATAACTCCGGTGAGAAATACATCCCAGTATAAATCAACGAAACATGCAATCATATAAACAATGTTAAAGAATGTAATAAATATCAGGAACATGTATCAAAATTTGAAACATAATCAATATAAAATCATTAATCAGACTCGTGACTCCACGTCTCAGACTAGACTCAATCCTAGTCTAGGGATCCCGGTTTGCAGACGTTGGCATTCCATATCGAATATGAGTAATAGAAGAAACTCCAATTCTATTCAACATCGATATAACCAAACATCCGGTGTCTTGACCTATCCGTCACAGACTTAGGCACTTTTGTCAATTCACTATCCTGTGACAATGTGCAATGTTCCAGTAACGATTCCATCACTATCTGGCACCTATGTCACATGATCACTCGTCTAATACTCGTCTAATACATGCTTTCTATAAATCAATAGAACAAAAATATCAATTTAAATCAATGCACACAATAACAATAAGTATGTGGTTTAAGGAAGCTCAAGTATATCATACTCGAGTCGTTCTCCCGGCACCACATTGACTTATACCTTTCTTTTATTGCGGTTCTGACATCGTTCCGTCAGGAATTCAAAGTCTATCAACACTCAATATGGCAAAGATAATATCAATAATATCATGTCAATATACTGCCCAGATCAATACCGAATCTGATAAATCTAGATTTAACTCAAAATCAACAGCATAACGGAACGATCCCGATATTCTCTTCAACACAACATTAGCAGATAATAATTACAATCCATAACTGATATCCAGTACAATCTGTAATAAATCCATAACTCAAATCTGACCCAATATCAATCAATATAATGTGAAAAACCATAAAAATTCCATAATCAAACCGTTTCTCAATCTGACTTCGATTCTACGATGTCTAACATGTCAAGAACATCATATATGAATCCTATTCAATTCTGACAATAGCATAATTTAAAATGATATCATAAATTAATCAAACTTACGGTCTGTAGTAACTTTCAACGATAGGATCACAGTATTGAAGTCAGATTACAATTCAGACGGATGGATTTTGCACGATTGACACTTGAAGCACAAGAAGCTAAACTTTCTCCCGTAAGCTCTCGTTCCTTTCTCCCTTGTTATCTGATAGGTTTAGGTGCTTGTTATATATTTATATATATATATATATATATATATATATATATATATATATATATATATTGCATGTTCAAGGGGCAAGTGGCTTCACATATGTACTGCACGTCTCGCGCATATGCACGACATCACTCGGCGCATATGCGCGAGATACTATGTCTCGGCGCGTGCCTACACGGAAGCTCGCGCATATGCGCGCCCTCATTTGACGCATATGCACGAGGCCCCTTTTCCATTCTTCACAACTCTCGGGTACCCTCGCGCATATGCGCGGATACACTTCGGGCATATGCGCGAGGTTCTCTGCCTGCCTCGCGTAATATGAGCCCAGTCCGGTCGCGCATATGCGCGAGGTGCTCTCTCCTCGCCATAATTCTATCTTATTTCCTCATATCTTGGTCTAATCCGTACCATCTATAATCACATTACAATTACCAACAAATCATATCAAAATACAGTAATCAAAATCTCGGGCATTACTAAAGCCATCCCAAGAGAGGGTATGGAAGTTTGCTACCACTGACGCGCTCTCCCACCACAGTCTGGCGTCCCCAGTCAGTAGAAATGTGGCCACCTGACCCTATCTGCATATTGCAACTCCATAGATGCAAAATTCACCTCGATGGATTTAATCCATCCCTCAGCTAACATCGGGTCAGTGGTCCCCGAGAACTCCTTTGGGCTCATCCGTCTGAACCTCTCGTATACTGTTTCTGGTCTGGGCCTTGCTTCGGTATTTGTTGCGGCCTGGTTCCCCGTAAACTGTGCGAAGAACCGAGTCATTCCTGCAAGCATCTGTGCCTGCATATCTGGCGGTGGAGGTGGGGGATTGGCCCTCTCCTCATCTCGAGGCTCTTGGCCCTCTTCCCTTGCTTCACGGTTAATAATGCGTCTAGGAGGCATACTGTTCCAACAATTTACCTAACACGTAAACCCCTGATGCATGAACATGATATCGAAAATATAAGATGCACGTAAATTGAACTTAAAACATGGACATGCTGAAATCATGGCTTAATGCTTAATACATGGAATAATTCAAAACCTTAAAACTTACAGACTTGAGGTGTGACTTCGTGAGTTTCTTGCGACTGGCAGTAGGCATAACCCTTTACAAGAACACCGCTCTGATACCAACTGTAACGTACCGTACTTTTTACTACTTGAAATTTGCGGAAAAATAAAAAAATTTCTTAAATAATTCGTGAACCTTTAAAATTCGATAAAATAAACCGTACGTCTCAAAATTTGTTGCAACAAAAGATTTGAAAATAAAGTTTGACAAAAGTATTTGAGCATTTTCATAAAAGTTGAAAAACTTGGGCGGTCCTCGGGTTTAGCCTCCTGCTCAGTCCAAGCCTGCTCCTTGGTCCCCACCCCTTCTCTCCTCGAAAACATCCTCACCTGCATCGATCAAGTCTAGTGAGTCTAAAGACTCAACCCGTAAAAACTGGAAGTAACGAATAATACGTAATAAAGCCACATGCAACTTCAAAATAGCGTATACATACTTGAAACTTGAAATTGCCATAAACTTGAACATACATACATAATATAGACGTGCCATAATGTGAAAACTTTTCATAAACATGCTTGCATATTTGTACATACTTGAACATACATAAACTTCATCATTTTTGCGTAGAGGCATGTTTCAAAGCAAGTGACCCATAACATAAATCACCTGATCAGACTAAACCCAATACTGGGCTGACAGGGAAGAATCTACTGCCACATACATGAGATCTTTGTTCAAACTTTAACGGGTGGATTGGTCCATGTACATGCTTTAACGCTTTCCAATTCTGATCTAAACCCGTTCAAGATTTAATGGGGTGGATTGGTCCCTGGTCATGCTTTACCGCTTTACAATCCCATACATAAATTTGGTCACAAGACATTTAGCATACCTCAAAAACTTAAAAGTAATTTCTTTTGCACGTCAACATACTTACTTGGCGTTGAGGGATTCGTTGGATCTCGCTTGGGGCCACTGCTGCACATACTAACATGAATATAAATACCTAACTTGCATACTTAGACGTAGGTATTCTTGCTCACCACCGAATTAAATAGATAGCTTATGACATTCTAGATCACTCGGGACTTGACCTCGTTAAATCGTCGTACTAACCAATGACATCGAACTCCGAACAATTTCTAAAATGATGTGTGAACATTTTCCACAAAAATAAAAGACATGAACCCACTATAGATGTAATGCCCGGAAATTTAATCCTAATAATCTGTAATTATTAAATTATAATTTGATATGATTATAAGAGGATTAATCGGGACACGAAATAAGAATACGTGTGGAAACGTATGTGCGAGGACAGTAGCATTGGCGCACATGCGCAACAGAACGCGCGCACATGCGCCAAGCAGACAGTAGGCCTCGCGCATATGCGCGGCGTGTATCCGCGCATATGCGCGACACAACCCGAGAGTTGTGAAGAAATCCTCGCGCATATGCGCGGAAGAGTGTCGTGCATATGCGCGAATCCCCGTGAAGCTACGCGCTGAAACAGAATTTCTCGCGCATATGCGCGAGACGTGTTGCATGGAGAATTGGCCATTTGCTTTACATGCGTGCAGGTGTGCATATATATATATACAAACGTATGAATCATTCAGAAAAACGAGAATTCCTGAGAAAACATTGATCCTAAATATTTGAATTCGATTCGCGAGAAATCCGTCTGAATTGTAATCCGACTTCGGTACCGAGTTCCTAGCAACGTAAACTACAACTTGACGTAAGTTTTACTACGTTTTGACATGCTTTGAAATTATGATGTTGTCAGAATTGAATGGAATTCATATATGATGTTCTTGACATATTAGACATCGTAGAATCGAAGTCAGATTGAGAAACGGACTGATTATGGAATTGTTATGAATTTTTAGGGTATATTGATTTATACCGGACAGATTTGAATTGTGATTGAATTACAGATTGTAATGGATATGAGTTATGATTTGTAATTGATGTCTATTGATTTGGTATTGACGGGGATATTGAGATTGTACCGTTATGCCGTTGATTTTGAATTAAATCCAAATTGATCAGATTGTTATTGATTTGAAAGGTATATTGATATGAGATTATTGGTATTGCCATTGTCAGATTTAGGGATTGACAGAGTTTGGATTCCAGACCGAAACTGCAACGAAAGGTATAAGTCAATGTGTATTGGGACATCGACTCAAGTAGGATGTACTTGAGTTTCCCTAAATCACATACTTATTAATCGTTTATCATTGTGTTTAATGATTTGATTTAAATGCTTGTTCTATGGATTTATAGGAGCATGCATTAGATGAGTAATCTTGTGACAGAAGTACCTGATAGTGGCAGGTAACCACGGGTACATTGCACGATGTCACAAGATATGGCGATAGACCATAGTCTATGACGGATGCGTCTGGACACTGGATGTTTGGTTATATCGACTTGGATAGAACTGGAGTCTTTTCTATTACTGTTTGTCGATATAGGAATGCCACATCTGGACACCGGGATCCCTAGGCTAGGATTGAGTCTAGTCTGAATCGTGGAGTCATGGGTATTGTCTACAGATTGATATTGTTTACATTTCTGATTTTGATATGTATTACTGTTATCTGTTTCCTGCTTGGTATTGAATATATAACTGCATGTTCTTTGATTTATACTGGGATTTATTCTCACCGGAGTTATCCGGCTGTTGTCTTGTTTGTATGTGTACATGACAACAGGTGGGACAGGTTCAGGGTCCAGGAGATGAGGAGAGATCGTGATTAGAGTGGAGGCTCCGGACTTGGATTGTATATAGGGTTTGAACACTTGATAGTAGTTGTTGAACCTTAGTTTGTACTGAATTGTAGACGGTACAGGACTTGTACTTTATAATATAATGAGTTGTATATTAGATTGTTGTCACTACGTTCCGCATTTTTTTAAAAAAAATTTAGACCCTGTTTTATAATTGATTAATTAGTCCCAATGACGATTATGACTATGATTAGCGTCCGGGTCCCCACAACAGGTGGTATCAGAGCTATAGATCCTTGAGATTGAGATAGGAGCTAGTGAGCGGGGTAGATTGAGATTTTCTTTCCTGCTTTTGATTGCTAGCATGATTTACTGCCTTATAATACATGTTTATCTGTTTATCTGATTTGATTTGAAAACATGTGTTATTGAATATGAATTGGAGCTAATTCTGGATCAGCAGTAAGATGATCGGAAGAGGATTGAAACCGGATTTTGTTTGGGGGTTACTAATCCTTTTGAGTTTCAGATATGCCTCCGAGAAGAGTACCGGAGCAGGGTAGTACATCGAACCCTCCCATGGACGTTACAGCCACACCCATGGAGACACTTTTGAAAAGATTTCAGTCTTTCCATCCACCTACGCTGAAAGGAACCGAAAATTCAGTGGATTGTGAAAGTTGGCTGGATGATATTGAAATGATGTTTGATTCGTTGGAATATACTGATGAGAAGAGGGTGAAACTGATAGGACACCAATTGCATGACATTGCCAAGAACTGGTGGATCAACACAAAAAGGGCATTGGAACACCGAGGTACGATTATTACCTGGAGTGTATTTAGAACTGAATTCTATCAAAGGTTCTTTCCAGTGTTTTATAGGAAAGATAAGGGAGCCGAATTCGCCAACCTGAGACAGGGCCAGCTTAATATTGAGGAATATGTGGCCAAGTTTTCTTCACTGTTGCGCTTTGCTCCACATGTGGCGGATCATGACGAGGCTGTGGCGGATCAGTTCATTAACGGCCTGTATCCGGAAATATCCACCTTGGTAAACACGGGAAGTCCGAACAATTTTACCGATGCTTTGAATAGAGCCAAAGGAGCCGAAGCCGGTCTGATGAGACAGAGAGGAGCTTCGTTTATGCTTCCAGCACCGGGTTTCCTGCAACCACCTCCTCGATTTGAAGGTGGCAGCAGTAGTGGTGGAAAGAAGGACTTCTTGAAGACGAGAGGAAAGCAGTTCAAGAAGTCAGGGAGCAGTTCTTCTAGTTCTGGGAGTCCTCGACAGAGCCAGAGCTATACCGGACCTATTTGCAATACTTGTGGAGGGAAGCATTCCACTGAGCAGTGCCGAGGAGTGTTTGGCAGCTGCCGTATTTGCAAGCAACAGGGACACTTTGCTCGAGTATGTCCCCAGAGAGGTGCCCAGGGGTTCCAGGCAGCTGAGTCATCTGGATCAGCGACTCAGGCAGGTAGACGACCATCTGCTGTTCATTCTTTTCAGCCAACACCGTCTACCCAGTCACAGCAGAGGACAGGAGGAAGCCAGACAGTAAGCCAGCCTCCGAGACAGCAGGCCCGAGTGTTTGCTCTGACCGAGGAGCAGGCACATGATGCACCTGATGATGTTGTGGCAGGTAACTGTTTCATTTCTGGTTATCCTGCGTACGTATTGATTGATACTGGTGCATCACATACATTTATTTCTAAGAGGTTTGCATTGAGTCATGCATTACCTATTGAGTCATTATCTGCGATAGTGTCGGTTTCCTCTCCGTTAGGGACATGTTTAATATCAGTGAAGTCTGTGAAAGCTTGTACACTGCAGTATGATGGGCATAAGATTGAGTTGGACTGTATTGTGCTTGGGATATCTGACTTTGATTGTATTATCGGTATTGATACACTGACCAAGTACCGAGCTACAGTCGATTGTTTCCACAAGATTGTTCGATTCAGACCTGAGATGGCTGAGGAGTGGAAATTTTACGGTAAGGGTTCTCGAGCCAGAATTCCTTTGATATCTGCAATGAATATGACACGATTATTGCAGAAAGGAGCGGATGGATTCCTGGTATATTCAGTTGATTTACTGAAATCGAGCCCATCATTGGCGGACTTGCCGGTGGTGTGCGAATTTGCTGATGTCTTTCCAGATAAGATTCCTGGATTGCCTCCGATTCGAGAGATAGGCTTCAGCATCGAATTGATGCCAGGAACAGTTCCGATCTCGAGGGCTCCTTACCGGATGGCACCGATCGAATTAAAAGAATTAAAAGAACAATTGGAGGATTTGCTGGCCAAGGGGTATATCAGACCGAGTGTATCTCCTTGGGGTGCTCCAGTACTGTTCGTGAGGAAGAAAGATGGGTCGATGAGACTTTGTATAGATTACCGGCAACTGAACAAGGCAACGGTAAAGAATAAATATCCATTGCCTCGTATTGATGATTTATTTGATCAGTTGCAGGGTTCTTCGGTGTATTCCAAGATCGACTTGAGATCTGGATACCATCAATTGAGAGTCAGGGACTCTGATATCTCTAAGACTGCATTCAGAACCAGGTATGGACACTATGAATTTATTGTCATGCCATTTGGTTTGACGAATGCACCGGCGGTATTTATGGGATTGATGAACCGCGTCTTCCAGAAATATTTGGATGATTTTGTTATCATATTCATTGATGATATATTGATTTATTCAAAGAATATGATTGAACATGCTAATCATCTGAAGATTGTGTTGCGAACTTTGAGGACGGAGAAACTGTATGCTAAACTGTCGAAATGCGAGTTCTGGTTGAAACAGGTGATATTTCTGGGACATATTATATCCGGAGACGGTATATCAGTTGATCCCAGTAAGGTTGAGGCAGTGATTTCGTGGCCGAGACCGACATCTGTACCAGAAATACGCAGTTTTATGGGTTTGGCAGGATATTATCGCCGATTCATTAAAGATTTTTCTAGTATGGCCAAACCAATTACGCAGTTGACTCAGAAGAATGATCTGTTTGTTTGGTCAGAAGACTGTGAATCCAGTTTTCTGGAATTGAAAAAGAGACTAACCAGTGCAACGGTGTTGACTATCCCGTCAGGTACTGGTGATTTTGTTGTTTATTGTGATGCATCTCACCGAGGATTGGGTTGTGTTTTGATGCAGCGGGGGCATGTGATTGCGTATGCCTCGAGACAGCTGAAACCCCATGAATCTCGATATCCAATTCATGATCTTGAATTGGCAGCCATAGTCTTTGCGTTGAAAATATGGTGACATTACCTGTATGGTGAGAAGTTCGAGATTTATTCTGATCATAAAAGTTTGAAATATCTCTTTTCACAGTCACAATTGAATATGAGACAGCGGAGATGGCTAGATTTATTGAAAGATTTTGATTGTGAAATCAAATACTATCCGGGAAAATCTAATGCAGCAGCAGATGCACTAAGTCGAAAGGTATGTTCTCTATCCTTATCGACTATGGGAGTCTCGAATTTGATTGAGGACTGCTGTTTGTCTGGACTAGTATTTGAGATAGATAAGAGACCAATGAGATTATATACTATTCAAGCGGAACCAGAGCTGATTGTGAGAATTAAAGCGGCTCAAAAAGATGATCAGAATATACAGAAGTTGATTGCTATGGTTAGACCTGGACATCGATCGGAATATCAGGTTCAAAATGGTATTTTGTATGTGAATAATCGTCTTGTGGTGCCGAATGTTTCGAATTGAGACAGCAGATACTGACAGAAGCGCACAACAGTCGATTTAGCATTCATCCTGGTGGCAGGAAAATGTATAATGACTTGAAGACACAATATTGGTGGAAACAAATGAAAGCGGACATTGCTACATTTGTATCAAAGTGTCTGAATTGCCAACAGGTGAAAGCTAAAAGAAAGAAACCAGGAGGATTGTTGCAAAGTTTGTCCATTCCTGAATGGAAATGGGATCACATTTCCATGGATTTTGTGACCCAATTACCGAGATCCTCCCGAGGTTTTGATGCAATTTGGGTCGTGATTGATCGATTGACTAAATCTTCATGTTTTATTCCAAACAAAATGACATATAGATATGATCAGATGGCCGATATCTATGTCAGAGAAGTTTTTAGATTGCATGGAGTGCCGAAATCTATTGTTTCAGACCGTGACCCTCGGTTTACTTCGCACTTCTGGCAGAGTCTGCAGCAAGCTCCCGGTACGAAGTTACATCTAAGTACCACATATCACCCACAGACTGACGGACAATCAGAGCGTACGATCCAGACATTGGAAGATATGCTGAGAGCTGTAGTGCTGGATTTTAGCACTAATTGGCAAGATGCATTGCCACTTTGCGAGTTTTCGTACAACAACAGCTATCAGACGAGTATTGAGATGGCCCCATTTGAAGCGTTGTACGGAAATAAATGCAGATCCCCATTGTATTGGGATGATATCTCTGAAGTTCCTGAGACTGGACCTGATATGATCAGAGATATGACTGAAAAAGTGAAATTGATTCAGAAGAAAATGAAGGCAGCCCAGGACAGACAAGCCAAATATGCCAACCTTCGACGTAGACCGTTGGTATTTGAGGCAGGAGACCGAGTGTTCCTGAAGATTTCACCTTTTAGGGGTGTTGTCCGATTTGGAAAGAGAGGGAAGTTGCCTCCACGATACGTCGGTCCTTATGAGATTCTCGAGAAGATAGGAGATCGTGCCTACTGACTAGCATTGCCGCCTTCTTTATCTGGAATACATGATGTCTTTCATGTATCGATGCTGCGGAAATATCTCCCTGATGATTCACATGTTATGCAACTAGACGAGACCGAGCTGGACGAGACATTGAGTTATGTCGAGAAACCGATTCAGATCATCGATCGTAAAGAAAAACAGCTCAGAACAAAGACGATTCCTCTTGTGAAAGTTCAATGGACTCGTCATGGTATCGCAGAAGCTACTTGGGAGACTGAGTCGGATATGAGACAAGAATTCCCAGCATTATTTCACTGATGTAAATTTTTGTGTACGGTTTGGTATATACACTCCTTATTAATACGATTGATTGCTTGTGATTTCGAGGACGAAATCGTATCTTAGGGGGGGAGAAATGTAATGCCCGGAAATTTAATCCTAATAATCTGTAATTGTTAAATTATAATTTGATATGATTATGAGAGGATTAATCGGGACACGAAATAAGAATACGTGTGGAAACGTATGTGCGAGGACAGTATCATTGGCGCACATGCGCAACAGAACGCGCGCACATGCGCCAAGCAGACAGTAGGCCTCGCGCATATGCGCGGCGTGTATCCGCGCATATGCGCGACACAACCCGAGAGTTGTGAAGAAATCCTCGCATATGCGCGGAAGAGTGTCGCATATGCGCGAGTCCCTGTGAAGCTACGCGCCGAGACAGAATGTCTCGCGCATATGCGCGGAAGGTGGTCGTGCATATGCGCGAGACGTGTTGCATGGAGAATTGGCCATTTGCTTTACATGCGTGCAGGTGTGTATATATATATATATATACACAAACGTATGAATCATTCAGAAAAACGAGAATTCCTGGGAAAACTTTGATCCTAAATATTTGAATTCGATTCGCGAGAAATTCGTCCGTCTGAATTGTAATCCGACTTCGGTACCGAGTTCCTAGCAACGTAGACTACAACTTGACGTAAGTTTTACTACGTTTTGACATGCTTTGAAATTATGATGTTGTCAGAATTGAATGGAATTCATATATGATGTTCTTGACTTATTAGACATCGTAGAATCGAAGTCAGATTGAGAAACGGACTGATTATGGAATTGTTATGAATTTTTAGGGTATATTGATTTATACCGGACAGATTTGAATTGTGATCGAATTACAGATTGTAATGGATATGAGTTATGATTTGTAATTGATGTCTATTGAATTGGTATTGACGGGGATATTGAGATTGTACCGTTATGCCGTTGATTTTGAATTAAATCCAAATTGATCAGATTGTTATTGATTTGAAAGGTATATTGATATGAGATTATTGGTATTGCCATTGTCAGATTGAGGGATTGACAGAGTTTGGATTCCAGACCGAAACTGCAACGAAAGGTATAAGTCAATGTGTATTGGGACATCGACTCAAGTAGGATGTACTTGAGTTTCCCTAAATCACATACTTATTAATCGTTTATCATTGTGTTTAATGATTTGATTTAAATGCTTGTTCTATGGATTTATAGGAGCATGCATTAGACGAGTAATCTTGTGACAGAAGTACCTGATAGTGGCAGGTAACCACGGGTACATTGCACGATGTCACAAGATATGGCGATAGACCATAGTCTATGACAGATGCGTCTGGACACTGGATGTTTGGTTATATCGACTTGGATAGAACTGGAGTCTTTTCTATTACTGTTTGTCGATATAGGAATGCCACATCTGGACACCGGGATCCCTAGGCTAGGATTGAGTCTAGTCTGAATCGTGGAGTCACGAGTATTGTCGACAGATTGATATTGTTTACATTTCTGATTTTGATATGTATTACTGTTATATGTTTCATGCTTGGTATTGAATATATAACTGCATGTTCTTTGATTTATACTGGGATTTATTCTCACCGGAGTTATCCGGCTGTCGTCTTGTTTGTATGTGTACATGACAACAGGTGGGACAGGTTCAGGGTCCAGGAGATGAGGAGTGATCGTGATTAGAGTGGAGGCTCCGGACTTGGATTTTATATAGGGTTTGAACACTTGATAGTAGTTGTTGAACCTTAGTTTGTACTGAATTGTAGACAGTACAGGACTTGTACTTTATAATATACTGAGTTGTATATTAGATTGTTGTCACTACGTTCCGCATTTTAAAAAAAAAAATTTTAGACCCTGTTTTATAATTGATTAATTAGTCCCAATGACGATTATGACTATGATTAGCGTCCGGGTCCCCACAATAGAACTCGAAAAGAAGAAAGAACAAAATATTTTTACAGATGGGGCCGCGTTCCGACGGTAAAACCTTACCGTTCGAGCGCTAGGGTCCGCTGGACACTACTCTCGGGAATAAAGGATGGCGCTCGGGAGGTAAGAAATTACCGCTTGGGCACCGAGCTTACAAAAATAAAACTCTCATCACTGAAGGTGGCGCTCGGGCGGTAATAAATTACCGCTCAGGCGTCGAATGTACTGTGCTCCGCGATTTAGAAACTTATTCTCCCCAAATTTGATTACGCCGACAGTGAACAACGCCTCGAGACCCATCTTAGGACACTAAGACACCAACTCGACTCCACAAAACGACCCTAACGTTCTCAAAGAAAAGACGCACAACACGTACCGCAATACACCCATAAACTCAAATTTTGACACCAATTGTTACCTACGATTTCTAGTGCAACCAACGACTATCGACACGAAACGAAACATCAGAACTCATCCCAAACTCATATTCCATATACCTAAACACAACAGCGATCACCCGTCGATCCCCAGCGAAGCCTGCAACAATAAAACTTCGAGAACACATCAATATCATAATTTTCTGAAAACGCAGTTTAAGCATTCCCACAAAAATCACCATAACTCGCTCAATTGTTATCCAATTAAATCGAATTTACTGTCAAATAAAAGGTATCGAAAAGTTCTACAATTTTCATGTTGAAAGTTTTCTCGAAAATGCGACCGAAAAATCTCAGTTTTAAATATGACAGCAAAAATCGAGATTTGTGATCCAAAAACCGTTTCAAAATTTATCCAAACATCATTGCTCAAACTTCTACACATCATACATGTATTTTTTTATGCATAGATAACAACACAACGCATAATATGACGAGATCGATCCAGAAATAACAGAATATACGTGCCTTTGATGATTAACAATACCGAAACGACGATACCGACGCGGGGAAAGATGCGATGGACGATCCGGGACGAACGTGACACTATTTTCCTTTAAGAAAAGCGACGAAATTTGCAGGGAGATTTTTCAGAGAGAGTGGGGCGGCTGCTCTTGGTTCTTAGAACCCTAAAATTTTCACTCAATTTCTGAAAATAAAATGTGTAGGTGTGTGTTGTGTGTTTAGGCGTGAATGTGTGTGTGTGCGTTAGTTTAGTTAATTTGGGGAATATAATATGTTAAATTAATAATTAAAAATGCTAATTAAGAGTTTAACCCCTCAATTATAAAATCCCCTAATGAAAAAAATAAGATACACAAGTGCTATACTGTAAAAGTTTTAAAATTATAAAATTCACCTAATAATTAAATTAGGCTTTAAAATACTAAAACTTAATAACTTATTTAAAATGCCCCCAACCTTAATTTAAAATAAAATATCACGTTTAAAATTGCCAAAATCTTCGCTGGTCTCTTTTCCTCGATCATGCACCGAATAATTGTCTGAAACATGAAACTCAAGGAAACATTTTAACGTGCATCACATAAACGTAAATAATTTAAAATAAATCATGCACCACTAAGACTCATTTTAAAATTAAATAAATGCTTTAATAATTAAATAAATACATGGGTTATAAGTGTATTGAATTTGGGCTCTACATGTAATCCATCTGATCTGGTAAGAACTAGAAACCAAGTTTAATTTATTTGTTCATTCAGCATTTGTTTCCCAACTGGAACAAAAAATAACTTATGAAGCTCTTGCAGATTCTAGCTGGATAAATGCTATGCAAGAAGAGCTAAATCAGTTTACCCAAAATAATGTCTGGAATTTAGTTCTAAGACCAGTTTCTAAAACCATTATAGGTACAAAGTGGGTCTACATGAACAAACTGGACGAAGATGGTTCAGTTGTGCGCAACAAAGCAAGACTGATAGCACAAGGATGTAGGAAAGAAGAAGGAATTGATTATGACAAGATATATGCACCAATTGCACGACTAGAATAAATCAGAATATTCCTCGCCTATGCTTCTTTTAAAGATTTTAAAGTATACCAGATGTATGTCAAAAGTGCTTTCCTGAATGGTCAGTTGTAGGAAATAGTGTATGTTGAACAACCACCAGGTTACGTAAATCACTCGTTTCATGTTCATGTTTATCACTTGAAAAAAGCGTTGTATGGTCTTAAACAAGCTCCCAGAGCCTACTATGAGACTTTATCAAAATTTTAACTGATCATGATTTCACCGTTGGATTAGTTGATAAGACTTTGTTCAAATTTTCAAAGAAAGATCATATTTTACTTGTGCAAATTTATGTTGTTGATATTATTTTTGGGCAAACTAACCTCAAATTATGCGAGAAGTTTGCCAAGTTAATACAGGATAAATTTGAGATGAGCTTGATGGGTGAACTGACATTCTTTCTTTGTCTGCAAGTGAAGCAACTGGAAACTGGTACATTTATCAAACAGACTAACTATACGAAGGAACTGCTTAAGAAATTTGGCATAGAGACATGTTCAGCTGCAACTACTCCCATGAGTTCATAGATAAAATTAGATAAAGATGAATGGAGAATATCAGTTGAGATGTCACTTTATAGAGGTTTAATAGGTTCTTTACTTTTTCTAACTGCTAGATGTCCTGATATTGTATTTGTTGTTTTCATGTGTGCTAGATTTCAAGCTGATCCTAAAAAATCGCATTATTTAGAAGCCAAAAAGTTTTAAAATATCTTAAAGGCACACAAAATATGTGCTTATGGTATTCTAAGGACTCATTTTTTCAATTTAGTTGGATATTCAGATGCAAATTATGCAGGATGTAAACTTGATCGAAAAAGCACCAGTGGATCATGTCAGTTTCTAGGAAACAGACTGATTTCATGGTTCAGCAAGAAGCAAACATCCATAACAACTTCCACAACTGAAGAAGAATACTTAGATGTTGGAAGCTGCTGTGCCCAACTGCTCTGGATTCAACAACAACTACTATGGAGTCATTACAGAAGAATCACCAATATTTTGTAATATTACAAGCACAATTGTTATTACATACAAACCATTTATTCATTTCAAGACAAAACATATTGACGTCAGATATCACTTCATCAGAGATCATGCGATCAAGAAGGAAATCAGACTGGAGTACATATCAACTGAACAACAAGCAACTAACATCTTCACCAAGCCACTTCCCAAGACTAAGTTTTCTTAATTTCGCAATATTCTTGGCTTAATTGATTTGTCTTAATATTATTCAGTTTGAATATATTCTTCTTATTCAGATATTATCATTTGAATATGTTCTTGTTGTTAATTAGTTATTAACAGTTTGATTGTAGAATAATAAAACACTAAAGCAATGAACAACAATGAATAAAAATATCAATTGTATTGATAATATCGATTTGCTATTACACGGTTTAATTCTTTTTCTACTACATCTTTCCAAATGGACATCCAAAGAGACATCTCCTCAGAATCAGTTCTCCTAAAACTCTCGGAAAAAGATATTTTATCTAAAATTTTATACTCCTTGATGAGCGCCAAGTAGTAGAGACCTTCATCGGGGGCAAGGTATGAAGTATGCATGACGAAGAGGACATCTCTTATAATTGATATCAGTTGTCTTTTGTTCATCCGATGAAACTAATCCATCTCTCTGAAGAGATTGGAGCTCTTGAACCTTCGTTCAGATGGACATGGTTTTTGTGAAGACAAAGTCTTCGATATCCCTCTTCCAAACTTCGTCAAATGACAGCCTCTCTGCAAGATTGGGCTGATTGGAACTGCTAGCCTTGTCCATCTACACTTATATTATCTGTTGAATTATTTTGAAATTAATGAGTTTGATCTTATTTATAGACTGAATTAAACCAACTGAAGAATACGAAGAGACTTTCATCAACCGTCTACATTTAAATTTTCGAGGATGAGATTCTCTTACTCTATTTTATGCATTTATTTAGCTGGAATATTGATTTTTAAATTGGTTAACTGATAAGACAATTGTTAGTGGGTCTTCAACTGAATTGACTTAGTTTTTAACCGATCACTCAGTTATTGACTTAACTGATCTCATCACGTAGGTTAACTGATTATCGATGAAATTCCACATTGAATGATGTGACTGTTAAAATTACGCAATTAATTATGTCATTCATTGTATAGCGATTGACAACGTGGCCCCAAATTGTCCAAACAACTTTTTTACACGTACACACGTATTATTTTATTCAAATTAATCTTGGACTAACACATATCCAAAAATTTGAACAGTCACCAACATAATTAATCAGTCGCCCTTATTCAGTTTCTTTTCTCTACGTCATTTTTAACTTTCAAAACATTCAAACAAATCATTTTTCTTTGCAGAAATTCAGAAATCAAGCAAAATGTCAAGTCGAACACCCGCATATATTCTCAACGCTATGGCTATTGAATTCGAATATGTTATCTCTGTCAAAGATAAAGAAGTTCGAAGTGTTTTTTTTTGAAACATGAAGCAGCTGGGTTGAAGAAATTTCTTGGATTGGCAACCCAGGATATTTACCAAATGAAGTTCAACAAATCTATGCCAACAACACAATCTCTACTGACGGCAAAATCATATCAACCGTCAATAACAAGATGCTGACAATAGATGAAGTATCTTTTATTTATCTCTTCCAGCAACCTTCTGATGGTTTCTCTCATTTTTCTGAGATAATGATTGCTGATATTGAAGAAATACAGACTCTCTTGTCTATGATGGGAGGAAAATCAAAGTTTCTGATCCCAAGAAAGAGCTAAAGCCAGAAATTTAGTTGCTGGCAGATATTGTGGCCAAGGGTGTACTCGCCAAGGAAGGCTCATTTGCTGCCCTAACCCTTGAGAAGTTTCAAGTGATGACTGCTATCATTAAGGGAAGGAGATCTGTTCTGAGTATAACACGCAGTATTTACTGCTTCTGACCAAAATCTTTGATATATATCAGAATTAGCAAGCATCGTTCTAGCTGCTTCTTTAAGCGTACGATTTCTTCTTTCAGCTACACAATTTTGCTGAGGTGTTCTATCTACTGAGAACTCATGCTTAATTCAAGTATTTTCTAAAAATTGAGAAAGATTTTGATTGAAAATTTCAGTCCCTCGATCAGACCTTATTCTGTGAATTTCAACTGATTTTTCATTTAATAATCTTTTAAGAAGCTTAATCAGTTGTACAGCAGTTTGATCAATTGATTTGAGAAAGATAATCCAAGTAAATCTTGAAAAATTATCAATGATTAACAAGGTGTATTTCAATCCCCCTACATTCATGACTGGTATAGAATCAAAAAGATCCATATGCAACAGTTCTAAAAATCTGGAGGAAGATTTATTACCCTTGTTTTTGAATGAAGATCTTAATTGTTTATCAAACGGAAATGCTGAAAAAATTTAATTTTCTGAAAAATCAATTTTAGACGGACCATTTATAAGATCATGATTATGAAAGAGGATCGACTACGGTGACCGGAAGCGCAACGGAAGTTTTAAAATTTTTATTTTCTTGTCGAAATTTTCGGCCACCATGAATAAATTGTGTAGCAAATACAATAAACACCAAAATGTCATACATAGGGTGTTAAGAAAAATATACCTATCAATCACAATGGATTGATGATGGCTCCAACTTAT
Source organism: Primulina eburnea (assembly GCF_022965805.1). Classification (NCBI taxonomy): domain Eukaryota; kingdom Viridiplantae; phylum Streptophyta; class Magnoliopsida; order Lamiales; family Gesneriaceae; genus Primulina; species Primulina eburnea. The sequence goes on along the minus strand of NC_133112.1, from coordinate 16,629,535 downwards.
TTGTCAAACAACTAAGCTCTTCAAAGGATGACAATCTACAAGCTTCACCTTACTTCTTGAATCCTTCCTTCAAATTAGGTCCACCACCAACAAGCTAAATCCACTCTAATTTTGCACTAGAAAAATTAGAGCATTTTTCATATGAGAAGAGAGTATATCTTCAATCATTGAAGAAACAAAAATATGGAGAGGATGAATAGTATTTTCGGCCACTATTCATGCTAGGGGAGAAGGAGAGACATTTTTTTGGTTGTGGGAAAAGTTAAAGTAAAAAAGTTGCATGCCAAGCTTTGGTTATACAAAAAGTTGTCTCCCAACCTTTCACCTCCCTTGCATGTCTTTCTATTTGGGTTTGTAACAATTACAAAGCCCATGGACTTTTATTTAAATGTCCCAAACACATTTGAGACCATTTAACCATTGCTTGATTTTATTCAAGCCCACTAGTCTAATAATTATTTTTAATTGGGCTCTACAAGACCCAATATTGTTTAATTAATTCAACACATGAATTAATTTAATTATTTGGACTCTACTAGGCCCACTAGTGTTTAATTAGTTCAACAGTTGAATTAATTTAATTTAGTCCATAATAATGTTTATGAAAATCACAATTTTCAAATACATTATTTGTTTGGCCAACTTTTAATTTAGGAACACTTCCATAAATTAAAATTTACATTTCTCTCATAGAAGTCATACTTCTATTGTGACGTCCCGAAATTTGAGATCCACATGAACCACGTGCGTGCAAGTTATTAAATTCCTTATGTATTTTATTAAATGGTTTTAATGCATGCTTAATTCACTGATTTGTGTTTTAATTCATTATTTATTTATTTGCATCATTTTTAATTAACTATGCTTATGCGATGCACAGTAAAATGTTTTCTTGAGTTTCATGATTCAGGCGAATATTCGATGCGGGATCGCGAGGAAAAGACCGGTGACGATTTTGGCAATTTTAACGTGGTATTTTATTTTTAAGTTGAGGTTGGGGTATTTTAACTAACTTATTAAGCTGTTAGTATTTTAAAGCCAAATTTATCTATCTAGTGATTTAAAAGTTTGAACTTTTAAAGTTAGCATTTTGTGTGTGTTATTTTAATTAAGGGATTTAATTAAGGGTGTGTAGTGAATTACTATTTTATTGACTTGTTAAGGGAGTTAGAATTTTAAATAGCTTGATTAATTATTTAATTAAGCAAATTGTTCCCCTAATTACTCACTCACACACGTTACACACACTCACACACACTTACACGTTTTTACACACACCAAAACACACACATTCAGATTTTATATTTTTTAAAAGAGAAAATCCTAGCGTTCTAAGAACCAAGAGCAGCCGCCCCACTCTCTGAAAAGTCCCAGCAACTTTCATGAATTTTATTACAAGATTTTAGCGCCACGTTCGTCCCGGATCGACCCTCACGCCATCTCCGCTTCGGTATCGTCGTTACGGTATTTTAAATATCAAAAGGCACGTATATTCTGTTCTTTCTGCATCGATCTTGTCATAGTATGTGTTGGGTTATTTTTATGCGTGAAAATTCATGTGTGACGTTCTTCGTTTAAGCGGAAAATGGTTTGAATGCGTTTGAAATATTTTTTTAGATCTGAAATCTCGTAACTTACTGTTCTGTTGAAAACTGCGATATTTCTGTCGGGATTTTGAGAAAACTTTCAACTAGAAAATTGTAGAACTTTTTGATACCTTTTATTTGATATAAACTTCGAGATTTTTGGATGAAAATTGAGTGAGTTATGACGTTTTTCGTGGGACAGCTCAAGCTGCGACTTTTATGTAAATTGTGTTCTTGAAGTTATTTGTGTTGCAGGCTTCGTTGGGGTTCGACGGGCGATTGTTGCTGCGTATAGGTACATTGTTTATGACGTTGAGATAATTTATGGGTGTCTCTGTTGTGTCGTTAGGCACCGAGTTAAATTAAGCGTTGTAGGAAGGAAATTGGTACCCACATCCGATTTGTGTTGTTGTTTGTGGATCGTGACTTTTGGGGGTTAACTTTAATGCTCACTTGGGTTTGATATAATACCTTAGTGTTCTAAGAAGTGTCTCGTGGTGACGTTCATAGTCCGAGGAATCGAGTCTAGAAGATTAAGCAAAAACATGTTCAGAATTTCGTAAGTTTCAACCGACAGTAGCCACACGGACCCGGACACGGACCATGGCACGGGGTCCGTGCCTTTGTTCCCTCAGCAGTGTCTAGGACCCGAGAGTACACGGACCTTCCCACGGACCCACGCACGGGGTCTGTGCCCTTCCTCCTTTGTGATGTCTTTTCTTTCCAGAGTCTACACATACCCTCATCCGGACCCTGGCACGGGGTCCGTGTCTACCCTTCATTCCGAATCCTTTTACCCTAGTCTACACGGACCCCTACACGGATGTAGGCACGGGGTCCGCGTCATTCATAAATTGGGGGAAATTATTATAGCATGTTTGAGGTTTGATGTCAGATTTTAGTGCAAGGGTTATCAAGGTCGTGTCACGGGAAATTTTAGAATGTTCTAAGAAATGATTGAGCTTGAGAGTAAGTTTGATAAATACGTCTAAGTTATGCAAGTTAAGTATGTGAATTCATGTTAGTATGTGTAGCAACGGCCCCGATCGAAGTCCAACGAATTCCTCAACGCCAAGTAAGTATGTAGACGTGCAAGAAAGAAAATATTTTAAGTTTTGGAGGTATGCTAAATGTCTTGTGACCAAAGTATGTTTAGGATTGGAAAGCGCTAAATTATGAACGGGGACCAATCCGCCCGTTAAATTATGAACGGGTTAGATCGAGGTTGGAAAGCGTTAAATTATGAACGGGGACCAACCAGGCCGTTAAATTATGAACGGGGATCTCATGTATGTGGCAGTGGATACGTCCATGTCGGCCCAGTACTGTGGTTTGTCTGATCAGGCATTTATTATGTTATGGGTCACTTGCTTTGAAACATCATCTACGCAAAATGATTATGTTCAAGTATGTTCATGTATGCAAGCATGTTTAAGAAAGTTTATGTTGATGACACGTCTAAGTATGTATGTACGTATGTTCAAGTTTCGTTATGCAAGTTCAAGTTTTAAGTATGTATGTCCTATTTTAAAGTTGCATGTGATTTTATTATGTACTACTCGTTACTACCAGTTTATACGTGTTGAGTCTTTAGACTCACTAGATTTGATCGATGCAGGTGAGTATGTTGATGAGGAGACAGGAGGTGGTGATCAAGGGGCAGGCTTGGACTGAGTGGATGGCTAGACCCGAGGACCGCAATGCTTATGTTTTATGCAAAGTTTCAAAATACTCTGATTTTTAAATATCTGGATGCGAAATATTTTGAGACAGTTTCTTTTAGCAAAATTTTATTGGTGACAGATGATTTTGAGATCTATTTTTATGAATGTTGAGTGACAGATATTTTATGGCAGACATTGAAAGTATTTTTACATTCAAGAAAATTTTTAATTTTTCCGCAAATTTTAAGTAGTAAGAGTACGGTTCGTTACAGTTGGTATCAGAGCGGTGTTCTTGTAAAGGGTTACGCCTACTGCCAGTCGCAAGAAGCTCACGAAGTCACACCTCAAGTCTGTAAGTTTTAAAATTTTAAATTATTTCATGTATTAAGCATTCAAGTCATGATTTCAGCATGTGCATGTTTTAATGCAACCACCTGTATGTTTACATGACATACGTTTTAGAGTACATGTTTATCTGTCGTTATGAATTGAGATTGGATCCTTAAAACTTTTATGCATGTTACGACATGAAATGAGAAATTATTTAATTTTCTAGCATGCTGGTGGTGGATCGGACATGAGTAAGAATTTTGCTTTTGGGCGTTTGGAAAAGTTGAAAATGATTTGTCTATATTAATTTTTGGTTAGTAGTACTGATGTTATACTTGTGGGTCATAAGTTAAACTTGACAATTATGAATGCTTTTGGGACTTGTAGATTTTCTAAGAAATTACTGATGGTTCGTTGTTGCTAGTTTAGTTAATTTTTGACGATTTCGTGTAAGGATTAATGATTCGAAGACTACGACGATCTTTGGAAGTATAAAGACGTAGAATTTATGTAAGATACATGCTCTATCTAGTTGGATTTAAGGATTCAATTGTACGAATTGAGAAATTTAAGGACCTAGGGGTAATGACCAATAGTTTTCAGGACCTAAGTGCAAAGATAAAAATTCCGAGTTTCGAGGATTTTAAGGTTTCATGAGACTAAAATCGAAGATTTTATTGGGGACCGAAATAAAAATTTTGATGAGTTTTAGGGCCAAAAATGTAAGTTTGAGAACTTTAAGGGTCAAATTGCAAATTCAGAAAATTTTGGGGATTAAATTCGAGTTTTTGAGGAAGACTTGGGTTAAATCAGTAAATTTCGAGGCTATGAGAATTGAATTTGGGTCTAATAAGCTTAAAATTTTTGAATTTTATGTTGCGAGGAACTTACACAATGGAATTAGGAACACCAAGAACTTATGGGTAAATGTGGAATTCCCAAAATTTAGGACAACTGGTACCAGGATTGCTGCCAAGATCTGTATAAGTCCAGGAGGTCTTGGGTTCTAATCCTGGGGAGGTAAAAACTCCAGTGCCTGGGCTGGAGAAGTTCTATGAGTAATGGGTAATGGGATAACCGTGAGGGGACTCAAGCCCAATCGGGAACAGCCCATTTGCATTACAAAAAACGGAGTTCTCGAACTTACATTTTTTGCCCTAAAACTCTTCAAAATTTTTATTTCCGGTCCCCAATAAAATCTTCGATTTTAGTCTCATTAAACCTTAAAATCCTCGAAACTCGGAATTTTTATATTTGCACTTAGGTCCTGAAAACTATTGGTCATTACCCCTAGGTCCTTAAAATTCTCAATTCGTACAATTGAATCCTTAAATCCAACTAGATAGAGCATGTATCTTACATAAATTCTACGTCTTTATACTTCCAAAGATCGTCTTAGTCTTCGAATCATTAATCCTTACATGAAATCCTCAAAAATTAACTAAACTAGCAACAACGAACCATCAGTAATTTCTTAGAAAATCTACAAGTCTCAAAAGCATTCATAATTGTCCAGTTTAACTTATGACCCACAAGTATAACATCAGTACTACTAACCAAAAATTAATATAGACAAATCATTTCCAACTTTTCCAAACGCCCAAAAGCAAAATTCTTACTCATGTCCGATCCACCACCAGCATGCAAGAAAATTAAATAATTTCTCATTTCATGTCGTAACATGCATAAAAGTTTTAAGAATCCAATCTCAATTCATAACGACAGATAAACATGTACTCTAAAACGTATGTCATGTAAACATACAGGTGGTTGCATTAAAACATGTACATGCTGAAATCATGACTTGAATGCTTAATACATGAAATAATTTAAAATTTTAAAACTTACAGACTTGAGGTGTGACTTCGTGAGCTTCTTGCGACTGGCAGTAGGCGTAACCCTTTACAAGAACACAGCTCTGATACCAACTGTAACGAACCGTACTCTTACTACTTAAAATTTGCGGAAAAATTAAAATTCAGGGTGATAACGATTTGAGGTAAAGTTGATCGATTAGCTAAGTTATAAGAGTAGACATTGAGTTAGCGACAATTTTTTTTTGGGAACTTAAGTTGATGTGTCATAAGTTTTAGTCATGATTGTAACAGTTAAGCTTGTACCTTTGTTGGAATTTGATTTTTCTAGAAGGTTGAGTATGGTTGATGATTAGGTTATTTGACAGACGACGCATGTAAGAATTGAGGTAGACATCTTGTCTTGGGCAATTTTTGTAAGTTTAAGTGAATATGTGTGTTGAAATTATGTTATCCAAAACTAATTGGGTTGCGTAAGGTTGAATTTCAAATTTATGGGATATTTGTTCATACGAAATTTTTGGGTGAAATAAAAACAAAAGGGAATTAGCAGTGTTCAACATAAGTTATCAATGAATGAATATTAAGATTTTTATTGAGTAAGAAATCTAAAAGATTGATATGGAGATTCTAGAATTCTATTGGTTATAAGTGGAGTTGATTTATTAGAGTTAGTCCATCATTAACAAAGGAAACTTATTAAGTTTTATACACTAGAATTAATTGAGTATTGGGGATACGTCTAAGTGGGACATTCGTTCCAATGAGGAAGGCTCAAGTGTCTTAGGCTTTAACTATATTGTAATCGTGAAGAAAATAGTTTAAGTTTGTGATTGATGCTAGAAAGTTTTTATTATTTAAGGAAAGGATCGATATTATATATTTTGGGGTTTTACGGATTTATGTTACTCGAAATTAAAGGTTGGCAGCAATTTTTATATTTGGGATGTACTCGTAAATAGCTAAGTTATATAAGTTTGTATCGTAAGGTAAATATTCGATTCAAGGATTGTAGGCCAATACTAACATATGAGGATTAAGATAAGATTTAACTTTTAAGTATATTGCTGAGGATGGAAGTTGATCAGTAACCGTTGGTGCTAAGACCTCTTAGGTTGGACTGCATAAATGCGTATGTAATAGTTCGATGAGCATTAGGGCTATGGTATAAGAAAGTAAGATACGATAAGTTTGAACCTCTATTCCTAATATTGGGAATTGTGAGAAAAGTCAGAATTCGAGTTCATAGCAAAGTAAAACTAAGACGCCATAAGTCGTTTTAAGTTGTGATTTGCAAACGAGGTTTTTGGTAGGTAATTTAATTAGATTGAAGAGACGTAAGGACAACATAAAACTTAATTTTATTCAGAGTAGCGCAGCGGTAGCGTGGATCGTTGGGATACTAGAATTAAGAATCTAACTTTTGGATTATCAAGGATAAGCGAATTTCGGGGACGAAATTCAAATTAAGGGAGATAGATTGTGACATCCCGAAATTTGAGATCCACATGAACCACGTGCGTGCAAGTTATTAAATTCCTTATGTATTTTATTAAATGGTTTTAATGCATGCTTAATTCACTGATTTGTGTTTTAATTCATTATTTATTTATTTGCATCATTTTAAATTAACTATGCTTATGCGATGCACGTTAAAATGTTTTCTTGAGTTTCATGATTCAGGCGAATATTCGATGCGGGATCGCGAGGAAAATACCGGTGACGATTTTGGCAATTTTAACGTGGTATTTTATTTTTAAGTTGAGGTTGGGGTATTTTAACTAACTTATTAAGCTGTTAGTATTTTAAAGCCAAATTTATCTATCTAGTGATTTAAAAGTTTGAACTTTTAAAGTTAGCATTTTGTGTGTGTTATTTTAATTAAGGGATTTAATTAAGGGTGTGTAGTGAATTACTATTTTATTGACTTGTTAAGGGAGTTAGAATTTTAAATAGCTTGATTAATTATTTAATTAAGCAAATTGTTCCCCTAATTACTCACTCACACACGTTACACACACTCACACACACTTACACGTTTTTACACACACCAAAACACACACATTCAGATTTTATATTTTTTAAAAGAGAAAATCCTAGGGTTCTAAGAACCAAGAGCAGCCGCCCCACTCTCTGAAAAGTCCCAGCAACTTTCATGAATTTTATTACAAGATTTTAGAGCCACGTTCGTCCCGGATCGACCCTCACGCCATCTCCGCTTCGGTATCGTCGTTACGGTATTTTAAATATCAAAAGCACGTATATTCTGTTCTTTCTGCATCGATCTTGTCATAGTATGCATTGGGTTATTTTTATGCGTGAAAATTCATGTGTGACACTCGTCGTTTGAGCGGAAAATGGTTTGAATGCGTTTGAAATATTTTTTTAGATCTGAAATCTCGTACCTTACTGTTCTGTTGAAAACTGCGATTTTTCTGTCGGGATTTTGAGAAAACTTTCAACTAGAAAATTGTAGAACTTTTTGATACCTTCGATTTGATATAAACTTCGAGATTTTTGGATGAAAATTGAGTGAGTTATGACGTTTTTCGTGGGACTGCTCAAGCTGCGACTTTTATGTAAAATGTGTTCTTGAAGTTATTTGTGTTGCAGGCTTCGTTGGGGATCGACGGGTGATTGTTGCTACGTATAGGTACATTGTTTATGACGTTGAGATAATTTATGGGTGTCTCTGTTGTGTCGTTAGGCACCGAGTTAAATTAAGCGTTGAAGGAAGGAAATTGGTACCCACATCCGATTTGTGTTGTTGTTTGTGGATCGTGACTTTTGGGGGTTAACTTTAATGCTCACTTGGGTTTGATATAATACCTTAGTGTTCTAAGAAGTGTCTCGTGGTGACGTTCATAGTCCGAGGAATCGAGTCTAGAAGATTAAGCAAAAACATGTTCAGAATTTCGTAAGTTTCGACCGACAGTAGCCACACAGACCCGGACACGGACCATGGCACGGGGTCCGTGCCTTTGTTCCCTCAGCAGTGTCTAGGACCCGAGAGTACACGGACCTTCCCACGGACCCACGCACGGGGTCCGTGCCCTTTCTCCTTTGCGATGTCTTTTCTTTCCAGAGTCTACACGGACCCTCATCCGGACCCTGGCACGGGGTCCGTGTCTACCCTTCATTCCGAATCCTTTTACCCGAGTCTACACGGACCCCTACACGGATGTAGGCACGGGGTCCGTGTCATTTATAAATTGGGGGAAATTATTATAGCATGTTTGAGGTTTGATGTCAGAGTTTAGTGCAAGGGTTATCAAGGTCGTGTCACGGGAAATTTTAGAATGTTCTAAGAAATGATTGAGCTTGAGAGTAAGTTTGATAAATAGGTCTAAGTTATGCAAGTTAAGTATGTGAATTCATGTTAGTATGTGTAGCAACGGCCCCGTTCGAAGTCCAACGAATCCCTCAACGCCAAGTAAGTATGTAGACGTGCAAGAAAGAAAATATTTTAAGTTTTGGAGGTATGCTAAATGTCTTGTGACCAAAGTATGTTTAGGATTGGAAAGCGTTAAATTATGAACGGGGAACAATCCGCCGGTTAAATTATGAACGGGTTAGATCGAGGTTAGAAAGCGTTAAATTATGAACGGGGACCAACCAGCCCGTTAAATTATGAACGGGGATCTCATGTATGTGGCAGTGGATACGTCCCTGTCGGCCCAGTATTGTGGTTTGTCTGATCAGGCATTTATTATGTTATGGGTCACTTGCTTTGAAACATCCTCTACGCAAAATGATGAAGTTATTTATGTTCAAGTATGTTCATGTATGCAAGCATGTTTAAGAAAGTTTATGTTGATGACACGTCTAAGTATGTATGTACGTATGTTCAAGTTTCGTTATGCAAGTTCAAGTTTTAAGTATGTATGTCCTATTTTAAAGTTGCATGTGATTTTATTATGTACCTACTCGTTACTACCAGTTTATACGTGTTGAGTCTTTAGACTCACTAGACTTGATCGATGCAGGTGAGTATGTTGATGAGGAGACAGGAGGTGGTGATCAAGGGGCAGGCTTGGACTGAGTGGAAGGCTAGACCCGAGGACCGTAATGCTTATGTTTTATGCAAAGTTTCAAAATACTCTGATTTTTAAATATCTGGATGCGAAATATTTTGAGACAGTTTCTTTTAGCAAAATTTTATTGGTGACGGATGATTTTGAGATCTATTTTTATGAATGTTGAGTGACAGATATTTTATAGCAGACATTGAAAGTATTTTTACATTCAAGAAAATTTTTAATTTTTCCTCAAATTTTAAGTAGTAAGAGTACGGTTCGTTACATCTATTTTTTCTTTATGATTATAAACTCATTTATAAGCCGTTCAACACATTGAACTAATTTCTCCTTTATAGAAGTCATACTTCTAATTTTTCTTTACGCTTATAAACTCCTTTATAAGCCGTTCAACACATTGAACTATTTCTCAACGGGATCTAGAATGTTAGCACTTGTGTGACCCTCAATGGTTCATTGATACATCTAGCCGTGGGTTCACATATCCGTATGATTCGGACTAAACATGTCCTTATACGAGCATACCACAATTGCCCCATTCTTACTTATCAACACCTTGATAACAAGAACGTCAGAACTCAAGTCTGATAGTACCCAACCAATCATGTTAAACGCCTAGCAGCATCGCTTACATGATTCCCTAGGTATCAAATGATAGTGCCTGCAAGAACCATTCTATTATGGTTAGCGTACAGTACGGTCCCTTCAACTCATATATCCCGACCGATTCGACAACCATTGGTTTATTGAGAGTTGTCAATGAATCGATACTATGTGTCATGTCGTAGTTGCATCGATGGTGTAATCTATGAAACCCCTTTCATAATTACCACCATACTCTGATCAAAGATTTCAACATACATACACATGATAACACATAGGATATCCATACCCGAAGGTAAGCGGTGAATCCCCGACTACAATGCATCGACTCCTATATGTTTCGACAGAACACCCAACTTTGCCACCTGATGACCCCATGAGAGTCGGTAAACAAGTCAAAGTATAATTCTAGCACATAGAGTCTCAATGTTGTCCCGGCTCATAAGGACTAATGGTGTACAACCATAAACTAGGACTTTTCCACTCGATAAGTGAGAACCACTTGGAAAGTCCTTTTATGGAGGGTTGTTCAGTGCACTCTACCAGGAGCACCTATCTGCATGCTCGGACATCACAATGTCCCCTACCAATGAAACATGGTACTCACATCGCAGATACTAGTCTCGAACTCTAGCGACCTATATCCTTCTTAGCGGCGGCTGAATCGACTAGGAACTGTTTAGAATATAAAGTATTCCAAATATGAGTTTCATGATACTCATCATATGAGCATCTCATATTCTTTCTACTATTTGTATATTCAAGGTCTTTATCTATGAAACTAGCATGGATATACAGATAAAGATTTGCCAAAATAATAATTTCAAATATTATTAAAATAAAGATTGCTTATACATAGAGTTTCATTGTGAACACTCGGCCAACACTTGGCTCGACGGACACCTACTCTAACAATCTCCCACTTGCACTAGAGCCAACTACCCATATGCTTCAAACCCATTGATTCACGATGCATTTCGAATAATGGTCCAGGTAAAGGCTTAGCTAGTGGATCAACAACATTGTCTGCGGAGCCGACTGTGTCAATCGACACTTCTCCTTTTCCCACAATCTCTCACCGGATGTGGTAATTTCTCAATACATGTTTGGATTTCTGATGAGACCTAGGCTCCTTTGCTTGAGTTATAGCTCCCGTGTTGTCACACAACACCGGGACAAGAGCAACTCCATTAGGAATGACGCCCAACTCTTGGACGAAATTCCTTATCCTAACAGCGTCCCTTGCTGCATCCGATGCAGCAATGTATTCGGCCTCTGTGCTGGAATCCGCAGTATTGTCTTGCTTGGAACTCTTCCAAGAGACAGCAGCACCATTGAGCATGAATACAAACCTAGAGGTTGACTTCGAGTCATCGATATCGCTTTGGAAGCTAGAGTCGGTATAGCCTTCCAATTTCAGTTCTCCACCCCCATAGACCAAGAACAATTTATTGGTCCTTCTCAAATACTTGAGGATATCTTTCACAACTTTCAGGTGTGGAAGACCAGGGTTCGATTGATATCTACTCACTACACTTAGTGCGAAAACCACGTCAGGACGTGTAGATATCATCTCATACATGATGCTACCAATCGTAGATGCATAAGAAATGCCTGTCATCGCCGCTATCTCTGCATCAGTCTTGGGAGACATAGACTTGGATAGGGACACGCCATGACACATTGGTAGGTGTCCTCTCTTGGACTCACTCATCGAGAACCGCTTCACGATGGTATCAATGTATGTGAACTGGGTAAGATCAAGCAATCTTTTCGATCTATCTCTATAGATCTGTATCCCAATACAAAAGATGCTTCACCTAAGTCCTGCATCGAGAACTTACTCGCTAACCATATCTTAATTGATTGCAACATTCCTACATCATTCCCAATGAGTAGAATGTCATCGACATACAACACCAGGAATGTCACAGCACTCCCACTGACATTCTTATACACACAGGGTTCCTCAGGATTCTTAGCAAAACCAAACTCTTTGATTGTACTATCGAATCTGAGGTTTCAACTCCCAGATTCCTGCTTTAGACCATAAATAGATCTCTGAAGTTTGCATACCATATGCTCGCTTCCGATAGATGTAAACCTTTCAGGTTGAGACATGTAAATCACTTTCTTAAAATTCCCATTAAGAAAGACTGTCTTGACATCCATCTGCCATATCTCATAGTCATACCATGCAGCTATGGCTGTCAATATCCTTATAGACTTGAACATTGCAACTGGTCAAAAGGTTTCCTCAAAGTCAACTCCTTGTATTTGAGTATATCCTTTTGCCACCAATCGCGCCTTGAAGGTCAATACCTTCCCATCCGCCCCAAGTCCCTATGGGAACCGTTCCCTCAGGTGGATCTATAAGATCCCACACTTGGTTCGAATGCATGGAATTCATCTCATATTCCATTGCTTCAAGCCATTTTGGATGAATCGGCATCAGATAATGATTCCTTGAAGGTCCTTGGATCACATTCAAGGTTAGGCTCATCATGGCCCTTTCCAAGAAGTAGACCATACCTCATAAGTGGTCTCGAGACTCTCTCGGATTTTCTAGGAGCTTGTATCTCCTCACTTGGCTCTTCGGGTGTGGGTTCTATAATTGTGGGTGTCTCTCGAACATCTTCGAGTTCTATCATCTCCCTTTTTCTATCCAATAGAAATTCCCTTTCCAAAAAGGTTGCATTCCTAGAAACAAAAACCTTTGTTTCTTGGGGATGATAGAAATGATATCCAACTGAATTCCGTGGATATCCACAAAGTACCATAAAATGGATCGACTATCCAATTTACCTCCCACTACCTGCTTCAAATAAGCAGGGCTCCCCATATTCTAAGATAAGAATATTTGGGAGACTTACACATCCATATCTCATACGGTGTCTGCTTTTGAATGGACATTTAATGGAATATCTTTCAATTTTAAGTTATAGAGATCGTTTTCAAGTTCACCAGTACCAATCAAACATTCATTCATGTAAATGTTGCAAACACCTTTGAAAAATAAACAAGAATATCCATTTTTATCAGCATAGAAATGGAAACAATGTTTTTTTTTACAAAATTAGGTACAAACAAAACATCTCATAAAATTAACTTAAACCTTTTGTTCAACAATAAGTAACATCTTCAACAGCCTTGGCAGCAACTCTTGCTCCATTGCCCATCCTCTAGAAGGTCACACCTTCCTTAAGCTTTCTACTTCTTCCCATCACCTGTAACTCATTATAGAGATGTGAGTCACAACCGGTATCTAATACCCAAGAAGTAGAGTTAATTGAAATGTTTACTTCAATTTAGAACACACCGTTTCCAGAACTCTTCTGGGCCAGATATTCCTTGCAATTTCGCTTCCAATGTCCAGGATTCTTGCTGTGATGACAAACATCACTAGTCTTGTCAGCCTTAATTGGTGTGGCTGCCACAACGGGATTCGGAGATTGCCTCATCAAGGGCACGTTCTTCTTGGGACGTTGGAAAGAACTCTTCTTTCCCTTCCCATGTGGATCAATCTTCGTACCAAATGAAGAACCCACATAAAGAACCAACTTCTCTTTCTTGATGGTTGATTCAAACGTAACAAGCATATTCACCAGCTCCTCAAAGGTCGGCTCCATCTTGTTCATGTTGAAGTTCACCACAAAAGGATCAAATGAGCTAGGCAATGATAACAGCAACACATCGGTGGTCAACTCCGAAGGCAAGATCATATCCATGTCAATGAGCTTATCCACGAGCCCAATCAACTTCAGGCCATGCTCATGGACCGAGGCCCCATCTCGCATGCGCATAGTGATCAGCTCCTTGACGGTAGCATGCCTAAGAGGCCGTGTTTGCTCACCAAAGAGCTCCTTGAGGTGCAAAAGAATGTCAGCAGCACTCTTTGCATCCTCAAAACGCCTATGCAGCTCATCATTCATAGAAGTCGGCATATAACACCTGGCTATCAAGTCATGGTCACACCATTCCTTGTAAGTCTGCAATTCCTCAGGAGTGCAGTCAGTCGGAGCCTCAACAGGGGGCGACTCAGTCAGTGTATATGCTACCCTTTACGAATTCGAGACGATTTTCAAGTTTCTTAGCCAAGTGAGGTAATTAGGTCCAGTTAATATGTGTTTGTCGAGTATTACGGATATCGGATTGCGAATCGAAGACATTGTCAATTTGTAGTGAAAAGTAAAAACAGATAAATGTTGATGACTATTTTAAAATATTTAGTAAGATATGATTTTTGGACTTTTACTTCATAAACTATTTGCTCCCACTGTTTTGACATCTTTCACTACCCTCTAGTGAAAACGGGAAACTCCTTTCCTCAGTAGGTACGTAAGGTCCAATTAGCGAATTATGATCCCGAATAATATCAGCCAATCACAATTTCTAAAAGGTAGTTTCCAATTGCATCACAATGCAACCCTCTACGTAAACTTTTGTCTCACGTTTGATTAGGACCCAATAATATGCCGTCGTTCATCTTCACGTGTCAAGCCTTACCCATCGATGTTGAACCTTAATGGACGGTCGCCATGAGTTCCCCCAAATAATATGAGCCGAAATCATGGGAGTTCCACGTAGTTCACATCACCATGTCAATGGATGTCACAGCTTTCCGGCACCCAAAGCTCCCCCAATAATATGAGCCGAGCCCCGAGTACGGGTAGCGTTCATCATGCACCCATTGTTGATGGAAGACATGGAAATTATAAACAAATTTATAATTCCCCTTTCCGGGCTTGATATTAATTTTGAATCTTATTCAAAATGAGGGTTTTTAATTTTGAAAGGTCTCATCATTAATTTTATTTAAAAGCTCGCCATGTTTGATCGTATGTTTGCCGGATTCATTCACCTTTGTTATTATCATAATAATAACGCACATACTCATTATTTATAACATATCATGCATATATTATAAACAGTAAACAAACAAGGATGATCAATCGTCCCAATACTAACGGACCGTGTGAGCTAAACACGGGCCTAGGTCCAATCCTAGGGAAATGCATGGGATGCAAATGCAACTATTACATTAGCTTCCAATATTTACATGTCTTCGATCTTCATAATCATCATGTCCACCATCTTCCAATCTTGATCATCCACTATACTAATATTTACAAATAAATATCCATGGAAAATAGGGATACATCTCATGGGGGTGGGAACGGGCCATAAACCAAGCCCACTTTATAAATTGATAATTATTACAATCATTCAACACAAAATATCCTAGCATACACCTAGCAAATTGGGCTTGGGCTTTTGATCATCCTTCATACATAATATCACATATCATACACCATCAATTAATTATCACAATAATTAATTGATCCAATATTATATATCTTGATCCAATCACTAACCCCGACTATTATAAACTAAATTAACAAAGTATACAAACACCTTTGTCTACTTTCCAATTAATTTATTTATAACCGAATTTCTTGTAAATCATCATTTACTATAAATATTTAAAGTCCAACTTAAAATATTTATTTCATGAGAAAATGTTTGCAACTTTTGTAATTTTAAACTTAATGGCCCAAAAATTCATTTTTCACCAAAAACGTTTTGGCCCATTTAAAATTCACAAATATGTTCTCCATCCAATGGCCCAACAACTCAAGGCCCATGACACTTGGATATTTCAAAACACCTTTTGAAAACCCTAGTCGTCATCGCCGTCGCCGGAGCTCCGTCGCCGGATTCCGGCCAACTTACCAAAATTTTTTTTTATTTAAAAAATTGTTGGGGCTGTTCGGGCAGCCCCTTGGGCTGCCCTTGCTGCCCGTTTCGGGCAGCCCCTCGGGCAGCAACTTGCTGCCCAAAACCCGCCCCAATCCGGCCTTGAATTCGTTGCAAAATTTTGTTCTCATGCGGTTAGAAATCAATCTCAACATAATATCTTTTAATTGCTACACAAAATCGTAACCATAGCTCGGATACCACTTGAAAGGGGATCGATTACGGTGACCGGAAGCGCAACGGAAGTTTTAAAATTTTTATTTTAATGTCGAAATTTTCGGCCACCATGAATAAATTGTGTAGCAAATACAATAAACACCAAAATGTCATACATAGGGTGTTAAGAAAAATATACCTATCAATCAAAATGGATTGATGATGGCTCCAACTTATTTGTCAAACAACTAAGCTCTTCAAAGGATGACAATCTACAAGTTTCACCTTACTTCTAGAATCCTTCCTTCAAATTAGGTCCACCACCAACAAGCTAAATCCACTCTAATTTTGCACTAGAAAAATTAGAGCATTTTTCATATGAGAAGAGAGTGTATATTCAACCATTGAAGAAAGAAAAATATGGAGAGGATGAATAGTATTTTCGGCCACTATTCATACTAGGGGAGAAGGAGAGACATTTTTTTGGTTGTGGGAAAAGTTAAAGTAAAAAAGTTGCATGCCAAGCTTTGGTTATACAAAAAGTTGTCTCCCAACCTTTCACCTCCCTTGCATGTCTTTCTATTTGGGTTTGTAACAATTACAAAGCCCATGGACTTTTATTTAAATGTCCCAAACTCATTTGAGACCATTTAACCATTGCTTGATTTTACTCAAGCCCACTATTCTAATAATTATTTTTAATTGGGCTCTACAAGACCCAATATTGTTTAATTAATTCAACACTTGAATTAATTTAATTATTTGGACTCTACTAGGCCCACTAGTGTTTAATTAGTTCAACACTTGAATTAATTTAATTTAGTCCATAATAATGTTTATGAAAATCACAATTTTCAAATACATTATTTGTTTGGCCAACTTTTAATTTAGGAACACTTCCATAAATTAAAATTTACATTTCTCTCATAGAAGTCATACTTCTATTTTTTCTTTATGCTTATAAACTCATTTATAAGCCGTTCAACACATTGAACTAATTTCTCCTTTATAGAAGTCATACTTCTAATTTTTCTTTACGCTTATAAACTCCTTTATAAGCCGTTCAAGACATTGAACAATTTCTCAATGGGATCTAGAATATTAGCACTTGTGTGACCCTCAATGGTTCATTGATACATCTAGCCGTGGGTTCACATCTCCATGTGATTCGGACTAAACATGTCCTTATACGAGCATACCCCAATTGCCCCATTCTTACTTATCAACACCTTGATAACAAGAACGTCAGAACTCAAGTCTGATAGTACCCAACCAATCATGTTAAACGCCTAGCAGCATCGCTTACATGATTCCCTAGGTATCAAATGATAGTGCCTGCAAGAACCATTCTATTATGGTTAGCGTACAGTACGGTCCCTTCAACTCATATATCCCGACCGATTCGACAACCATTGGTTTATCGAGAGTTGTCAATGAATCGATACTATGTGTCATGTCGTAGTTGCATCGATGGTGTAATCTATGAAACCCCTTTCATAATTACCACCATACTCTGATCAGAGATTTCAACATACATACACATGATAACACATAGGATATCCATACCCGTAGGTAAGCGGTGAATCCCCGACTACAATGCATCGACTCCTATATGTTTCGACAGAACACCCAATGATGCGAATCTCGACACGAATAAATAGCAAACACGATTAAAAGTGAATCGCACCCTCTATTCAATTACGATAATAAGATTCGTGTGTTTTCCCGATCTTTGAGACAAGTAATTGTGTAATATTCACCTCTAAATCACGAACGATTTAGCAACAAATATTTACGAAGGTAAACAATCGAAATTCAAGCGAACCTTCAAAGAACTCGTCTTTGACAATCCGAGTGAAGAACAATCGACAAACACCACAAAAGATAAATCTTTTGATAAGTTTGATTTTTGAAAAACACCTAAGTGTATTGGAGAGAAAATCTCACAATTTGATATCAAATCAATAATGAACAAAAGTTTACATGGTATTCTAACTTATATATAGTTAACAAAACCCTAAATATAAAAATTGCATATTTAAAGATATCAAATCTACTTGACAAAATAATTAAAACTCTAAAGAAAGAAAAATCTGCGCGAAATCTTATGTGACACGGACCCCGTATAGAGATCCGGAAGGGGGTCCGTGTAGGCACGGTATTCCTCATTCTCGAATGTAAGGGACACAGACCCCGTGTACAGGTCTGTGTACACGTCCGTGTAGCCTCGGTCAGCTTCTACTTGATTGTGATGCAACCCGAACCCTTCGAGCCTTGTTTCCAAGCTTTTATTGGTTGGATGAAGGACAACATTCAAAATCTTCAAGAGTCCTCTCGGGATCGGTTCTTGGAACGCATAGTGGCTGGCTAGATTCACATCATACTCCCTTTCTTTAAAAAGATTTGTCCTCAAATCTTGTCTTTCTTGATAGCTAGGAAGATCAATGTATTACATGCCTTTTCCACAATCCTGCAAGTAGAGTTTAACAATGCTCGGGATCGAACCGGCTATTTCATTAAAATAAAATAAACCAACCTTGCACAGATGTACATGAAGTGGTTTATTCAAAATAAAGAATCGCTCATCCTCACTCTTTTGGGCCACACACATAATTTCTTTTTTTGTTTGCTTGACCTCTTTTTCACACAACTCTTTATTTTCATCGATGGCCATCTCACTCTTTTTATCACTCCTTTTTTCGACCATCCCATTTTCTTTTTCTCTCAACTCATCACAAATCTTATTTTCTTTTTCTCTCAACTCATCACAAATTGATTCATCAACACAAATTACATTCGTAGACAATTGAGCAAAAGAAACAAATTGCACATCATCTAACAACTCACCCTCCACAGCACAACACTCAATACTCGCATTAGACACAATATCAACATTTAAATCATCCACAAGTTTAGCTTCAAGGTTGGAAGTGGAATCCACTACCTTCATATCTTCAATTGGACATTGGCTAATATCATGTCCAAACTCTAGACACCAAACACATTGAATATCACAAGTACTAATTTTTGAAATTTTAGATGTACCTTGATATCCACGTTTTGAACTCCTCGCTGGTGTCGCCATGCTTCGCTGCTCTTTACTCATCCTTCCACTCTCATCCACTCGCCTATACTTTGCACGCAAGTGTTTAAATTCTTCCTCCATCCTTTTCCCAAATTCGACCAACAATGACTGAAACTCACTATCAAGCATATTGTACCCCCTTTTTTTTCTTTTCCTTTTTTTTATATATTTTTTTTTTCGGGTGAACAGTATGCTACAGTACCGTGAACAGTAAATCCGGCAAATGAACAGTAACTTCGGCGAATGAATAGTACTCCGGTACTATGCGATGGGGAGATTCTTCAGTTATGGAAACTGCTGTGTTTGCCTTTAATATATTCATTCGTCCGTCCGTTATGATGTACCACATATCATTATCTTGTGCAACTAGATTAGCTTGCATTCTAATCTTCCAGTCATCAAATTCTTCTCATGAAAACATGGGGATTTTGTTGAAAACGACATGGTAATCAGATTGTAAAGATAGAAATTATTCAAAAACAAGTTTGATTCAAGCTCTGATATCACTTGTTAGGATCGGTTGGGTAAGTGAAATTGTTTATAAGGGGGAGTTGAATAAACACTTGACTATATCCCAATTTTTCGAAAGAGTGAATTAGTCTGGTGAAAAACTGAATTCGATAATCTTGTTGTCGATGTTGATTAGCTAATTTAAAGTGCGGAAACAAACTGAAAAATAGATTGAATACTTGAAAATAAAGAACACAAAGATTTGTGGATGTTTGGAGACTTCAAATGCTCCTACACAACCCCTTGTATCTCAAGGATATGATATTTACTAAAATATTTTGATTAATTAAAGCAACTGTAATAACACACTTCAGTTTGGACTTAACATTGTCAAACTAAAACTCTTGGTATCTTTAATACTTTTATCAATACGCAACTAATATGTTTGATAAGCACAACTGATCTAAAAAAAACGAATAAGATAACAATGAGTGATTAAGTTGGTTCTCAAAATATAGCTATGAAGCAATGAATAAATCTGATAAGCTTGAGTTTCATTAATTGATCTTTAAAAACTGTTTAACTCAAGAATGAATATACACGCTAAAGTGTCTTTCTCAGCTGATCGTTTCGCCTATTTATAGGCTTTGCTTCTTAATGGTAATATTGAATGCGTTCAAATAATTATATTCGTTGATTTGTCCTTAGTAGACACGTCATCATTCTTCTGAAAATCGTACATTGTGGCGTCTGATATGTGGCGTTCCCACTACCAGTTGCAATCTTGTCTTGTACAAATTGTTTCTTGATAGATACGCTCCTTAACTGATGACGTGTCAAGTTGATTTATCAGTTGACGATTATAGCCGATTGTTGAACTGATTGTGTAACTGATCAATTTTAACTGATCGTCCAATTAACTACACAATTTCAGTTAGCTTTTATCAGTTCATTTGTCTTCGATTTTTAGCACATTAATAATCAGTTCGGGCAACTTCTGTTACATAATTTTAGTTACGATATGCTCAGTTGATCATTTCGGTAGTCTTTAATCGCTAGGTGACATCCGACATTGTTTAACAATTTCTTGAAAACAATTAAGCCTCGTATCGAAATGCCAAAAACCAGTCTTTTTCATAAATAGAACATTGTCTTTACATTGACAATAGAAGAAAACACATCAGAGTTGCAAATGCGGAAATCTAAACAAAGGAAAAGAATAAAAATCTCAATCCTTGATCTCCTTTTTCGATCACCATCCCCAGAACGCTTAATGCTCCTCCTCATTCAGTTGTTCTTCATTTTTATCTGAAATTTGTAGGGGGTGAGTGTTTTGGGAAACACTCAGCAGGTGGAGGGTCGATCGATTTCCAATGATGCATATAGAACTTAATCTTTAAAGCATTTCTTTAACAAAAATCTTATTATGTTTAACTTATCAGAAAGAATCAAATATAAGACAGAAATTATCAGATGATTCATAGCAGTTCAGAAGCAAATCTGATCATTTCAGAACAATTCAAAAACAGACACAACACTGTTACTCATCTCATTTCCATGGTCAAAGTGTCCCCAATATGTTAGTCCTCTAAGGGGTGAGGCCAGAACACAGTTTTATACCCACCGACGGGGGCCAGACAGAACATGGTTTTATACCCACCAATGGGGGCCAGACAGAATCACATTTCTCGTCCATTTCAATTTCAAATCGTAACAGTGCGACACAGAGTTCAAACTTATCAGACATAATTTTTAGACTTTCAAACAGATGCAGAGGAATCAAAGGATTTCGAATAACGAAAGTAACGTATAATCGATCGAAATTTTAAACAGACAGACTTCATATTTTCGAAAATGGAGTCACACAATCATGCATGCCGTAATATATATTCCAGTTTAAAAATACAAATGAATATACGTAACAAAAACCCACTTACCGAATTTGCAGATTCTTGTACAAAGTATCCTCTTGAAAATCGAGCAGCACTTCGACGTAACCTCAACAAACGCTGTCTTTGATCGAGCAGCACTTCGTCACAGGGTAGCAACTCTGGACTGCACAAAAAAAATCCTTCCTTCTCCTTTCCTTGAGTTCGGCCGAATGCTTGTAGGGTGAGGGGAACCGAAATTTCTTGCTTGGTTTTTGGAAGGTTTTGCAATGCATGGAGTCACATATTTATAGGCTAAAGTTTGCCCTTTCCCCTAGCCGATTGCCGCCCCATTGGAGCCCAAGCAACAATAAATGTTGAGCAAATGTGGTCAAAGGTATGCCAAGCATCAAGGGTCACTTTCTGTATAATAAAGGTGTCTTAGCCCTTAGCTCCTCCCGCAACTCCTTCATGGGTTAGCTCAAAGGTCATTTCTTGTAAGGTTTGAGATTTATTAGTCTTCATTGATGTGATATTCGAAGATATGAGTATGCATGACATATAATGAGAAGCACTAAGTGAGATGAGAATATAAAAGATATGGAAAAGGCATGAAAAAAAAAACTAGAGTTTTGAATGCAAGGAAGACCGCACCTGCACTCATGGTTGGACCGCACCCGCGGTGAAGAGGAAGTAGGGTATGCTATTTTTACAGTATGGTCACCGCACCTGCGGTCTAAGAAGAAGCGCACCCGCGGTTGATGGCCAGTAGGTTAGGGAATTTGGCACGAACCAAGACCGCACCCGCGGTCCAAAAGACACCGCACCCGCGGTCGTCGAATTTTGGAAAATGAAAAATAAGTAATTATAATAATGATGTTTTTTGAAGGATGTGAATTGGTTGTGACTGACGATATATGTATACGATGAGCTGTTTGGCGAGGGCTCAGTATATGGGTAATATTGTCGCTGATGTCCCCGCCACCGAGTACCACAGTTTTATGTAGACGGGATCCATCGAATAGAGCTGATACGAAAGTCACAACTAATGAACTGAATTCAATTAAAGTAAATTTATAAATATATGATGAGATGTATTTGACATGCTATGCCATATTATGAAATGTTAGATTCATGGTTCTTTTCAAGTTCATGAGATGTGATAGGATCGATTAACTAGTGAAAGAGTGTTTAGGAGGGGGGTTGAATAAATACTCACGATTTTCACAGCCTTTTCGAATGTTGAGCCAGTTTAGTGACAAATTGAAACTCAGAATCTTGTCAGTCGATATCGATCAGTTAACAACAAAGTGCGGAAATAAACTGACTAATAGATATAATAAAAACTGAAATAAGAACACACAAGATTTTATGGATGTTCGGATATTTCAATCACTCCTACGTCACCCTTCTATCACAAGGATATGATATTCACTAAAAGACTTTAATCGATACAAATACTTGTACAGACCCACTTCAGTTTGGACATAACAATGCAAAAATTGAAATCTTAGCTTACAAAATTTTTCATAGTACTCAACTGGACTTAGCACAACTGATCTCTTTTAAAGATCGAATTTACAACAAAATAATTTGTTCTAGTAAGCTCGAAAAGTAGCCTAGAATGCTACGAATAAATCTGAGAAGTGTGAGCTTCTGATTTGTAAATATGAGCGAGAATTTCAGCAGAGTAACAGTAAGATTGATAGAATGGTGAATCGTTGTTTTTCAACTGCTTTTCTCTGCTATTTATAGGCTTCTTCTTCAACGATAATAATCAATATAATTTGAATCTTTATATCCGTTGTTTGCCACGTCAATATTTTTCTTACATTGGTACACTGCAGCTTTTATGAAATGCGGCGTTCCCACTATTAGTTGCAGTCTTCTTTGTAATGTTGTCGGTTGAATCTCTTTTTCTTTAACCGATGACGTGTACAGCTGAAGGATCAGCTGACAAGCTCACAACTGAATGTAGCAACTGATCAGTCAGTTGTCTGCGTAAGTTTAGTTCAGCTGGTTTAGTTGCCTTTATTAATCTGCGCATTAATCTTCATTTATAGGCAACTGTCAGTTTGAGTATTTTTTCAGTTACTGTAAAACTTCTTGATCAGTTAGTCCAATTCATTTAAGCATTTAGTTTGCCAAAAATTTAGTTTCCAACAATTTTCCTCTTTTTGGTGTTTGACAAAACTTGGAATATATGAACTGATCAACTGCAACTGAAAAAAATTTCGAACTCTTTGTAGATAAAATAATTTTTCCAATGTACAGATTCATACAAAGAATAAAATTATGAAATAATCTTCAAGAATGAAAAAATCTGCCATAATCTTCAACCTCTAACTGAAAGTAGTTGATTTACTTATATTGATCTTCATCTTTTCTTTTTTCCTTTGTCTTCTTCTTTTTGAGCTATTTCTTCTCCTTTTCCCCTTTTTTGTCAAACGCATCAACCTTTCTGGATAAAATACGAACATCCGAGGCGATGTCTGACACAACATTCATCACAATATCTTGTAATAAATCTATCTTTTTGTGACAGTATTTTCCAGAAAATTAAAGCGTCTTCCGAATAAGACTTGAGTTTGGAAGTGAGCCTCAGTAGACACTCTGTTCTTTTTGATTTCTTCCATCTGGAGAAATAGAGAAGTCATATTCTCTTGGATGTGTTGTAGTCTTCATGAAGTGAACTCATTTGAGGAGTTGAACTTCAAGGTATGTGCAAGCTGGGTTGACTGGATGTTTGAAATCGCATTCATCATACTGACGAGATTGTTCTGAACAGATTGGATTTCTTCGAACAGGCATTCAGTATCCATTGACATTCCAGGAGACATGGCTCTAGAGATTTCTTGTATCTGCTCCCTTTTTCATGATTAAAGATTATCAGAGATCTGTCAGTTGTATCAGTTTCAAGAGTCACCATTTTTGAAACATCTTCATGTAAGACTTACTGTTGAGGTTGTGGAGGAGGAGAAGGATTTGGATCAATAAAAGTACTTGCCGACTCTTCAGTTTGTTGATCGGCTGAAACAGTAGATGGTTGTTCAGTTTGTTGCGCAGCTGATTCACAAACTGTTTCTTCAGTTGGTTGAGCGACTGAAGCTTCGACTAGCTTTTCACCTAGCACTTCTTCAGTTTCAACTGAGTGCAGCTGAGGCTCTTCAGTTTCTTCAAAATCTGCCTGTTCAGTCATGGCAGCTGACTGAACAGGCTCTTCAGTTTCTTCAAAAATAGCTTGTTCGAATTGTTCTTCAGTTTGAATGACTGGTTCTTCATCTGCAAAATTTCTTCAACTGCTCTAGTTGTATCCACTTGAATATCAACCAAGGTTTTCAAGGGCTAATCTACAAGTTTAAGAAGAGAATTGAAGGGACAAAAGAGAACATAAGAGCCGCAAGGGGGTGTCCAAACCTGCACACAAAAAGCGAGAAGGCCGAGATGGGAGAAGGGCGTGGCTTGGGTCCTATTGGCTGTGGGGGCTGCATGGAACCCTAGACATGGTCTGGAGGGTTTGTTTAGGGTCCTAGGTAGGTCTTGTTGGGGGTCTGATAGTGCCTGGACGATCTGGTAAGCACAGCGGCCGTGACTCCATAGGGCTTGCGTGTTGGCTTGTTTTGGAGCGTGGGGGTTCCTAGGGCTAATGGTCGGTTCAAGGGCTAGACCAGGGGCTAGGGTCATGCCTTAGGTCCTGGTTAGGGTCTAGTGTGAGCCAAGAGTCGAACAAAGGGCAGCCACAGCCGCTGGAGCGTTTGTTCCTCGGTTGCATGTGAAGAGCCATATGTTGTGCTGCTGTTGTGAGGGGTTTAGAGAATGGGGTGCCTGATTTGTGTCCAAAAGGGCCTAGTCATGGTATTATTTAGTGCCTAAGGAAGGGGTCTAGGGCCTAGTTTGGGTCGTTTCGAGCGGTGGTCCATTCGGGGTCGTAAATTGCCCGAACGTGTCAAAAAAGGAGCAAATTGAGCCTAGGTTAAATTTTAAATCAATGTTTTCGGCTTTGGCTTGGGCTTGGGGACTTCCAACAACTTATAGTGAGTTTTAGGATGTCAATAAAGGTCTGATCTCATGTTGGTTTGAGTCATAAGGGTAGTTTTGTCATTTGTTGAACCAAAAACACGAAAACGGTAGTAAACGAGTCATTAGGTAAGCGAATCGAGTCGTTTCAAGTAGGTCTAAGATTTAACTTCCAGCAAGCTACTGGATATTTTTGGGTGTTCTTAAAGTTTTGAAATCGAGTCGTCTCCTTGAGTCAATGTTTAAGGTTGTCCGAATACGTATAGCGTTGAATCTTGTGTGATCGATTTGAGGAAAGTTGACGGTGTTTTTCAACTTCCTAAAACAATTTTGAATCATGTTAAATGCTATTTTTAGAAGTTTTAACGTATTTTTCACATATATATTATTTTTAACAATCTCGACGTATATGAATGATATAAAGCATCTTTTTGGGAAATTCCTCAAAAGTATTTTTGAGGAATGTGAATTGATTGTAACGAAAAAGTAGTAAGGGATCCGTTGAAAATGGGAACGGTGAACTTGCAATGAAAAGGGAGTGAACCGTGAAATTATTTTTATGATAGTCGGTGGGAACGTCGAAGAATTGGACGTTGACCCCGGCGGCCTAGTACTATGGTTTAAAAATTGATCAATCGAATGAATGTTGTCACTTTCGAGGATCAGACTTCACTTAAAAATGATAATTTTAAATGAAAAATATTCATATCTATGCATAGTTTAAAAAGTTGCATATTTTGAAAGTTTCATTATTGCATGGAAAATCATTATTTAGTCAAAGTAATTTTTATGTATCGGAGTATATAAATTCCGGGAGGCGCAGTGCATGCCCGAGGACCTAGAAATTCCGCATATGTTAAAGACTATTGATGGTTTTATGGATTATCGATTTTATTTATAGACTGTTAATATGCTAGAATTTATTGAGTTGAATTTTAGACTTTTATTGTTTTATTTACTTATTCCGCATGAATGTTTTGGATATTATGGATTTCTGTTTATTTGATTATTTATGCTAGTTTATTTATGATGAATTAATTATGCATGATTTAGAGAAAAAAACTAGTGCAAATTAAAGTTAAAAAGTTATGGACGTTTCATAACCCTTTTCAATAACAACCGCTTTGATACCAACAGAAAACGACCCTCACTTCTAAATCAATTTAATTTACACTATTTTTTTTAATAAAAAACAATATTCTTTATTCTTACAACATGCATAATTAATTCATTATAAATAAAGTAGCATAAATAATCAAATAAATGAATTTCATAATATCCATAATCATAAATGCGGAATAAGTAACTAAAGCAATAAAGTCTAAAATTCAACCCAATAAGTTCTAGCATCCTACCGTCTATAAATAAAATTTCATAATCCATAAAATCAGAAAAATTTCTAGCATATGCGAAATTTCAAGGCACTCGGTTATGCATTGCGCCTCCCGGATGACTCGATAGTCCGCACCTCATGACTCAATAACCTTATCACCTGCAAATCATTCAAACCTAGTGAGTCTAATTATTCAGCATGCTCAACCCTGATATAGCAAATACATAATTATACAATCACATGTGTAAAAATTACGTTTACAAAAAATGAATTTGTCATGCAAACTCGAAACCTTAAAAAATATGCAAATTTTGAAACCATGCTTCTATATGAACCTTTTTCCATAAAAATATAATTTTTAAGTGAAGTTTGATCCTTGATATTGACAACATTCAGTCGATTCATCAATCTATAAATCATAGTACTAGGAGGTCGGGTTCAACATCTACTTCTTCGACGATCTTGCTGACTATCATAAAATAACTTCATCGTTCACTTCTTCAACGGATCCATTATTATTGAGATTCTCGCCCCCGTTTTCGATGGTTCACTCCCTTTTCATTGCAAGGTCACTCTTCCCGTTTTCAACGGATCCCTTACTACTTTTACGTCACGATCAATTCACATTCCTCAAAATATTTTCCTTTGCTTTATCATTTCATAAAAGCATGTATAACTTTCCACAGTCTTTAAAACTTCCAAAAGAGCTAATATTATTCGTATACGTCGAGAATGCAAAAAATAGTATATTTCATGGAAATACATTAAAACTTCCGAAATTAACTTTTTACATGATATGAAATTGTTTTAGGAAGCTGAAAACTGCCCTCGACTTTCTTCGAACCGACCGCACATGATTCAACTCTACACTTAACTAGAAGACCTCAGACTTTGACTTAATGGTAACGCCTCGATTCCATAATTTTAAAAATGCCAAAAATATCCAGAAACTTTCTGGAAATTTCATCTTAGGACCTACATTTTAAAAACTACTCGATTCGTTTACCGAGCGACTCTTTTACCCCCGTTTTCGGACAAACAAATGACCAAACTACCCTTCCGACTGGAACCAAGCCGAGACCAGACCTTTATTAACACCATAAGACCCAATTTAAGTTGTTGGAACTTCCCAAACTCAAGCCAAAGCCGAAACTTGAATAAAATATTTAACATAGGTCCAATTCGCCTCTATTTTGACACGTTTTTGCAAATTATGACCCCCAAAAGACCACGGCTTGAAACGACTCCAAACCAGGCCCTAGAAAACTTACTTAGACCATAACTAAGGCCATTATCAGTCTCTTTAGGACTCAGACCTGATGCCCCAAGCCCTAGCATCAGCAGCCCTCTGCGCGTGTCTCTTGCGCAACAGCGGCTCTCTCGCGATCAGCGGCTGTCACAGCCTTTGGTTCGATTCTTGGCTCACACCAGCCTCTCACCAGGACCCTAAGGAACATCCCAAGCCCTTGTTCCAGCCCTTTCCCCCATCCCCTTAGCCCTAGACCCACACACACCCAAAACAAGACAACAAGTGCAACTTTTGGAGTCACGATCGCAGAGCTATACCAGTTGTACACGCCCTAACGGAACCCATCCTTGACCTTCCTAGGACCCTAAACCTTTCCTCAAGACCTGGAATAGGACCCCATGCAGCCCCCATGGCCGATGGAACCCCAAGCCCTCCCCCTTTCCCCACGGCATGCACGCGTTTTGCGTGCAGGGCTGAACAGCTCATTGTGGCTCCTTTTTTGACTTTTGTCACTTCAAACCTCCTCTTAAATTCCTATACCGAGACTTGAATCCCTTGGTTTGCATCCTTCCTTCAACAATTTCCAAAACATCAAGAATACTTTATCGAAACATGAGATGCACATGTATAAAATTGAAAAACAACATCCTTATAAACTTCACACAAAATAAAATGCATGCGATATTATGGATTGAATGGTGCGTCAATAAAGGTTTGAAAACATGCCTTGCTCCTTTATTCTTACGAAATACGAGCGACGACGCGACGAGAGAAGAACGGGACGTGAAACTCTTCCTCCCTTTGTTATGAAGCTTGCGGCCACCCCTAGGGTTTAGTGTATGTGAGTTGTGTGCTGAATTGTGGTAAGGATGCATGAGGTTTATGATGGTAGGGTAGGGTTTTTTTTATCAACTTTTTAGATTGGCTTTAGGTTAGATTCAAGGCCCCTAATTCTTTTAATTAGTCACAAATAATCTAAGCCAATTAAGGAATTAATTAAATCCATAATTAATCAACTAGAAGTCCCAATAATATTTCAAAATATTTGGTGCCACTCGTTTTTGTTATCGTAAGTACGAAACTTCTTACTGATTTTAAGTACCAAGGATTTAGATTGTGAAAGTACACATTGAGCTGAAGAAACAAATAACATAATGGAGTTGAAGTTAGCTTTATAGATTTCTGAGATGAAGGGGTAGTTTAGGTCAATACATGGCTTTTATTCCAACACCAACAAATCACATATCCATCATCAAATCTCAATCCAACACTCGACAATACTTCCAAGGCAAAATAACTAAAGATAGCCTAATGCACTTGTTTGTGGGAAATGGATCCGACTGAAGTGTAATGCACACAGATGGTTGCTTGGGAAGAGGAATGTGACCCAAGTGAAATGCGACATTCAAGCTTAAATATAAAGAGGACATAAAATGTGTTAAAGATGTATTGTCCCATGATGAAGCTGTCATAGGGGAGTTTGGCCAAAATATGGTTTGTCAACATTTATCTCAGGATTTACTGGAGTTGTGGGCTATTCCATAGCTCGAAGTAGCTGCATCAAATATAGTAATATATCAAACTTCTCCATCGGGCAATAGCTAAGTAAGAGAACTTGAGGTTTTTGTCCTGCACTACAAACATCAAGCAAATGATTAGTAAAAATACAAGAAGGTCAACTAATGGCTGAAAACATTTACACACATTACTTACGCAAAGTAAACAAGCTGAGGGAGCCAAGTATGTCAGTAGGTGCAGGTGACTGAGCAAGGAAAGCAGCCAATACAAAGGCAAGAATGGATGTTGTAACATCATAAGAAATGATATGAACAGTGGTAGATATGGATGGGGCAACAACTTCTAATGACAAAGTTGGCACAGTAAAAGTGATCAGAGACGGGGAAATCGTAGCATTCACGGACCTGTTATTCATGTGAAAAGAAACTCCTCACACAGAATTAGAGCAACAGAGATGCATACATGTTCTCTTTGCTATACTTAGGGATAGCGTCAGAGGCAAGCACAAACCATCACGTACCTTCTTGTTTTCAGATCTTTTCGGTTGCCCAAGGAAAAAAGCTTTTGATCCAAACATCTTGTTCTTATTTCCTTCATCATACTGATAGCAGATCTGGTAGAGCATCCGACCCGGCTCGTCCATTTCATTGCAGTCGTCTTTGGGAAAATAAAGCTAAAGACGTTGATATGGCTCCTACCAGGAGAATGAATCAAGAGACTTTTAGGATTCAGGAAGAGAATAACAATATTTCTGGTGCAGGTGTCCCGCTACCCACTGGTCCTCGGCCTACTATTAACTTAACACCTGAAGAGTTGGCCAAAATTATATCTGATGCTGTGGAGGTAGCCTTAGCAAAGAAAACCCTTGCTAATCATTCTACCCAACCAGAGCAAGAACAGGAGCAAGTGCGAGACGAGGAGGAAGAGAGGGAGTCGAGTGCTGATTCTAAATCTCCTACTGTGGGAGAAGAGTTAGAGGAGTTGAGGAGGAAGTTGAAATTGTTGGAGGGGCAGGTCGGCTCTAGGAGCAGTGCTCAAGTTGTTATTAAGGGTTGCCCGTTCTCTGATATCATTGTCCAGGAACCACTGCATGGGCACTTTAAATCAGCCAGGATTAAGGATTATGACGTGATTTTTGATCCTGAAGAACATCTCGCCAGATACGAAAATATGACCATGTTACATTGTTGTGGAGACCATATCAAATGCAAAGTATTTCTGAACACCCTGGTCGATTCGGCCCAGAGATGGTTCGAAGGGTTGGCACCTCAAAGCATCCAATATTTCGAAGATTTTCAAAAAGTATTCTTGCACCAGTTTAGTAGTAGCAACAAATACTTTTTAGAACAACTAGCTCTGATACCACTTGTTGGATCTTATGCCGAGCACCTTGAAGTGCTTCAAACAAAATATTCTCCAAGAGCTGCAATAGCTCGTGTTCTAAGAATGTTTACACCGATGAATTAGATCGAGTTTGGTATAAAACCAAGCGGAAAACACTCGCAGTAATCCTTCGTTAAGAAACACTGATATATTTGTATATCTTGTGTAACTGAATAACCAAAATACTAGATTATTTTTTGCATTCATTCGTTCAGTTATGATGAGAACTGAACCAACGGATGCTCTAACT
This sequence comes from Primulina eburnea, assembly GCF_022965805.1. Classification (NCBI taxonomy): domain Eukaryota; kingdom Viridiplantae; phylum Streptophyta; class Magnoliopsida; order Lamiales; family Gesneriaceae; genus Primulina; species Primulina eburnea. The sequence goes on along the minus strand of NC_133112.1, from coordinate 16,598,435 downwards.
ATTTAAATCAGCTTGAAAATGATAGTTAATTAGTTAAATACACAAGATATGTTTATGGATGTTCGGAGACTTCAACTGCTCCTGTGTCACCCCTTCTACCACCTCGGGTAGGATTGACTAGAAGACTTTGATCTATACAACAACTTGTACAAACCCACCCAGCTTAGGACTTACCCACTACTTTAACTGAACTCCTAGACTAGACTGAAGGCAACACCTTCTAGTCAACATTTCTTTAACGTCTAAGTGAGAAATACTACATAAACAAGTTTATTGTCTTTGTACAAGACTGTATTTGAGTGGTTGTGAGTGTGTGTGTGTGTGTGTGTGAGTGTGAGAACTGATCTCTGAAAACTATCCGAAAGGTGTTCTCACACACTGAGGGAAAATAGGCTTCTAATCTAAGCTGATAACACGTTGAAGTGTTCCCTCACAACTGGGCTGAATGCTTCTCTGTAAGGCTCGAAGATTTAGTTATCATAATCAGACGAAATTGTAATGCCAGTAGCTTCGGCGCACGTGCGCGAGATAATGCGCGCATATGCGCAATCCTTCCAGCAGCTATGGCGCACATGCGCGAGTTTAGTCGCGCATATGCGCGGTCGGTCCAGAAACATTGGCGCATATGCGCGGGAGTAGTGGCGCACATGCGCGGCGCCTCCAGAAGCAGTGGCGCATATGCGCGAGTTGAGTGGCGCATATGCGCGAGGTGTTGAATTGCCGAGACAGTAGGTCTCGCGCACATGCGCGAGTAATGCCGCGCATATGCGCGAGACGTGTACTTCAAAGGCCTTGCCATGTGTGTGTAGGCATGCAATATATATATAAAATGGCACGATTTCCTTCCTATTTTCAGCAAGAATTCGGCAGATACAGAGAGGGAAGCTTCATGTTTCCTTTCCATTTTCAAATTGTGATTTTGCAAGATTTAGCAACCCAAATTAAAATCCGATTTCGGTTTTAAGATCCTCTCGGTATTGGCTACAAAGTGATGTAAGTTTATTCGATTTCAGTAAGTTTTGAAATTCAGTTATTGGAGAAATTAGAATACGATAGTTATACTGTGTTCTTGTAGTTATTGACACCGTAGAAATACAAATGGATCGATTATCGGATGTTATACGCAATTGTTACGATTTTCTAGCATATTTAGAATTAAGTATGCAGATTTCGAATACTCTCATGTGTTTTTGATGATAATTATAAGATGAGAAGTTTGGATTGGTGAGATATGTTGAGAATGGAATTGATTGGTATCGAGAAATCACGTCGTTATGCCGTCAAAAGTTATACCGAGACTCATGATTGATTGTATATGTGTTGTTGAATTGGGGATTGATATTGTATGTCTCCACATTGCCATTTCAGATTCAGCACACCTCACGTCGACATCGAGACCTCGACATCGATAAAAGTTTAGCGATTCTACGACGAAAGGTATAAGTCATGTTTCGTTTGGGGAGATGTAACTCAAATAAGATATTATTTGAGTTTCCCAACCAAAATCACATACTAGTATTATTAGATAGATTGTAACATGTTTATGAATTGTGTATAGCATTATATTCAATCTTTTAACATGTTTATGCTTTGATTTCAGAATTGTATTCAAGCATGTATGATCAGTATGATATTCAGATATGAATATGATTATACGTTGTTTACATATTGATATTCATTGCATTTAAGATAGGAGAGTCTTTGACAGGACATTGTCAAATAGCTAGACGTTTCGGTGTATCTCAGCATAGGAGTAGGCATTACTCTTATTGCCGCCGTTGATACAGCTCAGACCGAAGTCTAGGAATGAGACGTTCATTACCCCGATTGGAGGGTAGGTAGTGACGTCTTATTCACACCGGGATCCCTAGAGTTCTAGTCGAGTCGAGTCCAGACATGGTGTGATTCGCATTGCATTGCATGTGCATATGATGTCATTCATGATAGCATGTTTCATGTTTAATTGATTATATGCATGTATACATGTTTATACTGGGATTTGTTCTCACCGGTTTTCCGGCTGTTGTTATGTCTGTATGTGTGCATAACAACAGGTGGGGCAGGATCTGGGTCACGCAGAGGATGAGAGATGGACATAGCGTGGTGATCTCGGGCATAGCAGAAGAACTAGTAGTTGTACTTTTGGCATGTAATGTATTTAATTACTAGTTGTCGAATATGGTTTGGAACCAGACATATTTGTATCTTATGTTTGTATATTATGTTGTTGAGTAACATAGAGACTTCTTATGTTAGCTTTCATTTGAGTTAATGTAAAAGCAAAAATTTGACCCACTTTTTATAATAACGATCCGTTTTAATCCCAAAGAAAAGAATTAGAGCCCGGGTCCCCACATTCTCTCTTAAGCTGATATGACTTTGAAGCGTGCCCTTTTGTATCTGTGTTGTATTCTCACTATGTTTGAGTCTTCCCTGGTCTTCTATTTTATAAGTGGGAAGACTGATCGTACCTTGAGACTCATTTAATGTATCCGTTGTATTTGAATCGGCTCCTTGGACTTTGGGTCTCGTCTTTTTTACTGCCCTTCTAAAGCGCATTGTCAATAATGCTTTGATGCAACGACTATTAATGTCCTTTGTCTGATCAATGGCTTTGTACCTTCACGCACAGCTGGATTCCACTTAAATCAGCTTGTCTTGATCTGCAACTGATTGCTCCAAACTGATGTTCTGAACTGGTCAACTGGTCTTCAGTTGGGCTAGTGAAATTAGTTGACTCGTCAGTTAAACTGATTTCACTATTGTTCAGTTGAACTGATCTTCAGTTGAGTTCTTCATCAGTTGAACACTCCTTCAGCTGGCCGGACTTCTGAGGTTCTTCTGCTAAACCACCTATTAAATCAGTTGAACTCTTTTACGATACATCAGTTGAACTGTTTCAGTTTGATTGATCAGTTGATGCTTTTAGTTGGCGTCTTCGACAGCTTCAGTTTTACCTTGCTTAACTGATCCGTTAGAAGCCTGATCAGTTCCTAGCTACCTGCGCACTAAAGTAAATCATTAGAAACAAAATAGCAACTTTTGTTAACATCAAAATTTTGATTGCGAACATTAAATGTTCCAACAATCTCTAATTTTTTTATGATCACAAAGCTTGAACAATTAAATCAAAACAAATTCTCCCCTTTGAGAGATCAAAGAAATGAAGAAAATGGTGGGGGCGTCAGGCTTGATGATGGAAATCAAAGAAATGAAAAATTAAACCATGGGCGCGGGGGGGGGGGGGGGGGTGGTGGTAGAGGCGTGGCTTGATGATGAAAGGGTGGGGTCCCAATGAATCATAATGCATGCTAAATGATATTTTAAAATGTTTATGATGAAAATATTATATTTTTATGATTTTTGCAAAGGTTGTACGCTTTTTCCCGAAAAATGCTATTTTACGATTTTGAAGGATACGATTTTTTATAAATAAACAGAAAGGAAAATATTTTGAAGGATGTGAATTGACTATGACAAATATGATATGATAAAATTGGGGATATCGTAAGGGAAAAGGCCCCCTAGAGTGAGCTTGTTTACGGGAGAAAGCCTCAGAGGGAGCCCGACGATAGTACTTCCATATTTGGCAAGGCCCAGTGATGAATGTTGCTGACACCCGTCCCCCATGTAAAATGGTAAGCTAAGACTGATCAGTCGACCACGTGATGATATGATTACAACTAGTCACTTTTAAGGATCAAACTTCACCCAAAATAATATATGATGATTGAAAGCTTTTCGACTTAATGATTTATGATTTATTTACGCTTACAAATTTATGCTAACTTATTTTAAATAAATTAATGATTTTAATGCATGAGCATGTATATGTACTATTTGTTACATGTTGAGTCATTAGACTCACTAGATTTGGATGGTTGCAGGTGATGATGATTTTGAGGGAGGGGCAGGCGCTTGAGTGGATCGAGTCCGGTAGTACACTCCCGAGAGACTTTATATTCCGCACTTACTTAGTATTTAAAGTTTTTACGTAAAGATTTTGAAGATTATTTATTTAAATATTTTATGCTTTATTTTGAAGCTTACTCATTAGATTATTTTAAATTGAAGTACGAATTTGTGGTTGACGATTAAAGGATTTTTATGCAGTTGAGTTTTTAAATATTATTTTTATGTTGGAGGGTTTTGAGGATAGAAGAAAATGTTTATAAAAAAAATTTCTAGTATTCATTTACATTTTAAAGTTAGAAATAAGGGACGTTTCAATAGTAGATGGAAGATCTGTCACAACGATATCAAAGTTTGAAACACCGTATGCAATAAAAGTCATGTAGGCTGGAATAACCAATTAAGAAAGTGGCAAGATTGTGACTTAAAGGTAAGAAACAGCAGTAGTCGGAGATGCAGGAACTCGTGAAAATTGGTGGAGTCGTGAGTAGGGACGAACAGTCGTGAGTAGTGGCTCAAGATGGCTAGTCGCTGGTGGTCCAGTGGCTCGAAGAAGGGTAAGTCGCGAGCCCTAGGGTTCTTGTGCATGGCGCACGCGGCTTGGCTGTGGACGGCTGGGCTGGTGCGCTGGTCAAGATTGTGTCGGGTAGGGTGCAGGAGGGTCTGGTCTAGGCCTGGGTAAAGATGGCTCGAGGGTGTCTCGGGTAGTGCAAGGGCGCGGCTTGTTTTGGAGAATTAGGGCTCGATTTTGGAGCTAGGAAGGAAAGGGGTTCAAATCGTGGTCCACGGGAGTTGATTCATGGTTCACGAGGGTAGTCTAGGGATGAAAAGCTTAATTTTAACATTTTGGATGAAAATATTAAGTTTGGAATTAATTCAGGTTTAAAACGCTTCACGGTTTAGTTATTAAGTAATTAAACTGAAAGGCTCGGATTTACGTCTAAAAAAATTTTTGATGTCAAATTTAAGCTTATATGATGATTTGGGATAGGCTCGAGTCAATAAAAGTGAGAAAACGTGAATATCAGGAATTTTGGAGTCCAGGGTAAAATGGTCGTTTTACATCCTGAGTAGTACAAAAGATCTAGTAGTGTCCCAATGAATCATAATGCATGCTAAATGATATTTTAAAATGTTTATGATGAAAATATTATATTTTTATGATATATGCAAAGGCTGTGCGATTTTTCCCAAAAAATGCTATTTTACGATTTTGAAGGATACGATTTTTTATAAATAAAAGGAAAGGAAAATATTTTGAAGAATGTGAATTGAATATGACAAATATGATATGATATGATTGGGGATATTGTTGTTAGAGTAGGTGCTCGTCGAGCCAAGTGTTGGCTGAGTGTTCACAATGAAACTCTATGTATAAGCAGTCTTTATTTTAATAATATTTGAAATTATTACTTTGGCAAATCTTTATCTGTATACCCATGCTAGCTGCATAGATAAAGCCCTTGAATATACAAATAGTAGAAAGAATATGAGATGCTCATATGATGAGTATCATGAAACTCATATTTGTAATACTGTATATTCTAAACGGTTCCTAGTCGATTCAGCCGCCACTAAGAAGGATATAGGCCGCTCGAGTTAGAGACTAGTATCTGCAATGTGAGTACCATGTTTCATTGGTAGGGGACATTGTGATGTCCGAACATGCAGATAGGTGCTCCTTGTAGAGTGCACTGAACAACCCTCCATAAAAGGACTTTCCAAGTGGTTCTCACTTATCGAGTGGAAAAGTCCTGGTTTATGGTTGTACAGAATTAGTCCTTATGACCCGGGACAACATTGAGACTCTATGTGCTAGAATTACACTTTGACTTGTTTACCGACTCTCATGGGGTCATCAGGTGGCAAGGTTGGGTGTTCTGTCGAAACACATAGGAGTCGATGCATTGTAGTCGGGGATTCACCGCTTACCTTCGGGTATGGATATCCTATGTGTTATCATGTGTATGTAGATCGAAATCTCTGGCCAGAGTATGGTTGTAATTATGAAAGGTGTTTCATAGATTGCACCATCGATGCAACTACGACATGACACATAGTATCGATTCATTGACAACTCTCGATAAACCAATGGTTGTCGAATCGATCGGGATATATGAGTTGAAGGGACCGTACTGTACGCTAACCATAATTGAATGGTTCTTGCAGGCACTATCATGTGATACCTAGGGAATCACGTAAGCGATGCTGCTAGGCGTTTAACGTGATTGGTTGGGTACTATCAGACTTGAGTTCTGACGTTCTTACTATCAAGGAGTTGATAAGTAAGAATGGAGCAATTGGGGTATGCTCGAATAAGGACATGTTTAGTCCGAATCACATGGAGATGTGAACCCACGGCTAGTTGTATCAATGAACCATTGAGGGCCACACAAGTACTAGCTTTGTAAATCCCGATGAGAAGTAAAAATAGTTCAATGTGTTGAACGGCTTATAAAGGAGTTTATAAGCGTAAGGAAAATTAGAAGTATGACTTCTATAAAGGAGAAAATAGTTCAATGTGTTGAACGGCTTATAAATGTGTTTATAAGTGTAAAGAAAAATAGAAGTATGACTTCTATGAGAGAAATATAAATTTTAATTTATGGAAGTGTTCCTAGATTAAAATATGGCCAAGTGACTAATGTTTTTGAAAATTGTGATTTTCATAAACATTATTATGGACTAAATTTAATTAATTCAAGTGTTGAATTAATCAAACACTAGTGGGCCTTGTAGAGCCCAAATAATTAAATTAATTCAAGTGTTGGATTAATTAAATAATATTGGGTCTAGTAGAGCTCAATTAAAATAATTATTTAACTAGTGGGACTTGGGTAAATTCAAGTAATGTTTAATTAGTCTCAAATATGTTTGAGATAATTAAATTTAGTCCAAAGTTTTTAATTTGATTAAAAACTATATTGTATGCATGCATGGGAGGTGAAGGGTTGGAGATTACTTTTGAATAAAATAATGGCATGGCATGCTACTTTTCACTTTTGCTTTTTGCAACACCAAGACATGGAATTAAAAAAATGATTCTCCCTTCCCTCCACAAGAGATGGCCGAAACCTCTCAAGTTTATTCTCTCCATTTTTCTTCTTTTGTGTTCTTCAATTTGTTGGAGAAAACACACACTTCTCTTTGAAAAATCCTCACATTTTTCTAGTGCAAATTGTGAGGGGATCTACCTAGTTGGTGGTGGGCCTAATTTGAAGGAAAGATTCAAGAAGAAAGGAGGAGAGCTTGTAGATTCATCTTCCATTCAAGAGCTTTGTTGTTCAACAACAAAGTTGGAGCCACAATCAACTTTTTAAAGTTGATAGGTACATTTCTTTAACATCCTATGTATGGTTTTTGATTTTGTAAATATTACACAAGATATATATGTGGTGGCCGAAATTTGTACCTCAAAATTTCGAATTTTTGTGCTTCCGTTGCGTTTCCGGCCACCGTAACCGGTCCGCTTTCAATTGTAATGCCCGAGATTATATTATTATGAACCGAGGTTAATTTATTGACGAATTGACGTGATTATACAGGGAAAGAGCCGAGGAAGATATGGGAAAAGCTTAGGATTTGTATGAAGACCAGAAGGTATCGCGCATATGCGTGAGCAAGTGAAACTATAAGCGTTTAGACAGTAGGTCTCGTGCATATGCATGGAGATAGGGCATGCATATGCGCGAGCAGATGAAATGTTATGCACAAAGATAGTAGGTCTCGCGCATATGCGCCGGTGTTGGACGCGCATATGCGCGAGACGTGCTGAACAAAGAAGTGAGCCACATGTCTTTGCCATGCATTGATATATATCAAATTCCTTCATTTCACTTCACATTCCAGCTTAAAGAAACGAGAAAGCCATGGAAATGTTCAAGCTTTACACATTTTAGAAATTGAGATAGTGCAAGATCTGTCAATCCGATTTCCAATCCGAGTTTAGTTTCGTGTTCATCTCGTCGAAGGTTTCAAAAGAATGTAAGTTTTCTTATGTTCCTGTATGGTTTGAAATTTTATGTTGGAAGAAATCATGATATGATTTATATTATGTGTTCTTGAGATATTGGTAATCGTATAATCGAAACTGGATCGAAGAACGGATACCATATGAAATTGTTATGATTTTCCAGATTATATTTGATTGAAGTTATACATATTTGGTATTAGAATTGTGTTGTTGATGATTATGAGTTGTTGAGATTGGTATCTGTTGATATTGAGTTACCGTGATATCTCGAGACTGCGTCGTTATGCCGTCAGAATTTGATAAGATTGAGTATTTAGCAAATTGTATCTTGTTTGAGTTGTATATGATATTGTACTTCTCGAATGTTATTCCAGATTGGTATTGCAAACTTGAAGTCGAGAATTCAACAACGAAACCGATAGAAGAACGAGCCAAAGCCGAACCCCGAGAAAAGAAAGGTATAAATCAATGTTAAACCGGGATTGATAACTCGAGTAAGATGCAACTTGGTTCCCAAAACCACATATTGCTCTTATTCAGGTTAGTGTACTTCATTATTTATATTGCGTATATGCATGTATAACATGTTTTATACTGGGATTCGTTCTCACCGGAGTTTCCGGCTGTTGTTGTGTCTGTATATGTGCATGGAAACAGGTGGGACAGGATCTGGGTCTCGACGAGGATGAGAGATTGATAGAGTGGTGATCACGGGCATGGAAGATTACTAGTGGTTCTTACTAGACATGTACTATATATGAACTGTAGTTGGTAGTGAACACTAGTTTGTATTATGGAAATAGAACAAGACTTGTATCTATTTATGTTTGAATGAAATAAAATTGTTGCTTATGAATGATTTATATACATTTGAATTCATGTTAAAAAGCAAAAATTTGACCCACATTTTCTAGAAAAGATCCAATAAATCCCAAAAGAATTGAGTTAGAGCCCGGGTCCTCACAACAGATGGTATCAGAGCATTAGTTTCTGTAGACTGAGATAGAATAGAATGGGCGGGGTAGATCGAGTCATCTTCCTTGCTTTTGATGTGCTAGCATGATTTATTGATTTCCCTATTACATGTTGTATTGTTATCTGAGTTGATTGCAGCATGTATTTATAAATACTGAATCAAAACCGATTCTGGATCAGAGGTATATGATCAGAGGAGGGCTGAGACAGCTTGTATAGATTGTATACTAATCTTGTTGATAATCATATATGCCGCCTAGAAGAATACCACAACCAGCTGTAGGTCAAGTGCCAGAACAGGGTAGTACGTCAGGTACTCAGATGGATATGACCGCTACACCTATGGAGACGTTATTGAAGAGGTTTCAGTCATTCCACCCCCCGACTTTGAAGGGCACGGAGATTGCAGTGGATTGTGAGAGCTGGCTAGAAGATATAGAGATGCTATTTGAATCTCTTGCCCATACAAATGAATGGAGAGTGAAGTTGATTGGGCATCAGTTGCAGGAAGTGGCAAAGAGTTGGTGGCTTACCACGAAAAGAGCATTGGAGCATCGAGGGTTCGATATTACTTGGAAGGTATTCAAAGATGAATTTTATAAGCGTTTCTTTATAGTCTCCTATCGAAAAGACAAAGGGGCAGAATTTGCTAACTTGAGACAGGGGCAGTTGAACATAGAAGAATATGTTGCCAAGTTTTCTTCCTTGCTCCGATTTGCACCACACGAGGCAGGAAATGATGAAGCGGTCGCCGATCAGTTCATCAATGGTTTAAACCCTGATATTTTTACTTTGGTGAACACGGGACAACCCAATACCTTTTCTGATGCACTGAATAGAGCGAAAGGAGCCGAGGCTGGCTTGATCAAGCAGTGAGGAGTTTCCTATAGTGCTCAAAGTCAGAGACCGCCACAGGATGCCGCCCAGTTTATACCACCTCCTCCTCGATTTGATAGTGGAAGCAGTAGTAGTGGCAAGAAAGATTCTTTGAAAGCTAGAGGCAAGCAGTTCAAGAGATCAGGGAGCAGTTCGTCGAGCTCCAGTGGGTCACGACAGAGAGGTCCTGGCCAGATAGTATACAGGTGTTTACTGTAGTTCTTGTGGAGGCAGGCATGCCACTGAGCAGTGTCAGGGAGTGATGGGTCGATGCAATATTTGTAGACAGCAGGGACACTTTGCCAATGTCTGTCCACAGAGAGGTGCACAGCAAGCTCAGAGTATTGGGGTATCTAGTTCAGTATCTCAGCCTGAGCGGCAGGCATCATCTGTTCATTCCTTCCAGCCGCCACCTACACAGACTCAGTCCCGAGCCAGAGGTAGCCAGACAGTGAGCCAACCTCTCAGACAGCAGGCTCGAGTGTTCGCACTGACAGAGGAGCAGGCTCAGGATGCGCCAGACGATATGATTGCAGGTAACAGTTTTCTTTGCGGTTATCTTGAATATGTGTTGATAGACACAAGTGCATCCCATACATTCATTTCTGAGCATTTTGCATTGACGCATGCATTGCCTGTCGAGTCATCGTCTACTGTAGTGTCTATTTCTTCTCCGTTGGGAAGTGGTCTGATATCTGTGACTTCAGTTAGACATTGTATACTACAGTTTGAGGGGCATGAGATTGATTTTGACTATGTTGTACTTGGCTTATCTGATTTTGATTGTATTGTCGGGATTGACATGTTAACTAAGTACAGAGCCACCGTAGACTGTTTTCACAAGATTTTCAGATTCATACCTGAAATGACAGAAGAATGGAAACTTCTACGGTAAGGGTTCCAGATCTCTGATTCCCTTAGTGTCTGCTCTAACTATGAGTAGATTGTTGCAGAAAGGAGCAGAGGGGTTCCTTGTCTATTCTGTAGATCTACAGAAATCGAGCCCAGCATTGGCAGATTTGCCAGTAGTACGGGAGTTTGCAGATGTATTTGCTGATGAAATTCCAGGGTTACCCCCAGCTTGAGAGATAGATTTCAGCATAGATCTTGTGCCAAGTACTGTTCCTATATCTCGAGCTCCGTATAGAATGGTGCCGATAGAACTGAAAGAATTGAAAGCACAATTAGAAGATCTTCTAGCCAAGGGATATATCAGACCTAGTGTATCTCCATGGGGCGCTCCAGTACTTTTTGTACGGTTCGATGAGATTGTGTATTGAATACCGGCAACTGAATAAGGCAACGATAAAGAACAAGTATCCATTGCCTCGTATCGATGATTTATTTGATCAGTTGCAGGGATCCTCTGTTTATTCCAAGATCGATTCGAGATCTGGATATCACCAGCTGAGAATTAGAGATGTTGACATACCGAAGACAGCATTCCGAACCAGGTATGGACATTATGAATTTGTTGTCATGCCTTTTGGTTTAACGAATGCTCCAGCGGTGTTTACGGGATTGATGAACCGTGTCTTTCAGAAGTATTTAGGTGAGTTTGTGATTGTTTTTTATCGATGATATTTTGGTGTATTCCAAGAGTATGATTGAGCATGCCGATCATTTGAGAATTGTATTGCAGACATTGAAAAATGAGCAATTGTATGCTAAACTGTCCAAGTGTGAGTTCTGGTTGAAACAGGTTGTCTTCTTGGGTCATATCATATCTGGAGATGGTATTTCTGTGGATCAGAGTAAACTTGAAGCTGTGATCAGTTGGCCAAGGCCGACTTCTGTGCCTGAGATACGCAGTTTTATGGGTTTAACAGGGTACTATCAACGATTCATCAAAGATTTTTCCAGTATTGCGAGGCCGATTACCCTGTTGACACAGAAGAATACTCTGTTTGTATGGTCTGAGGATTGTGAGTCTAACTTCCTAGAGTTGAAGAAGAGACTGACCAGTGCACTTATCTTGATGATTCCTTCAGGTACTGGTGATTTCTTTGTATATTGCGATGGATCTCACAGAGGGCTAGGATGTGTTCTTATGCAGCGAGGACATGTAATCGCATACGCCTCGAGACAGTTGAAGACTCACGAGACCCGATACCCTATTCATGATTTTGAATTGGCGGCCATTGTTTTTGCATTGAAGATCTGGCGTCACTATCTTTATGGTGAGAAATTTGAGATTTACTCTGATCACAAGAGTCTGAAATACCTGTTTTCTCAGTCAGAGTTGAATATGAGATAGCGTAAATGGCTCGATTTGTTGAAAGATTTTGATTGCAAGATCAAATACTATCCAGGGAAGTCAAATGCAGCAGCGGATGCCTTGAGTCGAAAGGTATTTTCCCTATCCTTATCGACGATAGGTGTTTCGAATTTAGTTGAAAATTGCTGTTTGTCTGGATTGACATTTGATACAAATAGTAGACCGCTACGACTTGCTTCGATTCAAGTTGAGCCAGATTTGATTATGAGAATCAAGGAAGCCTAAAGAACTGATGCAGAATGTGCAGAAGTCGATTGAAATGGTCAGATCAGGGCATCAGTCAGAGTATGAGGTATATGATTATGTTTTGTATGTGAATAACCGTATTGTAGTGCCAGATGTTGCAGAATTGAAACAACATATTATGTCAGAAGCGCACTGTAGTCGGTTTAGTATTCATCCTGGTGGCAGAAAGATGTACAATGACTTGAAGACACAGTTCTGGTGGAAACAGATGAAGTCAGATATTGTCGAATTTTTATCTAAGTGCTTGAATTGCCAACAGGTAGAAGGATGAGAGAAAGAAGCCCGGAGGTCTACTTCAGAGTTTCTCTATTCCTGAATGGAAATGGGATCACATTTCCATGGATTTCGTGACGAAGTTACCTCGATCATCCCGGGGCTGTGATGCAATTTGGGTCATTATTGACAGATTAACCAAATCAACGTGTTTTATTCCATACAGAATGACATACCGACACGATCAGATGGCAGAGTTGTATGTCTAAGAGGTAGTCAGATTGCATGGTGTGCCGAAGTTTATCGTATCAGATCGTGATCCACGATTCACTTCACACTTTTGGCACAGTCTGCAGCAGGCTCTAGGTACGACATTACACTTGAGTACTACTTATCATCCTCAGACAGACGGACAGTCAGAGTGGACTATCCAGACTTTAGAGGATATGCTGAGAGCTGTAGTGCTAGACTTTGGCACTAGTTGGCAAGATTCACTGCCACTTTGTGAATTCTCGTACAACAACAGCTATCAGACGAGTATCGAGATTACACCGTTTGAAGTTTTGTATGGCAAGAAGTGCAGATCTTCGTTGTACTGGGATGATATATCTGAGGTACCAGAACTTGGGCCTGATATGATTCGAGAGATGACTGAGAAAGTGAAAATAATTCAGAAGCGAATGAAGACGACACAAGATAGAAAAGCCAAGTATGCGAACGTCAGACCTAGACCGCTAGTATTTGAAGAAGGGGACAGAGTATTCCTGAAGATTTCTCCTTTCAGAGGCGTTGTCAGATTTGGCAAACGTATGAAATTGTCTCCAAGATACGTCGGTTTGTATGAGATTCTTGAGAAGATTGGCGATCGAGCATATCGAATTGCTCTTCCTCCTTCTTTATCTAGGATACATGAAGTTTTTCATGTATCGATGTTGCGTAGATATATGCCAGATATTTCTCATGTCATTCAGCCTGAAGCCGAGCTTGATCAGACTTTGAGTTATGTTGAGCAACCGATATAGATTCTCGATCGGAAAGAGAAGCAGCTCAGAACGAAGACTATTCAGCTTGTGAAAGTTCAGTGGAATCGTCATGGCATCGAGGAAGCGACTTGGGAGACAGAAGCGGATATGAGACAGAGACATCCCAAGTTATTTACATGATGTGAGTATTTCTTCGGTCTTGATTTTATTGCTTTTTCATATATGATTTGATAGATTGCCTGCAATTTCAAGGACGAAATCATTTCTTAGAGGGGGAGAAATGTAAGGCTTGAGATTTATTAGTCTTCATTGATGTGCTATTCGAAGATATGAGTATGCATGACATATAATGAGAAGCACTAAGTGAGATGGGAAAAGAAAAGATATGGAAAAGGCATGAAAAAAAACTAGAGTTTTGAATGCAAGGAAGACCGCACCTGCACTCATGGTTGGACCGCACCCGTGGTGAAGAGGCAGTAGGGTATGCTATTTTTACAGTATGGTCACCGCACCCGCGGTCTAAGAAGAAGCGCACCCGCGGTTGATGGCCAATAGGTTAGGGAATTTGGCACGAACCAAGACCGCACCCACGGTCCAAAAGACACCGCACCCGTGGTCGTCGAATTTTGGAAAATGAAAAGTGGTGCCATGAGCTTAGTGCACCCGAGGTCATGAAGAAGCGCACCCGCGGTGCTTGGTGCGAGAAATCCTCCTTTGAATTTTATGATGACACATGGCATGAGGTATATATACTTTGAGCATGACTCACTTCTTCATTCCAGAAGACCAGCAACGAGAGAGGGAGTTTCTTCAAGCCTTTCCCTCCATCTTTATCATTTGGTTGTGCAAGATTTACTCATCCAAAAGTTAATCCAAGCTTAGATTCTTGTTCCTCACTGTAAAGGATACATGAGGATGTAAGTTGGGTTATGTTTCAGCATGATTTAAATTCCATGTGTTGAAAGATTTATGATATGATGGTTATTATGTATTACTGACATGTTGGACATAGTATATTTGCAACCGGATCGAAGAACGGACACCGTATGTTATTACTAGTATTTTCCAGCATATATTGAGTTGAGATATACAGATTTCAGAATTGATACTATGTTCTAATAAGGCTTGTGAGTTGTGGATATTGATTATGTGGTATTGATATGACCGGTATCGAGAAATCATGTCGTTATGCCGTCGAATTTTATCAAGATTGAATAGTGATTCCTTTATGTACTGTTGTGAACTAGAGATTTATAGAATGAACATTGATATGCCATTTCAGATTTGTATTGGCAACTATGATATCGAGATTTCGACTGCAACAAAGGTTATACGGCAAGAAAGGTATAATTCATGTGAATTCCGGAGATATGTCTCGAATCAGAATTGGTTGGAGTTTCCCAAAATCACATACTAGATTGTTGTTTATATTTGATTTCGATTATGTCTTGTTTATAGATTTATATTCAAGTATTGAGATAGGAGTCATTGGCAGACTTGCCAAACTAGACGTTCGGTGGTATCGACGCATAGGAGAAGATCGACTCCGATTGTAGAGATTCGATACAGACAGGACCGAAGTCTAGGAATAAGATGTACCATCACCCTGATTAGGAGGGTAGGTGACAGACAGTGACATCTTATTCACACCGGGATCCCTAGAGTTAGAGTTCGAGTCGAGTCAAGATATGAATCGATTTGAGTTGCATGCTTATATTGCTTCGGTTTCATAGATTATGGAACCCATTGCTATTGCTCTTATTCATGTTAGTGTACTTCATGATTTATATTGCGTATATGCATTTATAACATGTTTTATACTGGGATTCGTCCTCACCGGAGTTTCCGGCTGTTGTTGTGTCTGTATGTGTGCATGGCAACAGGTGGGACAGGATCTGGGTCTCGACGAGGATGAGAGATTGATAGAGTGGTGATCACGGGCACGGAAGATTACTAGTGGTTCTTACTAGACATGTACTATATATGAATTGTAGTTGGTAGTGAACACTAGTTTGTATTATGGAAATATAACAAGACTTGTATCTATTTATGTTTGAATGAAATAAAGTTGTTGCTTATGAATGATTTATATACATTTGAATTCATGGTAAAAAGAAAAAATTTGACCCACATTTTCTAGAAAAGATCCCATAAATCCCAAAAGAATTGAGTTAGAGCCCGGGTCCCCACATTTCTTGCATACTTAATTTGTCCAAACCTTTAGCTCCCTTTTTTGTCTTGTTAGGACAAGCTTGGTTGAGCTTTGTTGAGCTGGAAGATCGAGTCCTTGAGCTGGGGTTTTACTTCTCCAGTGACGACTCTTCGATGGATGCGGTTACTTTGCAGTTTGGCCTCCTGTTGAGCTAACTCCCAAGCTTTGAAGTTATTTCCTCGAGTTAAATTTGCTAAAAATCTAAGTTAATATTTAAGTTTATAGTTAGAATGAAAGTTGTTGAGCTTAGATTAAGTTAAATTGAAAGTTAGTAATTCTTACATGATTCTTTTCGGATTGAAAATTCCGAGTTCTCACATCCCTCCCTCCTTATTGAAAGTTTCGTCATCGAAACTTGGATTAGCTCGAGCCTTTTGAAAATATGAGAATATTGTGAGCGCATTTTCTCTTCGAGTTCCCAAGTGGCCTCCCTTCCAGTATGATTTGACCAATGTACTTTGACATATGGAATTGTCCGGTGCCTCAACACTTGGTCTTTTGTGTCCACTATTTGGTAGGGACTTCTTCATATTTGAGTTCTTCATTGAGATGTCCTTCAATCATTTGTGGTGCAACTTTGAGTACATGGCTCGGATCTGAGACATATTTTCTCAGTTGTGAGATGTGGAAAACATTATGTATTCTGGACAAATCTAGCGGCAAAGCCAGACAGTAGGCTAAAGTTCCCACTTTTTCCGGTATCTCAAATGGTCCTACATACCTTGGATTTAACTTTCCGGATTTACTGAATCGAACGACTCCCTTCATGGGAAAGACCTTGACATAAGCTTTTTCATCGATTTCCAATTCTAACGGTCTTCTCTTCAAATAGGCCCAGCTCTTTTGTCTATCTTGAGCTTCCTTGAATCTTTCCTTGATTATGGCTACTTTTTCAATGGTTAATTGAGTAAGCTCTGGTCCAGTAACAGATTTTTCTCCGAATTCATCCCAGTATAAAGGCGATCTACATTTTCAGCCATACAATGCCTCATACGGAGCCATTCCAATGCTACTGTGATAGCTGTTATTATAGGCGAATTCTATCAGGGGTAACTGTTCACTACAATTTCTAGGAAAATCCAGAGCACATGCCCTCAGCATGTCCCCGAAGGTTTGAATTGTTCTCTCAGTTGACCATCAGTCTGAGGATGATAGGCTGTGCAAAGAGTGACCTTGGTTCCATAGCCTTTTGAAAACTTTTCCAGAATCTTGATACAAATCTTGGATCTCTGTCAGACACTATACTTGCTGGGACTTCGTGTAGTCTCAATATGTTGTCCATATACAAGGTAGCTAGCTTATCCAGGTTATAATTCCTCCGCACCGGCAAGAAATGTGCAGATTTGGTCTGTCTGTCGATGATTACCCAGATCCCATCGTGACCTTGTCTTGATCTTGGTAGTCCTACTACAAAGTCCATGGAGATGTTATCCCACTTCCACTTTGGTATTTCTAATGGTTGTAGAAGTCCTCCAGGCCGTTGATATTCTGCCTTGACTTGTTGACAGGTTAGGCACTTAGAAACAAAGACAGCCACGTATTTCTTCATTCTATTCCACCAGTAGTTATTTTTCAGATCCTGGTACATTTTGGTGCTTCCCGGATGTACTGAAAAAATTTATATATGTGCCTCTGCCATTAATTCTTCTCGAATCCCATCGATGTCTGGCACATACAACCGTTCTTTCATCCAAAGTATACCACTTTCATCAATATGAAATTCTGGAATCTTTCCTTCTTGGATTTGCTCTTCTTTAATTTTAAGGACGGAGGAAACTTGACTTTGCTTCAATTTGATTTCTTCTCTAAGGGATGTTTGTGCTGATAGTGAAGATAAGCTTACCTATCCAAAATTTCTTCGTCTCAATGCATCTGCTACTTTATTCGCCTTACCCGAATGATAATTGATTACCAAATCATAATCCTTTAGAATTTTCATCCACCTTCTTTGCCTCATGTTTAATTCTTTTTGAGTGAAACTGTACTTGAGGCTTTGTTGATCAGTAAATACTTCACATTTCACTCCATAAAAGTAGTGCCTCCAAATTTTGAGTGCAAACACTACTGCAGCTAACTCAAGGTCATGAGTGGGGTAATTCTGCTCATACAGTTTTAATTGCCGTGAGGCATAAGCAATTATTTGAACTTCTTGCATAAGCACACACCCTAATCCTCTATCTGAAGTGTCACTATATACAGTGAAATTCTTGCCATCCTCTGGAAGAATTAGAACTAGTGTGGATGCAAGTTTTGTCTTCAGGGTTTCAAAATTTTTCTCACATGCTTCATTCCAAATGAATTTTAAATTCTTTTGAGTAAGTTTGGTAAGAGGAATGGGTATCAAAGAAAATCCTTCCACAAATTTTCTATAGTAGCCAGCTAAACCAAGAAAACTTATTACCTCGGTTACTGCTTTCGGTTAAGGCGAGTCCTTGATTGCCTCCACTTTCTTAGGGTCCACTGATACCTCTAATTCTGAGATTATATGGCCTAAGAATGCCACACTTTTTAGCCAAAATTTACAATTCTTGAATTTTTCATAGAGCTCCTTTTCCCGCAGTGTCTGCAAAGTGAGACGCAGGTGTTCTTTATGTTCTTATTCACTTAATGAGTACAAGAAATTATCATCTATGAAACTACCATAAATTCATAAAGGTATGACTTGAATACCCGGTTCTTAAGGTCCATGAATGGTGTAGGATCATTTGTTAGACCAAAAGGCATTACTGTGAATTCGTAATGTCCATATCTTGTTCTGAACGCAGTTTAGGTGTATCCTCGGCTTTGAACTTCAACTGATGATAACCAGATCTCATAACGAGTTTTGAGAAAATATTATCTCTTTTTAGTTGATCAAAAAGATCATCTATTCTCAGGAGTGGGTACCTATTCTTTACAGTGATCTTATTTAACTCCGTAATCAATACATAGCCTCATGCTTCTGTCCTTTTTCTTTACGAATAGCACTGGGGCTCCCAACGGGGATGCACTAGGGCGGACCTGTTTCTTGTCCAGTAATTCCTGAAGTTGTTCCTTTAACTCCTTTAATTCAGCTAGAGCCATTCGGTAAGGTGCCTTTGAGATTGGTGTAGCACCAGGGACCAAATTCGACTTCTCTATTGGGTATCTCAACCGGTAATTCCTCGGGGAAAACATCGGGAAATACTTGAACAATTGGAATTTCTTCCAATTTTGGAATTTCTTCTTCTTTGATCTCATTGATCATTGCCAGATAAATTTCTTCTCCTCCTTTTATGGCCTTCCAGGCTTGCGATGCAGATAACAAAGATTTTCTTTCTTTGGATTTCCCGTGATATATGACTTCCTCTTTAGTCGGAGTCTGAAGTCTAATATCTTTCTTTTGACAGTCTACTATGCCATGGTTTTTAGCTAACCAGATCATTCCAATAATGATGTCAAACTCAACCATATTGAGTTGAATCAATAATTTTTCAAAAGTTTGTTTGCTGATACAAATTTTACAGTTTCGATACACTTTGTGGGTCTCAATTATTTTGCTCGCCGGTGTTGCCACTCTTAACGGTTCACTAAGAGTATCATGTTCAAGTTTAAGCTTTATAGCAAATCTTCTAGACACAAATGAGTGCGTAGCACCACAATCAAACAAGATGCAGGTATTTCATTGAGTAAGATAGTACCTGCCACCACTTCGTTGGTGTTATCACCTTCCTCCTGGGTTATTGCATACACCCAGGCATTAGTCTTATTTTCATTTGGTTTTTTGGGTCATGTCCTTTTGTTCTTGTTGTCTGGACAGTCCTTAATCCGGTGACCCACTTTACCGCATTTGAAACAAGCATATGTTTTCCAATAACATTCTCCCACCTGCTTTTGTCGACATGTATCGCACCACTTCCCTTCTGTACTGCCAGCACTGTTAAAATTTCCTCTTGAAGGGCCACTTGAATAATTGGGCTTCTTGAATTTGGGACCATTTTGAGCAGATTGGCTTGCCAACGGTCTTTTGTTCCTATTTTCTTCTTCACGGTGCTTGATATCTGTTTCCGCACTCATTGTCGCGCCCATCAAATCAGCAAAATTATTTTATTTGAATACTGCTAAAGCCGATTGAATCCGGATGTTCAGTCCTTTCTTAAAGCGATGCATTTTCAATGTTTCGTCAGACAAACATAGGTTCCCAGATCATTAAATCTTGAAGTGTATTCCATCACTGTTGTGTATGGGGCCTATTTGAAGTTTCCAAATTCGTTCAACTTCTGCCAATGAAATTTGGCTGGATAGTATTGTTTCAAAAACTCTCTCCTAAAAATTTGCCATGTGATTTGTTCCACCTCAGCCAGAGATGGTGACACAGTCTCCCACCACTTTCGTGCTCTGTCCTCTAGAAATGGTGTTACAACTTCCACTCTCAATTCTTTAGGCACTTCCAGTAGGTGTAGTTGTGATTCGACATTCTTGAGCTGGTTATGTTTGACTTTCGGGCCTGGGTTCCCATCAAAAGTTGGAACTCGATTCCTCCTGAGGGATTCATAATGGTATTTAATTCCACGCGGTTGTGGTTCTGGTGGCGGCTGGATAGCATTGGCAAGGGGGTTCACGATTCCTTGCAATGTGGCGGCTACAATGGTGGCTATTGCCATCATATCCTCGTGGCTGAGATTTACTCTTGGGGGATTCTCATCCTCATTTTGATTAACTCTTCTGTTTTTTCGATTATTTCTGGGTGGTTTGCCTACCATTTCCTATAAACATATATTTTATTAATTTATTTACCATAATGTAAAAATTAAAATAATTTCATTAAATTTTGAAATTCATACAATCAAAAGTTTCAAAACAATTGATTAATCAAATAATTGTAGATACAATCGATGCCTAATCTAGAGCTCTCTCTCTACTCTCTATTACTTCTCCGTCTCCTACTGCCTCGTTAATTTCTTCTTCTTCAATAGGATCTCCTTCTTGGTTAACTTCGAGTTCTTCTAAGAGCTCCTCCATATTGATCATGTTATTTTGTAGCTGATCAATATGATTTTGCAACTGTGTGTTGTGGTGGTCAAGGTTGTTTACTTGATCCTGAAGCCCCTGTATAGTTGATTGGTTCACTTTCTCATCGATTTCTTGTTCTTCGATCCGTTCCTGAAGACGGCATTGTGTTTTGAGAAGGCTCTCATCCCGGATTTGGAGTGTCAAAATCCTATCCTGAGCTTTGTTCAATTATTTCTTGGTGATTTCTTGTTGTCGTTCAAACTATAAGTGGTACGCAGCATAGCGCCTAACGTCGTCGCGCAGTCTTTTCTCTTCCACTCTTGCCTCACGAAGATCCTCCATCATGCATACGTTATTCCCATCCAACTGGTAGTTATCCCTCTCGAGTTTTTCATTTTTTCTTTCAGTGTTTTAATTTCTGTCTCCTTTTCGTGAAGTTGTTTTTGAATTTCATTTATAATGCTTTGAAGGTCCATGTTGATTTCCTATAAAGATAAAAAAAAAACACAATTTTATTGATAGTATACTTATCAAATTTTAAATATTCAATAAGATAATAGAAAGTTTCATTTAAAAATAATTTGATACACATAATATTTTTCTAAATCATAATTTTATTACATTCCAGATACTTTTATTATAATCTTGATACTAATCTAGTCTACCATCTCTCCTCCGTCGTTGTCGCTATCACTATTGTTGTCGTCATCGGCCACCTCCATCGGTGCTTCCTCCTCTTCCTCCATGTTCTCTATCACCAGATGCAGGTAGTTATTATGATCTTGAAGTCTGTCTATAGTGGCGTGGAGCTTTGAAATGTGCCGATCCTGCTTGGCGTTGAACTTCTCTTGGCACTGACGGGCATGAGTAGCACGTCCTCGCTCTATCTTTACTCTCTCCAGCAAATCCTTGTTGAGTGAAGCTAAGCGCGTGATGCGAGCTGAATCATTCGGTATCTGTAGAAGTTGGCTCTCAGCCAAGTCCAAATGATGAGTCAATCATTGTACTTCAGTCTCAAGTATGTGTCTGATCTAACTAAGCTCCTGCTTCTCCAATTTTTCCCTAGCCAGTTGCGCCTTCAGAGCTGCAATCTCCCTATCCTGATTATCTATCGTGAGCTGGCGTATACGAAGGGCAGCCTGAGCGCGAGTACGTGAAGCAGCCATTTCCTAGGATAAAAATCGAGGTAAAACATCAGAATCGTACAAAGTATAGAAAGGCACAAATAATAGAAACAAAGTTGTCGTGGAAAATTTTTCGATACTAAGGATTACGGAACGATTGAAGGGATAGATTTTTGGAGTTGTTCGAAAATTTTGGAACATATGGAAGTTGAACTCAGATTGGGGTACACTAGGCTTTTGCCAATTCGTCAAATTTTTCTGTCAAAATCCCAGCGCGATTATGAACCTGGCGGCTCTGATACCACTTAAATGTCACGCCCCGTGTCCGAAGCGTAGGTGACATCCGGCATTGTTTAACAATTTCCTAAAAAAATTAAGCCTCGTATCGAAATGCCAAAAAACAGTCTTTTTCATAAATAGAACATTGTCTTTACATTGACAATAGAAGAAAATACATCAGAGTTTCAAATGCGGAAACTTAAACAAAGGAAAAGAATAAAAATCTGAATTCTTGATCTCCTCTTTCGATCACCATTCCCAAAACGCATCCTGCTCCTCCACATTCAGTTGTTCTTCATTTTTATCTGAAATTTGTAAGGGGTGAGTGTTTTGGGAAACAGTCAGCAAGTGGGGGGTCGATCGATTTCCAATGATACATATAGAATTTAATCTTTAAAGCATTTCTTTAACAAACTTTCAAATCTTATTACTTTTAGCTTATCATAAATGAATCAAATATAAGACATAGGTTATCAGATGATTCAGAGCAGTTCAGAAGCAAATTAGATCATTTCAGAACAATTAAAAAACAGACACAACACTGTTACTCATCTCATTTCCATGGTCAAATTGTCCCTAATATGTTAGTCCTCTAAGGGGTGAGGCCAGAACACGGTTTTATACCCACTGATGGGGGCCAGACAGAACATGGTTTTATTCCACCAATGTGGGTGTAGACCCAATTCAGTACACGTATGACCCATGCATTTATTTAATTATTAAAGCATATAATTAGTTTTAAAATGAGCCTTAGCCATGCATGATTTATTTAAATGCATCATTTTAAATTATTTATGATTATGAGATGCACATTAAAAATGTTTTTCGAGTTTCATGTTTCAGGCGACTATTCGAGGTGGGATCGAGGAAAAGACCGGTGAAGGTTTAGGCAATTTTAATATGGTATTTTATTTTAAGCTAAGTTTGGGGCGTTTTAAATAATTTATTGAGTTTTAGCATATTTAAGCTTAAATCACTTATGTAGTAATTTTGAAAGTTTAAAACTTTTAAACTTTTCATTGTGTGGTGTTATTTTAATTAAAGAGTTATTTAAAATTAATGTGTATTTTACTTTAATTAGGCGAGAATTAGCATTTTTAAATCAGCATGTTAATTATTGAATTAAGCAATAATTTCGCCCCCCTAAATTAATTATTAAGACACGCACACACACATTCTACACACTAGAAAGCGTGAAACACACACAACACACACTACACAACTCATTTTCAGATTTTAATTGAAAAAAAACTAGGGTTCTTTGCAAGAAAAGCAGCCGCCCCTTCCGTTCAATTTTTCCAGAAAGTTTTCGTCGGTTTTATTGCAAAGTTTTAGTGCCACAATCGCCCCGGATCAACCTCGCTTCTATCTCCGCTTCGGTATCACCGGTTCGGTATTTTTATATATCAAAAGGCACGTATAATCTCTCTTTTCTACGTCGATCATTTCAGAGTATGTGCCGCGTTGTTTTTATGCGTAAAATCCATGTATGATGTGTAGTAGTTTGAGAATGAAATTTATCGATGCGTTTTGAAATAGTTTTTAGATCTAAAATCCTGTTTTTCACTGTATTTTGAGTTACTGCAATTTTTTAGTCGAGAATCTGAGAAAACGTTCAACGCCAAAAATGTAAAACTTTTCAATACCTTCGATTTGATATAAACTTCGAGTTATTTGGATAAATATTGAGTGAGTTATGGTGTTTTTTGTGGGACTGCTCAAACTGCGACTTTTACGTAAATTGTGCTCTTGAAGTTTTATTGATGTAGGCTTCGTTTGAGAACGACAGGTGATCACTGCTGCGCGTAGGTATATTGTAATTGATGTGGGGATGGTTATTGACAATTCGTTTCGTGTCGTTAGGCATTTGGGAGATTGAGTAGTCTTTTATAACCGTTATGTTTTCAAAGATCGTGTTTATGGGTTTATTGTGTACTTGTATTTGCGTGGTTGTTTTGGAGACGTTTGGAAGGTTAGTGGAGTCGAGTCAGTGCCATAGTATCCTAGGTCGAGTCTTGAAGCGTTGTTCACTGTCGGTGTGATCGAATTTGGGGAGATTAAGTTTCTAAGTCGTGGAGCACAGTGCACTCACTTTCTTACCGCCCAAGAGCCACCCTTTCTGTCGTAGAGTTTCTTTTTCGTAAGCTCGGCGCCCGAGCGGTAATATCTTACCGCTCGAGCACCACTCCTTCTGATAAATGTAGGCGTCCAGTAGACCTGGCACCCGAGCGGTAATATATTACCGCCCGAGCACGGCCCATTCTGTGGGGATGTTTCGTGTTGCCCTTCTTTTCAAGTTCTAATAGTGAGTTCATGTCTTTTAGGGTTGATGTCTTGGTTAGTATGATTAAACGAGGTCAAGTCCCGAGTGATCTAGAATGTCATAAGTTATTTATGCACTTCGGTGGTGATCTCGAGTACCTACGTCTAAGTTATGCAAGATAAGTGTTGAAATTCATGTTAGTGTGCAGCAGCGGCCCCGAATGAAATCCAACGAATCTCTCAAAGCCAAGTAAGTATGTTGACGTACAAAGAAAATATTTTAAGTTTTTGAGGTAAGTTAAATGTCTTGTGACCAAATTACGTTTAGGATTGGAAAGCGTTAAATTATGAACGGGGACCAATCCGCCCGTTAAATTATGAACGGGTTTAGATCGTGGTTGGAAAGCGTTAAATTATGAACGGGGACCAACCAGCCCGTTAAATTATGAATGGGGATCTCATGTATGTGGCAGTGGATACGTCCCTGTCAGCCCGGTACTGTGGTTTGTCTGATCAGGCGTTTACTATGTATGGGTCACATGCTTTGAAACATGCCTCTACGCAAAATGAAGTCATGTATCATGTATGTTTAAGTATGATCAAGTATGCAACCACGTTTATTAAAGCTTTTAAGTTATGGCGCGTCTATGTATGTATGCAAGTTCAAGCACATTTCAAATCCAAGCTTCAAGTATGTATGTTCTATATTAAAGTTGCATGCGATTCTATTATGTATTACTTGCTATTCTCAGTTTATACGTGTTGAGTCTTTAGACTCACTAGACTTGATCGATGCAGGTGAGGATGTCTATGAGGAGACAGGAGGTGTGGACCAAGGAGCAGGCTTGGACTGAGCGGGATGCTAGACCCGAGGACCGCCCATGCTATTTCAATATTTTTATGCAAGTTTAAAACACTCTGATTTTTATGTTGTGATGAGTGAGGTTTGAGCAAGTATTTTGTTAGCAAAATTTATTCGGTGATGGTTGATTTCAAAGATGTTTTATAATTGATGAGATGACGACCGTATGGATGTTTACATTTAAGAGAAATTTTTTTATTTTTCCGCAAATTTTAAGTATGAAAAGTACGGTGCGTCACAGTTGGTATTAGAGCGGTGTTCTTGTAAAGGGTTATCCTACTGCCAATCGCAAGAAGCTCACGAGGTCACACCTCAAGTCTGTAAGTTTTAAAGTTTCAAATTTAAGTTATGTAGTAAGCATTAAGTTCTGATTTCAGCATGTGCATATTTTAAAGTTGTGGTACGTGCATCTTATGTCTTGGATATCATGTTCATGCATATTGGGTTTACGTGTTGGGTAATTGTTAGAACAGAATGCCTCCTAGACGTATGGTTGACCGTGAAGCAAGGGAAGAGGACAGAGAGGCCCGTAATGAGGAGAGGGCCAATCCTCCACCTCCATCTCCAGATATGCAGGCTCAGATGCTTGCTGATATGACGCAGTTCTTCGCGCAGTTTGCGGGGAACCACGCCACAGCAGTGGTTGCAGGGGCAAGGCCCCAATCGGAAGCAGTGTACGAGAGGTTTAGAATAATGAGCCCAAAGGAGTTCTCGGGTACCACTGACCCGATGGTAGCTGAGGGATGGATCAAGTCTATTGAGGTAATATTCAACTTTATGGAACTGACTGATGCAGATAGATTCAGGTGCGCCACGTTCCTTCTGTCAGGGGACGCTAGACTATGGTGGGAGAGTGCATTGGTGGTAGTGAATTTGCAGACTTTGTCACGGACTGAATTCAAGGAAATGTTTTTCGCCAAGTACTTCACTGAGGAAGTACGCTCCCGCCTGACCAGGGAGTTTATGACACTGAGGCAGGGGGATAGCAGCGTGGAAGATTTTGTCAGAAAGTTTGAGAGGGGTTGTTACTTCGTACCCCTCATTTCTAATGATGTCCAGGCAAAGATGAGACATTTTATGGATGGTTTGCGGCAGATCTTGCGCCGTGATGTGAGGGTAGCTGGCCCTACTACATACGCAGTTGCCGTTTCTAGGGCTTTGGCGGTAGAGCAAGACCAGCGAGATATCGAGGCTGACAGGTTGGGCAAGAGGCCCTACCAGGCACCACCGCAGCGGCAGCATCAGCATCAGCGACCCCAGCACAAGAGGCCTTACCAAGGGCCACCAGGAAAGAAACCTTATCAGGGACCACCGAAGGGCAAAGGTCCAGTTCAGCAGCAAGGGGCACCTCAAAAGCCCGTTATTTTCCTAGTGTGTCCTAAATGCAATCGCCAGCATCCGGGACAGTGTTTGTATGGGTCGGGAAAGTGTTTCAAATGTGGAGCCAGTGACCACATGCTGAAGGAGTGCCCACAGTGGAAGCAACCAACGCAAGGGAGAGTTTTCGCCATGCATGCTCAGGAGGCGAACCCAAACACTACACTACTGACAGGTAAATTTTTTCTACCTAAGCTCAGTATTATTTTGCCTTGCATGTGGAATTTTATTTGGAGTTATTAGTGTGCTAGTAATACTTTTGGGTCCCTTGGAGTATTGTTTCCTTCTATGCTTGAGGTTAATGTTAGTAATTTGGGATGTAAGTTTTGTGTTGTGCTAACGTCTCTCAGGGAATATTTCATTAAGATATTAGCCACAACGGCACTGATAGATTCAGGAGCCACACACTCCTTTATCTCAGAGACTTTCTCTAATCATCTGGACATCAAGTCCATTGGCCTAGATACGATTTTTTCTATGACAGTCCCATCAGGGGAAGAGCTGTTAGCTACTAGCATGGTCAGAGATATCGACTTAGGACTGCAGGTCCACCTCGTCTATGCAGATTTGATTCTACTGCCGATGCCAGAGTTCGACATTATTTTGGGAATGGACTGGCTGACAAAGAACAGGGTCCTGATTGACTTCCAGAAAATATCAGTATTGGTTAGGCCGTTAGGCATGGAACAGTTTCTTTTTGAGCCAGACAGATGGAGAATCTTCCCTCGCATGATTTCGTGCATGCAGGTGAGGAGGCTGATTTCCAGGGGGTGTGAGGCCTTCTTGGCCAGTATTATTTCAGCGCCTGATGTGTCCACTCCATCTTTATCCTACGTGCCAGTAGTCAGTGAATTCCCAGACGTCTTCCCAGACGATGTTTCAGGTCTTCCACCAGAGAGAGAGGTGGAGTTTGCTATTGATCTCATGCCAAGCACAGTGCCAATCTCTAAGGCACCATACCGATTAGCTCCAGCTGAGATGTTAGAGCTCAAGAAGCAGATTCAGGAGTTTCTCGATAAAGAATTCATTCGCCCTAGTTTCTCACCGTGGGGCGCGCCAGTACTCATTGTGAAGAAGAATGATGGAAGCATGAGACTCTGCATCGATTATCGTGAGTTGAACGAGGTGACAGTCAAGAATAAGTACCCAATTCCTAGAATCGAAGACTTGTTTGATCAATTGCAGGGAGCTACAGTGTTCTCTAAGATAGACCTTCGATCAGGTTATCACCAGCTGAAAGTGAAGGAGGACAGATGAGCACAAGACGGCCTTCAGGACCTGGTATGGGCATTACGAGTTCTTAGTAATGCCATTTGGATTGACGAATGCTCCAGCAATTTCCATGGATCTCATGAATCGAGTATTTCAGCCCTACTTTGATCAGTTCGTAGTGTTTATTGACGACATTCTCATTTACTCGAAGAGCCAGGAGGAGCATAACCAGCATTTGAGGACAGTATTGCAGGTTTTGGATAATCGCAAGTTATTTGCGAAGTTCAGTAAGTGCGAGTTTTGGTTGCAGAAAGTAGCGTTTTGGGTCATATAGTGTCTAGCAGTGGTATTGAAGTGGATCCAGCAAAGGTAGCAGACGTTAAGGAATGGGCTGAGCCAAAGAATGCAGAGATCCGTAGTTTTCTGGGTTTAGCCGGTTACTACCGTAAGTTCATTCGGGGATTTTCATCCATAGCAGTGCCACTCAATTCACTGACAAAGAAGAATGCTAAATTCGTGTGGAGTGATGAATGTCAGAAGGGCTTCGACAAGGCAAGGTGAATTTGTGCTTTATACCGATGCATCTAAGCTCGAATTAGGCGCAAGGTGAATTTGTGCTTTATACCGATGCATCTAAGCTCGGATTAGGCGCAGTGTTGATGCAGCAAGGTCGGGTTATAGCTTATGCTTCAAGGCAATTGAAGGTGCATGAGAAGAACTACCCGACACATTATTTAGAATTAGCCGCAGTCGTCTTTGCATTGAAAATTTGGAGACACTACTTGTATGGCGAGAAGTGTCAGATTTTCACTGACCACAAAAGTCTGAAATACTTCTTCATGCAGAAGGAACTAAACATGAGGCAGAGACGGTGGTTGGAACTGGTGAAGGACTATGATTGCGAGATTAGCTACCATCCGGAAAAGCTAATGTTGTGGCAGATGCCTTGTGCAGGAAAGTTGTAGTCATAGCTCAGTTATCAGTGCAGAGACCTCTTCAGTCTGAGATTCAGAGGTATGGTTTGGAACTTTATCGTGAGGGCAGATAACCAAGGCTGTCTAATCTGACAGTCCAGTCTTCTCTGCTAGACTGTATACGGACAGGTCAGTCTTCAGATGAGCAATTACTTAAATGGAGACAAAAAGACGAAGCCAAGGACAGTGTTCTCTACACAGTGGTAGATGGAATTGTGAGATACAGAGGCAGAATGTGGGTGCCTAGTGTTAATTCGATCAGACAGGATATTCTGTCAGAGGCGCATGCATCTCCGTATTCAATTTACCCAGGAGGTACCAAGATGTACAAGGACTTGCAGATTCTGTATTGGTGGCCGGGGATGAAGAGGGACATCCGTAGATTTGTATCAGAATGTCTTACTTGTCAGCAAATGAAAGCTGAACATCAGAGGCCAGCAGGAATGCTTAAGCCGCTCCCTATTCCAGAGTAGAAATGGGAGAATATCACTATGGACTTCGTCATTGGATTTCCTAGATCAGTCAGAGGATTTAATGCTATTTGGTTCATAGTGGATCGGCTCACTAATTCAGCGCACTTTTTGCCAGTGAAGATGACTTTCTCCATGACGCAGTATGCGGAGCTTTACATCAGGGAGATAGTCCGTTTACATGGGTTCCCAGTTTCGATTGTGTCCGACAGGATCCGAGGTTTACGTCGTCCTTCTGGAGGAGCTTACATGCAGCCATGGGGACAAAGTTACTGTTCAGTACAGCTTTTCACCCGCATGAGAGATGGCCAGTCTGAGCGAGTGATTCATATATTAGAGGATTTGCTAAGAGCCTGTATGATTGATTTTCAAGGGACTTGGGAGTCTAAGATAACACTAGTGGAGTTTACCTACAACAACAGCTTCCAATCATCTATAGGTATGGCTCCCTATGAGGCGTTGTATGGACGGAAGTGCAGACCACCAGTCCATTGGGATGAAGTTGGTGACAAAGCAGATCTTGGTCCAGAGATAGTTCAGCAAACTGCAGATGTGGTTGTAATGCCCGAGATTTTATTTATCGTAATCTGAGATTAATCTGAAATGATTATTGATTAATTAAGGTAAATATAGACTGAGTGGATTAGATCGAGAAGACGAGAAAAGACGCAAAAATTATGTGCGAGGGTGTGCCATTTGCGCACATACGTGACGTTATGCGCGAGCTATGCGCGGACGGGCAGAAGACCCCGCGCATATGCGCGACATGATGGCGCGCATATGCGTGAGGTGTCCAGTAGCTAAAGTAAATTTTCAGAGAATGTGGCGCACATGCGCGGAAGACGAACGCGCATATGCGCAAGAAGCCAATCGCAATGTCCAGAGGACCTCGCGCATATGCGCCGAGTGAAGGCGCGCATATGCGCGAGAACTGCAGGGATACACGCGCCGAGACTTTGTGTCTCGCGCATATGCGCCGATGGTGGTCGCGCATATGCGCGAGACGTGCAGCCTGAAGAATGAGCCACTTGGTCTCCACATGCAATATATATATATATATATATATATATATATATATATATATATAGCAAGGTTCATTTCCTCTTCAGAATTCCGAGAAAAGGGTCGTGGGAGGTTAAGAAATAATCCTTACGCATTTTTGATATTTAGATTTGTGATTGGGGAAGATCCGGGCGTCCTAATTGCAATCCGAAGTCAGTACTGTGTTCCTATCGACGCAGGCTACAACTGGACGTAAGTTTTGTTACGTTTAGACATGATTTGAAAATATGATGTGGATGGAATTGAGTAGAATTCATATATGATGTTCTTGACATAGTAAACATCGTAGAATCGAAACTGGACGAAAGAATAAATACAGTATGGAATTATTATAATTTTTTGGAAGGAATTGATTGAGATTTGATATCAAATTTGTATCATGACTGATTATGAATTGAAATTTGATTATTATTATGTGTCTGGACATACTGATCAGTATATAATCGAAGTCAGATCAAAGAACAGACTGTGTATGCAATTGTTATGATTTTCTGAAGTAATATGACTGAGATTGTACCGATTTGAGATTATGATCTGTTATTGCTGGGGTTATGAGTTGTATTGACACTGATTATGTCTGTGATGTTGAGATTGATGGGGTTATTCAGATTGTATTGTTATACCGTCGAAACATCAGTATATTGATATTGATCAGATTCCATATCGATTGAGATTGTATCGTACTTTGTTGACATTGATCAGATTATGTCTGGATTTTAATATTGATCAGAACATGTCTTAAATTGAGTTATACATTGATATTGTGCATATTTGACATTGTCATTGCCAGATTGGGGATGGACCGATTGAATTGCGAGACTTCGTCTTCATCAGACCGAGAAGACAACGGTATAAATCAATGTTATTGGGAGATGCGACTCGAGTTAGATTTAACTTGCGTTTCCCTAAAATCACATACTTGTATTTTATTGTTTTCATACCTTTATGTTATTTGAATAAATATGCTGATTCTATTGATTTATTGAAAGCAGTGAATAGTGGATAGCGATTGAGCGAGAGTCGCTGACAGAAGGGCCAGATTGTGACAGAATGATCACTGGTCCATTGCACATTGTCAGAGTAGTCATTGGGCAGATCCTCCTAGTCTTTGGTAGAACCACCATGGCAGACCCGCCAAGTCACTGGACTTTTGGATAGATATATCAATAGACTGAGGAGAAGACAGACTCCTAGTACAGATCTTCGATATAGACAGCCAAAGTCTGGGACTAAGAACGTACCACCATCTAGCTGGGGTAAAGTATATGGGAGAACGTTGCGTTCTTATTCAGATTGGGATCCCTAGATTAGAAATGAGTCGAGTCCGAGTTTGAATTCACAAATTGTGAGTCCTTATTTGATATCGAATTATGTTCCAGATTTCGGTACATATTTAGAGTATAATTGATAGTTGATATCGATTCATGCTTCTGATTTAGATACATGTTATGTATATCTGATTCATGCTTTTATATTGTTTATATGATTGCATGTATACTAGATTTATACTGGGAATGTAATTCTCGCCGGAGGATGTTGTCTTTTTTGTATGTGTGCATGACAACTGGTGGGACAGGATCAGGGTCAAGAAGAGAACGAGGCAGGACTAGTTAGCGTGGAGATCCGGGCTCGGAATTAAATTAGGTTTCAGCACTGATATGTAGTTGAACCTAGTTGAATTATCGTAGACAATACAAGACTTGTATGTTTATGCTTAATATGTAATTCAGATTGATTTACATTACGTTTCCGCATTGTATTTTTTTAAAAAAAAATTAGACCTTGTGTATTATAATTGATGGAATAATTCCTAAGAATGATTAAAATTGGAATGAGCGTCCGGGTCCCCACAGTGGTGGTCAAGATTAGAGATAGAATGAAGACCGCCTAGAGTCGCCAAAAGAGTTATGCTGATAAGAGGAGGAGAGATCTCGAGTTTGCCGTTGGTGATCACGTTTTTGTGAAAATTGCATCCATGAAAGGTGTTATGAGAATTGGGAAGAGAGGCAAGCTGAGTCCGAGGTTTATTGGACCGTTCGAGATTTTGGACAGAGTTGGGACAATAGCTTATCGTGTAGACCTTCCGTCGAATCTAGCCGGGGTACACAATGTGTTCCACGTTTCTATGCTGAGGAAGTATCTGGCCAATCCTTCGCATATTCTGAGTTATGAGCCATTGCAACTTGCTCCAGATCTATCTTATGAGGAGATACCGATTCAAATCCTAGACAGACAGGAGCGCAGACTCCGGAACAAAGTGACTAAGCTAGTCAAAGTCCATTGGCTAAACCAATCTATGGAAGAGGCTACTTGGGAGTCAGAGGTGGATATGAGACTTTGCTACCCGGAGTTGTTTGGTAAGACTTAATTTCGAGGATGAAATTTTTATAAGTGGGGGAGGAATTGTAGAGCCCAATTCAGTACACGTATGACCCATGCATTTATTTAATTATTAAAGCATATAATTAGTTTTAAAATGATCCTTAGCCATGCATGATTTTATTTAAATGCATCACTTTAAGTTATTTATGATTATGAGATGCACGTTAAAAATGTTTTTCGAGTTTCATGTTTCAGGCGACTATTCGAGGCGGGATCGAGGAAAAGACCGGTGACGATTTTGGCAATTTTAATATGATATTTTATTTTAAGCTAAGTTTGGGGCGTTTTAAATAATTTATTGAGTTTTAACATTTTTAAGCTTAAATCACTTATGTAGTAATTTTGAGAGTATAAAACTTTTAAACTTTTCATTGTGTGGGAGTTATTTTAATTAAGGAGCTATTTAAAATTAATGTGTATTTTACTTTAATTAGGGGAGAATTAGCATTTTTAAATCAGCATGTTAATTATTGAATTAAGCAATAATTCCCCCGCCCCTAAATTAATTATTAACACATGCACACACACATTCTACACACTAGAAAGCGTGAAACACACACAACACACACTACACAACTCATTTTCAGATTTTAATTGAAAGAAAACTAGGGTTCTTTGCAAGAAAAGCAGCCGCCCCTTCCGTTCAATTTTTCCAGAAAGTTCTCGTCGGTTTTATTGCAAATTTTTAGCGCCACAATCGCCTCGGATCAACCTTGCTTCTATCTCCGCTTCGGTATTTTTATATAACAAAAGGCACGTATAATCTTTCATTTCTGCGTCGATCATGTCATAGTATATGTCGCGTTGTTTTTATGCGTAAAATCCATGTATGATGTGTAGTAGTTTGAGCAGGAAATTTATCGATGCGTTTTGAAATAGTTTTTAGATCTAAAATCCCGTTTTTCACTGTATTTTGAGTTACTGCGATTTTTCAGTCGAGAATCTGAGAAATCTTTCAAAGCAAAAAATGTAGAACTTTTTGATACCTTCGATTTGATATAAACTTCGAGTTATTTGGATAAAAATTGTGTGAGTTATGGTGTTTTCTGTGGGACTGCTCAAACTGCGACTTTTACATAAATTGTGTTCTTGAAGTTTTATTGATGTAGGCTTCGTTGGAGATCGACGGGTGATCACTGCTGCGCGTAGGTATATTGTTATTGATGTGGGGATGGTTATTGACAATTCGTTTCGTGTCGTTAGGAATTTGGGAGATTGAGTAGTCGTTTATAACCATTTTGTTGTCAAAGATCGTGTTTACGGGTTTATTGTGTACTTGTAATTGCATTTTTGTTTTGGAGACGTTTGGAAGGTTAGGTGGAGTCGAGTCAGTGCCATATTATCCTAGGTCGAGTCTCGAAGCGTTGTTCACTGTCGGTGTGATCGAATTTTGAGAGATTAAATTTCTAAGTCGTGGAGCACAGTTCACTCGGTGCCCGAGCTGTACTTTCTTATCGCCCGAGCGCCACCCTTTCTGTCGTAGAGTTTCTTTTTCGTAAGCTCGGCACCCGAGTGGTAATTTCTTACCGCCCTAGCGCCACTCCTTCTGATCAATGTAGGCGTCCAGTAGACCTGGCGCACGAGCGGTAATATATTATCGCCCGAGCACGGCCCATTCTGTGGGGATGTTTTGTGTTGCCCTTCTTTTCAAGTTCTAATAGTGAGTTCATGTCTTTTATGGTTGGGAAATGTTCACATGGCATCTTAGAGTTTGTTTCAGGGTTGATGTCTTGGTTAGTATGATTAAACGAGGTCAAGTCCCGATGATCTAGAATGTCATAAGCTATTTATGCACTTCGGTGGTGAGCTCGAGTACCTACGTCTAAGTTATGCAAGATAAGTGTTGAAATTCATGTTAGGGTGCAGCAGTGGCCCCGAATGAAATCCAACGAATCCCTCAACGCCAAGTAAATATGTTGACGTGCAAAGAAAATAATTTAAGTTTTTTAGGTGTGTTAAATGTCTTGTGACCAAATTACGTTTAGGATTGGAAAGCGTTAAATTATGAACGGGGACCAATCCGCCCGTTAAATTATGAACGGGTTTAGATCGTGGTTGGAAAGCGTTAAATTATGAACGGGGACCAACCAGCCCGTTAAATTATGAACGGGGATCTCATGTATGTGGCAGTGGATACGTCCCTGTCAGCCCGGTACTGTGGTTTGTCTGATCAGACGTTTACTATGTATGGGTCACATGCTTTGAAACATGCCTCTACGCAAAATGAAGTCATGTATCATGTATGTTTAAGTATGATCAAGTATGCAACCACGTTTATGAAAGCTTTTAAGTTATGGCGCGTCTATGTATGTATGCAAGTTTAAGCTCATTTCAAATCCAAGCTTCAAGTATGTATGTTCTATTTTAAAGTTGCATGCGATTCTATTGTGTATTAATTTCTATTCTCAGTTTATACGTGTTGAGTCTTTAGACTCACTAGACTTGATCGATGCAGGTGAGGATTTCTATGAGGAGACAGGAGGTGGGGACCAAGGATCAGGCTCGGACTGAGCGGGAGACTAGACCCAAGGACCGCCCACACTATTTTAATATTTTTATGCAAGTTTAAAACACTCTGATTTTTATGTTGTGATGAGTGAGGTTTGAGCAAGTATTTTGTTAGCAAATTTATTCGGTGATGGTTGATTTCAAAGATGTTTTATAATTGAAGAGTTGACGACCGTATGGATGTTTACATTTAAGAGAATTTTTTTTATTTTTCCGCAAATTTTAAGTATGAAAAGTACGGTACGTCATAGTGGGCCAGACAGAATCACAATTCTCATCCTATTTCAATTTTGAATCGTAACAGTGCGACACAGAGTTCAAACTTATCAGACAGAATTTTTAGACTTTCAAACAGATGCAGTGGAATCAAAGGATTTCGAATAACGAAATAAACATATAATCAATCGAAATTTTAAACAGACAGACTTCATATTTTCGAAAATGGAGACACACAATCATGCATGTCGTAATATATATATATATTCAAGTTTAAAAATACAAAATAATATACGTAACAAAAACCCACTTACCGAATTTGCAGATTCTTGTACAAAGTCTCCTCTTTAAAATCGAGCAGTACTTCGACGTAACCTCAACAAATTTTTTCTTTGATCGAGCAGCACTTCATCACAGGGTAGCAACTCTGGACTGCACAAAAAAAAATCCTTCTTTCTCCTTTCCTTGATTTCGGCCAAAAGCTTGTAGCGTGAGGGGAACCGAAATTTCTTGCTTGGTTTTTGGAAGATTTTGCAATGCATGGAGTCACATATTTATAGGCCAATGTTTGCCTTTTCACCTAGCCGATTTCCGCCCCCTTGGAGCCCAAGCAACAATAAATGTGGAGCAAATGTGGTCAAGGCATGCCAAGCATCAAGGGTCACTTCCTGCATAATAAAAGTGTCCTAGCCCTTAGCTCCTCCCGCAGCTCTTTCATGGGTTAGCTCAAAGATAATTTCTTGCATACTTAATTTGACCAAACCTTTAGCTCCTCCTTTAGCTCATTTTTGTTAAGACAAGCTTGGTTGAGCTTTGTTGAGCTGGAAGATCATGTCCTTGAGCTGGGATTTTACTTCTCCAATGACGACTCTTCGATGGATGCGGTTACTTGCAGTTTGGCCTCCTGTTGAGCTAACTCCCAAGCTTTGAAGCTATTTCCTCGAGTTAAATTTGCTAAAAATCTAAGTTAATATTTAAGTTTATAGTTAGAATGAAAGTTGTTGAGCTTAGATTAAGTTAAATTTAATGTGTGTAATTCTTACATGATTCGTTTCGGATTTAAAATTCCGGGTTCTCACAGTTGAGTTGATTAGTTCGGTAGTATTTAATCGCTCAGTTTGTCAAACTTCAAAAATCCGATTCCAACAATAGCCTACAAAGACCTATTTTTGAAAATCATCCTTAATTACAAATTATATTAAATAATTAAAAATAATTATTTAATAATAAAATATTTTTCCTTAATTATCATCGGTCTTCGTTCTTCGTTCGAGCGTGAAATACTACTAAAAGCCCTAATACATGAAATTTTAACAAACCATGAAATAAAACACATATCCGTGCAAATATCATGTATTTAATGTATTAAAATAATTAAACACATATTTTGGTAAAAACCCTAGATTTCTTGTAGTCAGGTGACATAGTGTGGGGACCCGGACGCTAATCATCTTCTTAAACATTTTTGAGATTTAATTATCAATTAAGATAAACAGGGTCTAAAATGTTTTTTTTCTTTTTGAAATGCAAGTGCGGAACGTAATGGAATTCAACTAATATACATCTCAGTATAAAAGTACAATAATGTACAACAATTATTCAAACTAGTCTAAAATTCAACTACTAAATTTCAAGTATTAAACCAAGTCTACATACAAGTCCGGAATCAACACTCTAATCTCGATCTCTCATCATCCTCTTGACCCTGATCCTGCCCCACCTGTTGTCATGCACACATACAAACAAGACAACAGCCGGATACTCCGGTGAGAATAAATCCCAGTATAAACAATGTATACATGCAATTAACTGAATTAACATAAAAGCAAGAATTATATCTTCTCACATGTATCATAATCGAACAACATGTATCGTTACCAAACTGTAACTAAAACATGAATTGTAATATACCAAAACATAAATTAATACAGATCTGTAAATCATATTCTAGTCTCAACATCTAAGACTCAATTAATCTCTCATTCTAATCTAGGGATCCCGGTGAATAAGAACGTAACAAGTCTCCCACCTACTACTACCAGTCGCGGTGGCGGTACGTCCTTATTTCTGGACTTTGGTCTAGCTGTATCGAATAATCTACAATAAGAACAATATCTGTATCTTAAGCATATCGATACACCAAACGTCCAGTGCCTTGGCGTATCTACCAAGACTAAGCCTAGTCTGACAATGTGCAATGGGTCAGTGACTATACTATCAAAATCTAACCCCTCTGTCAGTGACTCTTACTCAATAGCTCTCTGCTTTCTACTTCTAACTCAATAGAATAAACAAAATCATTAAAATACAAAGGTATAAAAACAATACCATACAAGTATGTGGTTTAGGAAAACTTGAGTAGAATCTAACTCAAGTCGATCTCCCAGTTAACATCGATTTATAAATTTCTCTTCTCGGTCTGATGAAGACGAAGTCTTGTATTCCAATCTTTCCATACCGAGTCTGGCAATGACAATCACATAAATACAATATCAATATATAATTCGATTCAAAACCTGTTCTGATCAATACTCAAATAGAAATGTACTCTGATCAATTCATAATCTAATCCATATCGGAATAATGAACAATCTAATTATATCCACGATATCACGATACAATCGAAATCAGTACTGAATCTGATCAATCTAAATCAACTGATGTTTCGACGGCATAACGATACAGTCTCGATAACCCCGTCAATCAACATCACAGATATACTACCAGAATTCATAATCAGTATCAATACAATTCATAATCTCAATATCGGTATAATCAAAATCAGTAACAACACAACTCTAATATCGAATCTCAATCAAATCTACTCCGAAAATCATAACAATTCCATAAACAGTCTATGCTTTAATCTGACTTCAGTTGTACCATGCCTACTATAGCATAAACATCATATCTGATTCGTATGCAATTCTGACAATATCATAAATTCAAATCATGTCTAAATGTAACAAAACATACGTCCAGTTGTAGCCTGCGTAGATAGGGACACAGTACCGAAGTCGGATTCAAAATCAGACGGCCGGATTTTGTACAATCGCGATCCTAAGCTTCACGGACTAATTTTCAAAAGTTTCCTTCGTTTCTATATATATATATATATATATATATATATATATATATATATATATACACGTTACATGCATGAAGGCAAGTGGCACACTCCTTCACATAACACGTCTCGCGCATATGCGCAAGACCTACGGGTCTCGGCAAGGACAATTTTAACAACTCGCGCATATGCGCGCTTCATCTCGCATATATGCGCCAAAGTTTCTAGACGGTTCGCACATATGCGCGCCTTATCTCGCGTATGTACGCCGATGCTTCTGTAATTTTCGCGCATATGCGCCGGTCTGGTGGCGCATATACGCCGAGCTCATCTCACACCAAAATTTGCATCTACTTTTTCGTCTCTTCCGGTCCGATACAGTGCGTATACAATCAACTCAATTATCAACAAAACAAGTCTGATTATGAAAACCGAATTCTCGGGCCTTACACATAGTTCGAATTTTCTAGACTTACATTTAAAGTATTTGAGTTGTATTGTTACTACCATATATAGTTTTTGGTAAATCGTTATGGGATCTGTCCTACAATTTCATTCTAGTTTGAAGTTGTAACAATTGATCTTTATCTAAATAAATTTTTATAGATTTAAAATTATCCTGGTTTAGTGCTTTTTTTGTTGTTTTTTATTTTTTATTATTACGTTCCGAGAACACTACCGATGTCTATGCCATATATCACGTGGCATGACATGAATAATTAAGGATCCCAACAAATGAACCTGTTGGAACTTGTGAAAAAGGCATTAAAACATCACAAACCAAAACCAAACGTAACAAGAGGGATAAAAAAAATAAGGGAACACCAGCAAGCACATGCCATTATTGAAAAATAAGAGAAATGTTCATGGCCTTTTTTATGACATCGTGTTCTCGCACCAAAGACGCGGCGGAAATTTAAAAATTTTTACTTGAGCGCCATGTGTTCAAAAAATTCATAAGTCGTTTAGAATTATACTTTTGCGTTCTAAGCGCTGTACTCCTAACTATTCCGGTGTTTAGACGGATATAGCACTTCTTGTGTATCCCTATAATCGGCTCTTCAACTTTGATCGTCTAATCAGGTCCACGATCAGAAACTTTGTTCCTAGCTTGTATTGCACTAGAAATCGCATGTAAATGGTGCATTAAGACTGTAGCCATCGAATTTCCACATCCGGAGACAAAGCGGCGCGACGATGGAAGACACAAGAGTGGCCGAATATTTTCCCTTTAATTTTCAAGAGATGGCCGAGAGGTTTTTGTGAGATGAAGGAGTTTTTTTACTTTTGTTTTAAAAAATGAAATTAGTTCTTAATCATGAGTCCTAGTGGTGTATATATAGAGTGAGACTCCTAATCTAATTAGGAGTCCCTCTCTCTCACAAAGACTCTAATAATTTCATTATGTTTAATCTCTCTTATAATTAATATATAATATATTTATTAACCTTTAATAATACATGATATAATAATATTATATACACATATTTTATATCACCATATAAAATATATACATGGATATGTATATTAAATTAAATAACCATTATTTAATTTATAAACTAACATCTTGGTCAATTTAATTCTAGACTCCTCTATATCATTTATGAGAATTTATGCATGTTAATAGTTACCACTACTAGCACAATCATTTAATTAGTAAATTTGAAATTCACCAAAAAAATGAGTTTAAACTCATTATGACCCCGATCGACGATCCGAGAGCGCCGATGTACCAAGGATACAAGTCTCGTTCATATAAAGAAAAGCGAAAATTTCGAAGATCAAAGTTTTTATTTACCAAATTTGGAACTTACCATATATGGCAATTACAATTTTTGGCAGCGGCCAGTTTTATAAACTCCTTTACTAAAACAAGCAGTTCCACTCTCCTTCCTAATTTAACAACCATGCTAACTTTCATTTCTTACATCCTATAGAATCTGCTCATAAACTCATTTATAAGCTTCTTGTTTGATCTCAATCAAACTATAGTGACCAAATTTCAACTACTTGAAATTTGACTATCTCAACGGGAACACAGAATCCGATATTTATGTAACCCTCAATGGTTCAAGGATATAGCTAGCTATTGGTTCACATCTCCATGTGATTCAAAATAACATTTATTCTTATTCGGGTTTAGCTAGTTAACCCCATTCTTTTCATCAACTTCTTGATCAAGAATGTTAGAACTCGTTCATGATTGCACACTACAAGAAATTTATTAATCAACAACACACATACGATAACGGTTTTCACTAAAACCTTTGTTAAAAACGTTTAACGGTTTTAGTGAAAACCGTTGTCGTAAAGAGTTTTTTTAAGCAAAAGACAATAGTTTTATAAAGCCGTTGTCTTTAGGGGGTCAAAGATAACGGTTTTTAGAGTAAATGATAACAGTTCTATAAAACCATTGTCTTTGAGCGTTTATGACAACGGTTCATAACTCTGTTGTCTATAAGCGTGTTTTTTTATAATTGACAATTATTGTGTTGTTTGAACCATGAAACCGTCACTAAACTTAGCGACGGTCTTCGTAAAACCATCAGTATTTTAAAATTACGACCGTTTTGCTTCAGACCATCGCACCGTCGCTAATGTTAGCGACGGTTTAACATAACTGAAGCTAAATATAGCGACAGTTATTAGAAAAATCATCGCAAAATTTATATTTTGAAAAATACCGCCAAAATTAGTGACGTTTATAACAATAATTGTTGCTAATAGCGACGGTTTTACCTAAAACCGTCGCAAACTTTCAATAAATAACCACATTTTCGATCCATTTTCTTCCACCCACCTCACAACACTTAAAATTTTTCTCTCTTACACAATTTTACTACTTCACAACACTTCAAATTTTTATCTATCACACGATTTTAGTTTCGATTTATGATAAAAAAAAAAAAATTGCATTAATTGTTGTTAAATTTTAAAGTGTTATTTAAGATCAAGAATATTGTTAGTATAGTAAGATTGTAACTTTTTTTAGGTTTATTAAATTATTAAAAATAATTTTTTTTATTTTACTTAAAATACTAGTGACGGAAATCATGTAAAAACCGTCGCTAAAATGAGCGACGGACTTCATACATACCGGCGCTAATTTTAGCGACGGTTAAGTAAACTGTCGCTAATTAGCGACGGTTTTGTTAACTTCGTGCTAATGTTAAATGTGACGGTTTTTTAAAAACCTTCGCAAATTATAGCTACAACAACGGTGAAAAACCATTGTCTTTGAGCGAACCCTTTAACAACAGGGGCTTTAACAACAGATTTAAAAAGGATACGACAATGGTTAAAAACAGTTGTCTTAGGGCATTTTTTTGTAGTGGCACTGATCGGATCATGGTAAGAGCGTCTAGCAGCATCGCACTATGATCCCCTATGTATCACTGATAGTGCCTGCAAGAACCTTTAGTCATGGTTATCATACAGTAAGGTCCCTTCAACACATATATCTTGATCGAATATGCAACCATTGATATATCGAGAGTTGTATATGAATTCGATAACGATGTGATTTCTCTTTGAGTAATAATAGTGGCATGGTATATGTAACTAGGAAAACACCTTTCCCTAAAGAATATTTCTTGATTTGACCAGAGACTCCTTGCACTATTAACTCATCAGATCACATAGGATATTTTCACCCATAGGCGAACAGTTAATCCCCGACTACAAAGCATTTGCTCCTACGTATTTCAAAATTACACCCAACCTCGCCACCTGATGACCCTCGATGGAGTCGGTAAACGGAGCAAAGTGCATGCTAGTACGTACAGCTTCTACATTGTCTCGGGTCAAAGAAATAATGGTGTACAACCATAACTGTGGACTATTCCACTCGATAAGTGAGAACTACTTAGACAGTCCGAGGGAGGGTTGTTTAGTGCATCATTATATGATCACTTATCTGTGATTGACATCTACATGCCCTTGCCAATGAAACATGGCCTTTACATCACATATTCTAGTCTCAAGCTCGAGCAAATTTTATCCTTGTTTTAGGCAGCCGATTTGACTAGGAACATGTTTAGATTATACAGTACAATTCCTAATGAGTTCCATGATCTTACATTGCGACGCCGACCTCATGGTACCTATTGTATATTCAAGGACTTTATCTATGCAGCTTGCATGTGTATACAGATAAAGTATAATGTCATAATTGAATAAAATCATAAAATATTATTAAACTAAAGATTGATTTACATTCGAGTCAATAAAGCTCGAGCCACAAGTTGGCTTGCCGAGCACCTACTCTAAAAATCTCCCACTTGCCATATAGCCAACTACCCATAGATCTTAGACTCGTTGCTTCGTGATGCTTCTCAAACAATGGTCCTGGCAGGGTTACGTTAGTGGATCAGCAACATTATCTGCGGAGGAGACTATCTCTACCAATATTTCTCCTTTTCCCACAATCTCCCGGATTATGTGGAACTTCCTCAGTATATGTTTGGATCGCTGATGAGACCTCGGTTCCTTCCCTTGCACAAGGGTACCGGTTTTGTCAGAGTAGACCGGGTTTGGGTCAACTATTTGAGGAATGAAACCAACTCTTGGATAAAATTCCTCATCCAAACACCCTTTTTTACTGCAGCCGATGCAGTTATGTATTCGGCCTCAGTGGTTGAATCGTTGTGGTGTCTTGCTTGGAACTTTTCCAAGAGACAGCACCACCATTGAGCTTGAATACAAATCAAGAGGTCGATTTCAAATCATCCATATCTGATTGGAAGCTAGAATCATTGTAGTCTTCCAATTTTAATTCTCCACTCCCGTATACCAAGAACAAATTATTAGTTCTTCTCAAATACTTAAGAATTTCCTTCACTGCTTTCCAATGCAGCGGACCAGGATTCGACTGATATCTGCTTGCAACACTCAGTGCATATGCAATATCAGGTTGAGTAGATATCATACCATACAAAATACTGCCTATAGCAGACGTATATGGAATGTGGCTCATGGTTTCTATCTCTTTACCAGTCTTAGGGCACATAGACTTGGATGTAGTGAAACCATGAGACAATGGGGAATATCCTCTCTTGGACTCCTTCATAGAGAATCCTCAGTATGGTATCAATACATGTGGATTGGGTGAGCCCTAACATTATCTTCGATCTATCCCTTTAGATCTGTAT
Source organism: Primulina eburnea (assembly GCF_022965805.1). NCBI lineage: Eukaryota > Viridiplantae > Streptophyta > Magnoliopsida > Lamiales > Gesneriaceae > Primulina > Primulina eburnea. The sequence goes on along the minus strand of NC_133112.1, from coordinate 16,554,851 downwards.
TCCTAATACATATGATGCTTCACCCATATCTTTCATAGAGAGCTTACTAGCTAACCATTCTTTAGTTCACTGCAGCATCCCTATACCATTTCCAATGAGTAGTATGTCATCAACATAAAGAACCAGGAATGTTACTGAACTCTGTAGTTTCCTAGGCCTAGCAGGCTACTACAGGAAATTTAATCAGGTATTTTCTCCAATAATAGTGTCACTCACTTCATTGACCAAGAATAATGCTAAATTCATTTGGAGTGACGAGTGCCAGAAGAGCTTCGATACTTTGAAGCAAGCTTTTATCATAGCGCCAGTGTTAGCCATGCCAGCAGGTCAAGGAAATTTTGTACTATACACCGATGCATCTAAGCTCGGTCTAGGCACAGTTTTGATGCAGCATGGTCTGGTTATAGCTTATGCCTCCAGACAGTTGAAAGTGCATGAGAAGAACTACCCGACTCATGATCTTGAGTTAGCTGTAGTTGTCTTTGCGTTGAAGATTTGGAGACATTATTTGTACGGCGAGAAATGCCAGATATTCACTGATCACAAGAGTCTCAAGTGTTTCTTCACGCAGAAAGAAATGAATATGAGACAAATACGGTGGTTGGAGTTGGTAAAAGACTACGATTGTGAGATTAGCTACTATCCGAGGAAAGCTAATGTTGTGGCAGACGCCTTGATCAAAAAATTTGCAATCGTAGCTCAGTTGTAGTGCAGAGATCTCTTCAGTAAGAGATTCAGAGATTTGGGTTAGAGGTTTATCCTAAGGGCATAGCTCCTAAGCTATCTAATCTGACAGTCCAATCTTCTTTGTTTGACTGAATCCGTAGAGGTCAGCCTTCAGATGAGCAGTTGCAGAAATGGAGACTGAAGGATGAAGCCAAGGGCAGTGTACTCTACACAGTGTCTGATGGTATTGTGAGGTACAGAGGAAGGATGTGGGTGCCTAGTGTTGATTCGATCAGAGAGGATATTTTGACAGAGGCACATGCATCTCCACATTCCATTCATCCAAAAGGTACCTAGATGTACAAGGATTTGCAGACTTTGTATTGGTGGCCAGGGATGAAGAGAGATCTCCGCCGATTTGTCTCTGAATGTCTCACTTGTTAGTAGGTAAAGGCAGAGCATCAGATGCCAGCAGGGATGCTTAAGACACTCGCTATCCTTGAGTGGAAGTGGGAGAATATCACTATGGATTACGTTGTTGGTTTACCGAGGTTAGTCAGAGGATCCAATGCTATATGGGTTATAGTGGATCGACTTACCAAGTCAGCGCACTTCTTGCCAGTGAAGATGACTTTCTCCATGATGCAGTATGCAGAGCTCTATATCAGGTAAATAGTCCAATTGCATGGAATCCCAGTTTCTATTGTGTCCGATAGGGACATGAGATTTACATCGTCCTTTTGGAAGAGTTTGCTTGCAGTCATGAGGACGAAGTTGCTATTCAGTACAGCTTTCCACCCTCAGACAGACGGCCAGTCTGAGCGAGTGATTTAGTTTTTTGAGGATTTGTTGAGAGCTTGTGTGATTGATTTCTTGGGAATCAAAACTACCTCTTGGGGAGTTTACATACAACAACAGCTTCCAATCATCTATAGCTATGGCTCCCTACGAGGTATTATATGGGACGAAGTGCAGATTGCCGATTCATTGGGATTAAGTCGGTGAGAGATCAAAACTTGGTCCAGAGATTGTTTAGCAGACTGCAGATGTGGTGGTCAAGATCCGGGATAGTATGAAGACCGCCCAGAGTTGTCAAAAGAGTTATGCTGACAAGAGGAGAAGGGATCTGGAGTTTTTCGTAAGCGATCGCGTTTTTGTAAATATAGCACCTATGAAGGGTGTTATGAGGTTTGGGAAGAGAGGAAAGCTTAGTCCAAGATTTATTGGACCGTTCAAAATTCTTGACTGAATTGGGACACTAACTTATCGTGTAGCCCTACTGCCGAATCTGTGTGGGGTACACAATGTGTTTCACGTTTCGATGCTGAGGAAGTACCTAGCAAATCCTTCGCATGTTTTGAGTTATGAGCCATTGCAGATTGCTCCAGAGCTGTCATATGAGGAAAGACCTGTTCAAATCTTAGACAGTCGAGAGCGAAGACTTTGGAACAAAGTAACCAAGTTGGTCAAAGTCCAGTGGCTGAATCAATCAGTGGAGGAAGCCACTTGGGAGACCGAGGCAGAGATGAGTAATCGCTACCCAGAACTGTTTGGTAAGATTTAATTTCGAGGAAGAAATTTATTTAAGTGGGGGCGGAACTGTAGAGCCCAAATTTAGTACACGTAAAACCCATGCATTTATTAAATTGTCAAATTGTTTATTTAAGTTTAAAATGATTTATAGTGATGCATGATCTATTTAATTGCATCATTGTAAATTATTTATGTTTATGTGATGCACGTTAAATGTTTTCTTAAGTTTCATGTTTCAGGCGATTATTCGATGCGGGATTGAAGAAAAGAGATCGACGACGATTTTTGGAATTTTAAAATATGGTATTTTATTTTTAGTTAGGATTTGGACATTTTAACTGATTTATTAAGTTTTAAGTATTTTAAAGCCTAAATTATTTATATAGTGATTTTAGAATTTTAGAACTTTTAAAGTTAACATTTGTGTGTTTTATTTTGTTAATTAGGAGATTTTGTAAAAATATGGAGGATTAACTTTTTGGTTAAAACTTTATTTTAATCAAGCATTTTATTACCCCTAATTAAATCTAAACACACACACACACACTTTAACACACACACTTACACGAAAACACACAACACACATATACACATTTCATTTTCACATTTTTAGAGGTAAATTTTAGGGTTCTAAGGACCAAGATCAGCCACCCCTCTCCTCTGTATTTTTCCAACAATTTTCGTTGGGCTTTATTCAAGAAAAATCGTGCCATGTTCGCCCAGATCAACCTTCGCATCTTTCCCGCTTCGGTTTCGTCGTTTTGGTAACGATAAATATCAAAAGGCATGTATAATATTTTGGTTCTACATCGATCTTGTTATATTATATGTTCTTGTGTTTATTATGCGTAAAAATCCATTTATGTTGTAAAACGTTTGAGTAAAAAATTGTTGGATCGGTTTTGAAACGATTTTAGATCTGAAAAGTCGAAATTTGCTGTCATTTTAAATACTGCGACTTTTCAGAAAATTTTCTATAAATACTTTCACCATATAAAACGTAGAACTTTTTGGTACCTACGATTTGACAGCAAAATAGAAATATTTGGATAAAAAATGAGTGAGTTATGATTGTTTTCATGGAACTGTTCAAACTGCATTTTTATGAAAATGTGTTCTTGAATTTTTATTGTAGTAAGCTTTGTTGGGGATCGATGGGTGATCGCTGCTGCATTTAAGTATATCGAGAATGATGTTGGGATGATTGTTGGTGTTTCGTTTCGTGTCGTTAGACATTTGGTTGAATTAGAAGTCGTAGGAATTGATTTGGTGTCAAATTTCGTGTTCAAGAGTTGTATTGCATTATAGGTTGGACGTCATTGTTTTTGGTGCATTTGTATAGGTATATTCAATGTCATATCACCCTAGGACGAGTCTCGATGTATTGTTTCACGTGTCGTATGATCAGGTTAGGAGAATTAAGTCAAAAGTGTAGTGAATTTATGTTGGTCCGCTATTCCAGTAGGTGAAAGGGGATCGATTAAGGTGCTCTAATGCGCAACGTAAGTTTTTAAGAAATTGTTTTTCAACAAGAAAACCGTACACCCTAATCCTATAATGTGTAGCAAATACGAAAAACACAAAATGTCATACATATGGTGTTTTAAAGAAATATACCTATCAATCTTGAAAGATTGATTATGGCTCCAACTTAGTTGTCAAACAACTAAGCTCTTCAAAGGCAAGGCCCTCTACAAGCTTCTCTTGTTCTTGAATCTTTCTTCAAAATTAGGTCCACCACCAACAAGCTAAATCAACTCTAATTTTGCACTAGAAAAATTAGAGCATTTTTCTTTGAGAAGTGTAAGAATTCCTCAACAATTGAAGAACAAAAATTAAGGAGAATTCTACTTGAATTTTCGTCCAAGTGCGTTGGAGGAGAGAGAGTGGAGTGTTTGTCTTGGTGTATGAAAAAGTAAAAGTAAGCATGTGCATGCCATGCCTTGGATGTTGAAAAAGTAGCCTCCCAACTCTTCATCTCCCATGCATGCATTTCTATTTGGGTTTATAACAATTATAAAGCCCATGAACTTTTATTTAAATGTCTCAAACACATTTGAGACCATTTAACCTTTACTTGATTTTACTCAAAACCACTAGTTTAATAAATATTTCTAATTGGGCTCTACAAGGCCCAAATATTATTTAATTAATCCAACAATTGAATTAATTTAATTATTTGGACTCTACTAGATCTACTAGTGTTTAATTAATTCAAAACTTTAATTAATTTAATTTAGTCCATAATAATGTATATGAAAATCACAATTTTCAAAAACATTACTCGTTTGGCCAACTTTTAATTTAGGAACACTTCCTCGAATTAAAAGTTACAATATCTTTATAGAAGTCATACTTCTATTTTTATTTACACTTATAAACTCCTTTATAAGCCGTTCAACACATTGAACTATTTTACTTCTCAACGGGATCTAGAAAGTTAGCACTTGTGTGACCCTCAATGGTTCATTGATACAACTAGCCGTGGGTTCACATCTCCATGTGATTCGGACTAAACATGTCCCTATGCGATCATACTTCAATTTTTTCATTCTTAATTATCAACTCCTTGATAATAAAAACGCTAGAACTCAAGTTTGATAGTACCCAACCAATCATGTTAAACGCCTAGCAGCATCGCTTACATGATTCCCTTGGTATCAAATGATAGTGTCTTCAAGAACCATTGAATTATGGTTATCTCACAGTACGGTCCTTTCAACTCATATATCCTGAACGATTCGACAACCATTGGTATATCGAGAGTTGTCAATGAATCGATACTATGTGTCATGTCGTAATTGCATCGATGGTGTAATCTAAAAACCCCTTTCTCAATTACCACCATACTCTGATAAGAGATTTCAAACTACATACACATGAGATCACATAGGATATCCATACCCGAAGGTAAGCGGTGAATCCCCAACTACAATGCATCGACTCCTATATGTTTCGACAAAGCACCCAACCTTGCCACCTGATGACCCATATGAGTCGGTAAATAAGTCAAAATACAATGCTAGCATATAGAGTCTCAATGTTGTACCGGGTCATAAGGACTAATGGTGTACAATCATAAACTAGGACGTTTCCACTCGATAAGTGAGAACCACTTGGAAAGTCCTTTATGGAGGGTTGTTCAGTGCACTCTACAAGGAGCACCTATCTGCATGTTCGGACATCACAATGTCCCCTACCAATGAAACATGGTACTCACATCGCAGATACTAGTCTCGAACTCGAGCGGCCTATATCCTTCTTAGCGGCGGCTGAATCGACTAGGAACTGTTTAGAATATAAAGTATTGTAAATATGAGTTTCATGATACTCATCATATGAGCATCTCATATTCTTTCTACTATTTGTATATTCAAGGACTTTATCTATGCAACTAGCATGGGTATACAGATAAAGAAGTGCCTAAATAATAATTTCAAATATTATTAAAATAAAGACTGTTTATACATAGAGTTTCATTGTGAACACTCGGCCAACACTTGGCTCGACGTGCACCTACTCTAACAATATCCCACTTGCACTAGAGCCAACTATCCATATGCTTCAAACCCATCGATTCACTATGCTTCTCGAATAATGGTCCAGGTAAAGCCTTAGTTAGTGGATCAACAACATTATATGCGGAGCCGACTTTGTCAATCGAGACATCTCCTCTTTCCACAATCTCTCAGAGGATGTGTTACTTTCTTAATACATGTTTGGACTTCTGATGAGACCTTGGCTCCTTTGCTTGAGCTATAGCTCCCGTGTTTTCACAAAACACTGGGACAGGAGCAACTTCATTAGGAATGACGCCCAACTCTTGGACGAAATTCCTTATCCAAACAGCCTCCTTTGCTGCATCCGATGCAGCAATGTATTCGGCCTCAGTGGTGGAATCCGCAGTACTGTCTTGCTTGGAACTCTTCCAAGAGACAGCAGCACCATTGAGAATGAATATGAATCCAAAGGTTGACTTCGAGTCATCGATATCGCTTTGGAAGCTAGAGTCGGTATAGCCTTCCAATTTCAGTTCTCCACCCCCATAGGCCAAGAACAATTTATTGGTCCTTCTCAAATACTTGAGGATGTCTTTCACAGCTTTCCAATGTTGAAGACCAGGGTTCGATTGATATCTACTCACTACACTTAGTGCGAAAGTCACGTCAGGACGTGTAGATATCATCCCATACATGATGCTACCAATCGCAGATGCATACGGAATGCGTTTCATCGCCTCTATCTCTGCATCAGTCTTGGGAGACATAGACTTGGATAGAGAAACGCCATGACACATTAGTATATGTCCTCTCTTGGACTCATCCATCGAGAACCGCTTCACGATGGTATCAATGTATGTGGACTGGGTGAGACCAAGCAATCTTCTTGATCTATCTCTATAGATATGTATTCCCAATACAAAAGATGCTTCACCCAAGTCCTGCATCGAGAACTTACTCGCTAACCATATTTTAGTTGATTGCAACATTCCTACATCATTCCAATGAGTAGAATGTCATCAACATACAGCACCAGGAATGTCACAACACTCCCACTGACCTTCTTATACACACAGGGTTCCTCAGAATTCTTAGTAAAACCAAACTCTTTGATTGTACTATCGAATCTAAGGTTCCAATTCCTAGATGCTTGCTTTAGACCATAAATAGATCTCTAAATTTTGTATACCATATACTAATTTCCGACAGATGTAAACCCTTTAGGTTGAGACATGTTGTAGTAGCCCGAATTCCAAATTGGGTAATTAATGGATTAATGGTGATTAAGAAGGTTTAATGTGTAATTTTGACCGTGGTCATGATCGGACGGACCGAAGATGGTTCGGTAGCACCGAAGAGTTCGGACGATCCGAAGTGGGTTCGGTGGATCCGATCATGAGGTGTCGAGAGTTGATCGACACGTCAGTTTACATGCAAGTTCGGATAATCCGAAGTGTAGGTTCGGTGGATCCGATCATGAGGTGTCAAGAGCCGATGGACACGTAGGAGTTCGGACGTTCCGAAGTGGGTTCGGTGGATCCGAACATAGCCTATAAATAGTGCTCGGATTTCCTCATTTTGTATTGTCAATTCTTGAAGTTGTGTCTCATTTTGAGAGGTTTGGAAGGTTTCTAGGGTTAGTTTGTCGGTCGAGCGTTAGCCAAGAGCTGCCAGGATTAGTAGCGTAGTGACGCCTGAGTTACGAGGCAATCGACATCAAAGGGCTGTCGACGGACGAAGGTAAACCCTAAACCTTTGGTAGTACTGGTTTTGCTAGTCTAGCATGGTAGTATTGTTCATTGGGTATGCTTTTGATGCGTAGGCTTGTTCTAGACCTGATTAGCGGTGTTGCGTAAGGCTAGGCTTGCTGTGATAGAGGTACGAAAGTACTATCCGAGATATCCTGGTCGAGTATACATCCTTATATGTGTTGCATGATTATGTGGTGCATTGATATATGTCATATGATGCATGCTATTATGTCACGTTTTATGATGCATGTTGCATTTCATGTTGAGCCGTATTTCCTTCGAGATAGCCTTTACTGTTGAGCTGTATCTCTTTCGAGATAAGCTATATCTTGTGGGGCCGCTCAGCCCTGTCTTGTCTTGTGGACGCATGGACACCGAGAGTACACAGTGGCCGACGGGTCCGGAGGGCTTCGGTGATCCGGGACATTTTAGGTCCACGTCTGTTCTTGTAGTGGATGCAGTGACCCAGAGGAGTACCGCGCGGCACTATCCACTTGGCGCCTCTAGACTGAGCATTTTGAGATCCTTTGTTACTCCTGTTTCTTGACTACCCTGGTATCATTTCATAGCATGTGCATTTCATATAGGTTTGTATACTCATGCTTTTGTACTGGGCGTTCTTATCGCTCACGTCCTCGGTTTTGTTTATCTTGGACACCCCATTCCCACGGGGTAGGCCTCAGGTTGGACAGATCAGGAGGAGGAGGAGGAGGACGTTGAGTAGCTGGTTGGTTTAGTTCTTCGGTATCTTTTTGATTCGATATGGTTGTACCGTATATTTCATTTTAGTTTAGTTGTCCTGGATTTTCGATTGGGTTGTATAACTATCTTTTGGTGACAGTTTTCCGCCTTTATTTCTGATTGTTTTTAATTAAGTTAATCGCATGCTTAGTTCTTGATTAGTAGGTGATTCTGGAACGGGTCACTACATTTATGGTATCAGAGCATGCTTACGATTTTGGGATATAGATTCTGTTTTAGGATTTCCGTTGACCATTTTACCATTTTTTCCCCATTCTATCTTGTAGCGATGGCTGACCACTTTGGTGATGAGAGTAGTCAGGGAAGTGTAGGTCGTTGGGGTGACCAGGACGATCGTAGGCGTCATCGTGAACATCGTCATCGTCGGGATGGTCCTAGGCGTTTTGATTTGCACCGTTTCATTCAGATGGGGCCTAAGCCTTTAGTCGGCGGTGAGACTCCCGATGATGCTGAGGATTGGTTAGAGCGCATGGAGAGTTGTTTCCGTGCATTCCAGTGCACCGAGGAGCAGCAGATGGAGACCCTTGGTTTTCTTCTCGAAGGCCGTGCGCGCAAGTGGTGGCGATCGACTTCTGCGCCGATAGTCCAGTCCCAGGGTAGGGTGACTTGGGCCGATTTCCGTGCAGCTTTCATGCAGCTGTATTTTCCTCCAGCCCTTCGCCAGGCAAAGACGATTGAGCTCCTGAATCTTAAGCAGGGTAGTATGTCTGTTGATGAATATCAGCAGAAGTTCTTCGAGTTGTTACCCTTTGCCCCTCATATCAGTGGCAGTTCTGAGGCCAAGTATGACCATTTCCTCCAGGGTCTTAACCAGGAGATTTTTGATCGAGTCACTGTCTGTGATAATCCTACTTCTTATGATGGGTTAGTGAACCGGTGTCGCCAGGCAGAGATCAGTCTCCAGCGTGGTAGGGCTATTCTTTCTTCTAGACCTCCGAGTACTTTGAGCCCTCGATCTCAGTCTTTCAAGAAATCTGGTTCTTCTTCTTCTGGATCTGGATCACGGTCTAGCGGTGTTTTCCGCTTTGGTAAGAAGAAGGTTTCTTGTGTGCATTGTGGGAAGAACCATCCATCGGAGCAATGCCGATCAGCCGCGGGAGCTTGTTTTCAGTGCGGAGAGATGGGTCATCTCAAGAAGAATTGTCCTCAGTTGCGAGGTGGAGCAGGATCTGGTTCCGGATCTCAGACGACTGTTCAGCAGAGGAGGCAGGGTCAGGCAGTGGGTAGTTCAAATCTTCGACCTCGTGCCCAAGGTCAGGTTTTTGCGCTGAACCAAGATCAGGCTGCAGATGAAACGGAGAGAGTCATAGCAGGTACTTTTCGTTTATGTGGTATTCCTGCTTTTGTTCTTATTGATACCGGAGCATCACATTCATTCATTTCTGCACGATTTGTTAAGCGTCATAAGTTACCGTATGTTTCTCTAGACGTCATTCTTTCTGTTTCTACTCCGATGGGTCATTCGGTGTTAGCGAAGCGTCTAGTGATGGGTTGTCCCTTAGATTTTGAGGGTAACGAATTGATTGCGAATCTTATGATCCTAGAGATGGAAGATTTTGATTGTATTCTAGGTATAGACCTATTGACTACCTACCGAGCTACCGTGGATTGTTACCAGAAGCTTGTTCAGTTTCGTACGACTGAGAGCTCTAGTTGGTTTTTCTATGGTGAGGGAGCGCGACCTCCGATGCCAGTGGTATCTGCTCTGAAAGCTTGTCGTGCTTTAGAGTCGGGCGGGGAAGGCTACCTCATCTATGCGATTGATTCATCCACAGGTAGTGTTGGTATAGAGGATATTCCAGTGGTTTGTGAATTTCCTGATGTTTTTCCAGATGAGATTCCTGGTTTCCCTCCGGTTAGAGAGGTGGAATTTGGCATTGAGTTAATGCCAGGGACTGCACCGATTTCTCGTGCCCCCTATCGTCTTGCTCCGTCAGAGATGAGAGAATTGAAGCAGCAATTGCAGGATCTTCTTGATAAAGGTTATATTCGCCTGAGTGTTTCACCTTGGGGAGCTCCAGTCTTATTTGTCAAGAAGAAAGATGGATCTATGCGATTATGCATTGATTATCGCCAGTTGAATCGTGTGACGATCAAAAACAAGTATCCATTACCTCGTATCGATGATTTGTTCGATCAGCTTCAGGGTACCTCTGTTTACTCCAAGATTGACTTGCGATCGGGTTATCATCAGATGAGAGTTAGAGATGATGATATTTCCAAGACTGCATTTCGTACTCGATATGGGCATTACGAGTTTCTAGTTATGCCATTTGGATTGACGAATGCGCCAGCGGTGTTCATGGATCTGATGAATCGAGTCTTTCGGGATTTTCTAGATCAGTTTGTTGTGGTTTTCATCGACGATATCTTGATTTATTCTCACAGTGTGGAAGAGCATATCCAGCACTTGAGGATTGTGTTGCAGATTCTTCGCGAGAAGCAATTGTATGCTAAGCTGAGTAAGTGCGAGTTCTGGATTGATCGTGTAGTATTCCTTGGTCATGTGATTTCCAAGGAAGGAATTTCTGTGGATCCCAGCAAGATCGAAGCAGTGCTGAATTGGTCACGTCCTACGACGGTGGCTGAGATCCGTAGTTTTCTAGGTCTGGCAGGGTATTATCGTCGCTTCATCGTGAATTTCTCTCAGGTAGCTAGACCATTGTCGCAGCTTACTCGGAAGGATGTTCCATTTGAGTGGTCATCTGAGTGCGAAGATAGTTTCAGAGAGCTTCGTCGACTTCTGACTTCTGCACCTGTTTTGGCGTTACCGTCAGGATCTGATGGTTTCAGTGTTTACACCGATGCTTCTTTTCAAGGCTTAGGGTGTGTGTTGACGCAGAATGGTCATGTGATCGCTTATGCTTCCAGACAGTTGAAACCTCACGAGGAAAAGTATCCTATTCATGATCTAGAATTAGCTGCTATTGTGTTCGCGCTGAAGATCTGGCGTCATTACTTGTACGGAGTTAAGTTTGAAATTTTTACTGATCATAAGAGTCTGAAGTATCTGTTCACTCAGGCTGAGTTGAACATGAGACAACGTCGTTGGATGGATCTACTTAAAGATTATGACTGCGAAATCAAATACCATCCAGGTTCTGCGAATCTCACAGCCGATGCTCTTAGTCGCAAGGTGAGAGCCTCTGCACTTCAGACCAGTGCTATGATTAGTACTATCCAGGATTGTTGTTCATTGGGATTTAATTTCAAACATCGGAAAGGTATGGAGAGCATTCGTGTTGCTACCATTTTATCTGAGCCAGCTTTGTTCGCTCGGATTCGAGACTCTCAGATGTCTGATCTCAAGACTCAGAGATTAGCTCGGTTGGCTGGTGGAGATAGTAATTTCCATTATCAGTCTAATGGTCTTCTGTGTTTGTCTAATCGGGTTGTAGTACCAGAGGAGGATACTTTGAGGGAAGAGATCTTATCTCAGGCCCATCAAAGCAAGTTGAGTGTTCATCCGGGAAGCAATAAGATGTATAAAGATTTGAGGACACGATTTTGGTGGAAAGGGATGAAGCGCAGCGTCTATCAGTTTGTTTCCAAGTGTCTTGTTTGTCAGCAGGTTAAGGCAGAGCACCGTCGACCGGGAGGATTATTGTTGAACTTACCTATTCCCGAATGGAAGTGGGAGCATATCGCGATGGATTTCATTACTCACTTACCATTGTCTTCGAGGAATAGTGATGCTATTTGGGTAGTGGTGGATCGACTCACCAAGTCTGCTCATTTTCTGCCATATAACCGTGATTTCACTTTCGATCGTATGGCTCGATTGTACATTCAAGAGATTGTACGTTTCCATGGGGTGCCAGTTAGTATTGTCAGTGACAGATATCCTCGTTTTACCTCACGATTTTGGGGTAGTTTCCAGGCGGTATTGGGTACGTCCCTAAGTTTAAGTACAGCTTATCATCCAGAGACCGACGGTCAGACGGAGAGGACTATCCGTACACTTGAGGATATGATGCGAGCTTGTGTGATGGATTTCGGAACCGCTTGGCAGGATCATTTGCCTTTGATTGAGTTCGCGTACAACAACAGCTATCATCGTAGTATTGGTATGGCACCATTTGAGGCGTTGTATGGGCGACGTTGTCGTACTCCATTATTTTGGGATGAAGTTGGGGAACGACATGTTGAGGGACCGGAGTTAGTCCAGCAGGCTATTGATATGGTTGCAATAATCAAGAAACGGATTAAGATCGCTCAGGATCGACAGGCTAGTTATGCGAACACCAAGCGGCGACCTCTTTATTTTCAGCCAGGTGAGAAAGTGTTTCTCCGAGTTTCACCTTTTCGCAGGATTTTGAGATTTGGTCTCAAGGGTAAGTTGTCTCCGAGATTTATTGGTCCATTTGAAATATTGGAAAGCGTGGGAGATTTGGCTTACAGACTTGCATTGCCGCCGTACCTATCAAGTATTCATGATGTGTTCCACGTATCTTTGTTGAGACGATACGTAGCAGATGAGTCTCACATTTTGCATCCCTCTGAAGTTCAACTAAATTCAGATTTGTCTTACGTGGAACGACCAGTGCGGATCCTTGATCGCAAAGACAAGGTGTTGCGGAATAAGATCATTCCTCTTGTCTTAGTTCAGTGGCAGCGCAGAGGCACTGAAGAAGCCACTTGGGAGCTAGAGAGTCGTATGCGTTCGGAGCATCCAGAGCTCTTTTGAGTTATGCTTTGTATATGTTTGTGTTTTCAGTTGTAATCGAAATATCAGTTGTATTCAACAACCATTGAGATGTAATAACGATGTTGTTATTTCGTTTTGTTCATCCTCTAAGCCTGATTTCGAGGACGAAATCTTTTAAGGGGGGGAGAATGTAGTAGCCCGAATTCCAAATTAGGTAATTAATGGATTAATGGTGATTAAGAAGGTTTAATGTGTAATTTTGACCGTGGTCATGATCGGACGGACCGAAGATGGTTCGGTAGCACCGAAGAGTTCGGACGATCCGAAGTGGGTTCGGTGGATCCGATCATGAGGTGTCAAGAGTTGATCGACACGTCAGTTTACATGCAAGTTCGGATGATCCGAAGTGTAGGTTCGGTGGATCCGATCATGAGGTGTCAAGAGCCGATGGACACGTAGGAGTTCGGACGTTCCGAAGTGGGTTCGGTGGATCCGAACATAGCCTATAAATAGTGCTCGGATTTCCTCATTTTGTATTGTCAATTCTTGAAGTTGTGTCTCATTTTGAGAGGTTTGGAAGGTTTCTAGGGTTAGTTTGTCGGTCGAGCGTTAGCCAAGAGCTGCCAGGATTAGTAGCGTAGTGACGCCTGAGTTACGAGGCAATCGACATCAAAGGGCTGTCGACGGACGAAGGTAAACCCTAAACCTTTGGTAGTACTGGTTTTGCTAGTCTAGCATGGTAGTATTGTTCATTGGGTATGCTTTTGATGCGTAGGCTTGTTCTAGACCTGATTAGCGGTGTTGCGTAAGGCTAGGCTTGCTGTGATAGAGGTACGAAAGTACTATCCGAGATATCCTGGTCGAGTATACATCCTTATATGTGTTGCATGATTATGTGGTGCATTGATATATGTCATATGATGCATGCTATTATGTCACGTTTTATGATGCATGTTGCATTTCATGTTGAGCCGTATTTCCTTCGAGATAGCCTTTACTGTTGAGCTGTATCTCTTTCGAGATAAGCTATATCTTGTGGGGCCGCTCAGCCCTGTCTTGTCTTGTGGACGCATGGACACCGAGAGTACACAGTGGCCGACGGGTCCGGAGGGCTTCGGTGATCCGGGACATTTTAGGTCCACGTCTGTTCTTGTAGTGGATGCAGTGACCCAGAGGAGTACCGCGCGGCACTATCCACTTGGCGCCTCTAGACTGAGCATTTTGAGATCCTTTGTTACTCCTGTTTCTTGACTACCCTGGTATCATTTCATAGCATGTGCATTTCATATAGGTTTGTATACTCATGCTTTTGTACTGGGCGTTCTTATCGCTCACGTCCTCGGTTTTGTTTATCTTGGACACCCCATTCCCACGGGGTAGGCCTCAGGTTGGACAGATCAGGAGGAGGAGGAGGAGGACGTTGAGTAGCTGGTTGGTTTAGTTCTTCGGTATCTTTTTGATTCGATATGGTTGTACCGTATATTTCATTTTAGTTTAGTTGTCCTGGATTTTCGATTGGGTTGTATAACTATCTTTTGGTGACAGTTTTCCGCCTTTATTTCTGATTGTTTTTAATTAAGTTAATCGCATGCTTAGTTCTTGATTAGTAGGTGATTCTGGAACGGGTCACTACACATATAAATCTCTTCCTTGATATCCCCATTAAGAAAGGCTGTCTTGACATCCATCTACCATATCTCATAGTCATATCATGCAGCTATGGCTAGCAATATCCTTATAGAATTGAACATTGCAACTGGAGAAAAGATTTCCTCAAAGTCAACTCCTTGTATTTGAGTATATCTTTTTGCCACCAATCGCGCTTTGAAGGTCAATACCTTCCCATCCGCCCCAAGTTTCCTCTTTAAATCCATTTACACCCTATGGCAACAATTCCCTCAGGTAAATCCACGAGATTCCACACTTGGTTCGAATGCATGGAATTCATCTTAGATTCCATAGCTTCAAGCCACTTGGATGAATCGGCATCAGATCACGCTTCCTTGAAGGTCCTTGGATCACATCCATGGTTAGGCTCATCATGGCCCTCTTCAAGAATCAGACCATACCTCATAGATGGTCTCGAGACTCTCTCTCTAGGAGCTTGTATTTCCTCTCTTGGCTCTTTGGGTATGGGTTCTATAATTGTGGGTGTCTCTCGAACCTTTTCGAGTTCTATCATCTCCCCTTTTCTATCCAATAGAAATTCCTTTTCTAAAAAATTTGCATTCCTAGAAACAAAGACTTTTGTTTCTTGGGGATGATTGAAATAATATCCAACAGAATTCCTTGGATATCCCACAAAGTAACATAAAATGGATCGACTATCTAATTTATCTCCCACTACCTGCTTCACATAAGCAGGGCACCTCCATATTCTAAGATAAGAATATTTGGCTGGCTTACCCATCCATATCTCGTATGGTGGCTTGTCAACTGCCTTTGGATGGACATTGTTCAACAACAGTGCCGCTGTCTCAAGCGCATATCCTCAAAAGGATGGCGGCAACTCCGTGAACCCCATCATAGGCCGAACCATGTCCATCAAAGTCCGGTTACGACGCTCTGAAACACCATCAACTGTGGTGTAGCGGGCGGAGTCCGCTGCGAGAAAATCTCATTCTCCCTAAGATACTCTTGGAACTCGGCACTCAAGCACTCACCACCTCGATCCGATCGAAGTGTATTGATGCTTCGTCCCAAATGTTTCTCTACTTCACTTCTGATTTCTTTGAACCTTTCAAAGGCTTCAGACTTGTATTTCATCAAATACACATACCCATACCTCGAAAAGTCATCGGTAAATGTGATGAAGTAGGCATGTCCATGCTTAGTGGTGATGCTGAGCGGATCACACACATCGTTATGGATCAAATCCAATAACCCTTTGGCTCGCTCCACATGGCCCTTAAAGGGAATTTTAGTCATCTTTCCTTTCAGACAGGATTCACAAGTCGCGAGAGCATTAATATCAGACATATCAAACATGCCCACTCCCACTAGCTTGTTCATCCTTCTTAGAGAAATATGTCCTAATCGAGCATGCCATAAGTGTGCCGAATTTAGAGTATCTTGTTTTCGCTTGTTTGTTGTTGTTATTGCTTGGACATTATTCAGTGGAATATCTTTCAATTTTAAGTTGTAGATATCGTTTTCAAGTTCTCCAGTGCCAATTAAACATTCATTCTTGTAAATGTTGCAAACACCTTTGCTAAATAAACAAAAATATCCATCTTTATCTAGCATAGAAATGGAAACAATGTTTTTCACCAATTCAGGTACAAACAAAACATCTCTTAAAATTAACTTAAAATCTTTGTTCAAAAGCAAGTAAATATCTCCTATGGCCTTGGCATCAACTCTTGCTCCATTGCCCATCCTCAAGAAGGTCTCACCTTCCCTAAGCCTCCTACTTCCTCCCATCACCTATAAATCATTACAGAGATGTGAGCCACAACCGGTATCCAATACCCAAGAAGTAGAGTTAATTGATATGTTTACTTCAATATAGAACATACAGTTTTCAGAACTCTTCTGGGCAAGATATTCCCTGCAATTACTCCTCCAATGTCCAGGCTTCTTGCAGTGATGACATATGTCAACAGTATTGTCAGTCGTTACGGGTATGGCTGCCACAGCGAGACTCGGAGATTGCCTCTTCAAGGGCACATTCTTCTTGGGACGTTGGAAAGAACGCTTCTTTCCCTTCCCAGGTGGACCAATCTTCGTACCAGATGAAGAGCCCACATAAAGAACCGACTTCTCATCATTGATAGAAGCCTGCATATAACACTTGGCTTTCAAGTTATGGTCACACCATTCCTTGTAAGTCTGCAATTCCTCAGGAGTGCAGTCAGTCGGAGCCTCAACAGGAGGCAACTCAGTAAATGTATATGCAATCCTTTCTGAATTCAAGACGACTTTCAAGTTTCTTAGACAATTGAGGTAATTAGGCCCAGTTAATACGTGTTCATCGAGTATTACAGATAGCAGATTGCGAATCGAAGACATTGTCAAAAAGTATTGAAAAGTAAACAAATAAATTTTAATGAATATTTTAAAATATTTAGTAAGATATAAAGTATGGACTTTTACTTTATAAATGTTTACTCCCACTGTTTAGACATCTTTCACTACCCTCTAGTGAAAACGGGAAACTCCTTTCCTCAGTAGGTACGCAAGGTCCAATTAGCGAATTATGATCCCGAATAATATCAGCCAATCACAATTCCTAAAAGGTAGTTTCCAATTGAATCTCCATGCAACCCTCTACGTAAACTTTTGTCTCACGTTTGATTAGGACCCAATAATATGACGTCGTTCATCTTTACGTGTCAAGCCTTACCCATCGATGTTGAACCTTAATGGACGGTCGCCATGAGTTCCCCCAATAATATGAGCCGAAATCATGGGAATTCTACGTAGTTCACATCACCATGTCAATGGATGTCACAGCTTTCCGGCACCCTGGGCCCCTCCCCCCCCAATAATATGAACCGAGCCCCGAGCACGGGTAACGTTCATCATGCACCCATTGTCGATGGAAGACATGGAAATTATAAACAAATTTATAATTCCCCTTTTCGGGCTTGATATTAATTTTGAATCTTATTCAAAATGAGGATTTTTAATTTTGAAAGGTCTCATCATTAATTTAATTAAAAGCTCGCCATATTTAATCGTATGTTTGTTGGATTCATGCAACTTTGTTATTATCATAATGATAACGTACATACTCATTATTTATAACATATCATGCATATATTATAAACAGTAAACAAAACAAGGATGATCAATCGCCCCAATACTAATGGCCCGTGTGAGCTAAGCACGGGCCTAGGTCCAAGCCTAGGGAAATGCATGGGATGCAAATGCAACTATTACATTAGCCTCTAATATTTACATGTCTTCGATCTTCATAATCATCAAGGCCACCATCTTCCAATCTTGATCTTCCACTATACAAATATTTACAAATAAATACTCATGGCAAATAGGGATACATCTCATGGAGTGGGAACGGGCCATAAACCAAGCCCACATGAAATTTGATAATTATTAAAATCATTCAACACAAAATATCATAGCATACACCTAGCAAATTGGGCTTGGGTTTTTGATCATCCTTCATGCATAATATCACATATCATACACCATCAATTAATTATCACAATAAGTAATTGATCCAATATTATATATCTTGATCCAATCACTAACCGCCACGATTATAAACTAAACTAACAAATTATACAAACACTTTTGTCTACTTTCCAATTAATTTATTTATAACCGAATTTTTTGTAAATCACAATTTACTATAAATAATTAAAGTCCAACTTTAATTATTTATTTTATGAGAAAACATTTGCAACTTTTGTAAATTTAAACTTAAGGGACCAAAAAATTCATTTTTCACCAAAAAAATTTTGGCCCATTTAAATTCACGAATATGTTAGCCATCTAATGGCCCAACAACATCAAGGCCCATGACACTTTGATAATCCAAAACACTTTTGGAAACCCAAGTCGTCATCGCTGTCGCCGGAGCTCCGTCGTCGTATTCCGGCCAACAAGCACAAAATTTTTTATTATTATTATTAAAATATAGGGGCTGTTCAGGCAGCCCCTTGGGCTGCCCTTGCTGCCCGAAATGGGCAGCACCTCGGGCAGCCCGAGGTGCCCAAAATGGGCAGAAACTTTCTGCCCAAAGTCGTCCCCAAAACCGTCCACGATTTGATGCGAAAATTTGTCTCATACGGTTAGAAATTGACCTCAATATAATATTATGTATATGCTACACAAAATAGTATCCTTAGCTCATGATACCACTTGAAAGGGGATCGATTAAGGTGCTCAAATGCGCAACGGAAGTTTTTAAAAAATTGTTTTTCAACAAGAAAACCGAGCACCCTAATCCTATAATGTGTAGCGAATACGAAAAACACAAAATGTCATACATAGGGTGTTTTAAAGGAATCTACCTATCAATCTTGAAAGATTGATTTTGGCTCCAACTTAGTTGTCAAAAAACTAAGCTCTTCAAAGGCAAGACCCTCTACAAGCTTCCCTTGTTCTTGAATCTTTCCTTCAAAATTAGGTCCACCACCAACAAGCTAAATCCACTCTAATTTTGCACTAGAAAAATTAGAGCATTTTTCTTTGAGAAGTGTAAGAATTCCTCAACAATTGAAGAACAAAAATTAAGGAGAATTCTACTTGAATTTTCGTCCAAGAACAATTGAACTATTTTACTTCTCAATGGGATCTAGAAAGTTAGCACTTGTGTGACCCTCAATGGTTCATTGATACAACTAGCCGTCGATTTGATTCGAACTAACCATGTCCTTATGCGAGAATACCCCAATTGCTCCATTTTTAATTATCAACTCCTTGATAATAAGAACGTCAGAACTCAAGTCTGATAGTAGCCAACCAATCATGTTAAACGCCTAGCAGCATCGCTTACATGATTCCCTAGGTATCAAATGATAGTGCCTGCAAGGACCATTCAATTATGGTTATCGTACAGTACGGTCCCTTCAACTCATATATCTCGACCGATTCGACAACCATTGGTATATCGAGAGTTGTCAATGAATCGATACTATGTGTCATGTCATAGTTGCATCGATGGTGTAATCTAAGAAACCCTTTTCTTAATTACCACAATAGTCTGATCAGAGATTTTAAACTACATACACATGATATCACATAGGATATCCAAACCGAAGGTAAGCGGTGAATCCCCGAATACAATGCATCGACTCCTATATGTTTCGACAAAGCACCTAACCTTGCCACCTGATGACCCCATATGAGTCGGTAATTAAGTCAAAGTACAATGCTAGCATATAGAGTCTCAATGTTGTCCCGGGTCATAAGGACTAATGGTGTACAACCATAAACTAGGACGTTTCCACTCGATAAGTGAGAACCACTTGGAAAGTCCTTTATGGAGGGTTGTTCAGTGCACTCTACAAGGAGCACCTATCTGCATGTTCGGACATCACAATGTCCCCTACCAATGAAACATGGTACTCACATCGCAGATACTAGTCTCGAACTCGAGCAACCTATATCCTTCTTAGCGGCGGCTGAATCGACTAGGAACTGTTTAGAATATACAGTATTGTAAATATGAGTTTCATGATACTCATCATATGAGCATCTCATATTCTTTCTACTATTTGTATATTCAAGGGCTTTATCTATGCAACTAGCATGGGTATACAGATAAAAAAGTGCCAAAATAATAATTTCAAATATTATTAAAATAAAGACTGTTTATACATAGAGTTTCATTGTGAACACTCGGCCAACACTTGGCTCGACGTGCACCTACTCTAACAGTAGGTACACGGATCCTGGCACGGTGTCCGTGCACTTTTTCCTTCAAAATGAGAATTTTCAGCACCTACACGGACCCCGACATGGACCCTTACATGGGGTCGTGTCCCTTAAAAAAATGATTTTTTTAGGGATTGTTTTGGGGTTTTGATGTCATGATTGAGTACGATGATTAAACGAGGTCGAGTCCCGAGAGATTTAGAATGTCTTAAGGAAAGTTGTCATTTTTGGGTGTGATCATGACTATACGTCTAAGTTATGCAAGGTAGGTATCCAAACTCATGTTAGTATGTGCAGCAGTGGCACCAAGTGAGATCCAACGAATCTCTCAACGCCATGTAAGTATGTTCGACGTGCAAAAGAAAATATTTTATTTTTGAGATATGCTAAATGTCTTGTGACAAAATTATGAACGGGTTTGGAAGTCGATGAACGTGGTCGAGGACCTCTCCACCCCGGTAAAGCATGATCAGGTGTAGATCAGGATTGGAAAGCGGTAAAGCATGACCAGGGACCAATCCACCCGGTAAAGCATGACCGGGGATCTCATGTATGTGGCAGTAGATTTTCCCTGTCAGCCCAGTACAGTGGTTTAGTCTGATCAGGCGTATTTTATGTATGTGTCACTTGCTTTGAAACATATCTTTAAGCAAAATGATGTTATGTATGCTCAAGTATGTATGATGCAAGTATGTTTAAGAAACGTTTTATGATGATGGCACGTCTATGTTTATGTTACTACGTTCAAGTTTCAAGTATGTTTATGCTATTACGTTCAAGTTTCAAGTTTGTAAACTCTACTTTAAAGATGCATGTGATTTTATTATGTAGTACTTGTTATCTCCAGTTTGTATATGTTGAGTCTTTAGACTCACTAGATTTGATCAATGCAGGTGAGGATGACTTTGAGGAGACGAGGGGTGGAGACCAATGATGTAATGCCCTAGATTTTATATCATGTTAAGCAAAGATTATTGAAGTTAAATCGATATAATTATAGACGGGCTATTACGAGACCAGATTGGTCACACATTTAAATTTAACATGTTGGGGACAGAATTGCTGGCGCCCGAGTGGTAAAGATCGACCGCCCGAGCGCCAGTATGCATTAAGAAGGTGTTCGGGCAGAAACGTTGGCGCCCGGGCGGTAGTTTTTGACCGCCCGAGCGCCAAAGAAGCAAATATGTAGTGCTCGAGCCGAGAGGGCCGCGCTCGAGCGGTACATTATTACCGCCCGAGCGCCGACCAAGATGCAAGAAAAATAAGCCACGTCTCAAATACATGCAAGTGTAAATATATATACATGTTACCTTTCAGAATTCATTAAGAACGAAAAGAGAGAAGCTCGAGAGGTTCTGCGAAAATCCTTACGCCTTTATATTTCAATCTGTCCGTTAGATTTTAAATCCGACTTCGGTACTGTGTTCCTATCAACGTAGGCTTCAACTGGACGTAAGTTTTATTACGTTTTGACATGTTTTGAAATTATGATGTTGTTAGAATTGAATACACGTCATATATGTGGTTCTTGACATGTTAGAAAGCGTAGAATTGAAGTCAGATTAAGAAACAGACTGAATATGGAATTGTTATGAATTTCAGAATGAAATTGACTAGAGTTGACATCAGATTTGGATGGTGGTTGATTGTAAACGTTTGGAATTGATATAGACTGATATAGTATTATCAGTATCGCAAGATTGTACTGTTGCACTGTCAGAATTTGATAAAACAGAGATGTTGTGATTTGATTAGATTATTGATACAGAATATATTGATATTGTCATTGCCAGATTGAACAGTGACAGACTTTGAATCGAGACTTCGATTGTATTAGAGCGACAGCAAGAAAGGTATAAATAAATGTTGATTCGGGATTGCACAACTCGAGTTAGGTTTGACTTGAGTTTCCCTAAATCACATACTTTACTTTATTGCATTGATATTTGCAGATTATCAGATTGATATGTTAATGTATTGACTTAGAACAGAGTCAGAGTCCGAGTCTAGGGCAGATCAGTCTAGCTAGGGCAGAACCGCCGAGTCTTTCTCAGAACCGATAAGACTCTAGACTTACGGTGTATCGAAGAGCCTTAGATGTAGATCGACGTCTATCTCAGACACTCGATACAGAATACCAAAGTCTAAATTAGATTGGGATCCCTAGATTTGAGATTAGATAAGATTAGATCACGAGTCATTGATTCATGTAGTCAGACTAGATACATGTTTCGATGTTTGTTTATGCTTTTATATATGTTTATATGATTGCATTTAATACATTGTTTATACTGGGATATTTATATCTCACCGGAGTTATCCGGCTGTTTTCTTGTTTGTATGTGTGCATAGCAACAGGTGGGACAGGTACAGGGTCACAGAGGTGAAGACAGATCGAGATTAGAGTGGTGATACCGGACTTGGACTAGAGATAAGGTTTAAACACTTGATAGTAGTTGTTGAACCTGAGTATGTATGATTGTATATTTTATCAGATTTATACTTTTATACTGACATGTATAGGAGTTTGATTCCATTACCTTCCGCATTTAAAAAAAAAATTAGACCCTGATTATTATAATTAATTTAGTCCCAATAACGATTAAGAACATGATTAGCGTCCGGGTCCCCACAACAGGTGGTATCAGAGCGATAGATCCTTTAGATTGAGATAGAAGAGGCTAGTGAGCGGGGTATATTGAGGTTTTCTTTCCTGCTTTTAAATGCTAGCATGTCTTACTGCTTTAATACATGTTACTTGTTTATCTGATTTGATATAGTAATATGTTTTATTGAGATTGGATCAGTACTGATTCTAGATCAGCAGTAAGATGATCAGAGAAGGATTGAAACAGAATTGTTGTACTTGTTACTAATCTATTTGATTATTAGATATGCCTCCGAGACGAGTACCAGAACAGGGAAGTACATCCAATCCTCCAATGGATGTAACACCGACTCCAATGGAAACGTTACTGAAACGATATCAGTCATTTCATCCGCCAACCTTGAAAGGAACAGAGAACGCTATAGAGTGCGAGAGTTGGCTCGATGATATAGAGATGTTGTTCGAATCCTTGGAGTATACGGATGAGAAGAGGGTGAAATTAATTGGACACCAGTTACACGACGTTGCAAAGGACTGGTGGATTACGAGAAAGAGAGCGATGGAGCATAGAGGTACGATGATTACCTGGAATATATTTTGAACTGAATTTTATCAACGATTCTTTCCAGTGTCGTACCGGAAGGACAAGGGGGCGGAGTTTGCCAATCTAAAGCAAGGACAGATGAACATAGAGGAGTACGTGTCAAAGTTCTCCTCCTTGCTGAAATTTGCTCCACATGTGGCTGACAGCGAAGAAGCTACAGCTGATCAGTTCATCAACGGCCTGAACCCCGACATTTTCACATTGGTGAACACAGGGCGACCGGATAATTTTACTGATGCCCTGAACAGAGCTAAGGGAGCAGAAGCCGGTCTGATGAGACAGAAAGGGGCTTCATTTGTGCCTCCAGCACCGAGACCACAGCAACCACCTCCCAAATTTGAGAGTGGCAGCAGTAGTGGAGGAAAGAAAGAATTTTTAAAAGCCAGGGGAAAGCAATTCAAGAAATCTGGCAGTAGTTCTTCCAGCTCCGGTGGTTCCAGACTGAGCCAGAGTTACACTGGAGTTTATTTCAAGACTTGCGGAGGAAGACATGCTACTGAGCAATGCCAGAGAGTGACTGGTAGTTGCAATTTCTGTAAACAGCCGGGACACTTTGCTAAAGTGTGTCCACAGAAAGGTTTGCAGAGAGCTCAGGGGGCCGAGTCATCGGGATCAGCAGCACAGACTGAGAGACGATCAGCTGCTGTTCATACATTTCAGCCAGCGCCAGCTCAGTCACAGCAGAGGCCAGGAGGAAGTCAGACAGTTGGTCAGCCTCCGAGACAGCAGGCCAGAGTCTTCGCTTTGACAGAGGAGCAGGCCCAGGAAGCACCAGATGACGTTGTGGCAGGTAACTGTTCTTTATGTGGTTACTCTGATTATGTACTGATTGATACCGGTGCTTCACACACATTTATTTCTGAACGATTTGCATTGAGTCATGCATTGCCTGTAGAGTCTATAGCTACTGTAGTGTCTGTTTCTTCTCCGTTGGGGATGGGTTTGATATCCGTGAATTCGGTTAATCAGTGCGTACTACAGTATGACGGGCATGAGATTGAGTTAGATTGCATTGTACTTGGGTTGTCTGACTTTGACTGTATTATCGGTATTGATATGCTGACCAAGTACAGAGCGACAGTTGATTGTTTCCACAAGATAGTGAGATTCAGACCAGATATGGCTGAAGAGTGGAAATTTTACGGTAAGGGTTCTAGATCGAGAATTCCTTTAATATCCGTATTATCTATGACTCGATTATTACAGAAAGGAGCAGAAGGATTCCTTGTATATTCAGTAGATTTACTGAAGTCGAGTCCAGCATTGGCAGATCTGCCAGTGGTACGTGAGTTTGCTGACGTCTTCCCAGATGAAATCCCGGGATTACCTCCAGTTAGAGAGATAGACTTAAGCATTGAACTGATGCCAGGTACAGTACCGATTTCTAGAGCTCCGTACAGAATGGCACCAGTTGAATTGAAAGAATTGAAGGAACAATTGGAAGATTTACTGGCCAAGGGATACATCAGACCGAGTGTGTCTCCTTGGGGTGCTCCAGTACTGTTCGTAAGAAAGAAAGATGGTTCGATGAGACTCTGCATCGACTATCGGCAACTGAACAAGGCAACGATAAAGAATAAATATCCTTTGCCCCATATTGATGACTTATTCGATCAGTTGCAGGGTTCTTCAGTATATTCCAAGATCGATTTGAGATCGGGATATCATCAGCTGAGAGTCAGAGATTCTGATATCTCAAAGACAGCATTCAGAACCAGGTATGGGCACTATGAATTTATTGTCATGCCGTTTGGTCTGACGAATGCTCCAGCTGTATTCATGGGATTGATGAACCGTATCTTCCAGAAATATCTCGATGATTTTGTGATTATTTTCATCGATGATATTTTGATTTATTCAAAGAATATGATTGAGCATGCTGAGCATTTAAGAACTGTGTTGCGAATTCTAAGGGCTGAGAAGTTATATGCTAAACTGTCGAAATGTGAGTTTTGGATAAGACAAGTAGTATTTCTGGGTCATATTATATCTGCAGATGGGATATCGGTTGACCCCAGTAAAGTGGAAGCCGTGATTTCTTGGCCAAGACCGACGTCCGTGCCCGAAATTCGCAGTTTTATGGGTTTAGCGGGATATTACCGTCGTTTCATTAAAGATTTCTCGAGTATAGCTAAACCAATTACTCAGCTGACTCAGAAGAATGCTCCATTTATTTGGTCTGAAGAGTGTGAGACCAGTTTTCTGGAATTAAAGAAGAGGTTGACCAGTGCACCGGTGTTGACTATTCCATCTGGTACTGGTGATTTTGTGGTTTATTGCGACGCTTCTCACAGAGGGTTGGGATGTGTGCTGATGCAACGAGGGCATGTTATTGCCTATGCCTCAAGACAGCTTAAACCACATGAGACCCGTTATCCAATTCATGATCTAGAATTGGCAGCCATTGTCTTTGCAATAAAGATATGGCGACACTATCTTTACGGTGAGAAGTTTGAGATATATTCTGATCATAAGAGTTTGAAATATCTGTTTTCACAATCTGAATTGAATATGAGACAACGAAGATGGCTTGATTTGCTTAAAGATTTTGATTGTGAAATCAAATACTATCCAGGAAAGTCTAATGCAGCAGCTGATGCACTGAGTCGAAAGGTATGTTCTTTATCCTTATCGACGATTGGTGTTTCAAATTTGATAGAAGACTGCTGTTTGTCTGGATTAGAATTTGAAACAGATTATAGACCGTTGAGACTTTATACGGTGCAAGTAGAACCAGAGCTGATTATGAGAATTAAGGCAGCTCAGCGAAGTGATCAGAATGTACAGAAATCAGTATCGATGGTTAGAGCAGGACAACGATCAGAGTATCAGGTACGTGATAACGTTTTGTATGTGAATAATCGTCTGGTTGTGCCGAATGTTTCAGATTTGAGACGACAGATACTGTCAGAAGCGCACACCAGTCGATTCAGTATTCATCCTGGTGGCAGAAAGATGTATAACGATTTGAAAAGACAGTTCTGGTGGAAACAAATGAAGACTGACATTGCCGAATTTGTTTCCAAATGTCTGAATTGCCAACAGGTGAAAGCAGAAAGAAAGAAACCCGGAGGATTATTACAGAGTTTGTCCATTCCTGAATGGAAATGGGATCACATTTCCATGGACTTTGTGACGCAGTTGCCGCGTTCCTCCAAAGGTTGTGATGCGATTTGGGTCGTGATTGACAGATTGACCAAATCTGCATGTTTTATTCCGTACAAGATGACGTACAGATTTGACCAGATGGCAGAGATCTATGTCAGAGAAGTGGTCAGATTGCATGGAGTGCCGAAGTCGATTGTATCAGATCGTGATCCTCGATTTACTTCGCACTTCTGGCAGAGTTTGCAGCAGGCTCTCGGTACGAAGTTACATCTGAGTACCGCATATCATCCACAGACCGACGGACAGTCAGAGCGGACTATCCAGACACTGGAAGATATGCTGAGAGCAGTAGTGCTAGATTTTAGCACTAATTGGCAAGATGCAGTGCCTCTTTGTGAGTTTTCGTACAACAACAGCTATCAGACGAGTATTGAGATGGCTCCTTTTGAAGCGTTGTACGGAAAGAAGTATAGATCCCCTCTCTACTGGGATGATATCTCTGAAGTGCCTGAAACTGGACCAGATATGATCAGAGATATGACAGAAAAAGTGAAGCTAATTCGAAAGAAAATGAAGACAGCGCAAGACAGACAGGCCAAATATGCCTATGTTCGACGTAGACCGTTGGTATTTGAGGTAGGAGACCGAGTATTTTTAAAGATTTCACCTTTCAGAGGAGTTATCAGATTTGGCAAGAAAGGAAAACTGTCTCCACGATACATTGGGCCTTATGAGATTCTCGAGAAGATAGGAGATCGTGCCTATCGACTCGCTTTACCGCCTTCATTATCTGGGATACATAATGTTTTTCATGTATCGTTATTAAGAAAGTATCTTCCTGATGCTTCACATACTATACAAACAGACGAGGCCGAGCTTGATGAATCTCTGAGCTATGTTGAAAAACCGATTCAGATTATTGATCGCAAAGAAAAACAGCTCAGAACGAAGATGATTCCACTTGTGAAAGTGCAATGGACTCGTCATGGTGTAGAAGAAGCAACCTGGGATACTGAGTCAGATATGAGACAAGAATTCCCAGAGTTGTTTAGATGATGTAAATTTGTATACAGTTTGTACATATATATACTCCTTATTGATACGATTGAATGCTTGTGATTTCGAGGACGAAATCGTATCTTAGGGGGGGAGAAATGTAATGCCCTAGATTTTATATCATGTTAAGCAAAGATTATTGAAGTTAAATCGATATAATTATAGACGGGCTATTACGAGACCAGATTGGTCACACATTTAAATTTAACATGTTGGGGACAGAATTGCTGGCGCCCGAGCGGTAAAGATCGACCGCCCGAGCGCCAGTATGCATTAAGAAGGTGTTCGGGCAGAAACGTTGGCGCCCGGGCAGTAGTTTTTGACCGCTCGAGCGCCAAAGAAGCAAATATGTAGTGCTCGAGCCGAGAGGGCCGCGCTCGAGCGGTACATTATTACCGCCCGAGCGCCGACCAAGATGCAAGAAAAATAAGCCACGTCTCAAATACATGCAAGTGGAAATATATATACATGTTACCTTTCAGAATTCATTAAGAACGAAAAGAGAGAAGCTCGAGAGGTTCTGCGAAAATCCTTACGCCTTTATATTTCAATATGTCCGTTAGATTTTAAATCCGACTTCGGTACTGTGTTCCTATAAATGTAGGCTTCAACTGGACGTAAGTTTTATTACGTTTTGACATGTTTTGAAATTATGATGTTGTTAGAATTGAATACACGTCATATATGTGGTTCTTGACATGTTAGAAAGCGTAGAATTGAAGTCAGATTAAGAAACGGACTGAATATGGAATTGTTATGAATTTCAGAATGAAATTGACTAGAGTTGACATCAGATTTGGATGGTGGTTGATTGTAAACGTTTGGAATTGATATAGACTGATATAGTATTATCAGTATCGCAAGATTGTACTGTTGCACTGTCAGAATTTGATAAAACAGAGATGTTGTGATTTGATTAGATTATTGATACAGAATATATTGATATTGTCATTGCCAGATTGAACAGTGACAGACTTTGAATCGAGACTTCGATTGTATTAGAGCGACAGCAAGAAAGGTATAAATAAATGTTGATTCGGGATTGCACAACTCGAGTTAGGTTTGACTTGAGTTTCCCTAAATCACATACTTTACTTTATTGCATTGATATTTGCAGATTATCAGATTGATATGTTAATGTATTGACTTAGAACAGAGTCAGAGTCCGAGTCTAGGGCAGATCAGTCTAGCTAGGGCAGAACCGCCGAGTCTTTCTCAGAACCGATAAGACTCTAGACTTACGGTGTATTGAAGAGCCTTAGATGTAGATTGACGTCTATCTCAGACACTCGATACAGAATACCAAAGTCTAAATTAGATTGGGATCCCTAGATTTGAGATAAGATAAGATTAGATCACGAGTCATTGATTCATGTAGTCAGACTAGATACATGTTTCGATGTTTGTTTATGCTTTTATATATGTTTATATGATTGCATTTAATACATTGTTTATACTGGGATATTTATATCTCACCGGAGTTATCCGGCTGTTGTCTTGTTTATATGTGTGCATGGCAACAGGTGGGACAGGTACAGGGTCACAGAGGTGAAGACAGATCGAGATTAGAGTGGTGATACCGGACTTGGACTAGAGATAGGGTTTAAACACTTGATAGTAGTTGTTGAACCTGAGTATGTATGATTGTATATTTTATCAGATTTATACTTTTATACTGACATGTATAGGAGTTTGATTCCATTACCTTCCGCATTTAAAAAAAATTAGACCCTGATTATTATAATTAATTTAGTCCCAATAACGATTAAGAACATGATTAGCGTCCGGGTCCCCACAAATGAGCTATCTTGGACTCTGCAGGATGCTAAACCAGAGGACCGCCCATGTTTTTATAAATACTTTTATACATGTTGTTTCAAATACTCTGATTTTCATGAAGTGATTTATGATGTTTAAACGATTATTACTTTTGAAAAACTTGGTTTGTTTGTTTTATTGCAAATGTTTTTAGACGAGCAAGTTATTTTATTGCAAATTTGAAAGTTTATTTTTTATTTAAGAAAATTTTTAATTTTTCCGCAAATTTAAAAATAGTTAAAAGTACGGTATGTTACATTGCGACTGGAGAAAAGGTTTCCTTATAGTCAATACCTTGTCTTTTGAGTATATCATTTTGCTACAAGTCTAGCTTTGAAGGTCATTACCTTCCTATCCACTCCAAGTTTCTTCTTGTAAATCCATTTGCACCCATGGGAACAATTCCCTCAGGTGGATATACTAAGGAATGGTAAGCCATTTAGATGAATCGGCATCAAACAATTCTTTCTTGAAATTTCTTGGATCGCATTCAGGAGTGGGCTAACCTTGGCCCTCTTCAAGAGGCAGACTCAACCTATTAGGCGGCCTTTATATCCTTTATTTCTCCTAGGATATTGTGTTTCTTTGATTGGCTGTTGGGGTGTATGTTCTACTATTTGTGCAGTGGGTGGTTCTCAAATCTCATCGAGTTCTATCATCTTGTTTTTTCTATCTAATAGAAACTCCTTCTCCAAAAAGGTGGCATTCCCTGAAACAAACACCTTTTTTTCACTAGGATAATAGAAATATTATCCAATAGATTTCTTTTGATATCCCACAAAGTAGCACAAAATTGGCTCTACTATCCAATTTGTCCCCCACTGCCTGCTTCAAGTAAGCAAGGCATCCCATTATTCTTAGGCAAGAATATTTGGGCGGCTTTTCCATCCATATCTCATATGGAATTTTATCCACTGCCTTTGTATGGACTTGATTCAACAACATTGCCGCTATTTCAAGCGCATATCCCCAATGGGATAGCGGCAATTCAGTGAATCCCATAATAAATCGGACCATGTTCATTAATGACGGATTACGATATTCTGACACACCATTCAACTGGGGTGTGGCAGACGGAGTCCACAGTGAGAGAATCTCATTCTCTTTAAGGTAGTTTAGAAACTCTGTACTCAAGTATTCACCACCTCGATTGAAACGACCACGATTTTTTCCTTTTTTTCCTTAAATCATAATTTATAAATACTAAACTAAATAAAATAGTTTAACAATTTAAATTGTCAAGTGCATGAAATAAAATCCTAAATCATCGGCTAACCAAAAATTCCTAAATCGACCTTTAAAAAATCGGCTAACAATAAAATTAAGCATAAAAATATCTCTAATAAAAATCATTAGCAAAATCTTTAAATCATAAATTTAATAAGCTAGTGCGGAAACATAAAGGCCCTCGAGTGTGTACTGCTGCACTCGATCGACTCAATCGTCACCGTCTCCAAAAATCATCAAATCCTGCATCATACAAACCTAGTGAGTCTAAAGACTCAACACGTTCTAAACATGGATAACAAATAATACATATACATCCACATGCATTTGAAAATCATATTTTTATTTAAAATAATCTTTTGAACATAGATGAACCATTAAAAATCATTTGCGCATAATTAAATCCTAAATCGTAAAATCATTTTAAAATAACTTTAAGTATAAATAAATCCTTTAAAAACATTTAAAATAAGCTTTGAGCATAAATAAATCATTTTAAAAATAACTTTAATCATCATCATAAATCATATATCATAAAAATCATTTTTATCATAAGCTTTCAATCATATATCATTTTGGGTGAAGTTTGATCCTTGAAAGTGACTAGCTTTTATCCTTTGGTCGACTGCAGTCTTAGCTCCACATGGCCCATGGGGGTGTGCACTAGGCTCCACCATGGAAATACGATCGTCGGAGCTCCCTCGGAGGCCTTCTCCCATAGACGGGCTCCCTCTGGGGCCTTGTCCCATAAATGGGCTCCCTCTAGAGCCTTTTCCCGTAAATGAGCTCCTTCTGGAGCCTTTTCCCCTCACGACATCCCCACAAAAATGTAAGTTCACCGTCCTCAACATAAAAGGATCCCCCAAAAATCATATATCATATATCATATCTTTTGTCACAGTCAATTCACATCCCTCAAAATATTTATCCTTTTCTTTAAAAATCTTAAAATAAGACAGCTTTCCAAAAATAGCATTTTAGACAGTATAAATTGCACAGCTTTACCATAAATCGTTAAAATACATATTATCATCAAAATCATCATAATAAATCATAATATATCATTTAACATGCGTTATGATCCTTCGGGACGCTGCCAAGCTTTTATGAATTTTCGTAAGTGTAAAAAGATCGTTTTGTCCCTGGACGTAAAAATTCTCAAATTTATCTTTTTCCCACTTTTAATGACATGAGATTATTTTAAATAATTATCTAATCTTACATGAATTTTCTCATATTTTTATTTGGCTTAAATTGATGACTTTTAAATTAATCTTTAAATAAGACGTATTAATGCGTTTTAATCCCGAATTAAACCAAACCTTTATATACAATTCCCAAATTAAAATATTAGACTCTTAATAATTATATAAGCTTAAACCTAATTTTTTATAATTTTATTCTGCTTAAATTAGGCATTTCAATTAATTCTTTAATTAGGGTTTCGTGCGACGATTAAATCCCGGAAAATTCCAAAACTCGTTATTTTGATCCCAAATTTTAAACATAACATTTTTATTATTTATTCTACTCTTCCAAGTCATTAGCCACACCCGTGGACCCTTGGATTCAATTTTTGTTCTTAAAATCCCGTTTTTGACACGTTAACTAACTTACCAAGCCATCTCCCAATTTACTCGAGCCACGCCCGAGCCACCTTAAGCCAAAACCTAGCCAACCCACCTAGGCACCCTCCTGACCAAGCCCAGCCTATAGAACCCGGCCCTCGCTAAAGCCCTGGAGCCGAGCCACAAAATCTGTGCATGAGCCCTTCCTTCCCCAAGACTCCTAGTGATCCTAGGACTCCTCTAGCCGCCTAACCACTGACCACCCATGACCCTTACCGACCATAGACCAGTCCCAGACCCGAGCCCAGACCAGCCCAAGCCCTAGACCACGCGCGCGAGCCAACTGAATCACCAACCAGCAGCTGCGTGAATATGCTCCCCTCGCTCCTCACGTTTTCTGCTTATTGCTCGAGCCACATCGAGCTCAGCCACTCCATCCCCTGGCCCGACCCCTACCCATCGCCCTTGGACCTTGATGGACCTACCTAGCTTGCCCTTAGCCCCGCTGCAGCCATCTCCCGTATCCCAGCAGTACACACGCAGGGGGGAGAGTCCCACTGCACGTGGACTTTTCCCCAGCCCCTAGCTCGAACCCTAGCGGCCCTAGGACCCAACCCTACCCCAGACCGAGACCACCACTAACCCTGGACGAGCCCTGGTCGAGCCCCATCAGCCCATGCAAAACAACCGAGCCATATCATTAAGAACAAGGCTAACCAACTCACAGCCCCTTCCCTTTTTCTTCAAAATAAATCATACGGTTTCCAGCCTAGTATTTCCTTTTAATTTATCATGTTTTGATCATATTCCAATCATATATCATCCTAACTTGGCAGCGTATCGTTGGATTAAAAATCATTTTTCATAAAAACGTAAAAACGTCGTATAAACGTTCTACCGTAAAAATTATCGAATACATATTTTATTCGTGCATCAACAATTAAATCATGCATAATATGATTTGTATGATGTTAAAAGAGTTTAGGAACCGTGCCTTTGCGTTTATAACACTCGATTATTCGATCTTCGGCGAGGGTGCGACGTTCGACGACCGGACGACGAAGAACACAAGCTTTTCTCCTCTAGATATTTTTGAAAAATGTGGTTGTGTGTGTGAGGAGTGCACGGCTGAAAGGGGGATGAAATATGAAGTTTTGAAGACCTAAAACACTTATTTATAATTAAATAACATGCTATGGCTTTGGTTTTGGGCTAGGATGCTTAAGGGTAATTGGGCCCAATTACACTTAATTAATTAATTAATTAAAGTTTATAAAATTATTTTCCATAAAATAATACTTTTGATCTTTTAAAACTCATTGTTTGCCCAAAACCGGTTTCCCCGAAAAAATCGAGCTCAACTCGTAAAATAATTCGAACTCTAACATTTTTAGAAAGATTTAATCATTTTTAATCATATTAGGAAGCATTGTCATTATTTAATGAAAAATACATATTCTTGCCTTAGTCGTCCCCGGTCTCCTTTTCCCTGCCTATTATCGAATATTCGGGTAAAATCGTTAATTTCATGAAAAATGTCACATAATCATTTAATCATGCGATCCTACATTTAATCATATAATAAACATCATGCTAACAATTAAAATCAATTAAATAAAACAATTAAGCAATTAAAATATTTTTTGCATGCATGTGGTTTACGTGGACTGATTTTTCGGGCGTTACATCGATCTAATCATAGTGTTTTAATATTCTTTCCTAAATGTTTCTCTACTTCTGTTCTGAATTATTTGAACTTTTCAGAGACTTCAGACTTGTATTTTATTAAATACACATATCCAAACCTCGAATGGTCATCTGTAAAGGTAATGAAGTAGGAATGACCAAATCTCATGCTAACACTTAGCAGGACACACATATTTGTATGGATCAAATGTCTCTAGAGAGTATAAGTCTGACAAGTCAAACATGCCCTCTCCCACAAGCTTGTGCATCCTTCCTTGAAAAATATTTCCTAGCTTATTGTGCCACAAATGTGCTTTATTTAGACTATCTTGTTTTGTTTTGCTTGTTGTTGAAATCGTGTTTATTTGGACATTTACTTATCATTGCCAAAACATTTCAAACCTAGATAATTTCTTATTTCCAGACTTCTTGTAGTGAAGCAAACATGTTCTGGCTTACCGGGCTTTGTCAAATTCCAGTCCCACCATCTTCTCAATAGACCCAATAACACTTACACCATGCTCATGGGTGATATCCCATCTTGCATGCGTGCAGTCATGTGTTCCTTGAAAGTGGTGTGCATCATTGTACGAGTTTCATGCACTATACAACTCTTGCATATGTATTTGAATGTCAACATCATTCATCATTTCCTCAAATTGTCTCTACAGTTCATTTGACATAGAAGCGATTATATTACACTTTTGCTTGCATACTATGGTCCCATTCTCTTGCCTGATTTGTCAGTTCAGCAAGACTGACATTAGTGTGTATGCTATTTACTCTGAATTTAGAACAATTTTCCCAGCCAATCTTGCAAAAGTGTTCAGTTAGTTTGTTTTAATAATTGAAATGGATTACGTGACGAAATCATAAATATATTGATACATAAACAGAATAAACGTTACCGACTATTTTAAAATATTTTGTAAGACGTAAAATATGGACTTTTGTTTTTATTAATTGCCTCCCACTATTTTGACATTTTCACCACCCTCTGATAAAAAGGGAAATCCAATTTCTTTACTGATTACGCAAGGCCCAATTGCGAAATTATGATCCCGAATAATAGCATCCAACCATAACTTCCCAAAGGTAGAGCACCATTGCAACTCCTTGCAACCCTTACGTAATTTTGCTTCACGTTTGAGGAGGGTCCAATAATATGATCCCCTTTCTCTTCACATGTCGAGCCTGGCCCATCAATGTTGAACCTTAATAGACGGTCTCCATGAGTTCCCCCAATAATATGGGCCAATTTCATGGGAGTTCCATGTAGTTCACATCAAATAAGTCAGTAGAAGTCATAGCTTTCCGACGTCCAGGCCTCCCCAAAAATATAAGTCAGACACTGACCGCGGGTAGCGTTCATCATGCAATCACCGTTGATAGAAGACAAGAAATTAATAAACTTTCTTTTAATTATCCTTTTAATGGGCTTGATTTAAATTTTGGATCTAGTCCAAAATGGGAGATTTTAAATTTTAAAATTTATCTCATCATTATTTTTAAAACTTCTGTCATGATTGTTTGTACGAATGTCGGATTCATGCAACTCTTGTTGTTATATTAATAATAACACACATACTAATTATTTATAATATATCACATACATCATAAATAATAAAGGATGATCGATAACCAAGAGGTAATTGATCCGTACGAGCCACATACAGATCTATGTCCATAACCTAGGTAAATGCAGGGATGCAAATGCAATATTACATAAGCTTCCAATATTTTACATGTCTTCGATCTTCAAAACTCCTTCCGAGGATTGGGCCCACCGTCTTCAAATCTTGATTTCCTACTAATCACAATATTTAAATTAAATATTCATGGCACATTGGGATAAAAATTAGGGGGTGAGAACGGACCATAAACCAGGTCCACTTTTAATTATCAAATAACCAAAAATTATAACACGTAAAATATTTTAACATACACCTAGCACATTGGTCATGACTTTTCGTCATCTTTTTTACTATATAGTATCATATATTATCTAAATCCGATAATATCACATATTATCAATAAATCGTGTATCTCGTAAATTATCACTAACCCCATATTATAAAATTAAATAAACATTTTTATTTGATTTCCAATAATTAATTTTCTTGTAAAACACCTTTTACCACAAATAATTAAAATCATATTTCAATTATTTAGTTTGCAAGATATTAATTTTATCAAATTATTATAGTGGTAAAATCGTCTGTATTTTCATAAAATATCAATTTAACCCAAAATTTTTAAAAATAAAGCATCGCCCCCAAGGCCCGAACAATTTAAGCCCACGACCTAGTGAAGTGCCCGAGACGTTCCCAGGCACCTGCCCGCGTCGCCCGCCAATTCCCGAGACGTTCCAATCGAGCGCTGCCCACGCGCACAGACGTTTAGTGTTCTCGCACTCAAGACAGCAGCGGAAGTTTAAAAGGCGTCGTGTGTTCAAAACATCATAAGGCGATTAAAATTATACCTATGCGTTCTCAGCACTAGACTCCTAACTATTCCGGTGTTTAGGCGGATACAGCCCTTCTTGCATACAAACGGCTCTTCAACTTTGATCGTTTAATCAGGTCCATGATCAGAAGCTTTGTTTCTCGCTTGGATTGCACTAGAAACCTCAAGTGATTTGTGTGTTGAGACTGTAGTCACCGAATTTCCAAAATCTGGAGAGGAAACGGCGCGATGATGGAAGACATAAAAGGGGCCGAAAATTTTCCCTTCAATTTTCAAGAGATGGCCAAGA
Organism: Primulina eburnea; assembly: GCF_022965805.1. Taxonomy (NCBI): domain Eukaryota; kingdom Viridiplantae; phylum Streptophyta; class Magnoliopsida; order Lamiales; family Gesneriaceae; genus Primulina; species Primulina eburnea. The sequence goes on along the minus strand of NC_133112.1, from coordinate 16,518,214 downwards.
GGTTTTTGTGAGAGGAAGGAGTTTTTTACCTTTGTTTGAAAAAATGAAATGAGTTTTTAATCATGAGTCTTAGTGTATATGTATATATATATATATATATATATATATATATATATATAGTGAGACTCCTAATCTAATTAGAAGACCCTCTCTCCTACAAGGACTCTAATAATTTTTTTTTGTTTAAACTCTCATATAATTAATATATAATGTATTTATTAACCTTTAATAATGCATAACATAGTAATATCATATACACATATTTTATATCACCATATAAAATATATACATGTATATGTATATTAAATTAAATAATCATTATTTAATTTATAAACTAACATCTTGGTCAATTTAATTCTAGACTCCTCTATATCATTTATGAGAATTTATGCATGTTAGTAATCACCACTACTAGCAAAATCATTTAATTAGTAAATTGAAAATTCACCAAAAAAATGATTTCGAACTCATTATAATCTCGATCGACGATCCGAGAGTGTTGATATACCAAAGATACAAGTCTCGTTCATATAATGAAAATTGAAAATTTCGAAAATCAAAATTTTCATTTACCAAATTTGGAACTTACCAAATATGGCAGTTATCATGTAACACAGCTGCCAGTTTAGTAAACTCTTTTACTAAAACAAGCAGTTCCACTCTCATTTTTAATTTAGCAACCATGCTAACTTCCATTTCTGTTATCCTATGGAATCAGCTCATAGACTCCTTTATAAGCTTCTTGTTTGATCTCCGTCAATCTATTGTCGCCAAATTCCTAATCCTTAAAATTTGACTATCTTAACGGGAACACAGAATCCGATACTTGTGTGACCCTCAATGGTTCAGGAATACAGCTAGCTGTGGGTTCACATCTCTATATGATTCAAAATAACATTTATTCTTATTCGAGTTTACCCTAGTTAACTCCATTCTTTTCATCAACTCTTTAATCAAGAATGTTAGAACTCATTTCTGATTGCACTCATCGGATCGTGGTAAGAGCGTCTAGCAGTATCATCCCATGATCTCCTAGTTATCACTGATAATGCCTGCAAGAACCTTTATTCATGGTTAGCGTACAGTACGGTCCTTTAAACACATATATCCCGATCGAATCTGCAAACCATTAGTATATCGAGAGTTGCATATGAATTCGATAACGACGTGTTTATCTTTGAGTACTAATAGTAGCATGATATGTACAACTAGGAAACACATTTCCCTAAAGCATATTTGTTGCTCTGGCCGGAGACTCCTTGTATTATTAACTCATCATATCACATATATATGCTCCTTCGTATTTCGAAACTACACCCAACCTCGCCACCTATGACCCTCAATAGAGTCGGTAAATGGATCAAAGCGCAAGCTAATACGTATAGCCTCTACATTGTCCTGGGTCAAAGGACTAATACTGCATAACCATAACAACGGACTATTCCACTCAATAAGTGACAACCACTTGGACAGTTCCGAGGGAGGTTTTTCAGTACATCATCATATGATCACTCATCTGTGTGAATGGACATACCCATACCCTTGCCAATGAAACATGGACGTTTACATCACAGATACTAGTCTCAAGCTCGAGCGACCTTTATCCTTGTTTTAGGTGGTTGATTCAACTAGGAACCTGTTTAGAATATAATATACACTTCCTAATGAGTTCCATTATCTTACGTTGCAACGCAAACCTCGTGATACCTATCATATATTCAAGGACTTTATCTATGCAGCTTACATGAGTATACAAATAAAGTATAATTTCATTATCGAATAAAATCGTAAAATATTATTAAACTGAAAATTGTTTTACTAACTCTAAAGCTCGAGCCACAAGTTGGCTTGGCAAACTCCTAGTCTAACATTAAGTCCCTTTAAATTTACGTTGTCGCCCGTTGTACTTGTCCATCTCATCACACCGGCCTCAATATTTGCCATGATTGCTGACCCGTTTTTCGAAGTTGTTCATTTTTAACCTTGCCCCCTTTTTACTCACTTCTTAGTTTGTTCGTTAAAAAACTAGGATTTCATTCAGCCCGTGCCGAATTAATCGGAGCATTTCAAGGATTGGGTCGATGTGGCATAATTGTTTCGACTTTTTTTCGCAATTTGTTCCTTTTTTACACTATATTCGGTTAACGATATAATAGTGATAATCATAAACAAAAACAAGAAGCGCAAAAACCGAAAAAATAATTTTCAGATAAACACGAATAAAACAAGTAAATTAGTACAAAATGATGATGAAATTCATGCTTATCAAGGTGTCATAGCTAAGTTAAAGTCATGAGCTCAGGAATGGAATAAGTTGCTTGTAGTGTTTCGGACTCAAATGCTTCTCCAACATTAGTTGTAGCATTCTCGGGAACTTCATTGGTGGAAGGGGTTGCACCACGAGTATGATTAACATGATCTCGAGTATCATGCCGCTTCAGATGTCTAGGTTTATAGTCATGCACTTGATGGAACTCATCCATTTTGTGACCTAGAAAATGACAATGAGAACTGGTTTATTGGTTTTAGTAATACATGGTGGAAAGGGTTGCTAGTGAACAATGTGAACCGAGTGTGCAACCGGAGGAGAGGTCGACATATAAAAGCAAAAGTAAAGCACTCAACTTCTTTCAAAGTTTGAAACAACAAAATTTCAAAAGAAAATCATTGACAACAAATTACGATGAGATTCAAATTTTTCTAAACCAATATATTCAGACTACTGAGAATTTTAATGTTTTTGATTGGTGTAAAGTAAATTTTCAACTTTATTCAGTGTTAGTTGCAATTATAGGAGATGTCCTACCCGTTCAAAGTTCAAATGTTGCTTCCCAATCGGTATTTTTCGTTACGTGAAAAAATCATTGGTGAACAAAAAAATAATTTAAAATAAGAAACGATTAGCATGCTAGTATGCTTATGAGATTGTGTTGCTTAAGCGATCGACGAATTTCAAAACTCAATTTCCGACGAAAATCGGGAGTATTCAAAATATATTTTAATAAATCATGACGAATTTTAGATGTTCAATTGTAAAAAAAATGTTTAAGTTATTTTATGTTTTTGATTAGTCAAGTATTATTTTAACTCAAAATGTTAAATAAAAAATTGTCAATTAATTAAAGTAATTTTATCTTAAAAAATAATAATAGTCGAACCGAGACCCGAAACCGATTCGAACCTGACCATAAATATAAACAGCCCACCTTGGAACCGGCCGGGCCAATTAAAAAAATAGGAGTGAGAAAGAAAGTATTTAAAAAACAAGGACTCTGACTTTTTTTAAGAAACAATGAGTTGACTATTGATTATTATATTAACTGTAATTAAATTTTTTAACTTAATTAATTTTCCTCTTCTCTTTCTTCTCGGTTGACACACATCTTCCTCCAATTAAAATTTATGAGTCAGATACAAAAACAAAATTTATGCCGACCCAAGAAAAAGCTTTGGTCAATCTTGCTTGGGTCGACCAAAGCAATTTGGGTAGACAAAATTCCCGACCAAAGCCATGAGTAGACAAAAATTTGGTCTACCCAAATTGCTTTGGTCGACCATGGATAGACCAAGCATGGTCGACCAGTCTACCCATGGTCGACCAAAGCAATCTGGTCTACCCAAATTGCTTGATGTTTGGGTAGACCAAAGCAATTTGGGGCCCAAACAAGACCAAAATTTTGGTCGAACCAGCAAAGCAACAAGGTCTACTTTGTGTCGACCCAGTTAAATATCTGATTCATATGTTAAAACATGTAATATTATATAATATAATTGTGAAATTGTGATTCATATCTTAAAACAACATATAACATAGTTGGTTGTGAAATTGTGATCATAAGTTAAAACATGTAACATATTTGTGAAGTTGTGATTCATATGTTAAAACATATAACATAATTGTGATTCATATGTCAAAACACATGTAACATAGTTGTGAAATTATGACTCATATGTCATAACATGTAACATTATAGAACATACTTGTGAAATTATGTTATTCATATGTTAAAAATATGCACCATTGGTCAAAAAACATTGAACATAGTTGGTTTTAAAATTGTGATTCATATGTTAAAACATGTAGCATAGTTGTGAAATTGTTATTCATATGTTAAAACAACATGTAACATAGTTGGTTGTGAAATTGTGATATATATGTTAAAACATGTAGCATAGTTGTGAAATTGTGATTCATATGTTAAAATATATAACATAATTGTGAAAATTGTGAAATTATGATTCATATGTTAAAACATATAACATAATTGTGAAATCATGGATTCATATGTTAAAACATGTAACATAGTTGTGAAATTTTGTGATTCATATCTTAAAACATATAATATAATTGTGAAATTGTGATTCATATGTTAAAACATCTAACATAATTGTGAAATTGTGGCTCATATGTCAAAACACATGTGACATAGTTGTGAATTTGTGACTCACATGTCATAACATGTAACATTATAGAACATATTTGTGAAATTATGTGATTCATATGTTAAAAACATGCAACATTGGTAAAAATTGTGTAATTATCCGTCAAAATTAAGTAATTATCGGTCATATTTGTCAAATATATGGATTCATGTGTTAGAAAAAGGGTCGACCCAAAAGCAACCTTGATCGACCCAAAATCAACATGGGTCGACCCAGAGATCAACATGGTCGACCCAGAAGTAACATTGTCGACCCAAAAACTGACCAACAATAAAATTCCACCATAAATACTTAAATCAAAATTAAAAAGATCAATACAATGTCCAATAATTAAAAATCAATACAATATCCAATGGATATCAAACATTACTCGGATACAAAAACAAACAATGGTCAACCCAAGCTTTGTCGATGTTGGATAGACCAAATTTTGGGTCTACCCAACATTTTATAGCTTGGTCGACCCAAGCAAATGCTTAGGTCGACCAAGCTTTGGTCTACCCAAAATGGGTAGACAAACCAAAGCTTTGGTCTACTCAAAATAGGTGCTTGGGTCGACCAAGCTTTGTTCGATCCAACATTTTGGGTCGACCAAGATTGAAAATGGGTGCTTCGGTCTACCAAGCTTTGTTCGACCAAACATTTTGGGTCGACCAAGATTAGTAGAATTATGGGTAGATCAAAATTTTGGTCCATGTTTGTGGGTCGACCCTTTCTTCTTTAAACGAGTCGAAGAAATAGAAGCAATTGAGTTTGCTTAGATTGGAAATATCTGTATCGAGAATTGATGGAAGAAAAGACGATTTGCATTGAGAATCGTCGTCGGAAAGAAAATGAAATGAGGTCAACGGAAGAAAAAACTAATTTGGAGTCGACTGAATGAGATGAATGAATTTAATGTTAATAGTTTAAGTTAATGATATATTATACTTAAGTAAAAGGACATTTATGTAATTGACTTATGGATTTTTTTTAAATAAGTCACGATCCACCCTTTTTCCCTAAATTTCCCGAACTGGCATGGGTTCGGAACCTGTTCCGACCGGTTACCGTACCTCATGGTCCAGAAAAGGTCGGAATCGGACCGGAACCGGAACCTATGAACCAATAAGCATGCCTACCGGACGCTTCCAATAGTCATTGCCTTCTCTTCAGCCCCAAAGTTCGTGTAGTATGCTGTCATTTTTTAATTGTGGCCTTTTCTTGAGGGTCACTCTTTCTAAACCTGAATTTGAGTCGTTTGTTATGCATGTTTGGGCCATCTGGAAATAAATTTGCATATTGAAGCACAATTCCAAGCATCATAACAAAATACGATCAAAGTAGACAGTTCCATCTTATCTTGATGAATTTCAGAAAGCTAAGAGTGCTGTTGTGTCTCAGCTTCTAACTATTAAGTGTGCTAGGGTGAAGAAGTGGTCAAAACCACAGGCCGCGGGAACATCAGGCTTGATGTTGATGCAGGGTACATTGAGTAAAAGCTGTCCAAAAGCTGAATTCTTCTTTGGAGTTTCTCAACAATGAAGGTCCCTTATTTCCAACATTTTAGATCTTGTTAATTCTTGAATGTTTAAGAAGATTTGTCATGTTAGTCGATGTGCAAATAAGGTGGTTTACTGTCCTGCGTAACTCACCTTTTCTCATCCTTCACCTTTGTCTTAGGTTAAAGGTTCTTACCCATCTTGATTGACGGATATAGCTATTTCCGATTTATCCGAAGAATAGTTGAGTTTCTCAAAAAAAAAAAAATAAATGAAATCAACATTATTAAATTTATTATGATATTATGATTTTATAATATGTTGCCAAGTACTTGACTGATTAATTTTATTTAATTTTTATAAAAGACCGAATAATTGTTTAATAATCGGGAAATTGGTCTTCAGTCCCCAGCCGTCGTTTTTTTTTTTGTGTTCAGTCCCTAGTTACTTTTTTAGTACCACATTCCACATGAAAGTGTACTACATTTTCACATGAAGTATACCACATTTTGTATGACATAGTACAACCATTTTTTGGGTAAGGAGTGAACCCAAATGTTATGATTGGGGATTTTTCACCAACTTCCCCTTTAATAATCTTAAATTAGAGCGTAATCAAACGTGAGATGCAATAATACGCTTTGAGTTCAATGAGAAAATTAATATGCGAAGAAAATTTAATGTGGGGATGAACTTTAAAATAAACTTGACGATATCACGAATGAAACTTTGATGCTTGTAGTAATATAGTAGCTAGATGAATTATGAATCTACATATCAGAATATTTGTCCCAAACCAAGAACAACCGAAAACTCAAATATTGAAACTAGAGCACTAAAATAGACGAGAAATTAATAAATTTTTCACATTCAACCATGAAGGAAACCATCCACCTTGGTGTTAACTGAGTAAGACAAAAACTTCATGCACATAGGTGAATTAACCCCAGATAGAGCCAATATAGCACCAGGTATTCCCCACAAAGAATCCCCACAGATCAATCCTGAAGCAACCGCTGGTCCATATTCCTTTGCACTCTTCTTTCTCTGCCTCTCCCACATGAACAGAATGAAGCTTCCAACACACATGTCTATGGCGAAATATGCCCCGAGGTAGAAAGGTATAGCCATGCACATGGGGCTCGGTATGAACTTGTAAATCTTGATGTCACATTTCTTCATGATTTCAATCAGCACATTTATGACCACAGCCGAGACAAAGAACACAATCATCAGGGTCAAGCAGTGCTTGGGTAGTGCGGAGAAACCTTCGACTCCTAACTTAGCGATTGCGCGATACATATTAGCGAATGGTGCAGGATACGAGCTATTTTGACCTCCGACATCGTATGCTTTGTAGAAGAACCAGAACACGAGAGGCGACATGATGCAGCCGAGGGCTGTGCCATAAACTTGGCCGAAAAACATAGAGCGGGGGGATGATAGAGTTAAGTATCCAGTCTTGAAATCTTGCATCAGATCGGAGGCTGTGGACACAATGCTCATCATCACACCGCAAGAGGCGAGCCCAGCAATGATCCCACCATGTTCTAAGCCGACCCATGAGCTGAAAATGAGTATAGCGAGTTTTCCATAGTTTGAGGCCAAAGACCAGTCTGTTAGGCCACAACCATAGGCGTTGCAGAAGGCTAGAACGGGTGCGACAATGTACGCTACAAGTATGTGGTACCATTTTAGCTGATGAAATATCACAGGTATTAATCCGACTGATAAGGCTGCCAATAGGATGTATCCAGTTATGGCAGCTGCATTTGGTATTTGATCTTTCAAGAAATACTCTGTTCTCTTTTTTTCATCATAGTCTCCACTCGGCTGTTCTTCCTCCATGGCGTCATTTACATGTCTCTGTTGTGATTGTTGTGCCATGAAATTTTTTACGGAGACTATCACCATGTAGACTGCATGAAATAGGCCGTCGCCAAGCATCATTGAAATAGCAATAAAAACCTGTTCAAGAAAATCCCATCGTTGATCAAAACTTTTTTACTAGGAACGAGTGTGAGAGGACTCAAGAAAGTTACACAGAAGACGATGTTTGAGGTTATAGTTACAGCTTACTTAGTACTTACCCTGTATCCTTGAATTCCATGAATATCGCTTCCTTTAAGACCAGACTCATACCAGATACCTTCCTTTGTCTGGATTAACGGCCACATCACTCCCCAAGAAAGAATAGCGCCAACGAGTAAGGATACATTAACCATGTAAGGGCAAATCATACCAACACCAACATATGTAGTTGAGAAATCAAAGTTGAACCTGGTAGAACAATGTTAAAAAATTATCATAAAAGGACCCACAAGCTAAAAACCTTCTAGCTCCACATCAAATGGCCGTTTAAATTAATCCTGGTCCATAAGAACTTCGTTTCTTCCATTGAAAATACGTTTGTGGCGTATACGAGTATGCTTGCATGATTCGAAAACAAAATTTAATAACAGACCAAACCTTTGTTTCAAAGCTTGGAGACCAAATGTAGGAAAGCTATCGAATCCACAGCCGTCACCACCAGAGAAGAACCACTTGAAACATGCAAACATAAAGCTACCAACGAAGGATTTGAAAAGACACATCACTTGTTTCTTGGCTAGCTTGGCTCCTTTAGGAGTGTGAAAACTGTTGATAAGGTATGCAGTGGCAGTTCCACTGGGGTAAGACAATTTGTACTTTAAGATCATCACCTAAAATTTCAAAACTCCAGGTAAATATGACAGCAAATTGAACCATGGTCATTGATTATTGTTTATAAAAGAAATTAATTGAGATCAAACCTTTCTAAGTGGTACTATTGAGAACAACCCCACAAAGCTAACAACAAAAAGGTATCCAATCATCCATCCAACAGAGAGTTCCTTCACATTTACTGCAGCGGTTCCAGCTGCGGCAATCTTCGGAGTCATGGCAAGCAGATAACTTCCTGTACCACCTGCACATATCACCATTTAACGTTAATGGATTCATCTGGCAGCATTAATTAGTTTCTTGGCTTATTTAATAACAAAGACACTAAGTCAGTGATGTCGGTATCTGGATACAATAAGTAAAAACTTTAAAGTAACCGAGATACAGCACGGGAGGATACATCTAGTTAGTTCATACACTTGTATATACACATACATATAATTGTACCATTACATATTTTATGTAAAATATCTAAATGTAAAACATTAGAACAAAGATCATGCTGCACATCACCAAAATAACACACTAATCCACTGCTCGGCGCCAATCCTGTTATAAAACTCAAATCTGAAAGTATCGTTAAATTGTATAATCAAACACTAAAATTGCAGAGTAAAAGGTAATTCATCTGTCCAAATTAGTATTGAATTACTAAACAGATAAAATGGATTTTTAAATATAGTTCTTCCATAGAAGGATTTGCAATTCATAGTGTACCAAACAAACCCAATAACATAAGAACATGGAATATCATATATGTATTTTTACACACACACACACATATTTCAAGAATTTGTCGAAGCATTGAGTGAGAAACATACTGCTAAAAGCTATGCCAGAAGATGCAACGATACAAGTTTGTATGACGGTGTTCTCCTGTCTGGTAAAGGGTTGCTTCAAAAGACCGCACTTTTCGGCCAAAGCAGTCCAACTCCTCACCATTGCAAACCCGATAAGCCCCGCCGCCACGTTCAGAGAAGGTATAACCCCCGTCGTCAGATTCAACTTGCACACGATCACATTGAACACAAGGCTCAATAACAGACTCGTCACCATAGATCGAATCGTTATCTGTTTCCCCCAAGACGGAACCGCCGTGTCCTCAAAGGTCTTCTCCATCGCCGCCTCCTCTTCGCTGTGAACCTCTACGCTTGCCCTGCCGCCCTCGATATCTTTTGTTTCGTGCTCCATTATATTACCAATAAAACCCAGATTTTTTTCCTCAATCAAGAAGACGAAAAAGTCAGCAAATATGTCACAAGATTACGCAGAATGGCGAATTTATAGAGAATCAAAAGAGAGATTGGGGGAATCGGAATCATAAACCAAGTAAAGTATAGAACCGATAACAAAACGCTCCCGTTATCGGACTGAGGAGACTAAGAGGCTTGCTTGCATGTATATATCGGGTAACGTATGAACATGATTTTTTATTTTTGGAACTAAAATATGAATTCATAATTAATAATAATAACTGATTAAATCAAATAAAATCGTATTCTTTGTATTAAAAGCTGTCAATTAGAAGAATTACCAAAAACACGTCATAATAATTAATACTAATCTTGCACACACGGAAAACTATCGTAAATAAATTTTTTCATGCCATTATTTAACGTTGACTTAAATTTCAGAATTTAACTTTTCTTGGATAATAATTAAGTTTTCTTACTATCTCTTGCTAAATAATGTTGATTCAAGAATAAAAATAATATTTTCATTTGATTTTTAACAGAAGGGAAATAGCGGTAAAAAGTTAAGGTTTTTTAGTAGGTCTAATATATTAAAATTTGTAGCATTTTGAGTGTACAAATAAAAATGGATATTTATGACAAAAATAGTAAAACAGACACTGCAATTTTAGGACGATGTCAGAAATTCCACGCACTAAGGGCGGTGCTGCTAGAGTAGAGGATACATAAGAGATTCAATTCAGATTAGGGATGGCAATTTCCTCTGAATCCGTTGAAGGATCTAATACCCGACTCGAATAGAGGATGGTATGGATAGATTTTTAAACCCGATTAAATAATTGAGTAATCGAGTATGGAGATTTTCGGGTTTGGGTATGGAGACGGGTTTGATATAATCCGACCCACACCCGACCCGAATACCCATTTAAATTAAATATAAATATTAATAAATAAATATATATATGTATATATATAGTAATTATAATTATTTATATTAAAGATTCATCTTCTCAAATCCAAGTAAATCATACATATACAGTAATTTTATTTATTTATATTAAAGATTCATCTTCTCAAATTCAAATAAATCGATACTTTTTCTTTTATCTTCCCTTTCGCTTTCACTTTTACGTTTCAAGGTTTTACCACTCTTTTATTTTGTATTCAATTTTTCATCTTATCCATTGATAAGTTTATTCAATGTTTGACTTCAAAATTTACCACTCTTTTATTTTTTATTCAATTTTTCATCTTATCCATTGATAAGTTTATTCAATGTTTGACTTCAAAATTTGAAAAATATTTTATTTCTGTTGAATTGCGTACTTTTATTCAACTAATATAAACTATTTTTAATATTTTGTTATTTTTTTATAAAGTTTATTTTACAAATTTTAAATATTAATAATTTTTCATATTGTTCATTTAAATATTCATAACTTCATTGAAACAATTTAAATTTGAAAAAATTCAATTGCATATGATAATAGGGTATTTGGGTAGGGTATGGGTATACGATAATCGATGGATATGGGGATGAGGATGAAATTCAATACCTGATGGGTATGAGGATGGGTGTGAGGATGAATTTAATAAATGAGTATGGGGATGGATGTATGAAATCCGACCCATACCCTACTCATTGACACCCCTAATTCAGATGGATTGGATGGGTTGGGTTAGGTCGAGTTCAGAAATAGTGTTATTCAAAAATTGCTCAACCCAAATCCAACTCAAACCCAAGCCAACTCGAACTTGAATCCGAATCAACCTGATCAACCCGATTAATCCGATTTTGAATTTTTTTTAAAAAAGAAAATTAAATAAAATACCAAAAAGATTAATAATATTTTAATTTGAACAATAATAACAATATCTCCTCATATATATGATTTAAATTTGAAAGTTTAATTATAGAAAAATAAAATAAATTTACTAAATAAAATTAAAAAAATAAAAAAAATAAAAAATGTTCAAGATAAATAATAGATTATGAAAAATTTATGATATAAATATACAATAAATATTTTTTCAGACATAGAATATATAAAAATGTAGACAATATTTATTAATTATATTTTAAAAAAATTAAAAAAAATCGGGTCAACTCAGTCCGAGTTGAAATGTAGATAATATTTATTAATTATATTTTAAAAAAATAAAAAAATTCAGAGTTGACCCAAACCCAACCCAATCCGGTCAATTTTTTCGGATCATCTATCGGGTCCAACCCAATATGACGCGGATCCGAAAACTTCAAACCCAAACCTGATTTTTTCGGATTGAATCGTATCGGGTTGGTAGATCGTGTTTGATTTTAACACCCATAAAGATTTAGAAGGGCAGATAACAAGGTTTTTTGTTTTAATTTTTTCTTTTTTTTAAATATTTGAAATTAGCCATATGACGGGAATTTACAAATTCTTCCCAACACGATAATAAATTTTTATTATATTATTAAGAAATTTTATAATAAAGAAAAAAATCTATCTTTGTTTGATTTTTTTTTATTTCTATCATTTCAAATTACAATTTAGTTTTTGTGTTTTTTTTACAATTATGGTATAACCTATATTTAAATATAATAATTTTAAACTCCAATATGACTTATTATTTTTAAAAATTATGTTATTACTCATATTTGAATATAAATCGAGTTAATTATAAAATATTTTTTACAAACACACAATATTTTCTCCCGTGCACAAGTAATAATAATATGTATATGATTAAATAATATCATTTTACCAAAAGTTATAACTAATAGTAAAGTTATAATTTCGATATTTTAAGTTGTACAACAATTTAACTATCAGGCTTTGTTTACTCTTACAGCATGAACAATTATCATATCCTAACAATCCTTATATCAATAATTACACTTTTTATCATTAGATTTTAACACGTAAAATTGACTATGTTATCAATTAAGATCAAACAATTTTTTTTATCAAAAATATAGCTATTAGTAATTTTCAATTTTGATATTTTCAATAGTAAATTCCAAATATCACATTTTGATTGTTCTTATAAAATATATAATTATTACATGGAAAAAAAAATAACAACACAAATACTATTAACTAAGTAACAACAGTGGGAATTTTTTTAACCTTGATGAATAGAAATTAAGCAAATGAAAAGACAAAGAAAACTCGACCGAACAAAACGGAAAGAAACATGCGCCTTAAAATCTGCCTAGGAATTTCGTAGGCAGCATGAGAGACGCCCCAACGCCCTATGTGGGGCCTAGAAAATTCCATGTCGCAGGGAAAGCGCCTAAGCATCTCACTATGCGCACGTCGGACATTAAGGTGCTTGTTTTATGCACTGAGGCGCCTCAAGTGCGGCTTGGGCTATTGCTCAGACATGATGGAGGCACCTGTAAAGTGGTGCCTGATATGATGTTTGGCAACTAATGCGATCTTTTCATGGAACCATTCTAAATGGTTTTTCTTGAGGTTATTCATAAGATTTTTGTACCAAAAGACATCCTATTGATGAACCATATGTTTGCATATTGATAACATTAAATAAAGCATCAAAGATCACTTGAATCATTCTATTTGTGAACACTCTTTTGCATTCATCTTGTCTTTCCAACCACCGAAGCACCAGATCGTAGCAAATTCCTCTTAAGAACATAACGTTCAACACTAGTGTAATGCCCGAGAATTTGATTACCGTAATCTGAAATGATTTATGGATTAAGGGAGGTGATTGAAGTTATACGAACTAGAATGAAGAAGCTGGGCGTCGTGGCATGGTGAGCCAAGATGTTGGACAGAACATCTGGCGCTCGAGCGGTAGAAAAGAACCGCCCGAGCGCCAATACACCATAAAAGAAAAAAATCGGACAGAACGTCTGGCGCTCGAGCGGCAGAAAGTTACCGCCCGAGCGCCAGTGGTGATCAAGTTGATCTTCGGACAGAATGTGCCGCGCTCGAGCGGTAGAGATTAACCGCCCGAGCGCGAGTCATGCAACATGAAAAATTGCCACCTTGGTCTGTATATGCGCGACGTGTATATATATACATATATCATACATATCAAACTTTGGTAAGAAGGGAAAAAGGGAGAAACGAAGGAACCGAGAAGGGAAGCATTAATCCTTACGCCTTTTCACTTCAATCCGCCCGTCTGATTTTGAATCCGACTTTAGCACTGAGTTTCTATCAACGTAGGCTACAACTGGACGTAATTTTTGCTACGTTTTGACATGTCTTGAAACTATGATGTTGTCAGAATTGAATAGGATTCATATATGATGTTCTTGTCATATTAGACATCATAGACTAGAAGTCAGATTAAAGAACAGACTGTTGATGTAACTGTTATGATTTTTGGAATCGATTTGACTGAGAATTCATATCAGATATGTATGGTTATTGAGATTATGACTGGTATTGATATTGATTATGAGTTCTGATATTATATCTGTGATGTTTGGACTGACGGGATTATCGAGACAGTATTGTTATGCCGTCGAAACATCAGTTGACTGATATGGATCAGAGTCGGTCTTGATTTAGATTGTATTGGTATACCGTATGTCGATTGACATTGATCAGATTTTATTGTGATTTGAATATTGATCAGAACAGGTATTGAATTGAATAGTTGATTGATATTATATCTGTTCGGTATTGTTATTACCAGATTGGGAATGGACCGAGATAGAGTCGGGACTTCTTCTTCTTCTTCTTCTTCTTCTGAGCGAGAAGATAAAGGTATAAATTAATGTGGAGTTGGGATTGCACAACTCGAGGGAGGTTTGACTCGAGTTTCCCTAAATCACATACTGTACCTTATTACATTGATATTTGCATTGAGTTGATTGATATACTTGTTCTCTTGATATTAGATAACAGGTATTAGACGAGTTATCTTGTGACAGAAGTGCCGGATAGTGGTGGTATCGCCACGGCACATTGCACGATGTCTCAAGATAGGATATTAGCGATAGAGCTACAGTCCTTGACGGTTAGGTCAGGACACTGGATGTTTGGTTATATCGAGTAATGGAATCTATTACGGAATTCGATATAGGAACACCATATTGGTTATATCGAGTAAAGGGTATTGGAATTCTTCTATTACGGAATTCGATATAGGAATACCAGGGCACTGGTTATATCGAGTAATAGAGATTATGGTTCCATCCTTTACGGAATTCGATATAGGAATACCACATCTGGAAACCGGGATCCCTAGACTAGGATTGAGTCTAGTCTAAAACGTATAGTCACTAGCCTGAGTGACAACTAGATTGAATGGTATTGAGTAATACTGCTTTATGTTCCTGATATTGGTACATGTTTAGAATAGGAATTATTCTTGATGTTGAATTATGTTCCTGATATTGGTACATGTTTAGAATATGAATTATTCTTGATGTTGAATTATGTTCCTGATATTGGTACATGTTTAGAATAGGAATTATTCTTGATATTGATTTATGTTCCTGATATTGGTACATGATTAGAATAGGATTTATTCTAGATATTGAATTATGTTCCTGATTAGGGTACATGTTTAGAATATGATTTATGCTTGTTATTGATTTATATCATGATGTTGATATAGGATATGAATTTGTTATATGCTCTTATATGATTTATATGATTGCATGTATACATGATTTATACTGGGATATTTATATCTCACCGAAGTTATCCGGCTGTTGTCTTGTTTGTATGTGTGCATGACAACAGGTGGGATAGGAGCGGGGTCAAGACGAGAACGAGGCTGGATTAGATAGCGTGGAGATCCGGACTTCAGAAGCAACTTAGGATTCAGCACCGATATGTAGTTGAACCTAGTTGGATTATTGTAGATGACATCAGATTTGTATGTTCTTGTTTAACATGTAATTTGATTTTAATGACATTACGTTTCCGCTTTGCTTTTTAAAAGAAAAAATTTTAGACCCTGTTTATTATGAATGATTAAATATTCCTAAAGACGATTAAGGAATGGATTAGCGTCCGGGTCCCCACAACAGGTGGTATCAGAGCCGTAGGTCCTTGAACAGTAGGTTCCTTAGCACTGAGATAGAAAAGAGTGAGCGGGGTAGAATGTGTTTTCTTTCCTGCTTTTGATTGCTAACATGTGATATCGTATTATGTTGATTTACATTGAGTATGCTAGCATGCCAGCATGTTTTATTGCGTTTAAATATATGTTACCTGAATATCTGAATTGATTTGGTAATATATCTGATTTGAAAATGAATCAGAACCAATTCTTGATCAGAAGGTAAGCTGATCAGAAAGGGATTGGGATTGATTATCTCTTGTGATTACTGATTCCTGTGATCATCAGATATACCTCGTAGAAGATTTTCAGAAAAGGGTAGTACTTCGTCTGATCAGATAGATGTATCAGAAATTCAGATGGAAATTAAATTGAAAGAGTTTCAGTTATTTCAGCCGCCGATTCTGAGTGGTATCGGGACGTCTGAAGAGTATGAAAGCTGGTTTGATGATATAGAAATACTGTTCGATTTACTTGATTGTACAGATGAACAGAGAGTTAAACTGGTGCCCAATCAGTTACGAGAAGCCGCCAGGAGTTGGTGGATTACAACCAAAGGAATATTAGAACTGAGAGGTTCCCGAGGATTTCAGGGAGCTGGATCATCTGGATATGGTGATCAAGGAACAGACCCAGGACACACTTGATGATATAGTGGCAGGTATTGTTCCGCTATGATTATGGGATTGAATTAGGACAGATTGTACTTGTATTGTCTGATGATGACTGCCGGATTGATATTGAGATATCGAACAAGTACAGAGCAATTATAGAGTCTTGCCAGGAAATGGTAAGATTCGGACCTGAAATGACCAAGGAATAAATGATATACGGTAAGAATTCTTGATTTTGAATTCCTTGATATCTGTATTGTTTATGATTCGATGATTATCGAAAGGAATGGAGTAATTCCTTATGTATTCAGTTGATGACTGAAGTTGAGCTTACCAGGGATTGATTTACTAATAGCAGGAAGTTTGCTATAGTCTTTCAGATGAGATTTCAGATTGTCCTGTATCCGGAAGAGTGATTTCAGTCCTTGATTTGATTCCAGGTATTGGTTTCATTTTAGAATTTCTTATAGACTGATACTGATTGAACTGAAAGAATTGAGATATCAGTTGAAAGATTTATTGCCTGAGAGTTAGAGTTACATTTGAATATATGTTTCTCTGGAAAATACTTCAGTTCCAATGATGGATTGATAAATCCTGTGTTCAGCAATATTCTGAAGACATTATGCTCGTTTTATCTATGACCTTTTGATATGTTCGCAGCGTATGATTGAATTGAATATTTTGGGAACTGAGATTGTGGTATACAGAATTGTTCGGATATGAATCTCGATTGTAACAGATTGTATGCAGAGTCTGTGATATCTGAAGATAGTATACTGATTGATTATTGATCAATGACCGAGAACGACATTGAAAATGGCACAATTTCAGAAATGTCAGAGATTGCGTCTTATGCGGTTACTAGATCAGTATTGCTTATTGATATCTTGAATCTGATTCGATATTATTACCACTCTGAGTCTGTATTTGATACCGATGGTTATGAACCGTTTAGATTATATACAGTTCAGTCGAGTCAGAACTGGTTTTGAAGGTTAAAGCAGTTCAGAAGTTTGATCAGACTGTTCAGAACTTGATTTTGGTAGTTAGCACAGTGTGTCAGAGCCGAATACCAGGTAGGTAATATTTTATTTTATACGATTAGCTGATTTGTTTGTGTCAGATATTCGAATTTGAATGACAGGTATTGTCAAATGCACACAGTAGTTGATTCAGTACCATTCTGGTAACAGGAAATGTGTGGTAATTCGAATGGGCAGTTGTGATATAAACATATGAAATCAGTTATGTCAGAATTTGGTATGGAAATGTCTAAATCATTGACTGATGAAGACATAAAGATAGAAACCAAGAGATTGATTATCTGGATTATTGATTTTTAAATAGAAATGGGAGTACATTTCTATGGATTTGGTGATGGACTCACCGATATTTTGCCAACATTATACCAGTAGGTAGTTATGATTGAACGATTGTTCAAATATGCCTATGTTATATAGTACAGGATGACGTACTGATATGACCAGACGACTGAGAGGTAGGTCGGAAACGGGGGTCAGATTGTATTAGATGCCAAAGTTGAGTTTATCAGACTGTGATTTTCGTTTGATTTTGTACCTTTGGCTGTGTGTACAGCATGATTGTTCATCTATGATTTATAGATTGAAGGATAGTCAGAGTGAACTATCCTGATACTGGAGGATATCCAGGAAATGTAGTGCTTGATTTTAGCACTAGTTGACATGATTCATTGTTGCTTGTGAATTATTGTACAATAATAGCTATTAGATGAGTATCGAAATAGCTCTAGTTGAAGTATTGTACAGTGAGAACTGCTATTTTCCTTCGCATGGAAATGATATTGCAGGGTTACCTGAGATCGGATTGGTTAGATTAGAAGACATAGACTAATAAGCCAACGTCGGACGATGACTGTTGGTATTCGAGGCCAAAGGTGGAATCTATCCTTGAATAGGATTAGCAGGTAAGGATATTGCTTTGCTATGGAATGGTTGACTGGTATATACGGATGTTGTATAGCCATGGTTCTGAGATTGATTTTATCTCGAGGGATTTCGTGGATATGGGTTTATTGCAATTCCTGTATATCTCCTTCTTGTATCTGATTTGAGATCTGATATGATTATCGGTATTTCATGAGTGAATTGCTTGTGATTTCGGGGACGAAATCATATCTTAGAGGGGGAGAAATGTAATGCCCGAGAATTTGATTACCGTAATCTGAAATGATTTATGGATTAAGGGAGGTGATTGAAGTTATACGAACTAGAATGAAGAAGCTGGGCGTCGTGGCATGGTGAGCCAAGATGTTGGACAGAACATCTGGCGCTCGAGCGGTAGAAAAGAACCGCCCGAGCGCCAATACACCATAAAAGAAAAAAATCGGACAGAACGTCTGGCGCTCGAGCGGCAGAAAGTTACCGCCCGAGCGCCAGTGGTGATCAAGTTGATCTTCGGACAGAATGTGCCGCGCTCTAGCGGTAGAGATTAACCGCCCGAGCGCGAGTCATGCAACATGAAAAATTGCCACTTGGTCTGTATATGCGCGACGTGTATATATATACATATATCATACATATCAAACTTTGGTAAGAAGGGAAAAAGGGAGAAACGAAGGAACCGAGAAGGGAAGCTTTAATCCTTACGCCTTTTCACTTCAATCCGCCCGTCTGATTTTGAATCCGACTTTAGCACTGAGTTTCTATCAACGTAGGCTACAACTGGACGTAATTTTTGCTACGTTTTGACATGTCTTGAAACTATGATGTTGTCAGAATTGAATAGGATTCATATATGATGTTCTTGTCATATTAGACATCATAGAATAGAAGTCAGATTAAAGAACAGACTGTTGATGTAACTGTTATGATTTTTGGAATCGATTTGACTGAGAATTCATATCAGATATGTATGGTTATTGAGATTATGACTGGTATTGATATTGATTATGAGTTCTGATATTATATCTGTGATGTTTGGACTGACGGGATTATCGAGACAGTATTGTTATGCCGTCGAAACATCAGTTGACTGATATGGATCAGAGTCGGTCTTGATTTAGATTGTATTGGTATACCGTATGTCGATTGACATTGATCAGATTTTATTGTGATTTGAATATTGATCAGAACAGGTATTGAATTGAATAGTTGATTGATATTATATCTGTTCGGTATTGTTATTACCAGATTGGGAATGGACCGAGATAGAGTCGGGACTTCTTCTTCTTCTTCTTCTTCTTCTGAGCGAGAAGATAAATGTATAAATTAATGTTGAGTTGGGATTGCACAACTCGAGGGAGGTTTGACTCGAGTTTCCCTAAATCACATACTGTACCTTATTACATTGATATTTGCATTGAGTTGATTGATATACTTGTTCTCTTGATATTAGATAACAGGTACTAGACGAGTTATCTTGTGACAGAAGTGCCGGATAGTGGTGGTATCGCCACGGCACATTGCACGATGTCTCAAGATAGGATATTAGCGATAGAGCTACAGTCCTTGACGGTTAGGTCAGGACACTGGATGTTTGGTTATATCGAGTAATGGAATCTATTACGGAATTCGATATAGGAACACCATATTGGTTATATCGAGTAAAGGGTATTGGAATTCTTCTATTACGGAATTCGATATAGGAATACCAGGGCACTGGTTATATCGAGTAATAGAGATTATGGTTCCATCCTTTACGGAATTCGATATAGGAATACCACATCTGGAAACCGGGATCCCTAGACTAGGATTGAGTCTAGTCTAAAACGTATAGTCACTAGCCTGAGTGACAACTAGATTGAATGGTATTGAGTAATACTGCTTTATGTTCCTGATATTGGTACATGTTTAGAATAGGAATTATTCTTGATGTTGAATTATGTTCCTGATATTGGTACATGTTTAGAATAGGAATTATTCTTGATGTTGAATTATGTTCCTGATATTGGTACATGTTTAGAATAGGAATTATTCTTGATATTGATTTATGTTCCTGATATTGGTACATGATTAGAATAGGATTTATTCTAGATATTGAATTATGTTCCTGATTAGGGTATATGTTTAGAATATGATTTATGCTTGTTATTGATTTATATCATGATGTTGATATAGGATATGATTTTGTTATATGCTCTTATATGATTTATATGATTGCATGTATACATGATTTATACTGGGATATTTATAACTCACCGGAGTTATCCGGCTGTTGTCTTGTTTGTATGTGTGCATGACAACAGGTGGGATAGGAGCGGGGTCAAGAGGAGAACGAGGCTGGATTAGATAGCGTGGAGATCCGGGCTTCAGAAGCAACTTAGGATTCAGCACCGATATGTAGTTGAACCTAGTTGGATTATTGTAGATGACATCAGATTTGTATGTTCATGTTTAACATGTAATTTGATTTTAATGACATTACGTTTCCGCTTTGCTTTTTAAAAGAAAAAATTTTAGACCCTGTTTATTATGAATGATTAAATATTCCTAAAGACGATTAAGGAATGGATTAGCGTCCGGGTCCCCACAACTAGCCTCAATTACTATGGATATCTGTCATCTTCAAGGCATCACTACCAACAATCTTAAGAAAAATTTTATCTTTATTCTGAAACTTCGAATATGGTTTCCTCATCAATAACGACGAACATGCATCTATCACAAGAGAAAAGTAAGAAAAATTTAACGGTGCAGACTTTAAAAGACGCCACAGAAAATGTTGTTTTACCTTACCACACTAAGTTTTCAAGTTTTATAAAAGAGGATCCTCCCTCCATTCCCGAAGATGATCCTTGCAAGAAGGCTACAACAGATGGATGCAATCAAAGAGATTTTCTATGCAATAACTACATTCTGAATGGATTTGACAATGCATTATACAATGTGTATTGTCAAATGCAAACCACAAAAAAGTTGCGAGAAATGCTTGAAAATAAGTACAAGGCACAAGACTACTGTATAATGCATTGTCAAATCCAAATCTGGAATGAGTTAAGGCAAAAAATTGTAAGAAGTAATATATAACGTTTATTGACGATCATACAAGCTACGGTTACATATATCTTTTGAGGGGTAAAGATGAAGCAATTAATGCATTAAAAACACACATAAACGAAGATGAAAATAAACTTGGTAAACAAATAAAAACTTTGCAATGAGAGAGGAGGAGAATATGGAGCATAATTTGACGACTTTTGTTCATCTTTGGGCATAATACATCAAACTACTGTTTCATAATTGCCTCAATCAAACCGGGTTGCAGAAAGGAAAAATTTAACTTTGAAGTAAATGATGAACACATTATTGATAAGTTCGGGCTTACCCCAGAACTTGTGGGAGAAGGAATATTATCTATTAACCACATCTTAATCAAGATTCCCCATAATAAAGTGATAAGTAAATAGATGCACATCACCAGGTACCAAACCGTTTAGATGCAAATAGACCCTTAAAAGAAAACATTAAGTTGATAGAACTGTAAAAAAAAATGAGGTTAGATTGGTGGCTAAAGGATATAGATAAAAGGAAAGCCTTAATATTTTCGATACAAATTCATCAGTCTCAGGAATAACTTTCATTCGTGTACTTTACAGTATTGCATAACCTTGAGATACCAAATGGATGTTAAAACAACATTCTTGAATTGTGAACTGGAAGAAGAAATATATATGGAACAACCCGAATTTTATATTGTTCGGGCTCAAGAAAAGAAAGTGTATAGACTCGCTAATTCTCTGTATGGGCTTAAGCAAACACCCAATAAATGACATGAAAAATTTATGAAGTTATGCTTTCAAATGGTTTTATGATTAACTAATGTGACAAATGTGTTTAGATTAGAGGCACGAGATATTTTTTGTGTAAATATGTCTATATGTTGATGACATTCTTATAATAGAGAGTAATCAAGAAATGATAAAGATAACTTAGAAAACCTTGGCAGAAAATTTTGATATGAAAATATAGGCATTGTTGATGTCATACTAGGGATTAAAATCTTTAGGACTTCAAAAACAATCGTCATATCCCAATCTCATTATGTCGAGACAGTCTTGAAGAATTTTAATGCATGACTTAAGGAATTTGTACCATTTATTTCCCAAATTTTCACGAAAAAGATTGATTGGATCCTACTGTTCCTAGGAAAATTCATAATTTCCCCCTTAATTTTTGATTAATTGTCATTTGACCCTTCAATTCTTTGAAATTTGCATTTAAATCCCCAGAAATTTTTGAAAATTGCAAATTTACCCCTAAAATTTTCAAAATTTACAATTTTGGTCCCTCATTTTCGGAAATTTCACTTTTGGTCCTTATGTTTTCGATAATTACATTTTTATCCCTGATCATTTCAGAAATTGCATTTTAGTCCTTAAACATTTCGAAAATATGAGGACCAAAATGCAATTAACCAAAATCCAGGGCTTAGCATAAAATTCCATAAACATGCAAAATAATCATATTAACATATAAAACAGCATTAAGGACACTGTCATGACATTTACTAATTTTTGGGTGTAAAATTATCGTTTTACCCCTAGACGTAAACTTTCACGATTTTGACATTTTATTAATTCCTTTGACTCTAGACTATCCTAAATAATTATTTAAGCTTACATTAAATTTCTCGTATTTTTTATTTAATTTAAATCGATGACTTTCAATTTAATCTTTAATTATAACATATTACTGCGTTTTAATCATGGATTAAATCAAACTTTACTATAAAATTCCCAAACTTAAAACTTAGACTTTTATTAATTATTTATCCCTCGTGAACCATGACTCGACCCCGTGGAGCCATTTTTCAAACTTCTAGCCAAGGAAACCCTTGTTCGAACCTAAGCACTAAACCCTCGAGCCATCTTACTTTTTCACCGAGCCACACCCGAACCACCCTGAGCCAACTTCAAACCAGACCCTTTATGGACCCTACTAGACCCTTAGAACCATTAGGACTCGATCCCAAGCTCAAAACCTAAGCCACAAATCAGAAGCACAACTGGCCGAGAACCATGTTGCACTAGGACTCTACGTTTTCACACCTATGACTCTAGCCACTGGACCAGCACCAAGCCCAGACCCTTGTACACCCTCTTAGGACCCTAACGTCCTAACCTAGCCCAGCCCAAAGCCCCATGGCCGAGCCCTGACTTCCCTGCGCAAGCTGCACACATGCGCGACTCTTCTCAATGGCTATCGGGTGCCAGGACTCCTCCCCAGTGTAAGGTCCTGTAATTAATTATCCGATAATTTCGAAAAATTAGAATAATTATTGAGTTGTAAATTAAAATAATTATTTATGCCAAATAAATTCAAGAAGTGTGTTAAAAATATGTATTTTAGAATATCGGAAAATTTAACGATATAAAATACATATAGAGTTTAAATAACATACGAGAGCAAAAAATAAATACAGACCGGGATAAATGGGCTTGAGTTACTATTTTAGTAACCAAATACACAATATACATATATATATATATATATATATATATATATATATATATATATATATATATATATATATATATATATATATATACATACACACAACTTACCTTTAGAGTGAGAGAAGGAAGAGAAGGAAAAAGAAAAGAAAGAAGAGAACCCCAAATACCCGCAACCCTTGGAGCAGCTGCGGCAAAATCGTGATATCTCCTCCGTCCGGCGTCGAAATCTCGATCGGTCTGAAAGATTGTCTTCCTAACATCCTAAGCTTAGATTCAAGCTATAAATCGTGAATTTTGAGCAAGTATATGAGTAGATCAAAGCTGCTGTTCTGGTGCTCTGTTTCTGCACGAACTCTTCCGATTTTTGGGGAAGAGTTTTTGTTTTGCTGCAATTTTTGCAATTTGAATTTGTAGAAATGACCTAAACAAAATGTTTAGTGCTTTATATTAGATGTTTATAGCCACTGGAAAAATGGGTTTTTTATTAGAAACAGATTTGATATGATGTTTCTACCAAAATGTGTCAAAAACGAATTCTGAAATTGTGTTGTGTATATAATACATACTGTATTTCGGGATTATTGCATATATGCAATCGGATTCCGAACTTATGATTCAAATGAAAGTTGTAAAGCTATGTGTTGTCTTCGCAATGATATAATAATTGTTAAATTCCAGTAAGAATTGTGCAAGTTATGATGGTTTTTCATAAATTGCACAGTAGGAGATTTTTTGTCCGAAAATTTGTTGAGTGGCAGGGTGTTCTTGATAATTCTTGGTTTAATCTAATGAGATACGGAAGATGGTTTATTCTAGAAAAAGTTAGATATTTGATTATCTTTCATTTCCAATTGGCGGATATTGATTTGAGTTAATATTAAGCGAGATACGAATTTTATGTTCTTTTGTGCCAAATCGGACATTGGTATGGAATGTAGTTTTCATGATCGGCTTATTGTTGTTTTGTTTATGCCGAGAGTTTTGAAGTGAAGTTGTTATTGGATTGTCAAGTTGGTATAGGTATGTTACAACTTGGTAACATACTACGGTAAAACATAAATTATGTTTACTTTTCTTTATGTGTTACACTGATCGTATCTATGACTGTTATAATTTGTTAAATGTCTTCTTTGTGATATATGTTTATTATTGTGACATATTATTGGCATTTAGCATAGGGCATACTGTTGTGACATTCATGTTGAGTTCTATTGTTCTTGTTAGCCCATTGTTGATATCCGTTGTTATCTGGCACTGTTGTTTATCTCGGGATCATAGTGTTGCTGATAGGCCTATACACATGAGACCGTAGATATGATTGAACAATCTCGTGGTTAGTTCAGCCTTTTGAGGTAAGCGCTGGGATTGTGTCATCTAGTTCTTCTGTTGTGCCATCCTATTATATCGTATCAGCTGTATGGAGGATGAGTCAGGGTGTTTTTCAGCACATCTTGTCATACCTCGCAGACTTGTCAGGGCAGTTTAGCTGCATGACGATGTAGCTCCCCTGTGTTGTTGCTCGAGTATTATTCCAGTTGTTATCGTGCCGTTTGTTGGCTCCTGTTATCCCGATTATTCGTTGAGCCTTTCATGCATTTCACATTACCTTTTATTATATGATTATGCATGATTTATGATTATTGTTGTTATTGTTTAACTGTTTCATACCAGAATCCTAACCTCAGTTGTTTTCTGTGGGGGCTGTTGTGGTTGCTATTGGGCACCTTGGTAGATCTCCCGAGTCGTTTTGCAGCATCAGGCCGAGGTTCCGCCAGTGGAGCTCAGGATTGAGGTGGGATTGTTTGGTTCTGTTCAATGGAGTCTCCCAGTTAGTCTATATGTATGTCATGAGTTTGTTTCAGTCTTGTATTGTAGTTTATTTGTCGGGGAGATGCCCCGTGTATCTGTAGTGGTATTTGGTTGTCTTTATGATGTTCTGAGTCTACTCTGTGATATTTATGACTTTAGTTGGAGTATATTTTGATATAAACTGCTGCTTGAGTTTTTGGGATCTCCTACTTACGGAGAGGTCATACCGAAATTTTTCTAGACCCTGAGGTCCGTTTTGAAGTATTTTAAACTTTTTTCCGCTGCTGCTTTAAATCAAACCATTATTGTTTGATCATTAATTTTTATTAGAGTAAATGGGCCTCACACCCAGCCTCTTGCCTCGAGTCCTAGTGTTGCAAGGACTCCTTCCTTGACCCAAACCAAGACCCAGCTGTGACCCAAGCCAATCCATACAAAGCCTAACCCTTAAACCGAGCCTTGATCAACCAAAACCGTGAAGATGGTTCCAGCTTATTTTTTCTTGAGTACGGCCTATTCTTATGTATTCTAGGAATCTTTAAGTTTTGTAAAAACAACCATTGATCAATCCTAATCATGGCAGCCCCTTATGTACATGTAAATCATTATTTTTGGATAAAAACCCAATCTTTAAAAGTTCATGTTTGCATAAAAACGAAAATACAACTTGTTTTTCATGAAATGCATAAATAAAATACATATTATGATGTGATGATGAGTAAAAGAAAGAATATGGCGTTCCTTTGCATTATTAAAGCACGAATAAAAGTTGACCATTACGAAGAACGACGACGAACGACCTTGGCTTCTTTACTTGTCCTTGGGGCTTTGGTGGCCCTTGAGGTCTAGGAGGTCCCATGTAAGGCTCTTTATTTGGTTGTGAATTATTTTGGTGATGACGTCTCTTGCTCTACATCTCAAAGTCGATGTCCTTCAAAGATTGCTCAGATTTAAATACATAAGTAGTAGCAGAAGCATAATCCAATGGACGCATCATCATCACGTTGTGTCGTATGAAGTGTCTAAGCTTCTCCGCAGCATCCCTCGCAATAAGGGGTACAAAGTGGAAACCCCTATCAAATTTCCTTACAAATTCAGCAACATTCGAGTATCCCTGACAGAGGCTCATAAAGTCCCTCTTCAACCAGCCTCTAACATCAGCAGTGAAGTACTTCTCATAGAAAATATCCTTGAATCAAACCCAAGTAATTGTAGCAAGATTAATACCCTGCTCAGCTCCTTCCACCATAAAGAAGCGTCGTCCCTAAACATGTAAGTAGCACATGTAACGTACCGTACTTTTACTACTTGAAATTTGCGGAAAAATTAAAAATTTTATTAAATAAAAACATCCATACGGTCGTCACCCAACATTCATAAAAATATTTTTAAAATAATCCATCACCAATTAAAAAGTTGCTAAAAGAACGCTGTCTCAAAACATCTCACATTCAAATCATAAAAATTCAGAGTATTTAAAACTGTGCTTAAAAACATAAACTTGCGGTCCTCAGGTTTAGCCTGCCGCTCAGCCCAAGCCTGTCCCTTGGTCGCCACCTCCTGTCTCCTGTTCATCGTACTCACCTGCATCGATCAAGTCTAGTGAGTCTAAAGACTCAACACGTATAAACTGGAAATAACGAGTACTACATAATAAAATCGCATGCATCTTTAATATAGGACATACATAACTTTAAATTGAACTTGCATAAACTTCAACTTGAAATAAACTTGAACTTGAACATACATACTACGACGTGCCATGATCATAAACTTTTCTTAAACATGCTATCATACTTCACATACTTGGCTGCATAATTTTACGTAGAGGATGTTTCAAAGCAAGTGACCCTTAACATGATAAACGTCTGATCAGACACACCACAGTACTGGGCTGACAGGGACGTATCCACTGCCGCATACATAAGATCCCTGTTCATAATTTAACAGGCCAGTTGATCCACGTTCATAATTTAACGCTTCACAACCACGATCTAACCTGTTCATAATTTAACGGGCGGATTGGTCCCCGTTCATGATTTAACGCTTTCCAATCCTAACTTTCTTTGGTCACAAGACAATTAGCATACCTCGAAACTTAAAACATTTCCTTTGCACGTCATTCATACTTACTTGGCGTTGAGGGATTCGTTGGACTTCGACTGGGGCCGTCGCTGCGACATACTAACATGAATTTCATACTTAACTTGCATAGCTTAGACGTAGAAAAATTATACTTACTCTCAAGCTCGATCATATCTTAGGACCTTCTATAACTTCCCATGACATGACCTTACTAATCCTTGCTCTAAACCATGGCATCAAACCTTGAAACCAAAAATAATATTTTTCCCAAACAGTGTGTACACGGACCCCTAACCCGGGTCCGTGTACAGGTCCGTCTACCTACGGTGAAGGATGTACTCGGAAAGAAAAAGGGGCACGGACCCCGTGCCTGCCTCCGTGTAAGGGTCCGTGTCCACTCGCAACTTTGACACTTGTGAGAAAGTGAAGGCACGGACCCCGTGCCAGGGTCCGGGTAAAGGTCCGTGTATCTGCGCAAATTTGACACTCACGAGAAAACAAATGCACGGACCCCGTGTCAGGGTCCGTGGCAAGGTCCGTGTGGCTACTGTCGGTCGAAACTTACGAGATTCTGAACATGTTTTTGCTTAGTCTTCTAGACTCGATTCCTCGGACTATGAACGTCACCACGAGACACTTCTTAGAACACTAAGGTATTATACCAAACCCAAGTGCATAAACATCACCCCGAGGGTAACAATTCACAACCAACGACACAACAACGAATTGTACATCAATGATTGTTCCTACGACTCTAGAACCATCTTAGTGCCTATCGACACGAAACAAAACATCGATGACCATTCCAACATCATAACCGAAGTACCTATGTGCAGCGGCGATCACCCGTCGAGCCCCAACGAAGCCTGCAACGTAAAACTTCAAGAAACACATCAATAACACATTTTCTGAAAATTACAGTTTGAGCAGTCTCACGAAAAACATCATAACTCACTCATTTTTCGTCCAAAAATCTCGAGTTTTATATCAAATCGAAGGCATCAAAAAGTTCTACATTTTTCTAGTTGAAAGTTTTCTCAAAATATGAACAGAAAAATCGCAGTATTTGAAAAGACAGCAAAAACGAGTTTTAGATTTAAAACTTTTCCTTCGAAATTGATCCGATCTATGATCCGCTCAAACTACTAACATCATACATAACTTTTACGCATAAAAACAACGCAATACAATATATGACTTGATCGACACAGCAAGAACAGAATATACGTGCCTTTTTGATATTAAACGTTACCGAACCGGCGATATCGAAGCGGGGATGAAAGCGAGTTTGATCCGGGACGATCGTGGCGCTAAAACTTGCGATAAAAACTGACGAAACTTGCTGGGATCGTGAAGGGGATGGGGCGGCTGCTGTAGGGAAGGAGAATCCCTAGGTTTTCTTCTCTCAAAATAATAAAAACTGAATGATAGAGTGTGTGTGTGTTTAGGCGTTACAGGTGTGTGTAAAAGTGTGTAATGTGTGTGTGAGGCGTGTGTTTTAGTGTAATTAGGAGACTGAATTTTAGTTTACTAAAATAATTGTCTACTAATTAAAACACTAACTCACAATTAACTTTTAAATAAAATTCTTTAATTAAAATATAACACACACCATGCTAGATTTTAAAAGTTTTAAACTCTTAAAATTGATAAATACATGATTTAGACTTGAAATGCTAAAATTCAATAAATTAATTGAAAATGCCCTCAAACTCAACTAAAATAAGATACCATCTTTAAATTGCCAAAAATCGTCCCCGGGTCTTTTCCTCAATCCCGCCTCGAATGATCGCCTGAAACATGAAACTCGAAAGACATTTTAACGTGCATCACATAAACGTAGATACTTTAAAATAATGCATTTAATCGAATTATGCATGACTAAACTCCTTTAAAATAAATTAAATGCTTTACTAATTTAAATAAATGCATGGGTTTTACGTGTACGAAATTGGGCTCTACAGCACACCTCACACGATCAGCATTCCCCATGTTCAAATAACGAAAATACACCTCAAGTGCTCGAATCCAGGCCTCCGCAGCAAACGGGTCTGTGGTGCCAGAAAATTCTTTCGGCCCTAGCCTCTGGAACTGATCATAAATATCATGCTGTGGCCTATGAGTCCGCTGTAAGTGCTGCTCGAAGAAACGACCCATACCCTCCAATGCACGAGTAGCAGCATCCCCATTAGGAGGCGGGAATGCATTATGATAATAATGATAATGGAGGTCTTGAGGGTTGATCTGACTAGACTGAAGGTGCACATAACCCGAGGACCATCACTAGTTTTCCGCACTAGACTTATGATTATGAATTATGATGTTTAGTATTACGTTAAAGATGTTTCTATGACATTTATTATGATTTTGAGTGATTTTTGAGAGGTTGTAAGTTTTAGCAATTTTGCTAAGTTAGGGTTTGCAAACGATTGATGATTTTATGTTTTGAACTGTTTCATTTGGATTTTCAAATATATGTGGTTGTTTTATTTTTAAAATGGTACAAGGTATTTTAAAGTATATATATGTATCTATTATATTTCGACCGAATCTTGTAGGAGAAAAAAAAATTTCTAGTACTTTTTAAGAAAACGAGTAGTGGACTGTAGGACCAAGCGCTTGCCGCTTTACCAAAAGCTATAGCTAGTAGTAATTGTACAACTCAAATCTTTTAAACCGCACAGCAGCTCAAGCACCACGATTCGATCGCTCTACCAAGCAGGGACAATTTGCACCCAACATTCTCCCTCCCAATAATTGCACTCCTCGCAATCAATGGGAATCGAACACATAACCTTGACTCTGATATCAATTGTGTAAATCAACGGTTCCTTTCATACTATGTTGAATATCAAATAAAGATGCCTATGGACTTGAGTGTTCATTTGAGTAAGAATCATGGGCAACCAGTATCCCAGTTGGAATATTATATAATTATTAGAAGCCTTATATATTACAAATTGTACTCAACAAGACATCGTCTGTGCGATAAATAAGTTGAGTCGATTCACGAGCAATTTAAGTAAAGTTTTTTGGAAGGCTTGGACAAGGGTGCTTAAATTTTATGACAGACCTTAGAGTATGAGTTGCACTATGCTAATTATCCTGTGGTTCTAGTGGATATAGTGATACTAATTGGATTTCAGACACCAAAGAATTCAAATCCACTATTGGCTAAGATTTTATCATTGATGGTGGCACAGTCTTTTGGATATCATTCAAACAAACTTGCATCGCTAGGTCAACAATGAAATATTATTTTGTAGCACTAGATAAAGTTAAAGAATAATCAGAATCACTTCACAACTTTCTAGAGGATATTCCTTGTTCGACAAGACCAGTGTGAAATAATAATACATTGTGACAGTCATTTGTAAATTTCAAAGACAAAAAACAATACTGTGTAATGGTAAGTCTCATCATATTGATCGAAGACACAATAACGT
Organism: Primulina eburnea; assembly: GCF_022965805.1. Lineage (NCBI taxonomy): Eukaryota > Viridiplantae > Streptophyta > Magnoliopsida > Lamiales > Gesneriaceae > Primulina > Primulina eburnea. The sequence goes on along the minus strand of NC_133112.1, from coordinate 16,486,966 downwards.
CTGAAAATTGATCTCAAGTGAGGCTATTTATTATGTAAAACCAAAGGATAACTTTGCAAATCTGCTTACAAAATATTTGAATATAGATCAAATTTATAGTTTGTCATAAGGAATGAGTTTAAACCTACAAAATAAAGTTTTTATAATGGAAACCCAAACTTGTTAATGAGAGATATCAAGATCTTCGTTCGATGATAAAACTAAATTATGAGAACTTGTGTTAGCACTTGGGAATTACTTACGTCTCTTTCCTATGTCAAAGAGTGTTCCTTCCTACAAATGTAGTGGGGATAAGTTTACGCTTTTAATGGTTGATTTACTTGTAAAAGATGGAGTATGGAACGATACTCTTAAAAGGAGATCACATATGTATGTGAGACAACCTTGTGAAGCCAAGAATTTTTCCACAGCCAAAACTGACAAAATCAGAAAAACAAAAAAGAAATTGTAGAGAAGTTATCATGTATGTATTCTTGTCTAGTTTTACACAAACCACAAAGAAGTTTAAGAAAGTAATTTCACTTTATGGCCTAGTAAATTCGATCATATTCTATTAAGGAATGTTCAATGCCAAACTCTACTTATTCTTGATGCGATATTTTTCATGTAAACTCTCTTTCGACATCACGTGCATTCACGTATTAATTTTCATTCATGTGGTGGATTGTTGGAATATTTTTAGCTTAATGAATAAAAATTAAGCAAATAAAAACACGAATAAACTCGACAAAAAAAATTTGCGCCTTAAAAGACGCCTTGGTATTTCTCAGACAACAGGAGAAGTGCCAAGGCGCCTCATGTGCAGCCTGGAAATTTCCAGGCCATAGCTGAGGGGCCTAAGCATCTCACTATGCTCAAGTCAGGCATTGAGGCTCCCATTTTAGGCGCATCAACACGTTAGGTGTGGCCTGGAATGTTGCCCAGGTGTAAGAAGGAGCCCATAAAGTTGCGCCTATGTGCCTGATACGCTATTTTGCAACAGATGTGAACTTTTTCATGGAACAATGCATTCCAAATTGTGGTTCTTGATGTTATTCATCAGACTTTTAGACCAAGAGACATTCTATTTTTGAAACAAGATATGTCTACAGATTGATAACATTATACAGAGCATTAAAGATAATTTGAATCAAAATTTGATCATATTTCTGAACACTCTTTTGCATTCATTTTGCCTGCATATTATTCCTTTAAAAAACAAAGAGATTTTATAACATTTCCTAGTTATTCTGTTTGTAATTTACTATGATATACTTGCAAGTGAAGTTGATGTATCTTGGTGTTGGGGCATCGTTTTCTCCAACTTAAGATACAGCGGAAGTTTAAAATTTTTGTTTTGCTTGTACTTCAAACTATTCCGGGTTTAAAGCAAAGATAGCCCTTGTAAATCCCTACTAACAGAACTCCGGTTTTGATCATCTAATCAAGTCCACGATTAGAAGCAACGTTCCTCGCTTGGATTACATTAGAAATCGCAAGCAATTTGTGCGTTGAGACTGTGACTTCTGAATTTATAAAATTCGGAGATGATGCAGCGACAGTGGCCGACGACGGAAGAACACAAGGTGGCCGAAATTTCTTCCCAAGAAATTATGATGGCCGAGACTTGGTTTAGAAGGAGCGGATGAGTGTTGTGTTGATTTTGTGTGCAAGAGTTCCATGTAAATTTTGTGTGACCCCTCATGGTGCATTATAGATTGCGACTCCTGATCTCATCAGGAGTCCTACTCCCATAAAGATTCTTAATCCTTGTCCCACTAGAACTCTATAATTCATTATATTAAAATTCTTATAATATTAATATATAATGTATTATTATCAACTTTTGATAATACATGATACATTAATGCCATATATACACATATTTAATTTCATCATTATCATTATTTATATAATTAACTCATAAGTGAATATCAATCATCTTCAAGGTATCACTGTCAAAAATAATTTTTTATTTTATTATGGTAATAGTAGTAGCACTACATACTAGTAATAATTTTTTAGGCAGGGACAGAAATGGTAATGTGAATGCTATGGGTTGAAATTACAGAATGAGAGATATACTGATCTGGATTCGAGACAAATGGATTATTTGGATTTGAGAAGTTATATCAAAAAAATATGTTAAAAAACTAAAAAATTAGAAAATATGGCTTCTGAACTTTTAATTTCAATATATATACCGTGAAGAATTAAAATAAAATATTATAATTATTTATATTTTATAATTTATGGGGAAAAACACTAAACAAAAAACAAATTTGATAGGTTTCTATTTCAATATACAAGACACATGGCTACCCTTTTGATCATATAATTGTGTGTATAATTATTTACTTTATGATTTGTATTAATTCCTAATGGTAATGCTATGCTGAAAAGTGAAAAACATCTCATAGCTTTTCATTCGAAAGTTTACATACGTAGCTTATAGGTCGGCATTAGGTAGTCTAAATAGATTTTTATCATGTAATTTTTTAATAAATTATTTCAAATAATATTTCTATTTTCATTTGAAAGTTTTCATACGTAGCTTTTAATAATTTAAAGTTGAAAGCTTTGTAATTTGAGGTGCAATTTTGTTGGGGATTCAGATTAGGTTGTCCGCCACGTGATGGCCATGACCTAGTTTTCTGATTGACTCAATGTTTACATGTAAAGTAATATTTTGTTGAGTAGGTCTCATGTGAGACCGTCTCACGGATCACAATCTGTGAGACGGGTCAACCCTACTCATATTCACAATAAAAAGTAATACTCTTAGCATAAAAAGTAATACTTTTCCATGGATTATCCAAATAAAGATCCGTCTCACAAAATACGACCCGTGAGACCGTCTCACACAAGTTTTTGCCTATTTTGTTTATCATTTATTAAGGCTGTCAATTCAGGTTGGGTCGGGTGGGTCGGGTCGAGTTCACTAATAGTACTAGTTGGCTCGGATTGAGTAATAGTACTATTCAAAAATTGCTCAACCCGAATCCGAGCCAACCTGAAAATTCTCAACCTGAACATGATCAACCCATCAACCCGTATAAACTGATTTTGAATTTTTTTAAAGAAAAATAAATAAAATTCAAAATTAAATCAAATAAACAATTATTTAAAAAATAAAAAATGTTTAAAATAATTATTAAATTAGGAAAATTTATTATATAAATATACAATAAATATTTTTTCAGACATAAAATATATAAAAAAATGTAGGCAATATTTATTAATTATATATATATTTTTAAAAGAAAATAAATTTTCGGGTCAACCGAACCCAACCCAACCCGATAATTTTTTCTAAGTCAGCTATCGGGTCCAACCCGATCTGACCCGAACCCGAAAACCCAAAATCCAAACCTTATTTTTTTCTTGTTAAATCGTGTCAGGTTAGTGGGTCGTGTCGGATCTTGACACCTCTATCATCTATGATGTGTTAGTTATGAAATTGTGTATCATTTATTATTGTGTTTTGATTATCCTAAATGTGTTTTCATGTTTCTTATTTTTTTAATAATTTGTGCTATTATATATAAATTTGTGATGGATTTACAGACCTTCGTTTCAAACTAAACTTGGGATTGTCATTTTTATTAATAAATTAATTAAGACAACTTTTCGTTCTGGTTTAGTGTGAAATTTTTTACCAAGGTTTTTGTTCAATTTCTTGGAGAAATGGAACATAGATCTTCAAATTTTACATTTATGGATAGATGCGAGTATAAAGGTAGCTCTATTATATGATTTATATTTGTTATGCAAGCATTTTAATGGATTCGTTTCTTAATTTTGAGAGAAAATATGTGTAAGATCTAGAAAATTCAAATTACATGTGTAACGTACCACACTTTAAAACTACTTTGAAATTTGCGGAAAAATAAAAATTTTCTTAAATATAAAATAAACTTTCGAATTCGCAATAAGATGTCATGTTCGTCTAAAAACATTTGCCAACCATCTAAAAATATATGAAATAAAAGACCATCAAAGGAATTTTGCTAACGGAAATACTTGTTTAAAACATCGTAAAAAAACATGAAATCAGAGTATTTGAAACTTTCATGAATTCTTAAAACATGAGCGGTCCTCGAATCTAGCCTCCTGCTCAGTCCAAGTCAGCTCCTTGGTCCCCACCCCTAGTCTCCTCGACATCACCCTCACTTGCATCGATCACGTCTAATGAGTCTAAAGACTCAACACGTATAAACTTGAAGTAACAAGTAATACGTAATAAAAACCACATGCATCTTCAAAATAGAGCGTACATACTAGAAACATGAACTTGAACTTGATAACAAAAACGTGCTTGGAACTTGAACGTAATAGCATAACATAGACGTGCCATACTCATGAAAATTTTCGTAACATGCTTGCATCATACATACTTGAGCATACATAAACTAATTTTTCCTTAGAGGCATGTTTCAAAGCAAGTGACCCATACATAAAATCGCTTGATCAGACTAAACCACAGTACTGAGCTGACAGGGAAGATCCACTGCCACATACATGAGATCTCCGTTCATGCTTTAACGGATGGATTGGTCCCTGGTCATGCTTTACCGCTTTCCAATCCCATACATAATTTGGTCACGAGACATTTAGCATACCTCAAAAACTTAAAGTATTTGCTTTTGCACGTTGAACATATTTACTTGGCGTTGAGAAATTCATTGGGTCTCGCTTGGGGCCGATGCTGCACCTACTAACAAGATTTCAAGCACTTAATTTCCATACTTAGACATTATAATCGTGCTCACCACTCAAAATGACAATTTTCTTATGACGTTCTAAATTGCTCGGGACTTGACCTCGTTTAATCATTGTACTAAACAATGAAATCAACCCCCGAAACAAATCCTACAATGATGTGCGAAAATTTCCCAAAGCATAGAAGACATGAGCCTAAAATAGTGTTTTAAAAAGTGATGGACGAGCGCCTAGGCACTGGACAGTGCTGCCATGCGGCACTAGCAATGCCGCAGGACAAGTCCTGCAGCGCCACAAGGGCAGCGCCGCGGCGCCAGGCTTGCACAAAACAGGCGCTGCGGCGCTCCTTGGCGAGCGCTGCGGCGCTAATCCTGCGCACAACCAACCCAAAATAACACATTTTGATGCAATTTTAAAAGTCACGCTCAAACGACTCGACCCGATGCAACGAGACTCATCTTAGGACGCTATGACAAGGATTCAACTCAAACAAATGTCCCCAAAACAACGACGCACAACAACTACGCAACATAATCCATAAACCTGAATTTTGACATCAAAATACTTTCTACGATTTCTAATGCAACCGAGTGCCTATCGACCCGAGACGAAGCACCAAACATCAACCCCACATCATACTCACAATACTTAAAGGCAGCAGCAGTCACCCAATGTTTCCCACGAAGCCCGCAATAGATAACTTCAAGAGTACATCAATAACATAATTTTCAAAAAATATAATTTGAGCAGTCCCACGAAAAACACCATAAATCACTCAATTTATATCCGAATATTTCGAATCTTATATCAAATCGAAGAAATCAAAAATTTTTGCGTTTTATATGTTGAAAGTTTTCCCAAATTCTCGACCGAAAAATCGCAATTTTCAAAATACAGTGAAAAAAGAATTTTATATCTAAAAATTATTCCAAATATGATCCAACCAATTTTCTGCTCAAAATATGAACATCATACATGAATTTTACGCATAATAAACATTAACATAAATACTATGACATGATCGACGCAGGAAAAACAGAATATAAGTGCCTTTGATGTTTAAAACTCACGATACGGCGATATCGAAGCGGAGTGGTGCGAGGCTTGATTCGGGACGTTCGTGGAGCGATTTTCTTGCAATAAAGATCATCGAAAACTTGCTGGAACTTCAAAGGAAAGGGGCGGCTGCTGTTCTCTCAAGAACCCTAAGTTTCTCTCTTTTAAATTCTCAAAATCTGAAAATAAGAATGTGTATGTGTGTTGTGTGTTGGACGAGTAAGTGATGTGTGTTATTGTGTGCGCGTGTGATTACTAGATAATTAGGGCCAAATTTGTTGAATTATTAATTAGCAAGCTAATTAAAATAATTTCCCTTAATTTAAATAAATTGCATAATTGCTCAACTCTAAAAGTTTTAAAATTCTAAAATCACAAATCACTTAAGTAAATAATTTCATCTTTTAAAATACTAAAACTAAATAATTGATAAGTGCAAGATTTGCACTTAATTTATATTGGAATCCATTTTGAATTATTCTTGTTTGGAACAGAATTATGTGTCGAAATGGGTGGTAGCAATCACCATCAATACTAATGACTCTCATGTTGTAGTGATTTGTGCATAAGAACATCTTCACCAGGTTTGGAACACCGACAGCCATCATAAGTGACGAAGGTACGCATTTTTGCAATAGAATTTTCAACTCACTTTTGGCTAAATACAATGTGAAGCACAAAGTGGCACTAGCATATCATCCTCAGTCGAATGGACAAGCTGAAGTATCCAACCGGGAAATTAAGCAAATACTGGAAAAGACTATCAACACCAACCGGAGGGATTGGGCTATGAAGTTGGATGATACGTTATGGGCTTATTGGACTGCATTCAAGACGCCTATTGGGATGTCTTCCTATAGGATAGTATTTGGGAAAGAATGTCATCTGCCGTTTGAGTTGGAGCATAGAGCATTTTGGGCTGTGAAGAAATTAAATTTTAATTTGAAAGCTTCTGACGACGGTAGAAAACTGCAGTTAAATGAGATGGAGGAATTCCACAATGATGCATACGAGAATGCTAGGATCTATAAAGAACAGACCAAGAAATGGCATGACAAAATTATTATACGAAGGGAGCTCAAACCTGGACAAGTACTGCTATTCAATTCTCGTTTGAAGTTGTTTCCTGGTAAGCTGAAATCGCGTTGGTCAGGGCCATTTGTAGTAGAAACAGTATATCCTCATGGGGCTATCGAGCTGAGATGCAGTGATGGACGAACTTTCAAGGTCAATGGACAGCGGGTTAAGGAGTACTATGGAACTGAAGTGAGGAATATTGACAATCTTAGTCTGGGTGAACCTAATTGAACAGAATTGGTAGTCGGGCTGACGACGTTAAACCAAGCGCTGCGTGGGAGGCAACCCACGATTATTTTTCGCACTCTTTTTGTTTCATTCTATTTCATTTTAAGTTTTTTTGGTTGATTTTAATTATTTATTTTTTCGTAGTAATTTGAATTGCTTTAATTTTGCAGGTGTTATTATATATATATATATATATATATATATATATATAAATATATATATATATAATTTTACAACGCAAGCGCGCCACCGCGCAGCATCTCACGCAGCAGCGCGCTTACAACCAGTGGGAAAACCAGAACCTCCATCGCATCACAACTCGCGCGACCGCGTGCCCTCAATATTGAAGACAGCCAGAAGCGCGCGCACGGCCGCGCCACATCACGCACAATCGCGCGCGCTCCATTATTGAAGCGAAACCTGAGAGGCGCGCGCGACCGCGCCACATCATGCGCGACCGCGCGCACCGCGCACCAGCCCCACTTTTTCTTTTTAAACCCTTACTCACGAAATTTCACTCATAAACTCATCTTTCTCACAAAGCCACCGCCTCCATTCTCCTCTCCTCCACTAAACCCTTATCACCACTCAAATCATCCTTCTATTATTCCACACCACCATCTCCTCAAACACTCATCCTCTCAAAACTCTCCCTCATTACAAAAGCTCCCCCATCATCTCCACACCCACCACAGCCGCCGCTCCTCCACTCCGCCGCCACTATCCACGCCGCCGCCTACTGCCGCCGAGCGTCGCCTTCTAGTTGTTTTCTTCAATCAAGGTTACCGACTCCTTTACTTGGCTATAGTTTGGGTTATTTTCAACATTCAAGCAATTGTTGGTGCCATTGTGTCTAGATTTGTGTCTATATTGTTGATTATAAATGTGGATAGTGTTCATAATCTTGCCGCCTAGAAAAAGATCAAAGGATATGGCTTCCTCGTCTCGTTCCTACGATGCTCATAAATTTTGGAACGAGGAAGCCTTTCAGGGATATGAGAGCACCATGTCTCGATCGATTATTAATGAAAGAGGGCTAGATATGAGCAACCTTGACCGCGATATAATTGAGGAAGTTGTGCGAAGGGGATGGGTATATATAGCACAGTCACCGCCGGATGCAGTTATACCCGTAGTCCGAGAATTCTATGCTAATTTGAGAATCAAGCACGAGGAATACAGAGTTCTGGTACGAGGGCAATTGGTATATTTCGATTCGGCAACCATTAATGATATTTACAATATGCCGAGTTTTGAAAATGACGAATATACTGCATTGATTACTGGAAATGTTTATTACGATGAGATTATCAGGAGCCTATGTGACAGGATCGGTTAATCGAATAAAGAGTGTTTAGAAGGGGAGGGTTGAATAAACACTGCTCGAATTTAAATATTCTTCGACAATATGAGTTCAGTTTTGTTACAAACTAAAACTAGATATCCCGTCGGTCAATAACAATCAGTTAAACTGAATAAAACAGTTGCGGAAAATAAACTGACTGAAAGATAGAGTATCTAACTGAAAATGACAACTGAAGTAATGACACCACAATTTGTTTCAGGATGTTCGGAGACATGAATAACTACTACGTCACCCCTTCTATCACGAAGATAGGATATTCACTAAAAGACTTTGATCAAATACAAAACACTGCATTGACCCACTTCAGTTTGGACTTATCACTTTGCAAAAACTGAAACTCTTAGTATGCAACACTTTTACAGATCGTAACTGATCTTAGCACAACTTAGAAAATATATCAAAGATTACAAAGTGCTATTTAAGCTCGAGGATGTAGTCTTGAATACTACTGATATAACTGATAAGCGTGAGCTTTGATTTCTGAATGCAAGTAGATATTTTTGCAGCATGACAGCAAGTAAAATAAGATAACTGAAAGTCGGGGGGTTCTTCAGTTGTTGCCTTCGACTATTTATAGGCTCTCCTCTCAACAGTAACATTAAAGAATGTTTGAATATTTTAACCGTTGATTGCCACGTCGATATGCTCTATCAGTCGTACAGTGTTCATTCTGTAATGCGGCGTTCCACTACTAGTTGCAGGTATTTGTACTATTTGTCAGTTGTCGCTTTCAACTGATGAAGTGTACAGCTGAGAGATCAGCTGGTAAAGAATCAGTTGCCGAGAATGAACTTCAGTTGTATCGAACAGTTAACTGAATTCAGCAGATGACGTGTTCAGTTGATGATCAATTCAGTTGCTTAGTTCAGTTGGTAAGTCTTTTTGTCAAAACACCGGAATTTAGTTTTCAACAATTTCCCCCTTTGTGGTGTTTGACAAAACTTAGAGAATATATAACTGATTAATTGAACTCTTGTAGATAAAATAAGATGTAGATTCAACTGAACTCATATTCTTCACAAATACAAGAATTTAATATTCTTCTGCTTTTCTAAAATAAGTTTAAGGCTCTTCCCCCTTTTTGTCAAATAGCTCCATCTTAGTAGATAATTTCCGAACGTCAATTGATAGGAGCTGAACAGAGTCGGAAATATTGCTGATAGTAGTAGTCATTGCGACTTGAAGCAAATCTATCTTCCTTGAGACAAGAGACTCCACACTGTCAACTCGTTTGTTGATAGAGTTTTGAGTGGCAGTGAGACTTGAAAGTATCCCTATGTTTTTCTGTATATCTTCAACTGCGAATGACAGAGAGGTAACAACAGCTTGTATGTCGTTCAGTTTTTCTGAGTTGAACTGATGAGAATGGTCCAACTTCAGAGTGTGTGACAGCTGAGTGTTCTGAATTTTTGAGATGGCAGTAAGCATTTGTTGCATACTGTCTTGCATATTCTGAACTTCTTCAAAAATAAGATTAAAATCTGATGAAGATGGAGGAGGAGACTGATGAGAGGTTCCTGGTTCTCTTGTTGTGTGTTCAGAAATGACTAAGGCTTGGTCAGTCGAGACTGTAGCAGCAACATTCTTGTAATGCCCAAGAATTTGATTAACGTAATCTGAGATGATTAACGTAATCTGAGATGATTTATCGACGATGAATGGATGGGAGTATAGTTGGGCCACTCCGAGACCAAATTGGTTGAAACATATGAATTATGTGAAGTTCGGGCAGTAAGTATGGCGCCCGAGCGGTAGAAGATGACCGCCCGAGCGCCAATGTTCAACCAAAGATGTTCCGGGCAGAAAGCTTGGCGCCCGGGCGGTAATATTTAACCGCCTGAGCGCCATCGTATAGGGCAAGGAGACAGAACTCCCCAGCGCCCGGGCGGCAGATCTTGACCGCCCGAGCGCCGAGCTCGCGCCCGGGCGGAAATTTATTACCGCCCGAGCGCGAGACGTGGAAAATGGAGAATGAGCCATTTGCCATCATGCATGTCCGAGATATATATATATATCCATATATATATATATATATATATATATATATATATATATATATATATATATATATATATATATATATAAACATGCAAAATTCATTCAGAATTCAGAAGATGAGAATCGAGAAAAGCCTCTAGAGAAGGGTTGAAAATCCTTACGCCTTTTGTGAGAAATCCGTCCGTTCGATTTTGAATCCGATTTCGGTATTGAGTTCCTATCGACGTAGGCTACAACTGGACATTGAGTATTGACAGGCTTGGGTTCGAGACTTCGACAGAGTCAAAGTATCAGAGTAAAAGGTATAAATTAATGTTGAGTTGGGATTGCACAACTCGAGGAAGGTTTGACTCGAGTTTCCCTAAATCACATACTTAGTTATTACATTGATTCTTGTAATTGATAAGATTGATGTTTGTTGTCTATTGATTATAGCCACTGCACGTAAGGACTGCTGATTCGCTAGTCATTGATTGATTTGCTTAGATACTGACTGTATGTATTGATTTCTGAGTCGTTGAGTCATAGGCTGATTCGCCTAGTCACCGGCTGATTCGTCGGGTTATTGACTGATTCGTCTAAACTTAAGCTGATTCGCTTAATTACAGGCTGAGTTGTCTGATTATTGGCTGATTCGCCTAATTACTGGCTGATTCGTCAGGTTATTGACTGAGTCGTCAATTCTGCGGCTGATTCGCCCAGACACTGGAGATATTAATTATATCGATGCCGTTTAGGGATTGATTCATTCCTATCGACTGAGATTCGATATAATTACCTATATCCAGACATCGGGATCCCTAGGTTAGAGTTGAGTCGAGTCTGAGACGACGCGTTGTTTGAGTTAAGTTTGAGTCTGAGTGTGATTCATTGCATTGCTTGATATTGATTTATATTATTTGATGTTGATTATGTTCCTGATGATGGTACATGTTTAGAATAAGAGTTATTCTTGATATTGCTTCATGTTCTGATTTGATACATGTTATGATTATTGCTTATATGCTTTTATATATGTTTTTATATGATTGCATGTTTACATTGTTTATACTGAGATTTATTCTCACCGGAGTTATCCGGCTGTTGTCTTGTTTTGTATGTGTGCATGACAACAGGTGGGGCAGGTTCAGGGTCAAGAAAAGAAAGAGGCTGGACTAGATAGCGTGGAGATCCGGGCTTCGAAACAACTTAGGATTCAGCACTGATATGTAGTTGAACCTAGTTGAATCCGTGTAGATAATACAGGATGTGTATGTTTATGTTTAATATGTAATTTGAATTTAATTACATTACGTTTCCGCTTTGTATTTTAAAAAGAAAAAAAAATTTAGACCCTGTTTTATAATTGATTAATTAGTCCCAAACATGATTAAGAACTTGATTAGCGTCCGGGTCCCCACAACAGGTGGTATCAGAGCAGTAGGTACTAGAACTGTAGATTTTTGAGACTGAGATAGAGGCTAGTGAGCGGGGTAGATTGAATTTTCTTTCCTTGCTTGTGAATGCTAGCATGCTTACTGCTTTATATAATACATGTTACTTGAATTATCTGACTTGATTTTGTAATATGTATTATTTGAAATGAATTTGAACCGATTCTCGATCAGCAGTAAGATGATCGGAGGAGAGACTGAATTGAAACAGGTGTGTTGGATTGGATTATTAATCCTTTTGAGTTTCAGATATGCCTCCTAGACGAATACCAGAACAGGGTAGTAAATCAAATCCTCCCATGGATGTAACACCGACTCCAATGGAAACCTTGCTGAAGAGGTTTCAATCATTCAAACCACCCACTCTGAAAGGTACTGAGACATCAGTTGAGTGTGAGAGTTGGCTGAATGATATCGAAAAGCTGTTTGAATTGCTGGAGTATAGCGATGAGCGTCGAATTAAGTTGATTGGGAACCAGTTGCATGATGTTGCAAAGAGCTGGTGGAGTACGATGAAGAGGGCCTTGGAGCAACGAGGTACGACTATTACTTGGGATGTATTTAAAACTGAATTTTATCAGAGATTTTTCCCAGTGTCGTACAGGAAAGACAAGGGGGCAGAGTTTGCCAATTTGAGACAGGGTCAGCTGAACATTGAAGAATACGTGACCAAGTTCTCTACCTTGTTGAAGTTCGCTCCACATGTGGCTGATAATGATGAAGCCGTGGCTGATCAGTTCATCAATGGCTTGAATCCTGATATCTTTACATTGGTGAACACAGGGCGACCAAATAACTTTGCTGATGCCATGAATAGAGCAAAGGGCGCTGAAGCAGGCCTGATAAGGCAGAGAGGAGCTGCATTTGTTTCTCAAGAGTGGAGACCACCGCAACCACCTCCCAGATTTGAGAGTGATAGTAGTGGTGGAAAGAAAGAATTTCTGAAGGCTAGAGGAAAGCAGTTTAAGAAGTCTGGCGGCAGTTCCTCTAGTTCTAGTGGTCCCCAACAGAGTTATACTGGAGCTTATTGCGGAAATTGTGGAGGGAGACATTCCACTGAACAATGCCAAGGAGTACTTGGTAGCTGCCACTTCTGCAAACAACAGGGACATTTTTCCAGAGTGTGTCCACAGAGGGGTTCCCAAAGATTCCAGGGAGTCGAATCATTTGGATCAGTAGCACAAGGGAGTAGATAATCAGCTGCTGTTCCTTCATTTCAGCCAGCACCATCTCAGTCACAGCAGAGGCCAGGAGGAAGCCAGACAGTTGGCCAGCCTCCTAGACAGCAGGCCAGAGTATTTGCTTTGACCGAGGAGCAGGCTCAGGAAGCACCAGATGACAATGTTGCAGGTAACTGATTTGTTTGATTATCCTGCATATGTATTGAGGGATACCGGTGCTTCACATATTTTTATTTCTGAAAAATTTGCATTGATCCCTGCATTATCTGTTGAATCCCTAGTTACTGTAGTATATGTTTCTGTTCCTTTGAGAAAAGATCTGGTATCAGTGAGTTCTGTTAGATCTGGTATACTACAGTAGGATAAGAATGAGATCGAGTTAGAATATATGGTAACTAGTATTGTACCGATGATGTCTGAGTGTGGGACTGCATTACGGATATTGATATGCGGATCAGATACAGAGCTACCCTAGATTAATTTTAGAAGAGGGTGAGAATTGAACCTGAGATGGCCAAGGGATGAATATTGTACGATAAGGATTCTAGATTGAGAATTCCTTTGATAATTCGTACTAACTATGATTCGATTAGTACAGAAAGGAGCAGAATAACTCCTTATGTATTCAGTTGATTTACTGAAGTTGAGTCTATCATTGGCTGATTTACCAATGATATGAAAGTTATTGATTGTTTTCCCCCGATAAGATTTCAGATCTGATTTCAGTCAGAGAGATTGATTTAACCGTGCTTAGTGACCAAGGTGGATATCAGTGTCAGATATTTGCGGTTTTATGAGTTTAGCAGATCGGTACTAATGAGTGATGTCTTGAATCCGACTGAATAGTGTTGCTATTCTGAATTCGGGTTTGAATCAGATAGAAGACAGTGTTGGTGGAAACAAATGAAAGCTATTATAGCTGAATTTGTAGCCAAATGTCTGAATTGTCAATAGGTGGAAGCTGAGAGAAAGAAAACCGGAGGACTACTACAGAGTTTGACTATTCCTGTAAGGAAAGGAGATCACAATTCCATGAATTTTGTAATGAGATTACTGAGATCCTCCCGAGGTTGTGATGCGATTTGGGTTGTGATTGATCGATTGACCAATTCGCATGCCTTATTCAGTACAAGATGATGTACCGATATGACCAGATGACTGAAATTTATGTCAGATGAGTGATCAGACTGCATAGAGTGCCAAAGTCGATTGTAGTAGACCGTAATTTTTGGTTTATAACGTACGTTGGACAGAGTTTGCAGTAGGCTTTAGGTATAAAGTTACCTTTTAGTACCGCAATCATCCACAGACCGAGGGATAGTCTGAGCAGACGATCCTGATATTGGAGGATATGCTGAGAGCAGTAGTACTTGATATTGGCACTAGCTGGCAAGATTCATTGCCATTTGGTGAGTTTGGTACCACAACAGAGTATTGTAATGACTTCTTTCGAAGCGTAGTACGAAAAGAGGTGTCGATCCCCTCTTTAGTAGAATGATATCTCTGAAGTTCCTCAGATCGGACCTGACATGATCAGGGATATGACTGAAAAATGTGAAGCTGATTCAGAAAAGAGTGAAGGCAGCCCAAGATAAATAAGCCAGATATACCAATGTCTGACGATGACCGTGAGTATTTGAGGCTGGAGATCGAGTATTTTTGAAAATTTCACCTTTCAGAAGAATTGCCAGATTTGGTAAGAAAGGGAAACGGTCTCCACGATATATTGGGCCGTACGAGATTCTGGAGAAGATAGGAGATCGTGCCTATCGACTCGCGTTACCGCCTTCCTTAGCTGGAGTACATGGTGTTTTTCATGGTTATTCTTGAGTAAATATCTTTCTGATGCTTCACGTGTTATTTAGCCAGGCGAGGCTGAATAGAATGAGACATTGGGATATGTTGAGAAACCGATTTAGATTCTTAATCGGGAAGAATAAGCCGCTCAGAACGAGAACTATTCCACTATGAGGATTCAGTGGAGTTGTCATGGCATTGAAGAAGCTATCTGGGAGATTGAGTCTGATATGAGATAGAGATTCCCAGAGTTATTTCACTGATATGTGTTATTTAGTTAGCTTCTTCTGTATACCTTCTTATTGATATGATTTGATTGCCTAGTGATTTCGAGGACGAAATCATATCTTAGAGGGGGAGAAATGTAATGCCCAAGAATTTGATTAACGTAATCTGAGATGATTAACGTAATCTGAGATGATTTATCGACGATGAATGGATGGGAGTATAGTTGGGCCACTCCGAGACCAAATTGGTTGAAACATATGAATTATGTGAAGTTCGGGCAGTAAGTATGGCGCCCGAGCGGTAGAAGATGACCGCCCGAGCGCCAATGTTCAACCAAAGATGTTCCGGGCAGAAAGCTTGGCGCCCGGGCGGTAATATTTAACCGCCCGAGCGCCATCGTATAGGGCAAGGAGACAGAACTCCCCGCGCCCGGGCGGCAGATCTTGACCGCCCGAGCGCCGAGCTCGCGCCCGGGCGGAAATTTATTACCGCCCGAGCGCGAGACGTGGAAAATGGAGAATGAGCCATTTGCCATCATGCATGTCCGAGATATATATATATATATCCATATATATATATATATATAAATATATATATATATATATAAACATGCAAAATTCATTCAGAATTCAGAAGATGAGAATCGAGAAAAGCCTCTAGAGAAGGGTTGAAAATCCTTACGCCTTTTGTGAGAAATCCGTCCGTTCGATTTTGAATCCGATTTCGGTATTGAGTTCCTATCGACGTAGGCTACAACTGGACATTGAGTATTGACAGGCTTGGGTTCGAGACTTCGACAGAGTCAAAGTATCAGAGTAAAAGGTATAAATTAATGTTGAGTTGGGATTGCACAACTCGAGGAAGGTTTGACTCGAGTTTCCCTAAATCACATACTTAGTTATTACATTGATTCTTGTAATTGATAAGATTGATGTTTGTTGTCTATTGATTATAGCCACTGCACGTAAGGACTGCTGATTCGCTAGTCATTGATTGATTTGCTTAGATACTGACTGTATGTATTGATTTCTGAGTCGTTGAGTCATAGGCTGATTCGCCTAGTCACCGGCTGATTCGTCGGGTTATTGACTGATTCGTCTAAACTTAAGCTGATTCGCTTAATTACAGGCTGAGTTGTCTGATTATTGGCTGATTCGCCTAATTACTGGCTGATTCGTCAGGTTATTGACTGAGTCGTCAATTCTGCGGCTGATTCGCCCAGACACTGGAGATATTAATTATATCGATGCCGTTTAGGGATTGATTCATTCCTATCGACTGAGATTCGATATAATTACCTATATCCAGACATCGGGATCCCTAGGTTAGAGTTGAGTCGAGTCTGAGACGACGCGTTGTTTGAGTTAAGTTTGAGTCTGAGTGTGATTCATTGCATTGCTTGATATTGATTTATATTATTTGATGTTGATTATGTTCCTGATGATGGTACATGTTTAGAATAAGAGTTATTCTTGATATTGCTTCATGTTCTGATTTGATACATGTTATGATTATTGCTTATATGCTTTTATATATGTTTTTATATGATTGCATGTTTACATTGTTTATACTGAGATTTATTCTCACCGGAGTTATCCGGCTGTTGTCTTGTTTTGTATGTGTGCATGACAACAGGTGGGGCAGGTTCAGGGTCAAGAAAAGAAAGAGGCTGGACTAGATAGCGTGGAGATCCGGGCTTCGAAACAACTTAGGATTCAGCACTGATATGTAGTTGAACCTAGTTGAATCCGTGTAGATAATACAGGATGTGTATGTTTATGTTTAATATGTAATTTGAATTTAATTACATTACGTTTCCGCTTTGTATTTTAAAAAGAAAAAAAAATTTAGACCCTGTTTTATAATTGATTAATTAGTCCCAAACATGATTAAGAACTTGATTAGCGTCCGGGTCCCCACAATTCTGAACTGGAACATCAGTTACAATGATTTCTCCTTGAAGTGGAGACGATGAGGGTGGATTCTGATCGGCAGAAGAACTGGCTTGATGAATAGCAGATGGTGATGAAACTAAAACTGGTGCCTCTAAAGAATGAACTTGAGAATCAATCGGCACATAAGTTGAAATAGCTTGTTCAGCAAATATACCTTGCTGAACTGGTTCTTCTGAAGAGATGGTGACCTCTGGATTGATTTGATCAGCAGAGTGATCAACTGGATTAGACATAGGTTCACTCAATTTAGTATCCTGCACCACTGCTTGGATAATTTCCTCAATGTTTGCAAAGGAAAGCTCGGCTTCAGTGTACAGTTGCTGTTCAGCAGGAGATGGTTGAGGCAAGTTCTGAGCTGGCTCGTCAGTTGGAACAAGAACTTGTTCAGAGGATGGTTTTTGCTGCTCAGAAGTCGGTTCCTCAATTATTTCCTCTTCATCATTATCTGAATCGCCTTGATGAAGAACTAATTCTTGATCTATTTCCCAAAATTTTATCTTAGATTGTAACCCAAGCAAATCAGTATCAAGCTGAGTAATTACTGCTTGATCAGCATACGCAGTAGGACTTGTTGGAATGTAGATAGTTTTCAGCTTATGAAGAATTTGTGCTAACTTCTTTGCTCTCATCTGATCAAACAAATAAGTTTTTCTTTCTATAGCCTGAGCAATTGTTTCAGCTTTCACCGTTCTTAGAACAAATGCTTCCAATTTGATAAAGGTGTTCAGCTGTGATTTCTTCTTCAGTTGCTTGGCAAAAACTTGTGTGCGAAAAGCTGTCCAAGCATCATAGGACTGAATTTTTTAAGCTGCAAAACTATTAACCTTTGCCCAAACAAGGTCAATATGTGTCTGAATGGCATTGGAAGGTCTGGGCTCTTCAATCAGCTGACCCTTGTCTTTATCAGTACTCGGAATGTGAGGGATTTCCAATCCTGTTCGAGTTGATTCCACCAGCTCTATAAATTTTATCTCTTTGGGTCGAGCAGGTGCCACACTAGCAGGGCGAGTGATCTGAATCAGAGGCGCTTTGGTCCTAACTGATTCCTTTTTGGCACCAACTGAAGCTTCTGGTGGAATGATTTTCAATGGGACTGCTTCTATTGGTTGCTGAGCATATGAAGAAATTATCGTATCAGTAGGAATGGATACCTCGGTAGATGAAGATTTAACCCTTTGGGTTCTAGGTTTCTTGGCAATCTGTGGGGATGGAGTTTTCTCTGAATCAGATGCACTCAAAATTAATTTCCTCTTTGCTACCTTCAGTTGAGCCAAAGTTTTGGCCTTCTTCACGGATTTTGGGGCCGCTTGACCAGTCTCAATCTCCTGTTTGATCTTGGCAAATTGAGCAGGAGAAATGTCCAGTTTGGTCTTTAGTGGCATAGTTTTCTTCGCATTAAAAACTTTAAACTTTGATGATCTTTCTGAATCATCAGCCACTAACCCTTTTGTTTTCAGCAGATAGCTGAGTTGCACAGCAAAACCCTTGGATTGTTTGGAAGACAGGAACATATTCTTCAGAATATTAAATATGAGATGCTTCTAGTTGAATTGACGATCAGCCATAATAACAGAGATGGCTTGAAATTTCTCCAAGGTAAGGGCAGCAAACGATCCAGCTTTTGCCAAAAGCCCTTTGGCTACAACATCAGCAAGTAACTGAACTTCATACTTCAGTTCTTTCTTTGGATCGGAGACTTTGATCTTCCGTCCATCAGCGGAAAGTGAAGTTTGCATCTCTTCAATATCAGAAGCTTTAACATCCGAGAGATGTGCCAATCCATCAGAGGGTAGAGAGAAAATTTCTCCAAAGGAGTCTTCACTGATGGTCAGAGACTGATCATTGACAGTAGAAACTATGTTGCCATCAGAGTTGACCATACCGGTGGAGTAGAAATCCTGAAGTTCTTTTTGGTAGATTTCTTGAGATGATTTTCCCAAGAACGTCCGTAATCCAGCAGTCTACAAGTTTTTGAAAAACTTTCTTGACATCATCATCCCCGAAGGATAGCATTGACCCAAAATTGATAGCCATAGCATTTAGCATATAAGCTGGAATTTGAGTTGCCATTGAGAACTGAATGAATTCCTGAAAAGAAAATTGAAGGATGAAATTTGTTCTTACTCTCAAAAGATTGTGGATAAGCGTAAAGAGAAACTGAAATGAAGCGGTAAAAATCCTTTTGTAAGTGACTGTTCGAATTTTTGGACACGTGTCAGTCCAAGAAAATTTTAAATAAATTCGTGTGTACGTGTGCCAAATGCGTGTGTATTTGAACGGTTTCAAAGGTGTCCACGTTGACACTAATCATTTACTGAAAGGCAGCATTTAATGCTTGAAAGACAGTCACGTCGCTTGATTTTGAATATAATAGTTTTAATTAATTAACTTATATGAGAAGATTAGTGAGAAGCTCAACTGAACGATCAGTTGTTACTGTGTCCTTTCAGTAGAGAGCTGACTAATCAATTGTATTCTCAGTTAACCTCTTAAAACCAATATTTCCCTTAAATAAATGCATAAAATAATTAACGCGAAAAGTAAATATCAGAGATATTATTTACTGATGACACGTTGACGACCCTTCAGCTTCCTTGAAAATCTGCTATAAATAGAAGTGATATTGTTAGTTTCAGTTATATTGGTGGAAGAAAGAGAAAACATTCAAGAAAAAAATGGCAGATGCGAGTGGGTCGAGTGGTTCTCCATTTTCTCTGGAAGCTAGGAAGGCGGCTCTCGAAGATGAAGTCTTCTACACCAGTCTTCCCTACTGGGAAAAATTACAGGAGCTTGAGTTCCTGTATAACTCTGGAGAGGCTACCACTCCCAGACTGGTGGAACAGTTGACAGAAGTGCGGGAACGCTTGAATATCGCTGTGTGGGTGGACGTCTTTAAAGATGGTCATATCCATCAACTGATGCTTCAAAAGGAACTGGAGATTCTCAATCGCATAGCTTCTTCGCACAGCTTTTGTAAGACATCTTCCTCAGCTCTATCAGTTTGGCTGAGAATGTGGATAGATGATGTAGAAGAAAAATATGACAATGTAATCCAAGCGAATATTTATCGTTGAAAGAAATATTTATTTTGGTGTAACTTGATGTTTCTTTTTCCTGCAAGTAATAAATTTCAATAATAGATGAACTGATGAACTGATGAAACACTAACTGATAGAAGATTAACTGACATCAGTTGAGATTCATTTAAATAAACAACTAACTGAAGAATCTGTAGGTTTTAAGAATATAAATCTCTTATAGTTTATTGAAGGGATAGCCGCGGCTATATAGTACAAGAGAGAGAAGGAAACCGAAATATAAACCTAGCATGAAACTAGGATCGCCTAACAACCAACTAGATAAGATGACAACTAATAGATCCAGAAACAAATGAATAATCAATAATAAAAACAGAAAATCCCTAATAATTCTAACAGAATCAGTAAATGACAGTAAAACTGAAAGATGAATTAAGAACCAAGACAACAATAACAACTGATTAGGATAAATCAATTAATCCAAGTATATTGCGAAAATGAGAAAACTTAGTCTCGCCCAATGGTTTGGTGAAGATATCAGCTGCTTGCTGCTCAGTTGAGACGTATTCCAGTCTGATGTTCTTCTTCAGGGTATGATCTCAGATGAAGTGATGTCTGACATCTATGTGCTTAGTCCTGGAGTGAAGAACTGGATTATAGGTAAAAGCAATTGTGCTTGTGTTGTCACAGAATATGGGAGATTCCTTTGCATCAACACCATAATCTTTCAGTTGTTGCTGAATCCAGAGCAGTTGAGCATAGCAGCATCCAGCAGCAAGATATTCTGCTTCAGTTGTGGAAGTTGCTATAGATGTTTGCTTCTTACTTGTAGTGACCCGTTCCAGAATCACCTACTAATCAAAAACTAAGCATGCAATTAACCTAATTAATTATAATCAGAGATAACAGCGGAAATATGGCCAACAACAATAGTTATACAACCCAATCGAAATCGAAGTCTAGACTAACTCAAAATGAAATATCCAATACAACCATATCGAATCAAACGGAAAACACTGAAAACTAAACCAACCAGCTACTCAACGTCCTCCTCCTGCTCCTCCTGAGCCATCCAACCTGAGGCCTGCCCCGTGGGAATGGGGTGTCCAAGAATAAACAAAACCGAGGACGTGAGCGATAAGAACGCCCAGTACTAAAGTATGAGTATACAAACCTATATGAAATGCACATGCTATGATATGATACCAGGGTAGTCAAGAAACAGGAATCACAAAGGATCTCAAAATGCTCAGTCTAGAGGCGCCAAGTGGATAGTGCCGCGCGGTCCAACCTCTGGGTCACTGCATCCACTACAAGACAGACGTGGACCTAAAATGTCCCGGACCACCGAAGCCCTCCCGACCCGTCGGCCACTGTGTACTCTCGGTGTCCATGCGTCCACAAGACAGGGCTGAGCGGCCCCAAGATATAGCTTATCTCGAAAGAGATACAGCTCAACAGTAAAGGCTATCTCGAAGGAGATACGGCTCAACATGATATGCAATATGCATCATAACTCGTGACATAATAGCATGCATCATATGACATATAACAATGCAGCAAATACTCATGCAACACATATATGAATGTATACTCAACCAGGATATCTCGGATAGTACTTTCGTACCTCTATCACAGCAAGCCTAGCCTTACGCAACACCGCTAATCAGGTCTAGCACAAGCCTACGCATCAAAAGCATACTCAATCAATACTACCATGCTCGACTAGCAAAACCAGTACTCCCTAGTACTACCAAAGGTTTAGGGTTTACCTTCGTCCGTCGACAGCCCTTTGATGTCGATTGCCTTGAAACTCAGGCGCCGCTACGCTACTACTCCTGGCAGCTCTTAGCTATCGCTCGACCAACAACTAACCCTAGAAACCTTCCAAACTCTCCAAAATGAGAGAAAACTCAAGAAATTGGCAAGTCAAAATGAGGAAATCCGAGCACTATTTATAGGCCATGTTCGGATCCTCCGAACAACACTTCGGAACGTCCGAACGCTACGTGTCCATTGGCTCTTGACAGCTCATGATCGGATCCTCCGATCATACACTTCGGACCGTCCGAACATGCATGGAAAATGACGTGTCGATCAACACTTGACACCTATGATCGGATTCACCGAACTACACTTCGGATCGTCCGAACTCTTCGGTGCTTCCGAACCCTCTTCGGTCCGTCCGATCATGACCATAGCCAAAATTACACCTTAAACCTTCTTAATCACCATTACTCCGTTAATTACCCAATTTGGAATTCGGGCTACTACATTCTCCCCCCCTTAAAAGATTTCGTCCTCGAAATCAGGCTTAGAGAATGAACAAAACGAAATAACAACATCATTAATACATCTCAATTGTTGTTGAATACAACTGATACTATGATTACAACTGAAAACACAACTTATACAAAGCACAACTCAAAAGAGCTCTGGATGCTCCGAACGCATACGACTCTCTAACTCCCAAGTGGCTTCTTCAGTGCCTCGACGCTGCCACTGCACTAAGACAAGAGGAATGATCTTATTCCGCAACACCTTATCTTTGCGATCTAGAATCTGAACTGGTCGCTCCACGTAAGACAAATCCGTATCAAGTTGAACTTCAGATGGATGTAAGATGTGCGACTCATCTGCTACATAACGTCTCAACAAGGATACGTGGAACACATCATGAATACTTGATAGGTACGGCGGCAACGCAAGTCTGTAAGCTAAATCTCCCACACATT
The DNA here is from genome assembly GCF_022965805.1 of Primulina eburnea. Lineage (NCBI taxonomy): Eukaryota > Viridiplantae > Streptophyta > Magnoliopsida > Lamiales > Gesneriaceae > Primulina > Primulina eburnea. Next base: position 16,464,173 of record NC_133112.1, on the reverse strand, counting down.
CCAGTATCTCGAATGGACCAATAAATCTCGGAGACAGCTTACCCTTGAGACCAAATCTCAAAATCCTGCGAAAAGGCGAAACTCGGAGAAACACCTTCTCACCTGGCTGAAAATGAAGAGGTCGACGCTTTGTGTTCGCATAACTAGCCTGTCGATCCTGAGCAGTCTTAATCCGCTTCTTGATTACTGCAACCTTATCTATAGCCTGCTGGACTAACTCCGGTCCCTCTACCTGTCGTTCCCCGACTTCATCCCAGAATAATGGAGTACGACAACGTCGCCCGTACAACGCCTCAAATGGTGCCATACCAATACTACGATGATAGCTGTTGTTGTACGCGAACTCAATCAAAGGCAAATGATCCTGCCAAGCGGGTCCGAAATCCATAACACAGGCTCGCAACATATCCTCAAGCGTACGGATAGTCCTCTCTGATTGACCGTCAGTCTCCGGATGATAAGCAGTACTCAGACTCAGTGTAGTACCCAAAGCTGACTGGAAACTACCCCAAAACCGTGAGGTAAAACGAGGATCTCTGTCACTAACAATACTGACAGGCACTCCATGCAAACGTACAATCTCCTGAATGTACAATCGAGCCATACGATCGAAAGTGAAGTCACGATTATACGGCAGAAAATGAGCAGACTTGGTGAGTCGATCCACCACTACCCAGATAGCATCGCTGTTCCTCGAAGATAATGGCAAGTGAGTAATGAAATCCATCGTAATATGCTCCCACTTCCATTCTGGAATAGGTAAGTTCAACAACAATTCTCCCGGTCGACGGTGCTCTGCCTTAACCTGCTGGCAAACTAGACACTTGGAGACAAACTGATACACGCTGCGCTTCATCCCTTTCCACCAAAACCGCATCCTCAAGTCTCTATACATCTTGTTGCTTCCTGGATGAACACTTAACTTGCTTCGATGCGCCTGAGACAATATCTCGTCCCTCAAAGTGTCATCCTCTGGTACTACAACCCGATTAGATAAGCACAGAAGACCATTGGACTGATAATGGAAATGGCTATCACCACCAACTAACCGAGCTAATCTCTGAGTCTTGAGATCAGACATCTGAGCTTCTCGAATCCGAGTGAACAAATTGGGCTCAGATAAAATGGTAGCAACACGAATGCTCTCCTTACCTTTCCGATGCTTGAAGTTAAACCCCAACGAGCAACTATCCTGGATGGCACTAGTCATAGCACAAATCTGAAGTGCAGAGGCTCTCACCTTGCGACTAAGCGCATCAGCTGTGAGATTCGCAGAACCTGGATGGTACTTGATCTCGCAATCATAATCCTTCAGCAAATCCATCCAACGACGTTGCCTCATGTTCAACTCAGCCTGAGTGAACAGATATTTCAGACTCTTATGATCAGTAAAGATTTCAAACTGAACACCGTACAAATAATGACGCCAAATCTTCAGCGCAAACACAATAGCTGCCAATTCCAGATCATGAGTGGGATACTTCTCCTCGTGAGATTTCAGCTGTCTGGAAGCATAAGCAATCACATGACCGTTTTGCGTCAACACACACCCTAAGCCTTGAGTGGAGGCATCGGTGTAAACACTGAAACCATCAGATCCTGACGGTAACGCCAAAACAGGTGCGGAAGTCAGAAGTCGACGAAGCTCTCTGAAACTATCTTCGCACTCGGATGACCACTCAAATGGAACATCCCTCCGAGTAAGTTGCGTCAATGGTCTGGCTATCTGAGAGAAATTCACGATGAAGCGACGATAATACCCTGCCAGACCTAGAAAACTACGGATCTCAGCCACCGTCGTCGGACGTGACCAATTCAGCACTGCTTCAATCTTGCTGGGATCCACAGAAACTCCTTCCTTGGAAATCACGTGACCAAGGAATACCACACGATCAATCCAGAACTCGCACTTACTCAGCTTAGCATACAATTGCTTCTCGCGAAGAATCTTCAACACAATCCTCAAGTGTTGGGCATGCTCTTCCACACTGTGGGAAAAGATCAAGATATCGTCAATGAAAACCACCACAAACTGATCCAGAAAATCTCGGAAGACTCGGTTCATCAGATCCATGAACACCGCTGGCGCATTCGTCAATCCGAATGGCATAACTAGAAACTCGTAATGCCCATAACGAGTACGAAATGCAGTCTTGGAAATATCATCATCTCTGACTCTCATCTGATGATACCCCGATCGCAAGTCGATCTTGGAGTAAACAGAAGTACCCTGAAGCTGATCGAACAAGTCATCAATACGGGGTAAAGGGTACTTGTTTTTGATCGTCACCCGATTCAGCTGGCGATAATCAATGCACAACCGCATCGATCCATCCTTCTTCTTGACAAACAAGACTGGAGCTCCCCAAGGCGAAACACTCGGGCGAATATAACCCTTATCAAGAAGATCCTGCAATTGCTGCTTCAGCTCTCTCATCTCTGACGGAGCAAGACGATAGGGAGCACGAGAAATCGGTGCAGTCCCTGGCATTAAATCTATGCCAAATTCCACCTCTCTAACCGGAGGAAAACCAGGAATCTCATCTGGGAAAACATCAGGAAATTCACAAACCACTGGAATATCCTCTAGACCAACACTACCTGTGGATGAATCAATCGCATAGATGAGGTAGCCTTCCCCGCCCGACTCTAAAGCACGACAGGCTTTCAGAGCAGATACCACTGGCATCGGAGGTCGCGCTCCCTCACCATAGAAAAACCAACTAGAGCTTTCAGTCGTACGAAACTGAACAAGCTTCTGGTAACAATCCACAGTAGCTCGGTAGGTAGTCAATAAGTCTATACCCAAGATACAATCAAAATCTTCCATCTCTAGGATCATAAGATTCGCAGTCAACTCGTTACCCTCAAAATTTAAGGGACAACCCATCACTAGACGCTTCGCTAACACCGAATGACCCATCGGGGTAGAAACAGAAAGAATGACGTCTAGAGAAACATAGGGTAACCTATGACGCTTAACAAATCGTGCAGAAATGAAGGAATGAGAGGCTCCTGTATCAATAAGAACAAAAGCAGGAATACCGCATAAATGAAAAGTACCTGCTATGACTCTCTCCGTCTCATCTGCAGCCTGATCCTGGTTCAGCGCAAAAACCTGACCCTGGGCACGAGGTCGAAGATTCGAACTACCCACTGCCTGACCCTGCCTCCTCTGCTGAACAGTCGTCTGAGATCCAGAACCGGATCCTGCTCCACCTCGCAACTGAGGACAATTCTTCTTAATATGCCCCATCTCTCCGCACTGATAACAAGCTCCTGCGGCTACTCGGCATTGCTCCGATGGATGGTTCTTCCCACAATGCGCACAAGACTCCTTCTTCTTACCAAAGCGGAAAACACCACTAGATCGAGATCCAGATCCAGAAGAAGATGAACCAGATTTCTTGAATGACTGAGATCGAGGCCTCAAAGTACTCGGAGGTCTAGAAGAAGAAAGAATAGCCCTACCACGCTGGAGACTGATCTCTGCCTGGCGACACCGGTTCACTAACCCATCATAAGAAGTAGGATTATCACAGACAGTGACTCGATCAAAGATCTCCTGATTAAGGCCCTGGAGGAAATGATCATACTTGGCCTCAGAACTGCCACTGATATGAGGAGCGAAGGGTAACAACTCAAAGAATTTCTGCTGATACTCATCAACAGACATACTCCCCTGCTTAAGGTTCAGGAGCTCAATCGTCTTGGCTTGGCGAAGGGCTGGAGGAAAGTACAGCTGCATGAAAGCTGCACGGAAATCGACCCAAGTCACCCTACCTTGGGACTGGACTATCGGCGCAGAAGTTGATCGCCACCACTTGCGCGCACGGCCCTCGAGAAGAAAGCTAAGGGTCTCTATCTTCTGCTCCTCGGTGCACTGAAATGCACGGAAACAACTCTCCATGCGCTCTAACCAGTCCTCAGCATCATCGGGAGTCTCACCACCAACTAAAGGCTTAGGCCCCATCTGAATAAAACGATGCAAATCAAAACGCCTAGGACCGTCCCGACGATGACGATGTTCACGGTAACGCCTACGATCGTCCTGATCACCCCATCGACCTACACTCCCCTGACTACTCCCGTCATCAAAATGGTCAGCCATCGCTACAAGATAGAATAGGGAAAATGGTAAAATGGTCAACGGAAATCCCAAAACAGAATCTATATCCCAAAATCATACGCATGCTCTGATACCATAAATGTAGTGACCCGTTCCAGAATCACCTACTAATCAAAAACTAAGCATGCAATTAACCTAATTAATTATAATCAGAGATAACAGCGGAAATATGGCCAACAACAATAGTTATACAACCCAATCGAAATCGAAGTCTAGACTAACTCAAAATGAAATATCCAGTACAACCATATCGAATCAAATGGAAAACACTGAAAACTAAACCAACCAGCTACTCAACGTCCTCCTCCTGCTCCTCCTGAGCCATCCAACCTGAGGCCTGCCCCGTGGGAATGGGGTGTCCAAGAATAAACAAAACCGAGGACGTGAGCGATAAGAACGCCCAGTACTAAAGTATGAGTATACAAACCTATATGAAATGCACATGCTATGATATGATACCAGGGTAGTCAAGAAACAGGAATCACAAAGGATCTCAAAATGCTCAGTCTAGAGGCGCCAAGTGGATAGTGCCGCGCGGTCCAACCTCTGGGTCACTGCATCCACTACAAGACAGACGTGGACCTAAAATGTCCCGGACCACCGAAGCCCTCCCGACCCGTCGGCCACTGTGTACTCTCGGTGTCCATGCGTCCACAAGACAGGGCTGAGCGGCCCCAAGATATAGCTTATCTCGAAAGAGATACAGCTCAACAGTAAAGGCTATCTCGAAGGAGATACGGCTCAACATGATATGCAATATGCATCATAACTCGTGACATAATAGCATGCATCATATGACATATAACAATGCAGCAAATACTCATGCAACACATATATGAATGTATACTCAACCAGGATATCTCGGATAGTACTTTCGTACCTCTATCACAGCAAGCCTAGCCTTACGCAACACCGCTAATCAGGTCTAGCACAAGCCTACGCATCAAAAGCATACTCAATCAATACTACCATGCTCGACTAGCAAAACCAGTACTCCCTAGTACTACCAAAGGTTTAGGGTTTACCTTCGTCCGTCGACAGCCCTTTGATGTCGATTGCCTTGAAACTCAGGCGCCGCTACGCTACTACTCCTGGCAGCTCTTAGCTATCGCTCGACCAACAACTAACCCTAGAAACCTTCCAAACTCTCCAAAATGAGAGAAAACTCAAGAAATTGGCAAGTCAAAATGAGGAAATCCGAGCACTATTTATAGGCCATGTTCGGATCCTCCGAACAACACTTCGGAACGTCCGAACGCTACGTGTCCATTGGCTCTTGACAGCTCATGATCGGATCCTCCGATCATACACTTCGGACCGTCCGAACATGCATGGAAAATGACGTGTCGATCAACACTTGACACCTATGATCGGATTCACCGAACTACACTTCGGATCGTCCGAACTCTTCGGTGCTTCCGAACCCTCTTCGGTCCGTCCGATCATGACCATAGCCAAAATTACACCTTAAACCTTCTTAATCACCATTACTCCGTTAATTACCCAATTTGGAATTCGGGCTACTACATTCTCCCCCCCTTAAAAGATTTCGTCCTCGAAATCAGGCTTAGAGAATGAACAAAACGAAATAACAACATCATTAATACATCTCAATTGTTGTTGAATACAACTGATACTATGATTACAACTGAAAACACAAACTTATACAAAGCACAACTCAAAAGAGCTCTGGATGCTCCGAACGCATACGACTCTCTAACTCCCAAGTGGCTTCTTCAGTGCCTCGACGCTGCCACTGCACTAAGACAAGAGGAATGATCTTATTCCGCAACACCTTATCTTTGCGATCTAGAATCTGAACTGGTCGCTCCACGTAAGACAAATCCGTATCAAGTTGAACTTCAGATGGATGTAAGATGTGCGACTCATCTGCTACATAACGTCTCAACAAGGATACGTGGAACACATCATGAATACTTGATAGGTACGGCGGCAACGCAAGTCTGTAAGCTAAATCTCCCACACATTCCAGTATCTCGAATGGACCAATAAATCTCGGAGACAGCTTACCCTTGAGACCAAATCTCAAAATCCTGCGAAAAGGCGAAACTCGGAGAAACACCTTCTCACCTGGCTGAAAATGAAGAGGTCGACGCTTTGTGTTCGCATAACTAGCCTGTCGATCCTGAGCAGTCTTAATCCGCTTCTTGATTACTGCAACCTTATCTATAGCCTGCTGGACTAACTCCGGTCCCTCTACCTGTCGTTCCCCGACTTCATCCCAGAATAATGGAGTACGACAACGTCGCCCGTACAACGCCTCAAATGGTGCCATACCAATACTACGATGATAGCTGTTGTTGTACGCGAACTCAATCAAAGGCAAATGATCCTGCCAAGCGGGTCCGAAATCCATAACACAGGCTCGCAACATATCCTCAAGCGTACGGATAGTCCTCTCTGATTGACCGTCAGTCTCCGGATGATAAGCAGTACTCAGACTCAGTGTAGTACCCAAAGCTGACTGGAAACTACCCCAAAACCGTGAGGTAAAACGAGGATCTCTGTCACTAACAATACTGACAGGCACTCCATGCAAACGTACAATCTCCTGAATGTACAATCGAGCCATACGATCGAAAGTGAAATCACGATTATACGGCAGAAAATGAGCAGACTTGGTGAGTCGATCCACCACTACCCAGATAGCATCGCTGTTCCTCGAAGATAATGGCAAGTGAGTAATGAAATCCATCGTAATATGCTCCCACTTCCATTCTGGAATAGGTAAGTTCAACAACAATCCTCCCGGTCGACGGTGCTCTGCCTTAACCTGCTGGCAAACTAGACACTTGGAGACAAACTGATACACGCTGCGCTTCATCCCTTTCCACCAAAACCGCATCCTCAAGTCTCTATACATCTTGTTGCTTCCTGGATGAACACTTAACTTGCTTCGATGCGCCTGAGACAATATCTCGTCCCTCAAAGTGTCATCCTCTGGTACTACAACCCGATTAGATAAGCACAGAAGACCATTGGACTGATAATGGAAATTGCTATCACCACCAACTAACCGAGCTAATCTCTGAGTCTTGAGATCAGACATCTGAGCTTCTCGAATCCGAGTGAACAAATTGGGCTCAGATAAAATGGTAGCAACACGAATGCTCTCCATACCTTTCCGATGCTTGAAGTTAAACCCCAACGAGCAACTATCCTGGATGGCACTAGTCATAGCACAAGTCTGAAGTGCAGAGGCTCTCACCTTGCGACTAAGCGCATCAGCTGTGAGATTCGCAGAACCTGGATGGTACTTGATCTCGCAATCATAATCCTTCAGCAAATCCATCCAACGACGTTGCCTCATGTTCAACTCAGCCTGAGTGAACAGATATTTCAGACTCTTATGATCAGTAAAGATTTCAAACTGAACACCGTACAAATAATGACGCCAAATCTTCAGCGCAAACACAATAGCTGCCAATTCCAGATCATGAGTGGGATACTTCTCCTCGTGAGATTTCAGCTGTCTGGAAGCATAAGCAATCACATGACCGTTTTGCGTCAACACACACCCTAAGCCTTGAGTGGAGGCATCGGTGTAAACACTGAAACCATCAGATCCTGACGGTAACGCCAAAACAGGTGCGGAAGTCAGAAGTCGACGAAGCTCTCTGAAACTATCTTCGCACTCGGATGACCACTCAAATGGAACATCCCTCCGAGTAAGTTGCGTCAATGGTCTGGCTATCTGAGAGAAATTCACGATGAAGCGACGATAATACCCTGCCAGACCTAGAAAACTACGGATCTCAGCCACCGTCGTCGGACGTGACCAATTCAGCACTGCTTCAATCTTGCTGGGATCCACAGAAACTCCTTCCTTGGAAATCACATGACCAAGGAATACCACACGATCAATCCAGAACTCGCACTTACTCAGCTTAGCATACAATTGCTTCTCGCGAAGAATCTTCAACACAATCCTCAAGTGTTGGGCATGCTCTTCCACACTGTGGGAATAGATCAAGATATCGTCAATGAAAACCACCACAAACTGATCCAGAAAATCTCGGAAGACTCGGTTCATCAGATCCATGAACACCGCTGGCGCATTCGTCAATCCGAATGGCATAACTAGAAACTCGTAATGCCCATAACGAGTACGAAATGCAGTCTTGGAAATATCATCATCTCTGACTCTCATCTGATGATAACCCGATCGCAAGTCGATCTTGGAGTAAACAGAAGTACCCTGAAGCTGATCGAACAAGTCATCAATACGGGGTAAAGGGTACTTGTTTTTGATCGTCACCCGATTCAGCTGGCGATAATCAATGCACAACCGCATCGATCCATCCTTCTTCTTGACAAACAAGACTGGAGCTCCCCAAGGCGAAACACTCGGGCGAATATAACCCTTATCAAGAAGATCCTGCAATTGCTGCTTCAGCTCTCTCATCTCTGACGGAGCAAGACGATAGGGGGCACGAGAAATCGGTGCAGTCCCTGGCATTAAATCTATGCCAAATTCCACCTCTCTAACCGGAGGAAAACCAGGAATCTCATCTGGGAAAACATCAGGAAATTCACAAACCACTGGAATATCCTCTAGACCAACACTACCTGTGGATGAATCAATCGCATAGATGAGGTAGCCTTCCCCGCCCGACTCTAAAGCACGACAGGCTTTCAGAGCAGATACCACTGGCATCGGAGGTCGCGCTCCCTCACCATAGAAAAACCAACTAGAGCTTTCAGTCGTACGAAACTGAACAAGCTTCTGGTAACAATCCACAGTAGCTCGGTAGGTAGTCAATAAGTCTATACCCAAGATACAATCAAAATCTTCCATCTCTAGGATCATAAGATTCGCAGTCAACTCGTTACCCTCAAAATCTAAGGGACAACCCATCACTAGACGCTTCGCTAACACCGAATGACCCATCGGGGTAGAAACAGAAAGAATGACGTCTAGAGAAACATAGGGTAACCTATGACGCTTAACAAATCGTGCAGAAATGAAGGAATGAGAGGCTCCTGTATCAATAAGAACAAAAGCAGGAATACCGCATAAATGAAAAGTACCTGCTATGACTCTCTCCGTCTCATCTGCAGCCTGATCCTGGTTCAGCGCAAAAACCTGACCTTGGGCACGAGGTCGAAGATTCGAACTACCCACTGCCTGACCCTGCCTCCTCTGCTGAACAGTCGTCTGAGATCCAGAACCGGATCCTGCTCCACCTCGCAACTGAGGACAATTCTTCTTAATATGCCCCATCTCTCCGCACTGATAACAAGCTCCTGCGGCTACTCGGCATTGCTCCGATGGATGGTTCTTCCCACAATGCGCACAAGACTCCTTCTTCTTACCAAAGCGGAAAACACCACTAGATCGAGATCCAGATCCAGAAGAAGATGAACCAGATTTCTTGAATGACTGAGATCGAGGCCTCAAAGTACTCGGAGGTCTAGAAGAAGAAAGAATAGCCCTACCACGCTGGAGACTGATCTCTGCCTGGCGACACCGGTTCACTAACCCATCATAAGAAGTAGGATTATCACAGACAGTGACTCGATCAAAGATCTCCTGATTAAGGCCCTGGAGGAAATGATCATACTTGGCCTCAGAACTGCCACTGATATGAGGAGCGAAGGGTAACAACTCAAAGAATTTCTGCTGATACTCATCAACAGACATACTCCCCTGCTTAAGGTTCAGGAGCTCAATCGTCTTGGCTTGGCGAAGGGCTGGAGGAAAGTACAGCTGCATGAAAGCTGCACGGAAATCGACCCAAGTCACCCTACCTTGGGACTGGACTATCGGCGCAGAAGTTGATCGCCACCACTTGCGCGCACGGCCCTCGAGAAGAAAGCTAAGGGTCTCTATCTTCTGCTCCTCGGTGCACTGAAATGCACGGAAACAACTCTCCATGCGCTCTAACCAGTCCTCAGCATCATCGGGAGTCTCACCACCAACTAAAGGCTTAGGCCCCATCTGAATAAAACGATGCAAATCAAAACGCCTAGGACCGTCCCGACGATGACGATGTTCACGGTAACGCCTACGATCGTCCTGATCACCCCATCGACCTACACTCCCCTGACTACTCCCGTCATCAAAATGGTCAGCCATCGCTACAAGATAGAATAGGGAAAATGGTAAAATGGTCAACGGAAGTCCCAAAACAGAATCTATATCCCAAAATCATACGCATGCTCTGATACCATAAATGTAGTGACCCGTTCCAGAATCACCTACTAATCAAAAACTAAGCATGCAATTAACCTAATTAATTATAATCAGAGATAACAGCGGAAATATGGCCAACAACAATAGTTATACAACCCAATCGAAATCGAAGTCTAGACTAACTCAAAATGAAATATCCAATACAACCATATCGAATCAAACGGAAAACACTGAAAACTAAACCAACCAGCTACTCAACGTCCTCCTCCTGCTCCTCCTGAGCCATCCAACCTGAGGCCTGCCCCGTGGGAATGGGGTGTCCAAGAATAAACAAAACCGAGGACGTGAGCGATAAGAACGCCCAGTACTAAAGTATGAGTATACAAACCTATATGAAATGCACATGCTATGATATGATACCAGGGTAGTCAAGAAACAGGAATCACAAAGGATCTCAAAATGCTCAGTCTAGAGGCGCCAAGTGGATAGTGCCGCGCGGTCCAACCTCTGGGTCACTGCATCCACTACAAGACAGACGTGGACCTAAAATGTCCCGGACCACCGAAGCCCTCCCGACCCGTCGGCCACTGTGTACTCTCGGTGTCCATGCGTCCACAAGACAGGGCTGAGCGGCCCCAAGATATAGCTTATCTCGAAAGAGATACAGCTCAACAGTAAAGGCTATCTCGAAGGAGATACGGCTCAACATGATATGCAATATGCATCATAACTCGTGACATAATAGCATGCATCATATGACATATAACAATGCAGCAAATACTCATGCAACACATATATGAATGTATACTCAACCAGGATATCTCGGATAGTACTTTCGTACCTCTATCACAGCAAGCCTAGCCTTACGCAACACCGCTAATCAGGTCTAGCACAAGCCTACGCATCAAAAGCATACTCAATCAATACTACCATGCTCGACTAGCAAAACCAGTACTCCCTAGTACTACCAAAGGTTTAGGGTTTACCTTCGTCCGTCGACAGCCCTTTGATGTCGATTGCCTTGAAACTCAGGCGCCGCTACGCTACTACTCCTGGCAGCTCTTAGCTATCGCTCGACCAACAACTAACCCTAGAAACCTTCCAAACTCTCCAAAATGAGAGAAAACTCAAGAAATTGGCAAGTCAAAATGAGGAAATCCGAGCACTATTTATAGGCCATGTTCGGATCCTCCGAACAACACTTCGGAACGTCCGAACGCTACGTGTCCATTGGCTCTTGACAGCTCATGATCGGATCCTCCGATCATACACTTCGGACCGTCCGAACATGCATGGAAAATGACGTGTCGATCAACACTTGACACCTATGATCGGATTCACCGAACTACACTTCGGATCGTCCGAACTCTTCGGTGCATCCGAACCCTCTTCGGTCCGTCCGATCATGACCATAGCCAAAATTACACCTTAAACCTTCTTAATCACCATTACTCCGTTAATTACCCAATTTGGAATTCGGGCTACTACATTACTGAACCAAGAGATTAGTCTATCTCCTAGAAACTGACATGATCCACTTGTACTTTTTCCATCAAGCTTGCATCCTGCATAATCTGCATCTGAATATCCAACTAAATTGAAAGATGAATCTTTAGAATACCATAACCCAACATTTTATGTGCCCTTAAGATATTTCAAAATATGCTTCGCAGCTGTAAAATGTGATTGCATAGGATTTGCTTGAAATCTAGCACATATGCATACAACAAATACAATATCAGGACGACTAGCAGTTAGGTACAATAATGAACCTATAAAACCTCTGTAAAGTGTCGTCTCAACTGATATTCCCCCTTGTCCAGTGTCTAATTTAACTGATGAGCTCATGGGAGTGCTTGCAGCTGAATATGATTCCATGCCAAATTTCTTCAGCAATTCCTTAGTGTATTTGGTTTGACTGATAAAAGTTCCTGAATCCAGTTGCTTCACTTGTAAACCAAGGAAGAATGTCAGTTCACCCATCATGCTCATTTCGAACTTATCCTGCATTAACTTAGCAAACTTCTCGCATAATTTGGGTTAGTTGACCCAAAAATAATTTCATCAACATAAATTTGAACGAGTAGGATATGATCATTCTTGGAGAATTTGAACAAGGTCTTATCAACTGATCCAACCAAGAAATCGTGATTAGTTAGAAATTTTGAAAGAGTTTCGTACCAAGCTCTTGGAGCTTGTTTAAGACCATATAAGGCTTTGTTCAAATGGTAGACATGATCAGGAAGGTGATGATTGATAAAACCTAGAGGTTGTTCAACGTAGACTTCTTCCTGCAACTGGACATTCAGAAATGCACTTTTTACATCCATTTGATAGACTTTGAAGTTTTTGAATGAAGCATAGGCGAGGAATATTCTGATTTCCTCCAGTCTTGCAACTGGTGCATAAGTCTCATCATAATCAATTCCTTCTTCCTGCCTATAGCCTTGTGCTACTAGCCTAGCTTTGTTACGCACAACTGAATCATCTTCATTCAGTTTGTTCCTGTACACCCATTTTGTACCTGTAACAGTTTTTGAAATTGGTCTTGGAACTAAGTTCCAGACATTGTTATGGACAAATTGATTTAACTCCTCTTGCATTGCATTTATCCAATTAGGATCAACAAGAGCTTCATCGGTTTTCTTTGTTTCCAATTGAGATACAAAGGCTGAATGAATAAATAGATTGAGCATCTGATTTCTGGTTCTTATTGGATCAGATGGATTACCTATTACCAGTTTTGGAGGATGTGATTTCTTCCATCTGAGTTCATCATTTATTGCTTCTGAGTCAGCAACTACTTCTGTGGGCAACTGAACGTTTTCAGTTTCAGTTGGAGCAGTTTCAGTTGGTAACTGAATGTCATTTGGTTGCTCTATTAACTGATCATTAGGGACAACTTCTGGTTCTTCTAGTTGATCTAATACTTCCGATTCAGGTGTTTGGAGGTTGCTTTGATTGATATGGATATCTTATTCATCATCATCATCCAAGCTTATATCTGTAAATATATCAGCTAGCTCAACTGTATCAGTTGGCTTAATAGTTAGTGCAGATTCATCAAACACAACATGAATAGATTCCTCAACGTTCAAAGTGTTTTTGTTGAAGAATCTATAAGCTTTACTCACTGAAGAATAACCAAGAAATATTCGCTCTGCAGATTTAGCATCAAAGGATTTTAAATGAGTTTTACCATTGACAAGTATAAAACATCTGCAGCCAAATATTTTGAAGTAGGAAACCACACTTTTTCTTCCATGCCAGATCTCATAAGGTGTTTTCATATGATTCTTATTAATCATTGATCTGTTTTGAGTGTAACACGCACTGTTCACTGCCTCTGCCCAAAACCATTGAGAGATACTGGAATCAGCAAGCATCGTTCTAGCAGCCTCTTTGAGGGTCCGATTTCTCCTTTCAGCTACACCATTTTGCTGAGATGTTCTAGCTGCTGAGAGCTCATGATTGATTCTGGTATTCTCTAAATAATTTGAAAGAATTTGATTGAAAAATTCAGCTCCTGGATCGGATCTGATTCTGTCAATTCCAACTGATTTTTCATTTAATAATCTTTTGAAAAACTTAATCAGTTGAGCAGCAGTTTGGTCTTTGGATTTTAGAAATATGACCCAAGTGAATCTTGAAAAGTCATCTACAAACACCAATGTGTATTTCATTCCCCCTAAGCTCATGACTGGTATTGGATCAAATAGATCCATATGTAACAGCTCTAAGCATCGGGAAGAAGATTTACGACCCTTGTTCTTAAAAGAAGATTTGATTTGCTTACCAAACTGACATGCTGAGCAAATTTTGTCTTTGATAAAATCCATTTTGGGCAATCCAGTAACAAGATCGTGGTTACTCAAATAAGCAATAGATTTGAAATTCAGGTGGTTTAACCTCTTATGCCACAACCAGTTTCTAGAAGATTTTGAAGCAATAAAACATACTGGTGCATAAGGTTGATCATTCAAGCTGACTTTATAAGTGTTTCCACACCTTTTGCCATTTAGGATGATCTCTTCAGTTGAGCTTTTGACTGAACAAGAATGTTTGTCAAACTGAACTGAGAATCCATTATCGCATAACTGACTGATGCAAATCAGATTATATTTGAGATTCTCAAATAATACGTCATTTATGGTGAAGTTACCATGGATAAGCTTACCCTTACCCACAGTTTTACCTTCAGAATTATATCCAAAACTGAGGTTAGGTCCAGTGTACTTAACCAGTTGAGATAATAATTTTGAATCTCCTGTCATGTGGCGTGAACATCCACTATCCAAGTACCATATAGATTGTTTGTACCTGTTACCTGCAATCATACACAAGATAAGATTCTGGTACCCCTTTTTTCTCTTTGTGTGAAGGCCCGAAAATACTTGCTTGAAAATTTGCGGAAAATTAAAAATTTTTCTTTTTAAAAGAACTTCACTGACCTCATTCATAAAATCGCTGATGAATCAAGTCTGATGTTTAAAAGTAAAGCAGCAGAAGGAAATAATTATTTGCCAACAATAACAAATTTAAAAAAAATGTTCAATAACTGATAAAATGTTTGCGGAATAAAATAACACTGCTGCACTGAGGTCCTCGGGTGCCACTACTGCCGACCCAAGCTAGCTCACTGGTCCCCGCCCTCGGCCCTGACCTCATCAGTACCTACAACAATCAAGTCTAGTGAGCCTAAAGACTCAGCATGCATATATCGCAGGTAACGAGTAAAATCTGAGTAAAAATATGCATGGGGTAAAATATCATGTCATGAGGCATACTGAAAATAATCTGTAATCATGCTGAAAATAAACTGATCTGAGCAATTATAATACGTGCATAACTGAACTGATAATCACAGTAAAAATATTTGCTCCTTGGAGCCTGTACTGAAATAACTGATAAAATTTTCTGTTGAGATTATGTTTTACGCCTGTGGCCACTGCACTAAGCTGAACTGATCGGTAACTGACTACCGGGGAGCCTGGAACTGAGCTGGCTGTCACTGAAGACCCGATGGTACCATCCTGAACTGATCGGTCACTGGCGACCGGGTGGTACCAACCTGAACTGAGCGGTCACTGGCGACCCTATAAATAATATCACTCCCACATAGTGAATGAACCACAAGCCATATCGCATAAATCTCAAAAATAATCATTTTCTGTTTTATGCACGTAATATAATTAAATCGCATACTGAAATATCTTGTATCAAAATCATGTACTTGCGATATTTAAAAATATCTATATGGCTTGATTGAAGAGTGAAAGAAGATATAAACATGCCTTGGTTTGTTTTGATAGAAAACAAACGAAATAACGACGCGGCGCGGCGGAGACTGAGTGCTCTTCACTTTCTCACTTAATTCCTTTAAATTAAGCATGCACCATAATTATTAAATAGCATAAAAATCGTAAACGTGATGCATGAGCATTTAAAAATATTAAGATTCGTGCTCAGGGCGCTGCTAGGACTAAAATCTCACTTTGGGTGGATAATTATCATTTTGCCCCTGGAAACCCGAAAATTTCAATTTTACCCCTGGACCTCTAAAATTGACCCGAAGCTTACCGAACTCCTTAAAATATCCAAAAACATTTTTATAAGTATTCCTACTCGTAAACTCGAGCCCGTATCATAACTTATCTAATTCGTTTTAAAACTTGGATTAGGGTCCCGGTTTAAACCCGAATTGACTCAAAATTTAACCCAATATTTTCCAACTTTTGACCATATCTTAAAATCACTAAAATGACCCTAAAACTATACCACCCACCCCAAGACACTCGGCTAAAAAAAATCCTTCACCACTAAAAACTCTCGGTCCTCTCACATATCACCACCTCGTGCACCCCTTTCCCTCACAAACTCACACCTCACGCTAATCCTTCGTTCCAGCCTTTAACCACTCGTATCTAGACTACCCTAGGAATCTCCTGAACCCAAAGAATTCACGTTACTCTCCCATGCAAAGAGCACATGTCACACGATCGTCTTTTCCCTCACACGCTCAACCTTGGCTTCCTCTCCTACTCCTCACTCGACCGACTCACCATAACCACGATTTAAATCTCCAAACTCTCCCTTACTCGGTGATGACAACCCCTCCACATGGCATGACAGCAACCCCCTTGAAATATTTTAAACAACAACGTGAGTGGGATGAGAAAAACATGCACAAATTTGAACAACTAGGATACAACTTCTCGCTACTGTATTGGATCTAGAGATATCATACACAAATGTATACACCACCGTAATACTGAACATGAATGATGCACAAAAGAGATATGAGGCGTGCCTGATAATTATTTTTGGAACCACCAATCGAGGAGCACACAAGACCGAAGGAGGAATTCTTGCTTGAAGGGAAAAATGGGGTCACCGAAAAATCCTTGCTGCAGCAACTCACATGAAGGCTGGTGAGTGGAGGGGGGTTGGCGGCTGAGTAGTGTGATTAGGTTTTGTGGGGAGCTTAGAGCAACAATTAGGTGCTAATTATATAGTTTAAGATTAGACAAATGGGCCCTAATTCATATTTAAAAGTTTAAAAAAATATAATTAAACCCAATAAGCATAACAGTAGGCCCATTAAATCCAAACACACTCCCGAAAAATATTTCGTGTTGAAAAGATTTTGAAAATATTAGCCAAACCATTAAAAAATCCCCCGATTAGATATAATTATCGTACCGCTAAAAATTAAAATCCTGTGGGTCAAAATATCCAAAAATCCTATTTTAGAAAAATACACTTAAAATGCTCTAAATTAATTTATAAAAATTAATCGTGAAATAAAATAATTTTCCTGAAATTCCCCGGTCTCCGATCCTCGATCGAACGTGAAATGCAACTTAAAAATCTTAATGCACGAACTTTTGAAATGTAATGAAATGAACATGCTATAGTACCACTTCTTAAATAAGTCTTTATTAATTTATCTCAATACTCCATCTCCAGTCCGGCCTCACTTATATACTGAAAAGATGACAATTAACTACTGCGTAAAATAAATAAATTCAAAGAAAAGAATTTAAATACTCAAGCAATTAAATTACTAGGAATTATGCATGGCTTAAACGCAGTCCAAATTACGGGTTCTACAATCCTTCCCCCCTTAAAATAAATTTCGTCCTCGAAACTAAAACTCACCAAATAATTCGGGATACCGACTCCTCATCTCTGGCTCAGACTCCCATGTAGCTTCCTCTTCTGAATGGTTGAGCCATTTGACTTTGACTCGCTGTACCAATTGTTACGAAGCTTCTTTTCCTGTCTGTCTAAGATCTGCACTGGTCTCTCCTCATAAGACAGGTTTGGAGTAAGCTGCAACGGCTCGAAGTTCAGAACATGCGAGGGATTTGCCATATACTTCCTCAGCATAGAGACGTGGAACACATTGTGTACTCCGGCCAGATTCGGCGGAAGAGCAACACGATAAGCTAGCGTCCCAACTCTGTCGAGGATCTCAAATGGTCCAATGAATCTCGGACTGAGCTTCCCTTTCTTCCCAAATCGCATGACACCCTTCATAGGTGCCACTTTCACGAAGACATGATCGCCCACTGCAAACTCTAAGTCTCTCCTCCGCTGATCGGCATAACTCTTCTGTCGGCTCTGAGCAGTCCTCATCCTATCACGGATCTTGACTACTACATCTGCTGCCTGCTGAACAATCTCTGGACCCAACTCTGCTCTCTCTCCTACTTCATCCCAATGAACAGGAGATCTGCACTTGCGACCATACAGTGCTTCATATGGAGCCATACCTATAGACGACTGGAAACTGTTGTTATAGGTGAACTCTACCAATGGTAAGTTCGACTCCCAACTCCCTGAGAAATCAATGACGCAAGCGCGAAGAAGATCCTCCAAAATCTGAATAACTCGCTCCGACTGTCCATCTGTCTGCGGATGGAAAGCTGTGCTAAACAGCAGCTTCGTACCCAAAGTCGAATGCAAGCTCTTCCAAAATGAGGAAGTGAATCTGGGATCTCTGTCGGATACGATCGAAACTGGAATACCATGAAGTCGGACTATCTCCTGGTTATACAACTCTGCATACTGAATCATGGTGAATGTCATCTTAATAGGTAAGAAGTGCGCTGATTTGGTAAGACGATCTACAATCACCCAAATGGCATTCGATCCTCTGGCTGATCTCGGCAAACCGGTCACAAAATCCATGGTGACGTTCTCCCACTTCCACTCAGGAATAGGAAGAGGCTTGAGCAAACCTGCTGGTCTCTGATGCTCGGCCTTCACCAACTGGCAAGTCAGGCACTCGGATACAAAACGCCTGATGTCCTTCTTCATCCCTGGCCACCAATACAATAGCTGCAGATCTTTGTACATCTTTGTACTCCCAGGGTGAATGGAGTACGGGGACGTATGGGCCTCCGATAAGATGTCTGCTCGGATAGAATCACTGCTAGGAACCCACATCCTGTCTCGGTATCGCAC
Source organism: Primulina eburnea (assembly GCF_022965805.1). Classification (NCBI taxonomy): domain Eukaryota; kingdom Viridiplantae; phylum Streptophyta; class Magnoliopsida; order Lamiales; family Gesneriaceae; genus Primulina; species Primulina eburnea. Next base: position 16,445,415 of record NC_133112.1, on the reverse strand, counting down.
TATACCGTCGCTGACTGAATACAAGACACTGCCCTTGGCGTCATCTCTCTGCTTCCACTGAGTCAACTGCTCATCTGCTGCCTGACCACTGCGACTACGGTCTAGAAGGGAGGACTGAATAGTCAAGGTAGATAGACGGGGAACTCTACCTCGAGGATAAGTCTCTAGACCAAACCTCTGCATCTCAGTCTGAAGAGGTCTCTGAATCGTCAAGTGAGCCATCACTGCGATTTTCCTGCTCAATGCATCCGCAACTACATTAGCTTTACCCGGGTGGTAGCTAATGTCACAGTCATAATCTTTCACAAGCTCCAGCCAACGCCTCTGACGCATGTTCAGCTCCTTCTGCGTAAAGAAATACTTGAGGCTCTTGTGATCGGTAAAGATCTGGCACTTCTCTCCATACAGATAATGCCTCCAAATCTTCAAAGCAAAAACTACTGCTGCTAACTCCAGATCATGGGTAGGGTAGTTCTTCTCATGGATCTTTAGCTGTCGAGAAGCATACGCTATCACTCTCCCATGATGCATCAGAACTGCACCTAAACCAAGCTTCGAAGCATCGGTATAAAGGACAAACTCACCAGATCCTGACGGTACAGCCAAAACGGGTGCTGAGATAAGAGCTTGCTTCAAAGTATCGAAGCTCTTCTGACACTCCTTGCTCCACACAAATTTCACATTCTTCTTGGTCAGTGCTGTGAGTGGAACGGCAATGGATGAGAATCCCTGGATGAACTTCCTGTAATATCCTGCCAGCCCAAGAAAACTGCGGATCTCGGATGCATTCTGAGGCACAACCCAATCTCTGACTGCTGCAACTTTTGCGGGGTCTACCTCAATACCACTACTGGAAACAATGTGGCCTAGGAACGCCACCTTCTCTAACCAGAATTCGCACTTACTGAACTTTGCGAATAATTTGTGCTTCTGCAATGTCTGCAACACTGTGGTCAGATGCCTGCTGTGCTCCTCCCGACTCTTGGAGTAGACGAGTAAGTCATCTATGAACACTATCACAAACTGGTCGAGGTACGGCTGAAATACGCGATTCATGAGATCCATGAAGATCGCTGGCGCATTCGTCAGACCAAACGGCATCACAAGGAACTCGTAGTGGCCATAACGAGTCCTGAAAGCAGTCTTAGAAACATCAGCATCTCTCACCCTCAACTGATGATAACCAGAACGCAGATCTATCTTGGAGAAAATCGAAGCTCCCTGCAACTGGTCAAACAGATCCTCAATCCTCGGCAATGGGTATTTGTTCTTTACTGTAACCCTGTTCAACTCCCGATAGTCAATGCAAAGCCTCATCGAGCCATCCTTCTTCTTAACAAACAAGACTGGCGCGCCCCATGGTGAAAAGCTCGGGCGAATGAACTCCTTGTCGAGAAGTTCCTGAATCTGCTTCTTCAGCTCTGCCATCTCTGTCGGTGCTAATCGGTACGGCGCTTTGGAGATCGGAGCTGTACCTGGCATAAGCTCGATGGAAAACTCCACCTCTCTCTCGGGTGGCATACCAGAGACGTCTTCGGGAAAAACGTCTAAGAAATCTCTGACAATCGGAACATCAGAGGCTGACTGGCTGGGTTCCTCGGGGACCGATAAAAAGGTCGCTAGAAATGCCCGACACCCTCTATGCATGAGCTTCCTAGCCTGAATATATGGAATAATGCGCGGTAACGAAAAGTACCTGTCCGGCTCAAATAAGAACTGCTCCATTCCAGGCGGTCGGACGAGAACAGATCTCCGCTGGAAGTCTATCAATACTCTGTTCTTCAGTAGCCAGTCCATCCCTAGGATGATGTCAAATTCCGGCATCGGTAGCACAATCAGATCCGCATATACAAGCTTACCGTGCAGCTCAAGGTCTATATCTCGGATAACATTGGTGGCTGCCATCTCCTCGCCTGAAGGCAACACTACTGAATAGGCTATGTCTAGCCCAATGGTCTTGACCTTGAGAAAATTAGCGAAGGTCTCTGAAATGAAGGAATGAGTAGCCCCTGAATATATCAGGGCTTTCGTAGCTGACCCCGCTATAAAAATTCTCCCTGAAAGTTTGGAACATCCAGCTGAAACCAAAAATCTCAAGAACTATCCTATAGACATGCAGAGGCCAAAGTTTTTCTAACTTAAATTCCCAAAATAATACTGAGTAGAGCATGCAATCCTATAACAGTTTCTAAGTTCAGAATCTTAATTCCGGTTCCCAAAACGCTGAAATGTAAATATAAACTTAAAGCTTAAAGGTACCTGTCATCAACATGGTCTCCGGGTTTCAGCAGCATGGAGAGCATAAACTCTGCCTTGGGTAGGCAGATTCCGCTGAGGGCACTGCAGCAGTACGTGGTCTGGACTACCACACTTGAAACACTTTCTTGAGCCAGCCATACACGCTCCAGGATGGCGGCATGAGCACCTGGGACAGAGTGGGTGCTCAAAATTCCTCGGGGCCGGGCGCCCGTGCTGCAGATGCGGCTGCTGGCCTCTGATTCTAGGCGGTCCATGGAATGGCCTCTTATGCTGATGCTGATGTTGTTGAGGAGGAGGGCGGTGCGGTACTTGGGCTGGGCGCTTGCCCTGTCGGTCCCTCTCAATATCCTGCTGGTCCTGCTCGGCGGCAAGAGCTTTGGAGACCGCAATCTCATACGCAGTAGGGTCAGACACCCTAACATCACGGCGCAAGATCGGCCGTAAACCCACCAGAAAGTGCATCAACTTAGCTCTGGCATCATTCGCTATTAGGGGCACAAAGTGACAGCCCCTCTCGAACTTACGGATAAACTCCGTAACCGTCATATCTCCTTGCCTCAGACTCATAAACTCGGTGGTCAGCCTGGTGCGAACCTCCTCAGCAAAATACTTGGAGTAGAAAACCTCCGTAAAGTGGGTCCAAGAAAGTGTAGCCAAAGTCAAGGCTACCGAAGCTCCTTCCCACCATAAGCGGGCATCACCACTGAACAGATAAGTGGCACACCGGACTCGGTCTGCGTCTCCTAGCTCCATAAACTCGAAAATGACCTCGAGAGATTTGATCCATCCCTCGGCAACCATGGGGTCAGAAGTCCCAGAAAACTCCTTTGGACGCATATTCATAAATCGCTCGTAAACAGCCTCGGGCCCTGTCGGCCTAGTCACCACAGTATTGTTCCCCGCAAACTGTGCGAAGAACTGTGTCATCCCAGCTACCATCTGGGCATTCATGTCCGGTGGGGGCGATGGAGGAGGTGGAGGAGGAGGAGGTGGAAGAGGAGGAGGTGCCTGCCTCTCCTGTCTCTGATCAAACTCGTTCACATGACGGTACCCACGGCCCCCTCGCGGGCGTCCTACCTGACGTCTAGGAGGCATATTGTTCCAAAAATAACCCGTACGTAACCAACATGCATAATTCCATAATTTATTTTAAATAAATACTGAAATACTGAAAATCTGGAAGCTTGCTGACAAAATAAATTCATGCTTTAAATAAACTGCTGAACAAAATGCTGAACTGTAAAACTTACAGACCGAAGACGTGACTTCGTGAGCTTCTCGCGGTCAGTAGTAGTGTAACCCTTTACAAGAACATAGGCTCTGATACCAACTGTGAAGGCCCGAAAATACTTGCTTGAAAATTTGCGGAAAATTAAAAATTTTTCTTTTTAAAAGAACTTCACTGGCCTCATTCATAAAATCGCTGATGAATCAAGTCTGATGTTTAAAAGTAAAGCAGCAGAAGGAAATAATTATTTGCCAACAATAACAAATTTAAAAAAAATGTTCAATAACTGATAAAATGTTTGCGGAATAAAATAACACTACTGCACTGAGGTCCTCGGGTGCCACTACTGCCGACCCAAGCTGGCTCACTGGTCCCCGCCCTCGGCCCTGACCTCATCAGTACCTACAACAATCAAGTCTAGTGAGCCTAAAGACTCAGCATGCATATATCGCAGGTAACGAGTAAAATCTGAGTAAAAATATGCATGGGGTAAAATATCATGTCATGGGGCATACTGAAAATAATCTGTAATCATGCTGAAAATAAACTGATCTGAGCAATTATAATACGTGCATAACTGAACTGATAATCACAGTAAAAATATTTGCTCCTTGGAGCCTGTACTGAAATAACTGATAAAATTTTCTGTTGAGATTATGTTTTACGCCTGTGGCCACTGCACTAAGCTGAACTGATCGGTAACTGACTACCGGGGAGCCTGGAACTGAGCTGGCGATCACTGAAGACCCGATGGTACCATCCTGAACTGATCGGTCACTGACGACCGGGTGGTACCAACCTGAACTGAGCGGTCACTGGCGACCGTATAAATAATATCACTCCCACATAGTGAATGAACCACAAGCCATATCGCATAAATCTCAAAAATAATCATTTTCTGTTTTATGCACGTAGTATAATTAAATCGCATACTGAAATATCTTGTATTAAAATCATGTACTTCCGATATTTTAAAATATCTATATGGCTTGATTGAAGAGTGAAAGAAGATATAAACATGCCTTGGTTTGTTTTGATAGAAAACAAACGAAATAACGACGCGGCGCGGCGGAGACGGAGTGCTCTTCACTTTCTCACTTAATTACTTTAAATTAAGCATGCACCATAATTATTAAAATAGCATAAAAATCGTAAATGTGATGCATGAGCATTTAAAAATATTAAGATTCGTGCTCAGGACACTGCTAGGACTAAAATCTCACTCCGGGTGTAAAATTACCATTTTGCCTTTGGAAACCCGAAAATTTCAATTTTACCCCTGGACCTCTAAAATTGACCCGAAGCTTACCGAACTCCTTAAAATATCCCAAAACATTTTTATAAGTATTCCTAGTCGTAAACTCGAGCCCGTATCATAACTTATCTAATTCGTTTTAAAACTTGGACTAGGGTCCCGGTTTAAACCCGAATTGACTCAAAATTTAACCCAATATTTTCCAACTTTTGACCATATCTTAAAATCACTAAAATGACCCTAAAACTATACCACCCACCCCAAGACACTCGGCTAAAAAAAATCCTTCACCACTAAAAACTCTCGGTCCTCTCACATATCACCACCTCGTGCACCCCTTTCCCTCACAAACTCACACCTCACGCTAATCCTTCGTTCCAGCCTTTAACCACTTGTATCTAGACAACCCTAGGAATCTCCTGAACCCAAAGAATTCACGTTACTCTCCCATGCAAAGAGCACATGTCACACGATCGTCTTTTCCCTCACACGCTCAACCTTGGCTTCCTCTCCTACTCCTCACTCGACCGACTCACCATAACCACGATTTAAATCTCCAAACTCTCCCTTACTCGGTGATGACAACCCCTCCACATGGCATGACAGCAGCCCCCTTGAAATATTTTAAACAACAACGTGAGTGGGATGAGAAAAACATGCACAAATTTGAACAACTAGGATACAACTTCTCGCTACTGGATTGGATCTAGAGATATCATACACAAATGTATACACCACCGTAATACTGAACATGAATGATGCACAAAAGAGATATGAGGCGTGCCTGATAATTATTTTTGGAACCACCGATCGAGGAGCACACAAGACCGAAGGAGGAATTCTTGCTTGAAGGGAAAAATGGGGTCACCGAAAAATCCTTGCTGCAGCAACTCACGTGAAGGCTGGTGAGTGGAGGGGGGTGGGCGGCTGAGTAGTGTGATTAGGTTTTGCGGGGAGCTTAGGGCAACAATTAGGTGCTAATTATATAGTTTAAGATTAGACAAATGGGCCCTAATTCATATTTAAAAGTTTAAAAAAATATAATTAAACCCAATAAGCATAACAGTAGGCCCATTAAATCCAAACACACTCCCGAAAAATATTTCGTGTTGAAAAGATTTTGAAAATATTAGCCAAACCATTAAAAAATCCCCCGATTAGATATAATTATCGTACCGCTAAAAATTAAAATCCTGCGGGTCAAAATATCCAAAAATCCTATTTTAGAAAAATACACTTAAAATGCTCTAAATTAATTTATAAAAATTAATCGTGAAATAAAATAATTTTCCTGAAATTCCCCGGTCTCCGATCCTCGATCGAACGTGAAATGCAACTTAAAAATCTTAATGCACGAACTTTTGAAATTTAATGAAATGAACATGCTATAGTACCACTTCTTAAATAAGTCTTTATTAATTTATCTCAATACTCCATCTCCAGTCCGGCCTCACTTATATACTGAAAAGATGACAATTAACTACTGCGTAAAATAAATAAATTCAAAGAAAAGAATTTAAATACTCAAGCAATTAAATTACTAGGAATTATGCATGGCTTAAACGCAGTCCAAATTACGGGTTCTACACTTTGGGTCCAAAGTTGATTAGTCCTTTAGGAATCCAGACTTGGATCAGTCTAACTAACCGTCCAGTTGCTGTATTCCAGATGGTCTTTCCTTGTCTGTGTGTGCTTGATGTATGGTGTGCAGGAGATACAACATGTGATTTGCCTTTTTTCAACTGATTGTTCAGCCAGTATCTTTTCTGAACTGGCTTACTGTTGTAGTAATTTGAGTAGCCATTTAAGTAATTTTTTCTGAAAATTTTTGGTTGCTGACTTCGAGAGTCAGTCACAACTTTTGAGCTATAACCAATTCCACATCTTTTGCCTTTGTTTATACTTTGAGTTGGCTGTTCAGTCAGTTTACTCGGCTCAGCTTGTTCTTGTACCATAATTGATTTTACAAAGTAAATGTATTTCCATTTGTTTATATTCAGTTTTGGCTGAGTATCTTTGGAAGACGAATCATCTTTACTACAGAATCCTTAACCAGTTTTATCAGTAACTGATTTCCGAGAATCCTATATATCAGTTAAAGCATCAGACGATTTGTTCCAAGCCTGAATAAGCTCAGTGTGCTTTGAATTTTCAAGCAACAACTTTTGAATCATTAATTGATCCCTGCTTCTTTCATTTCTGAGCTCAGCAATCTCCTTTTTCAGACTCAACAAATCAAATGATTCATCAGTTTTTGTTTTATCGTCTTTGGGATCATTTTGCTTTGCTCTGGCTTTTTCAAAAGATAAAGCAAGCTTTTGATACTCATTAACCATGTCATGCAATGTTGAAATAAGTTCTTCTCTGGAAAAATCAGTTGAACTAAAATCAAATACCTGTTGACTGCTGGACTGCACTTCTGTATCAGCAGCCATCAGAAATTTCACTTCTTCTTCATTGTCACCAGAACTGGATGAAGTTTCTGGTTCTGATTCCTCGCTGTCAGTGTCTGCCCATTTGGCTTTGCTATCTTCAGCTAGGAGCACTTCATGTTTCTTTCTGTAAGGCTTCTTGTCGTCCTTAGATCTCCTCTTGTGCTCATACACTTTATTCTTTCTTTCAGTTGAAACTTGACTGTCCTTCTTAGGCTTGGGACAGTCAGCAATATAATGACCTGGTTTGCCACAGTTGTAGCATACATTTGACTCTTCTCTGGAGTTGTTTCTTTGATAGTGCTTCTGAAAATTCCCTTGATTCTTCCTCATAAATCTTCCAAATATCTTAATGAACAATGACATGGCATCATTGCTTAGTTGATCAGCAGCTTTCTCAACTGAACCAGTTGGTTCTGTTCTTAAAGCAGTTAAGGCAGTAGTAGCTGCTGGAGTAGATGGTTCTCCTTCTCGAGTTTGTATTTCAAACTCGTATGCCTTCAAGTCAGCAAATAGATCATAAAGTTCAACTTTGTTTAAATCTTTAGACTCTCTCATTGCCATAGATTTAACATCCCATTCCTTGGGAAGATCTCTGATCACCTTCAAAACTACTTCTTTATTGGTATACACTTTTCCAAGTGCATTCAGTTCGTTGATGATGCAGCTGGTTCTTTCATCATATTCATGCATTGTTTCTCCAACTTTCATTCTAATGTTGTCGAACTTCTGCACGACAACAGAAAGTTTGTTTTCTTTGGTTTGTTCGTTGCCTTCGCAAAGCTGAATTAGCTTCTCCCAAATCTCTTTGGATGTCTTGCACATCTTGATTTTACTGAACGTTACATTGTCCAGTGTTTTATACAATATGTCCTTTGCTACATTGTCTAGATTTGCTTTCCTCTTGTCCTCAGTAGTCCACTCATCTCTGGGCTTTTCTATACGATGAGGTGCCCCATCAGTAATGGCAATAGCTGTATTGGCTTTCAAAATCTTCATGGGTCCGTCAGTTATAACGTACCACATATCATCATCTTGTGCAGCTAGGTGAGCCTGCATCCTGATCTTCCAATCGTCAAAGTCTTCTCTTGACAACATAGGAATCTTGTTGAATGAAGACATAGTGAACAATTTGAGTTTAGATAATCTCTGATAGGATATAACTCGCTCTGATACCACTTGAAAGGATCGGTTAATCGAATAAAGAGTGTTTAGAAGAGGGGGTTGAATAAACACTGCTCGAATTTAAATATTCTTCGACAATATGAGTTCAGTTTTGTTACAAACTGAAACTAGATATCCCGTCGGTCAATAACTGTGGAGACCCGGACGCTAATCATCTTCTTAATCATCGTTGGAATTTAATTATCAGTTCTGATAAACAGGGTCTAAAAAAATTTTCTTTTTAAAATATAAATGCGGAAGGTAATGGAATCTAATTAATATACATCTCTGTATAACAACTACAAGTCAGTAGAAAAGTAAAATACTGTACAACCTCAGTCTAAGGTTTAGTTACTAAGTTCAAGTAATAAAACAAGTCTACAGTAAGTCCGGAATCACCACGCTATCTAGTCCAGCCTCTTTCTCATTTTGACCCTGATCCAGCCCCACCTGTTGTCATGCACACATACAAAACAAGACAACAGCCGGATAACTCCGGTGAGAATAAATCCCAGTATAAAACATGGTAAGCATGTACAGAAACAATCTAAATCGTAACATATGCTATCATAAACATATTCAAGGATACTGGATTTCATAATCTATGAAATCAAATCCAAATAAGCATGCAATTCAATCCAGATAAACATGCAATTTAAATCAAATCATATAACATGCTATCATAACTGAAAGCAATAAACATGGGTTACATAGTCTATGAAACCACATCTATAAACACATGCAATTCTGGTCAAATCATGTCTAGACTCGACTCAATTCTAACTCTAGGGATCCCGGTGTGAATAAGACGTCACTGTCTGTTACCTACTCTCCCAATCGGGGTAACGTACATCTTATTCCTAGACTTCGGTCATATCTGTATCGAATAATCTACAATCGGAGGGTGTCTGCTTCTATGTAACGATACACCGAACGTCTAGTTTTGGCCGATCTGCCAATCTCTCCTATCTCAGGACTCGAATACAAATCAGTAAACAATATATTACAAAATCAAATGTAATAACAGTTTAGTATGTGATTTAGGGAAACTCGTATCAAATCTGAATCGAGTTGTGCAATCCCGTGACCACATGATTTATACCTTTGTCCTCCCGGTCGGAGGAAGACGATGACCTGTATTCAAATCTGTCCATATCAAATCTGAAATGACAATATCAAATACACTGTATCAATGAATAACTCAATTCACAATCTGTTCTGATCAATACTTAACTCAGTACATAATCTGACCAAAAATCTGAACAAGATACAATCTGATTCATATCAACGAATATCACGATGAAATCTAAATCATAACTGAATCTGATCAATCTGAATCAACTGATGTTGTAACAGTACAATAATACAGTCTTGTAACCCCGTCAACCTCAACATTCTAAATATCAAATCTAAAGGCATAATCAATACCATATCATCATTCTTCTAATTCTAGTATGTCAATATTTATGGAATTCGACTCACGATCTGTTGAAATTCATAACACAAACATACCGCATCATTTCTTTGATCTAATTCCACAAACATGCTGAATAATCTATCCAAACACATAAGAATAATCATCTCTTTATTCTTGAATCAAGAACGATACCATTCTAGTGTTTCATCTCAGTCAATATCTTCTGAAATTCATAACAATTGTATAAACAGTCTGTTCGTTAATCTGACTTCGATTATACAATGTCTACGGTAGCAGAAACAACATATCTGAATCATATTCAGTTCTGACAACATCATATTTACAAAACATCTCAAAACGTAATAAAACTTACGTCCTGGTATAGCTTGAGTCGAGAGGAACACGATGCTGCGTTCGGATTCGAATTTTGATACCTGGATTCTTCGAAATCACCAATCGAAAAGGCGTAAGGATTTTCCTTTCAAACCTTCGACCCTTTTTCTGAAATTTGGAGAGAAACCACGTGCAATCCTAATATATATACTGCATGCAAGGCTGGGAAACGTGGCATCATTTCTCATGCAACACGCATGACCGCGGGTGCGGTGAGTGTAAGGAGCGCGGGTGCGCTCAAGCGGCGATCCTAGCCATTCTCTCGGCAGCTCAGACCGCGGGTGCGCTTCTTGCAAGACCGCAGGTGCACTGTCATCAGCGCGGGTGCGCTCCATCTAATACCGCAGGTGCGGTGATGCTACGGAATTTCTTACCAACTTGCTGCCCATGCACCGCGGGTGCGGTCGTGCTAGCACCGCGGGTGCGGTCGTGCTAACTTCTAACTTTTAGTTTTTTGATCATGCCACACCTGGTTTCTCAAGTCTTTCCTTCCCTCATTGCATGTCATGCATTCTCATATCTTCCGAGTCTTACGTCAATGAAGATTAATAATCTTGGTTTATCAATTCCATAATTCCTGAGCATTACAATAACAATCAGTTAAACTAAATAAAACAGTTGCGAAAAATAAACGACTGAAAGATAGAGTATCTAACTGAAAATGACAACTGAAGTAATGACACCACAATTTGTTTCTGGATGTTCGGAGACTTGAATAACTCCTACGTCACCTCTTCTATCACGAAGATAGGATATTGACTAAAAGACTTTGATCAAATACAAAACACTGCACTGACCCACTTCAGTTTGGACTTATCACTTTGCCAAAACTGAAACTCTTAGTATGCAACACTTTTACAGATCGTAACTGATCTTAGCACAACTTAGAAAATATATCAAAGATTACAAAGTTCTATTTAAGCTCGAGGATGTAGTCTTGAATACTACTGATATAACTGATAAGCGTGAGCTTTGATTTCTGAATGCAAGTAGATATTTTTGCAACGTGACAGCAAGTAAAATAAGATAACTGAAAGTCGAGGGGTTCTTCAGTTGCTGCCTTCGACTATTTATAGGCTCTCCTCTCAACGGTATCATTAAAGAATGTTTGAATATTCTAACCGTTGATTGCCATGTCGATATGCTCTGTCAGTCGTACACTGTTCATTCTGTAATGCGGCGTTCCACTACTAGTTGCAGGTATTTGTACTATTTGTCTGTTGTCGCTTTAAAATGATGACGTGTACAACTGAGAGACCAGCTGGTAAAGAATCAGTTGCCGAGAATGAACTTCAGTTGTATCGAACAGTTAACTGAATTCAGCAGATGACGTGTTCAGTTGATGATCAATTCAGTTGCTTAGTTCAGTTGGTAAGTCTTTTTGTCAAAACACCGGAATTAAGTTTTCAACACTATGCATCGAGGGTGCAGAGAGTGGCGCTTGAATCAGGGCTTCCCAGTTACTCTGAAGAAATCTGATTTACGCCGTGACCCACGCAGTTGGGCATCTTTTATTCTCTCACGGATCATGCCCTCCTCACATCAGACTAAAATTACAAAGGATAAAGTGGAGTTGATTTACGTCATCATGACTGGGAAAACCGTCGATCTTGGGAAGGTCATTCACAGTTATATCATGCGTGCTGGTACGGGACTCATGACCGTCAGCCTCCCTTGTGCACATACTATCACTGCCCTATGTCTTCATGCCGGTGTGCAATGGGGCACCGATGAACAGGTTTTGAAAGCCAAGGGCCCAATCACGGTATATGAAGCAGCCCGTTTGCGCTTTGGGAGTGAAATAGAAAGGCAAGAGGCTAGGACATCTTATAATCAGAGGGCCAGAAAACGCCAGCCGCCGCCACCACCATTGATCCCTCGATCCAGTTTACGAGATCGGATGTTCCGAATGGAACATGATATGCAGGAGCAACGCAGAGAGCTGGCCAAACACCGACACACTACTGGTATTTTCATGTCTTTTATGATGGACATTACGTCGGTGCTGTCCCAGCATTTTCCACCCATGGGACCCGACGATTCTCCCTTTCCACCACATCCAGTGTGGCCACCATAGTACCCACCACCAAATCTATCACCGCCACAGCCCATGGACGATGATGCTGACGATACCGGGAACGACGACCCGAGCCCCGAGTTTTGACACTCGGAAGCGAGGTATGTGTTGTCATGTTCTTTATTGTTATACATTGAGGACAATGCATACTTTAAGTTTGGGGGAGGGTAAAATTGCCTGATAGAATTTTTCCTGCATTTTTTAGTTTTATTGCTCAGTAGTTTAATTCTGTTTTTTTTTTTAGTTTTTATTTACTTTTTGCATTCTATATTTGTTAGGAAAAGTCATGGATAAGAAAAATGTGTCGCCGATGATGAAAATTGAATTGTGGTCCTGAAGTTTATATGTGTTCATGATAACTTAGGAGTCACAAATATTTTGCACTGTCGTGTTTATTGATACTATTGTTGCTCAGAGACAAGTTGTATGCCTATGATGCTAAATAGACGACGAATATCTGATTCTTGGTAAATTTTTCATGACATTAATTGACACTTTTGCAGACAGGGCCTGTGTTCTTTGTTTAACTGTCAATTGTACCCCTTTGAGCCTCGCAGTGATTGAGATGCTTAAAATTTCTTTCGTACCTACCTCGTATATCATTTTAATTGAAAATGTATGTGACTAGTTTGTATGAGATGATTAATGGATTGACGGTAATCTATAACTTGTTTGAGCACTTTTCGAGGCGAAATAGGGATAATATGTGACATAGGAATGATTTAGGCGTCTTTGGAACCGTCGAGCCTTCGAGCAAACCAAATGAACATTAAATATCCTTAGTGTCCCATTTTGAGCCTACTAAAAAAAAGTGGAGTGTGTCAATGACACACAATAGCCCCCACTTGTATCTATTCTGCAATCCCACAACAACTACCTAATAAAGCTTATACACTTATTTTCCTGCCTAATTTTGAGAGAATTAAGTTCATGGGTGTTGTAATGATTTAAAAACTCCTTGAAAAGAAAAAGAAAAATTGAAATGTGAAAAAAAGAGTTGATAAGGAGAAGAAAGAAGAAAAACAATGAAAAGAATGAATCAAAAGTGGTGAAAAAAAATGGAAATGGAGGATATGATGATGAAGAAAACAATGAAGTGATGGTGAATGAAATGATAGTGAAAATGATGAAGATTTTATTACTTCTCACAAATTTTGATTCCATACCCTTTATTGTAGCCATGAGCCGTGGCCTAATGTTACAAACCTACAAGACCTATTAACCTTGTCACATTTATCCAATATACTAGTGGAGAAAAGTTGTTCAAATCGAGCCTATGGATACCTGAAAAACATTGTCAACGAGTATAGACTTTAATCACTTGCTTGCAAGCATCTCATTTTGTGATTTCATCTTTGGCATACTTGTGTTGACCATCTTTCGAGCCAAATAATCACCGATAAAGTCCTATGCTATCTGTTAATGCGAATTTATATTTTGATGAAGTGTGAGTTGAACTAAATTGAGTATTTCTTGATTCTGTAAGGCGAATGGGCATTATGACTCTATTTGAGCACTCGATGGGGTAAACGAACATTGACATATCAATCACACACGTGACTCTTGGGAAATCATGAATTACATTAAAATAGATAAGTCTGAGGCCAATATTTGCGTATCCATGACTGTTAAGAGTTTCACTACTTGTTAATTGACTTCCTGCTTTTATTTTATTTTTTTCGGTACTAGCAAAAATTCAAGTTTGGGGGGTTTGATAAGTGCAAGATTTGCACTTAATTTATATTGGAATCCATTTTGAATTATGCTTGTTTCGAACAGAATTATGCGTTTTTGGTTTGTTTTTGTTGTCATTCCAGGAGTGGAGAAAATAGTGGACACGAAACCAAGTGGACTAAGAAAACGACGGACTGCGCAACCGAGAGCACACCCACGGATAGTGGTGCGCACGCGACCGCGCCACTTCACGCGCAGTCGCGCGCACATACACTCAAGTCACCGACCAGAGAGGCGCGTGCCACCGCGCAGCATCTCGCGCTACCACGCGCGCATGAAACCAAGCTGATCGATAGAAGCTAGCGCGCGGTCGCGCCACTTCACGCGCAACCGCGTGCACAGGTACATAGGCGAGAGACCCGAGAGTAGCGCACGCCCGCGCTACCTCACGCGCAGCCGCGCGCGAGCAGACACGTAGATTGACAGAAGTGGGCGCGCCACCGCGCCAGTTCTCACGCCACCGCGCGCGCCGCATCCAGAAAATTTATAAAAACGCGATTCTTAGGTCAGAAAAGGGGAGAGCCGCCGTGGAGAGAAAAGAGACGAAGAAATACCATCTTGGGAAGGAAAAGACGCGAGAAACGGAGTGCGTACACGCGACGAAGACTCAGCGTGCGGAGAACAATAAAAAATACGAAGAACGACGGATCTGGGGACGGAGACGACACTTTGGATTTGTTATCTTTCCTTCGCTTTTACATTTTCGTTGTCTAAAATGTTGAACATGTACTGTTTTTGCTTGGCGTTCGTGATGAATTAATTTCTCATTCTAGAGAATGATGTAGCTTTGTGGACACGATGATTTGACGTGGTTATTTTATATGATCGAATTCCATTTCATGTTTAATTGTGTTTCTCTGTGTTTATTTCACTGCAATTTACTGGCCATAAATTGTATGTTGTCTGATTTATTCTACAACTCGAGAGAGGGACTTGGATTAAGACCATTAGAGACACATCGTTGAATGTTTATAGCGTTCGGAAGGCGTATAACTTTAGCGAGGCTTAGGTAAGAACATTGGTTGCATTTATCGATGAAACTTAGATTTTAATTAGTAATGTTAGAATCGAAGTTTGATTGATACAGTTTATTCGTCACTTGGGAAAGGGGGAATAAAATAATTAAGTGTTCTTGGTCATTAAATAATTGGAATTCATGAATGTAAATTTAACTAGGAATAATTATCGTGGAAACTTGGTGAAATCATTTCTCTAGATACTTTCTCTCCTTGATATTTTCTTCTATCCGGTATTAGATTAATTATTTGTTGTCAATCTATTCGTTTAAGTAAATCAACCATTCTATCGAATAGTCTAGATAAAGTTTGGACTATTTTAATTACAAGCGCTGATATACATTTATATATACACTTCTCGTGGGATCGATATCTGTACTCTAACCAGTACTAAAACTTGACACCGTACACTTGCGGTAGTGAAAACACGCAAAAATAATGCATTTAAAATACTCCTTTCTAACTTAAAAATAAAATGCCACATTTAAAAATTACCAAAATCGTCACCAGTTTCTTTTCCTCGATCCCGCATTGAATAATCGCCTGAAACATGAAACTAGAGAAACATTTTAAATTGCATCACACAAACATAAATAATTTAAAATAATGCATTTAAATAAGTCATGCATGGCTAATACTCATTTTAAATTTAAATAAATTATTTATCAATTAAAGAAATGCATGAGTTTTATGTGTACTGAATTTTGGGCTCTAAAACATGACCTGACTGCATGAAATCTAGAGTTTTATTAAACTATGTGTTTAATTATTTTAAGGCTTTAAATGCATGATTATTGCATGGATATGTGTTTTATTTCATGGTTTATTTAGGCTTCTTGTATTAGGGCTTTTAATAGTATTTCGCACTCGAACAAAAACGGAGACCAGGGATAATTGAGGAAAAATATTTTTATTAAATAATTACTTTTAATTATTTAATAAATGGTATAATTAAATGATTTTCTAAAATGCACTTTGGTTGGATATTTTTACTCGATGGACCATATTTTTACGGGTACGCTAATTTTAGCAAGTCGAGGGACTTTTTGATGGTTCAGGCAATATTTTCAAAAGCGTACTTAAACGAAATATTTTTCGGGAGTAGTTTTGGGCTTTTTGGGCATATTTTAATTTATATTGGGCCTAAGCTCCATCACACCCTTATTATTTTAATTAAATGGCCCAATATACATCTAAATTATGACTAACTCTAACCTCACAAACCCTAACCTAATTCCGGTCACCTTTGGCCGCCCCCTCCTTGATTCCTCCAGCAGCATTTTCGTTTAACACCAGTAGCAACCTGAAAGAGGATCGGTTACGGTGCCCGGATACGCAACGAAAGTTTGAAAATAAAATTTCACAAGGGAAAAACCGAGCACCCACAATGATGTGTAGCAAATAACATAAACAAGAAAATATGTCATATATAGTGTGTTCAGAAAATTTTTACCTATCAATCACAAGGATTGATGATGGCTTTAACTAAGATGACAGAAAACTTAGTTCTTCAATAAGCAGACAACTCTACAAGTTTCCCTTGAGCACCCATTGCTCAAAATCAAGCCCACCACCACCAAGCTAGAACCACCTTACACTTGTACTAGAAAATGTAAGGAATTTTTCTTTGAAAAGTTTGCTATCAAATCATCAAAATGAAGAAACAATTTTTGAAGAAAAATAGGAGCAAAATTCGGCCATGGTGGAGAGGGAGAGAAGGGAAGCCTTTTCTTAGTTGTGTAAAAAGTGTTGTGTATTCCAAAGGCATGCTAGCCTTTAATTTGAAAAGGTTGACTCCCAAGCTTTCATCTCCAAAGCATGCGATTTACTTGGGCTTGTAACAATTATAAAGCTCATGAACTTTTATTTAAAAATCTCAAACACATTTGAGACCAATTAAATTTTTTTTGCTTGAAATTACTCAAGTACAATAGTTGAATAATTATTTCCAATTGGGCTCTACAAGACCCAATGTTATTTAATTAGTTCAAAACTTGAATTAATTTAATTATTTGGACTTTACTAGGTCCAATAGTGTTTAATTAATTCAACACTTGAATTAATTTAATTTAGTCCATAATAATGTTAATGAAAATCATAATTTTCAAATACATTATTTATTTGGCCAAAACACTTTCACAAATTAAAAGTTACATTCCCCATATAGAAGTCATACTTCTAATGTTTTTCTCGTGCTTATAAACTCCTCTATAAGCCGTTCAACACATTGAACTAATTTTCTTCTCAACCAAATCTAGAAAGCTGGTACTTGTGTGGCTCTAAATGATTCATTGATACAATTATTAGTGAGTTCACATCTCAATGTGATTCAGGACTAAAAATATCCTTATATTAGCATACCTCAATTGCTCCATTCTTACTTATCAACTCCTTGATAATAAGAACGTCAGAACTCAAGTCTGATTGTACCCAACCAATAATGTTAAACGCCTAGCAGCATCGCTTACATGATTCTCTAGGTATCAAATGATAGTGCCTGCAAGAACCATTCCATTATAGTTAGCATATAGTATATTGCTGCAAAAGGCATCTTGGACAAGACCGGTTCCTTCGTCGCCTAGACGCTGGAAAAGTTTCAGGTGATCACCGCAATAGTGAATGGAATCAAGGTCAATCGGTCATCAATCCCGTTTACCGTTTGGAAGAAAATGTTTCAGACTGCCATGGAGTTGAAAGGGTTTCCGCCTCAACTGAGCAGAGTGATTGAGAGTTCAGGTGTTCTTATGGAATCATCTTTTTCAATCACAAATTCAAAATCTACACAGCTCAGAGCACTCAATCCAAGAAGATTGGGGTCGAGGAAAGGGCCGTTAAGATGAAGAAAGTTGCAAAACCTAAAGCTGCTAGCCCAAAGTCTAAGAGGAAACTTGTTCTGACAACCAGTGACTCGGAGAAGACTCCCTCTCCCCATCTGATCAAGAAGTTTAGGTCTCAAAAGACCAAGCCTGTTGCCACTCCAAGAGCTCTACCTGAGCTCAGATTACTTCCATCTGAATCTCAGCCACCATCCCCTGTAGTTCCAATTCAATTAGTTCAACCAGCAGAAGAGCTCCAGACAAAAACCAAAATTGACTATCCTCCAACGATAGTAATAGAATCCATGGAGACGTTGAAGCTGACTGGGATTCCAGCTCCTCAACAATTGTCTGCCCAACCATCATACATCATGAACGACTGAAAGGTCTCCTAATTAGAGAAGTTGTGGACACGACAAGCTCAAGAGTGGATCTTTCACATGCCCTAATTGATCTGAAGGACAAAGCCAAGATGACCGAGTAATCAAGGCCTAACAATGCTATTCAAACTCAAATCGACCTTATTATAGACGAGATCAATGAGTATGCTAAGCTAAAAATGGAACATTATGATGAATGACTGCAGTTAAGAAATGTCACCCTTGCCAAGCAGTTCAAGAAAAATTCGGTTCTTAAGCACTTCATCTCACTTGAGTGAGCAGTGATGAAGGTTGTGAAGGCTACTTCAGTCGCCCAAACAATGGAAAGAAGGGCATACTTCTTTGATTTGATGAGAATCAAGAGGCTGACTGAGGTAACAGCTGAACTGAAGACCAAATATGATTCAGCTAGTCCAACTGCATATGATGCTGAAGCAGTATTCCAATAATGGACTCTGATCTTATCACTCTCTCCAGATGAAGTCAAAAATTGGGAGATGAGATAGATCTTACATTTTCCAGTGGAGAACAGCAGGTTTAGTTCATGCTTTTAAGATCATGAAATGTATTTTTATTACAATACTTTTCACTGTTCCATGATATGTAACTTGTTATCACGATTCAGGTGTGTTGAGTCTTTATGTAAGGTCCAAAATTAAGACGACGTAATCCAACTACATGCAAATCTAGGAAATATAAAAAAATTAATTAATTGATTTAGTTGCTAAATTATTTGGGTGTCATGCATGATTTTATGTTAAATATGATTTAAATTCCATTTTGCATAAAACTATAATTTTAAGGAAATTTTCAAGTTGCGATCGAAGAACGAAGACCGAGGGCTGAAAAACGTAAAATGTTTTTATTAAATAATTTTTTTTAATTATTTAAAATATGATTGTGGGTTTTCTTATTTTTGGAAAATATGGAGTTTTGAGATGATTTAATACGTCGGGACGTAAATTTTATCGGTGTTGGTTTTTCAACAAAAAATACGAATTTTCGGCAAACCGATTATTTAATTCACAAACTATTTTTACCAAAACTTTACTAATATTTTATTTAATTCTAATTAAAGACTAATGGGCTTAATTTAGGGGTAATATGCCTAAAGCCTTGTTAGTGTTTAATTAAGTTATATAATATGTAAACCTTTCCCATAACCCTACAATTCTTTGAAAAGCACACAGCCACTCTTCTAAATTCACCCACCCTACACGGCACACACATGCTTAAAAATTGAATGAATTTTAGAGAATAGCCAAGGGTGATTCAAGCCAAAGGTCTTGCTCCGTTCTTCGTCATCGTCAAAGGTTTTTCGTGCGTAAATTACGCAAAGGCACGCCTATTCTTCCCTTCAAACCATCATCACATCATATTATATTTTGATGCATGAAAATTTTGGAAAACAAGTGACACTTTGAATTATTTTCGTTTTTATGCAATCCATGAAATTCCAAACATGATTTTGATTCAAACTTTTGTTGTTTACATGTATATACGAGCTGCCATGAAATAGGTTATGTTTAGTCATGATTTTACACGGTATTTAGAGTCCTAGATAATCACCTAAACACCACACACGCAATAGAACACAAGCTGGTGCAGCAACTTGCTGTCATGATCAAGGGGGTTCGGTTTTTACATTTCAGGGGCTAGGGCTTGGTTGGCTTGTTCCAGGGGCTATCCAAGGTCGTGAGTGAGTCAGGGAGGGAGTCCTGGACATGCCAGGACTCACGCTCAAGGGCTAGGAATGAGTCCTAGCTTGCTAGGACTCCTACCCGAGAATCAAGGGAAATCGTGTGCAGGGTTCGGGTTTGTTCTAGGCTTGTGGGCGTGGTCCAAGGGGCCCGGGCTGGGTCCGGTCGAGTCCTTAGGGTCCTTAGGTTGTGCACAATAAGTTGGTTTGGTGGCTGGGTTTTTCGGAATTAAAACGCCTTCAAAAACTTTCAATTACGAATTAATTAAAAAGCCTCGTTTTTATGCTAAATAAAATTATGAGAATTTTAATTTAAGCTTAAATAATTATTTGGGACATGTTAAAGTCAAGAAAATTAAGAAAACGTCAAAAACGAAAAATGTCACGTCCGGAGGTAAAACGGTCTTTTTACACAGGAAAAATTGTAAACGTCATGGCAGTGCCCTATTTGTTGTTTTACATGCTAATATGATTACGCAACATGTTTATGAATTTTTATATGTTAAATTATGGTTTTTAAATGTCTATGATTTTATGATTTAAATTGGACATTTAAAAGATATGTTGCATGCTTGGTTCCAAAATAAAATGATATTATATGCATGTTTTTTTTAAGTGATGAAAATACGTCATGTTGAAGGATGTGAAGGGATTGTGACTACTGAATATGTTGGAAATATCGTGAGGGTTATGGTCCCAGTGGGAGCTCAGTGAGAGCCCGACGATCGTGTTTCCTTGGATACGGATACGAATATGAATACGAATTTGTTAATTAATACGTTGGCCAAGGCCCAGTTGACCGTTGAGAGTGTTGCTGGTGTCCCCCGCCGCCCAATACTGTGATTTTTTTAGATGGATCCATCGCCCAATACGATCAAGAATAAAAGTCACAATCAAGATCTGAATTCAACAAACACGAACATGAATACGAATATGAATATGGATACGAATGTGGATATGAATATAAAAACGTTTATGTGATATGTTTTGGAAAATGTTTATGTTTAAAGTTTATGCATATTAAGAAAAATGATATTTAAGTACAAGTATTTTTTACTGTTATATGTTAGCTGTATTACGTGTTACTTGTTATCAAATATAGGACATGTTGGAGTCTTTAGACTCACTAGGTATGTTGATGCAGGTGATATAAATAACTATGACATTGGAGGTCTTGACGAGTGACTTGCTGGACTGTCGATGCACATAAACCGAGGACCAGCGCTTATATTTCCGCATTTAAGTTTATGATTTTAAGTTAAAAAATTTTACGACACTTTATTTATGCTTTTGAGATTGAGAGTTATGGCTACACTTTTCAACATTTAGTGCTTTTTAGGTTTGGTAAAACGCTTTACGATTTATTGTTTGACTATTCCCTTTGGATTTCAAGTACTAGTTGGAAGTTTTATTTTCAAAATGGTGACAAGATATTTTAAAGTATTTATATATATGTATATTTTTAATTATGGATATTAAGGAGAGAAAAAAAAATTCCTAGTACTTTTTAAGAAAACAAATAAGCAGACGTTTTAGTTGGCATCAGAGCAAAGGTCCTGTAAAGGGTTATGCCACCATCAGCGCCGGGAAGTTCAGTCGTCAAGCCTCAATTTGTAAGTTTTACATGCTTTATATGATTTAATATGTTGTTACCTGCATGATGACATGAATAATATGTTACGTTACATGTTTACTAGCTTTTCGAATATTTCTGCTGCACATGCTTAAATTGCTAAATGGATTAGGATATGTCACATGATTAGAGAACTTAGATTTAAATGCATGTTGGTTACGTTAGAATTTGGAAAACGTTCAGATAAAATGCCTCCTAGACGTGCCCCGTTAATAAAAATCAAGCCTAGAACAATGTGAACTGTCAAAGGAATGGACCACCAACCCCTCCTCCAGGGGATCCTGCTACTCGTGCATTAGAAGGGATGGCTCGTCTCTTCGAGCAACAGTTACAATAGCAACAGCTATAGCTGCAGTTACAGTAGATGTAGCAGCAACAGCTACAGCAACCACCTAGGCCACAACCTGATATTTATGATCAGCTCTGAAGGCTAGGGCCGAAGGAATTTTCTGGCACTACTGATCTCTTTGCTGCTGAGAGTTGGATTCGTTCACTCGAGGTACACTTTCGCTATTTGGCTATGGGATATGCTGACCATGTGAATTGTAGTACTTATCTGTTTAGGGACGACGCTTCTTTACGGTGGGAAGGAGCCGAGCATGGTGTTTACTTTGCTACACTCACTTGGGCACAGTTCAAGACGAAATTCTTTGAGAAATATTTTACTGCAGATGTCAGAGGTCGAATAAAGAGGGAATTTATGACTCTTCGTCAGGGAGACGTATCTGTTGCTGAATTCGTGAAGAAGTTTGATAGGGGTTGTCACTTTTTACCCCTTATCGCCAGGGATGCGGAAGAAAAGCTTAGACATTTCATGGATGGCCTACCACCTACCATTCGGGATAAGGTTATGATGATGCGTCCTGTGGATTATGCTACCGCAGTTACCTATGCATATCAGGCTGAGCAATCCTTGAAGGACATTGACTTTGAGTTACAGCGTAAGAGGCAGCAACATCAGAATAATAATCAACCTAACAAGAAGCCATTTACGGGTCCTCCTAGACCTCAGGGGCCTCAAAAGCCCCAAGGTCAAGTCAAGAAGCAAGGACAGCAAAAGCCACCACCTGTAGCTCCAAAACCAGCAGAAGGGCAGACCTGCAAGAAGTGCAATCGACTAAACTATGGGCCATGTGTGTGGGGTACTTCTAGGTGTTTCATATGCAAGGAAGAAGGGCACAAAGTAGCTGACTACCCAAAGAAGAATGCACCTACTATGGGACGAGCATATGTTATGAATGCCGAGGAAGCGGAAGAGGAGGCAGACACTACGCTCATCACGGGTAACCTAGTCATTTGACATTTTTATATTGCTTTCATTTGCATGAAATGTTAAATTGGTTATTAGAATTGAATCGAGAACAAGATCTAACGTAGTGGAATTTAGGTTGCATGATCTACCTTAGTTGGATTTAAGTTACGATTTTAGAAACCCTAGAAAATGATGTTAATTTTGTGTGACATATTTTATGGATGATTTGATTCCAAATAATAAGTTGAGGGCCAAAATTTAAAGAGAATCATAACTAAGGGGATTTTTTTAGGGTGTCAAAATTATTGGGTTTAAATGTGCAATTTTCGAGAATTTGAGGGCTAAAAAGAAATTTCAAAAGATAAGACCTAAGTGCAATTCTGAAATCCTAAGGATCACTAATGTAATTCTCGAAACAAGAGGGGCAAAAATCAGAATTTTCGAAAATATTAGGATTTATTTGCAATAAATTCAAAATTTTGGGGACTAGAACGAGAAATTCGGAAAATTGAAGGGATAAAATACAATTTTTCAAGAAATTCTTAAGTTTAACACGAAATCTACATATAACTTTGGGGAAGTTAATAATAGCAAATCCTTAAATTTCAACACGAAAAGATATAAAAGACGTCTTCACCGCAGGGAGGATTATCATTCAAGGAGTAGCTACCTATGAATTGCTAGATTCAGGGGCTACACATTCCTTCATATCTGAAACCTTCACCAAAAGACTGAATATTATTCCTCAAGATATGGGTTCGGGTTTCAAAGTTTCTATTCCTTCTGGTGATCAAATGCTCACGTCTAAAATTGTCAAAAATCTGGAGCTTCGTTTATTCAAGGATGTTGTTCGGGCAGATCTTATTGTGCTTCCTATGCCCGAATTTGATATTATACTTGGGATGGATTGGCTATCAGCTAATGGAGTTGCAATTGATTTTAGTCAGCGATCAGTGTCTATTCGACCGCCTAGTGGTAAATCTTTTTTGTTTTTGAGGCGGCGAGAAACAAGAAAATGCCGCACATCATCTCTTGTCTATGTGCGAGGAAGCTTATTAAGCATGGTTGTCAAGCCTTTCTAGCATGTGTCACTACCATGCATGCTCCTATCAGTAAGAATATGAAGGACGTCGATATTGTTAGAGATTTTCCTAGCGTCTTTCCCGAAGACGTTTCTGGTATTCCACCCGATCGGGAAGTGGAATTCTTCATTGATCTAATGCCGGGCACTGTTCCTATATCTAAAGCACCTTATTGTCTAGCACCTGCTGAAATGAAAGAACTAAAAGATCAAATCCAAGAATCGCTAGACAAGAGTTTCATTCGCCCTAGTTATTCTCCATGGGGAGCGCCGGTATTATTTGTGAAAAAGAAGGATGGTAGTATGCGTCTTTGCATTGATTATCGAGAGCTCAATAGGGTCACTATCAAGAATAAGTATCCACTGCCAAGAATCGAAGATTTATTTGACCAGTTTCAAGGAGCATCGATATTTTCCAAGATTGATCTGCGATATGGATACCATGGATTGAAAGTAAAGGAGTCAGATGTTCATAAGACGACATTCCGCACGAGATATTGTCACTATGAGTTTATGGTCATGCCATTCGGGTTGACCAATGTGCCAGCGATCTTCATGGATCTCATGAATCGCGTATTTCATTCGTATCTAGATCAGTTCATTATAGTCTTCATTGATGACATACTGATCTATTCCAAGAGCAGGGAGGAGCATAGTCGCCATTTGAGGACAGCATTGCAAGTTCTACAAGATAGGAAGCTTTTTACGAAATTCAGCAAGTGCGAGTTTTGGCTTGATAGAGTGGCATTCTTAGGCCACATCATTTCTAGTAGTGGAGTGCAGGTCGATCCAAGTAAAGTTGAGGCAATGAAAGAGTGGCCAGTACCGAAGAGTGTTACCGAGATTCGCAGTTTCTTGGGACTAGCTGGCTATTATCGAAAATTCATCAAGGGATTCTCATCTATTGCAGTACCCATGACATCTTTGACTAAGAAGAATGCGAAGTTTATTTGGGGATCCAAGTGTCAAGACAGTTTTGATAAGTTGAAGCAAGCCTTGATTACAGCGCCAGTATTGTCTATGCCATCGGGGCAAGGGGAGTATGTTCTTTATACCGACGCTTCTAAACTTGGTTTGGGCGCAGTTCTGATGCAAAATAACCGAGTTATCGCCTATGCGTCGAGGCAACTGAAAATTCACAAGAAGAACTACCCTACTCATGATCTTGAGCTAGTAGCAGTAGTTTTTGCTTTGAAAATATGGAGACACTACCTTTATGGGGAGTGCATAATTTTCACCGACCATAAAAGTTTGAAATACTTCTTCACCCAAAAGGAATTGAATATGAGACATCGCAAATGGCTTGAATTAGTGAAAGACTACGACTGTGAGATTAGCTACAATCCGGGGAAAGTTAATTTGGTGGCAGACGCATTGAGTAGAAAAGCAGCAGTTATCACTCAATTATCACTCCAAGGACCGTTGCAGTCCGAGATACAGCAGTTCGAGTTTACAGTCTATGCTAGGGGCGAGGCCCCTAATCTTGCCACACTATCAGTACAATCGACGTTGAGAGATAGAATTCGTGATGGGCAGTCCACTGATGAGCCGTTGCAAAAGTGGAGAGCTAGAGATGAAGCCAAGGGTCGGAAATTATATTTAGAGATGGATGGTATAGTTCGTTATCGAGATCGGTTATGGGTTCCTAGTGACGATGCTTTGAGAGATCTTATTATGAAGGAAGCCCGTGACACACCTTACTCCATCCATCCGGGATGTACCAAGCTGTACAAAGATTTGCAGCTATTATATTGGTGGCCAGGCATGAAGAGGGACATCCTGAGATTTGTATCTGAATGCTTGACTTTTCAACAAGTCAAGGAAGAGCATCAAACACCAGCGGGGAAATTAAAACCACTCCCTATTCCCGAGTGTAAATGGGAAAATATCACTATGGACTTTGTTGTGGGATTGCCAAAGACTGTTAATGGATTCAATGCTATATGGGTGATAGTTGATCGTCTTACCAAATCAGTGCATTTTCTACCTATTAAGACGACTTTCACCATGATTCAGTACGCCGACTTGTATATTCGAGAGATAGTTCGTCTGCATGGGATTCCTGTATCTATCGTTTCTGACAGAGATCCGAGATTCACGTCATCTTTTTGGAAAAGTATGCATGCAGCAATGGGTAACAAGTTATTATTCAGTACAGCATTCCACCCTCAAACCGATGGTCAGTCCGAAAGAGTTATACAGATTCTGAAGATCTACTGCGTACATGTGTTATTGATTTACAAGGCAGTTGGGAACCAAAACTACCTCTAGTGGAGTTCACCTACAACAATAGCTATCAATCATCAATCGGGATGGATCCTTTTGAGACACTTTATGGAAGAAAGTGTAGATCTCCTATTCATTGGGACGAGGTTGGGGAAAGAAGAGATATTGGTCCAGATGTGATTGAAGAGAATGCTGTGCTTGTAGTCAAAATTCATGAGAGAAAGAAGACTGCACAAAGCCGACAAAAGAGTTATGCGGACAAAAGACGAAGGGACTTAGAGTTTGCAGTAGGAGAGCATGTATTTGTGAAAATAGCACCTATGAAGGGTGTTATGCGTTTTGGCAAAAAGAGGAAGCTATGTCCAAGATTTATTGGTCCATTCGAGATTTTGGAGAGGATTGGGACACTAGCTTATAGAGTGGCATTGCCACCAGCGCTTTCAAGAGTTCACAATGTGTTCCATATTTCAATGCTACGGAAGTACATGTCGAATCCGTCACATGGGCTTAATTATGAACCACTTCAATTAACTCCAAACATGACCTATGAGGAAAGACCTGTCCAAATCTTGGCAAGGCAAGAAAGAAGATTGCGAAATAAAGTCATTTCAATGGTCAAGGTCAAGTGGCTAAATCACTCGGAAGAAGAAGCTACTTGGGAAACCGAGAGGGACTTGAAGAGTCGCTATCCAGATTTATTCGGTATGTTCTAATTTCGAGGACAAAATTTAATTCAAGGGGGAGAAATTGTAAGGTCCAAAATTAAGACTACGTGATCCAACTGCATTCAAATCTAGGAAATATGAAAATTAGTAATTAATTGATTTAGTTGCTAAATTATTTGGGTGTCATGCATGATTTTATGTTAAATATGATTTAATTGCCATTTTGCATAAAACTATATTTTTAAGGAAACTTTCAAGTTGCGATCGAAGAACGGAGACCGAGGGCTGCAAAACTTAAAATGTTTTTATTAAATAAATTTTTTTAATGATTTAAAATATGATTGTGGGTTTTCTTATTTTTGAAAAATATGAAGTTTTGAAATGATTTAATACGCCGGGACGTATATTTTATCGGTGTTGGTTTTCAACAAAAAATACGAATACCCGACTATTTAATTCAAAAACTATTTTTACCAAAACTTTAATAATATTTTATTTAATTCTAAATAAAGATTAATGAGCTTAATTTAGGGGCTTAATAAGCCTAAAGCCTTACTAGTGTTTAATTAAGTTATATAATATGTAAATCTTTCCCATAACCCTACGATTCTTTCAAAAGCACACAGATACTCTTCTGAATTTACCTACCCTACACGGCACACACATGCTTAAAAATTGAAGGAATTTTCGAGAATAGCCAAGGGTGATTCAAGCCAAAGGTCTTGCTCCGTTCTTCGTCATCGTCAACGGTTTTTCGTGCGTAAATTACTCAAAGGCACGCCTATTCTTCCCTTCAAACCATCATTACATCATATTATATTTTTATGCATGAAAATTTTGGAAAACAAGTGACTTTTTGAATTATTTTCGTTTTTATGCAATCCATGAAATTTCAAACATGATTTTGATTCAAACTTTTGTTGTTTACATGTATATACGGGCTGCCATGATATAGGTTATGTTTAGGCATGATTTTACACGGTATTTAGAGTCCTAGATAATCACTTAAACACCACACACGCAATAGAACACAAGCTGGTGCAGCAACTTGCTGTCATGATCAAGGGGGTTCGGTTTTTACGTTTCAGGGGCTAGGGCTTGGTTGGCTCGTTCCAGGGGCTAGCCAAGGTCGTGAGTGAGTTAGGTAGGGAGTCCTGGCCATGCCACTGGCTGGGAAGGCACCCGAGAATCAAGGGAAATCGTGTGCAGGGTTCGGGCTTGTTGCATGCTTGTGGGCGTGGTCCAGGGGGGCCTGGGCTGGGTCAGGTCGAGTCCTTAGGGTCCTTAGGGGTTGCACAAAAAGTTGGTTTGGTGGCTGGGTTCGTTGGTAGGGGCATGGAAGCTTGATCAAGAGTCCTTGTCCCATAAGGATTTCTCGGCCAGCTTATGGTAGAGGTGTAGGGGCTCGTCTTTCTGGTTTGGGGTGTTTTCCGTGCGATCCTTGGGCCCAGTAGGGTACTCTAGTGTGTTGGTCAGGGTTTGGATCAACATTGCTCGGGGGGTGACTCGATAAAATCAAGAAATGGCTCGGGGGCGAAGATTTTGTGTCATTTTTGGGTTTCCTAAACTTAAAAACTTGAAAAACGGCTCACGGGGGTCGAGTCGTGGTTCATAAGGTCTAAAATATTATAAAAAACTAAATTTAGAATTTAGGAATTTTATATTAAAGTTTGGAATTTTTCGGAATTAAAACGCCTTCAAAAACGTCCAATTACGAATTTATTAAAAAGCCTCGTTTTTAAGCTAAATAAAATTATGAGAATCTTAATTTAGGCTTAAATAATTATTTGGGACATGTTAGAGTCAAGAAAAATAAGAAAACGTCAAAAACGAAAAATGTCACGTCCGGAGGTAAAACGGTCTTTTTACACCGAAAATTTTTTAAACGTCATGGCAGTGCCCTATTTGCTGTTTTACATGCTAATATGATTATGAAACATGTTTATGAATTTTTATATGTTAAATTATGATTTTTAAACGTCTATGATTTTTATGATTTAAATTGGACATTTTAAAGATATGTTGCATGATTCTTTTCAAAATAAAATGATATTAATATGCATGTTTTTTTTAGTGATGAAAATACGTCATGTTGAAGGATGTGAAGGGATTGTGACTACTGAATATTTTGGAAATATCGTGAGGGTTATGGTCCCAGTGGGAGCCCGACGATCGTGTTTCTTTGGATACAGATACGAATACGAATATGTTAATACGTTGGCCAGGGCCCAGTTGACCGGTGAGAGTGTTGGTGGTGTCCCCCGCCGCCCAATACTGTGGTTTTTTTAAGATGGATCCATCGCCCAATACGCTCAAAAATAAGAGTCACAATCACGATCTGAATTCAACAAACACGAACATGAATTCGAATATGAATATGGATACGAATATGAATATGAAAACGTTTATGTGATATATTTATGTTTTGGAAAATGTTTATGTTTAAAGTTTATGCATGTTAAGAAAAATGATATTTTAAGTACAAGTATTTTTCACTGTTATATGTTAACTGTATTACGTATTACTAGTTATCAAAGATAGGACGCGTTGAGTCTTTAGGCTCACTAGGTGTGTTGGTGCAGGTGATATAAATAACTGTGAAATTGGAGGTCTTGACGAGTGACTTGCTGGACTGTCGGTGCACATAACCCGAGGACCAGCGCTTCTATTTCCGCATTTAAGTTTATGATTTTAAGTTAAAAATTTTACGACACTTTATTTATGCTTTTGAGAGATTTTGAGAGGTTTAGTATGGGCTACACTTTTCAACATTTAGTGCTTTTTAGGTTTGGTAAAACGCTTTACGATTTATTGTTTGACTATTCCCTTTGGATTTTCAAGTACTAGTTGTATGTTTTATTTTAAAAATTGTGACAAGTTATTTTAAAGTATTTATATATATGTATATTTTTAATTATGGATATTAAGGAGAGAAAAAAAATTTTCCTAGTACTTTTTAAGAAAACGAATAAGCAGACATTTCACTTTAGACACACTAGATATGAATGATGCAGGTGAGCATGATAATGTGGAGACTGGATGCGCCAAGATTGAGTAGGCGGAGCTTGGTGTGCGCACGTTAACCCGGGGACCACACTTTTTCTGCACATTATTTGTTTATGAGTTAGGATAGAAACATTGTTTATTTTATACATTTTACATATTTTATATGTTGATGGTTTGACAGGGTTTTGAACATCACATTTGAGTTCTTTCAAAACAGTAGTTTAGGGATTTGATGAGGTTAAATTATTTAATTAAAGTAATTTTATTCAGTAGTTGAATGATTATTTTAAATGCATGTGTTTGAGTAATTTTTAGAAATAGCTTTAAAAAAAATTTCTAGTAGTATTTTAGTAGCAAAAGTTTCAGTTCATCTCCGTTGAATCATCTTCTAGTCCATGTAGACTTGGGGGAGAGTCCTTGTTCACTAGGACTCTTCCCTAGCCACTCCCTTGAACCCTAGCCACCCTAGGACCCAAACTAGCCCTAGATCAAGACCAACACTGCCCTTGAACCAGTCCTAGCCGAGTCCCAACGCCCCATGCACAATAGCCGAGCCACTTCCTTAAAGCCATTGATGTGAATTGTCCTAGAAAAACCCTTGGTCCCTCTACTCTTGTCATGTCTCATTCCAGCCCTCTTTTCCCTTTCAATTAATCATGTTTTAACCATATTTCAACTTGTGTTGGCAGAGTACTCGTTGGAAATCATACCACATTCATATATACGTAAAACGTTCAAAAATTTTCAAAATTTTTGACAAAAAGTTTAAACCATCGAACATAAATATATTTCATGCAAAAACAATTGAAACATGCATATTATAATTTTAATGATGTGCAAAAGAGTTTAGAAAACATGCATTTGCGTTTATAATGCTCGGATATTCAATCATTGGCGAGAGTGCGAAGATGGATGACCAAATGACGAAGAACTCTAGCCCTTTCCTTCCTTGATGGATATTTAATTTTTTATGAGTGCAAGTGAGTGATTCCAGCTGCTACAAGGCTGAATTATGGTGTTATGAAAGCCTAAGATTCATTTTAAATTTAATTAACATGATAATGGGCTTTGGTTTTGGGACTCCAAGTATAGAAGAAATTGAGCCTACTCAATTTGGTTAAATTGGGCTCAATAAATCTTATTTAACTAAAACATAAAATTTTATTAAATTAGTTTCCCAAAAATAATATTTTTTAATCTTTAAAAACTCATCGTTTGCCCAAAACCAGCTTCTTGAGAAAAAAATCGAGCTCGACTCGTAAAATAATTCGAACTCTAACATTTTTAGAAAAATTAAATCATTTTTAATCATATTAGGAAGCCTTGAAAATATTTAAGGAAAAATAAATATTCATGTCTTGGTCGTCCCCGGTCTCCTTCCCCTACCTATTATTGGATATTCGGGTAAAATCCTTCAATTTTATGAAATCATATCATATAATCATGCAATCATACCTTTAATAATTTAATATATATCATGAAAGCATTTAAAATAAATTAAATAAAACAATTAAGCAACTAAGATAATTTGCATGCATGTGGTTTACGTAGGTTTGTTTTTCGGATGTTACAAATTAGGTAAAGTTATCTGGAACACACTGACTGGTAGGTCAATTCGACTAGTCCAAGTCTAGGACCCAAATAGATTTTGGTACCGAAATTTAGTTATTACTGGTGATTGCAGGTTACAGGTAAACTGACCAAAAACTCAGTATGGTATTTAGACAGTGGATGTTCAAGACACATGACTGGAGATGCAGAATTAATATCACAACTGGTCAAGTATTCAGGTCCCAAAATTAGTTTTGGAGACGCCTCTCAAGGTAGAATTGATGATGTCTTACTTGTATAGAGTTTGAAATATAACTTGATTATTATTAGTCAGTTATGTGATCATAACTATTCAGTTGAGTTTAATAGACATACATGCACTATTAAAAATACAACTTTTTATATCATATAGGAAATAGATGTGATAACACATATAAATTAAGTTGGAGCAATCATCCAATGAGCCGGTCTGCTTTGTCGCTTCAAATCTATCTAAGAACTGGTTATGGCATAAAAGGTTGAACCACCTTAATTTCAAAGTCATTTCAAAACCGAGTAAACATGAACTGGTAATTGTTCTACCAAAGATTGAGTTTTCAAAAGATAAAATTTGTTCATTATGTCAGCTTGGGAAGTAAGTGAGAACTTCTTTCAAAAACAAAAAAAAAAGTAAATCTTCTACATGATGCTTAGAATTAATGCATATAGACTTGTTTGTTACAAAACCAGTCATGAACTTAGGATAAATGAAATACACTTTAGTGATTGTTGATGACTTCTAAAGATATACTTGGTTAATCTTTCTCAATTCTAAGGATCAAACTGCTTTACAACTAGTAACTTTTTTCAAAAGACATTTAAATGAGAAATATGTTAGGATTGACAGAATAAAATCTGATAGCGGAACTAAATTTTTCAATCAAATTTTATCCTCAGTTTCTTGAAAATTTATGAATTGGAAAGGAGTTCTCAACTGCAAGAACACCACAACAAAATGATGCAGATGAACGCAGAAATCAGACTCTTAAAGAAACAGCTAGAACTATGTTTGTTGATTCTGGGATTTCTCAAAGGTTTTGGGCAGAAGCAGTTAGCACAGTGGGTTACACTCAGATCAAATCCATGATTAATAAGAATCATTCGAAAACACCCTATGAGATTTGGCATGGTAAGAAAAGTGTGGTTTCATACTTCAAGATTGTAGGACCGAGCGCTTGCCGCTTTACCAAAAGCTATATCTCGTGGTAATGGTGCAACTAAAATCTTTTAAATAGCTCAATCACCATAGTTCGATCGCTCTACTAAGCAGGGACAATTATTGCACCCAACAATCTTCCTTCCAATAATTGCACTCCTTGCAATCAATGTTAATCGAACCCATGATCTTGGCTCTGATACCAATTGTAGGACCGAGCGCTTGCCGCTTTAACAAAAGCTATAGCTGGTGGTAATGGTGCAACTCAAATATTTTAAACAGCACAGCAGCTCAAGCACCACGATTCGATCACTCTATCAAGCAGGGACAATTATTGCACCCAACAAAGATATTTGGGTATTAGTGCTTCATTCATAATAATGGTAAAAACATCTAATTGCTTTTGATACTAAATCAGACGAAGGATTATTTATTGGTAATTCATCAGTTAGCTTATAGAGTGTTTAATAAACTTACTCTTAATATTGAAGAATCAATACATGTTGTTTTTGATGAAACTGTATTAACTGATAAGCCAACTGATCCAGTTGAGCTGACAAATCGCATAACGGATATCAGTTTGGAGGATGACAGTGAAAATGAAGATCATGCTGTCAGAAATTTCCTTCAAACACCGGAACCTGAGGTGGTGGAACAACTAGTTGAACAGGATGCAGTTCCTAATGATTAGTTTGGAATTCACCAAGAACACATTCAAACACAAACTGAAGTAGAAGAAACTGGTCAGTTGCAAACTGAGCCAGTTATGCATAAAAGTTCGACATATTCAAACTACAAATGGGGTAAAAATCAACAACATGATTTGGTAATAAGTAGTCCATCTAATCCGGTAAAAAAATAGAAATCAAATTCTTAATTTATTCATACACTCTTCGTTTATATCTCAATTAGAAACAAATAAAAATGGTGAAGCTTTTGCTTATCCCAGCTGGGTAATTTCTATGCAAGAAGAGTTAAATCAGTTTACCCATAAAAATCTCTGGACTTTAGTTCCAAGACCGCTTTCAAAGAATATTATAGGTACAAAATGGGTGTATAGGAACAAACAGAATGAAGATGGTTCAATTGGACGCAAAAAAGAAAGTCTAGTCGTACAAAGCTATAGGCAAGAAGAAAAAATAGACTATGATAAAACATATGCTCCAGTAGCTCGACTGGAAGCAATCCGAATATTCCTTGCCTACACATCTCTCAAGAACTTTAAAGTATATCAAATGATATGAAAAAGAGTGTTCCTAAAAGATCAGTTACATGAAGAGGATTACGTAAAACGAACACTAGTTTTTGTAAATCATTCATTCTCTGGCCATGTTTTCATAAAAAAAAAAGCATTATATGGTCTTAAAAACGCTCCAAAATCCTAGAATGAGACTTTTTAAAAAATTTTAATTGATCATGACAAGACACAGTTCAAGTTCTCAAAGAAAGATCACACCTTACTTGTTTCAATATATGGTAATGACATTATTTTTGGGTCAACTAACCCCAAATTATGATAAAAGTTTGCTAAAATAATGCAGGACAAATTTGAGATGAGTATGATGGGTGAACTGACATTTTTTCTTGGTCTGCAAGTAAAGCAACTGAGAACTATATCTATATGAGTCAGACTAAATTTACGAAGGAATTGATCAAGAAATTTGGCATGAAACATTTTCAGCCACATCCACTCCCATGAATTCATCAATTACGCTAGATAAAGTTGAAGGGGGAGTATCAGTTGAGATAATACTCTATAGAGGTTTAATAGTTCCATTATTGTACCTAACTTCTAGCCCTCCTGATATTATGTTTGTTGTATGTTTATGTGCTATATTTCAATCTAATCCTAAACATTCGCACTTCTTAGCTGCTAAACGCACATTGAAATATCTGAAAGGCACACAAAATGTGAGCTTATGGTATGCTAAATATTCTTCTTTCAATTTATTTGGATATTCAGATGAAGATGACGCGAGATGTAAGCTAGATCGCAAAAGTACAACGGGATCATGTCAGTTTCTAGGAGACAAACTGATCTCGTTGTTCATAAAAAAAACATCTATTGTCACTTCCACAACTGAAGCTGGATATCTAGCTGCTGGAAGTTGTTGTGCTCAACTGCTCTGGATTCAGCAACAACTGAAAGACTATGGAGTTATTACTAAAGAATAACCAATCTTTTGAGATAACACCAGCTCAATTGCGATTACCTACATTCCAGTTCTTCATTCCAGAACCAAGCATATTGATGTCAGACAATACTTCATTATAGATCATGCTCTCAAGAAGGACATTCGACTGCAATACATATCAACTGAACAACAAGCAATAGACATCTTCACAAAGCCTTTACCCGAGACTAAGTTTTCTTATTTTAGAACTATTTTAGGGCCTATTGTTTTATTTTAATGATTAATTTAGGAGGTTGTTAACTGATAAGACAGATTTTGGTTGTTCATGAACTGAACTGACTCATTTTTAAACTGATCAGTCAGTGCCTGAATTAACTTATCTTATCACATAGATTGATTAATTTTAATTAGATTCAGTTCTATAATGAAAATCGTGGCTGATTGAGATTTGTAAATTTAAAATTATTCAAATTTTAAATCTAAATCTCGTTTTTGTGTAACTGCTTGATTTCAGTTTCTCAAATAAATGACAACGGTTGAATGACCTACAATTATGGTCAAACTACTTAGGGACTGACAAGTATCCGAAATTTGAAAAGTCACGAGACACATTTAGAAACCGTATTCTCATATTTACTTTACAGTTTCTAAATTCTCCTAACTCTCAAATTTTCAAAGCAAATGACTTATATTCCCTTTCTTTTCTTACAACTAAATCAAACTTGAAATGGCAGCCCAAACTCCCTCTTTTCTCTTAAATACCATTGCCATCGATTTCGACTCCATCTTCACTGTTCATGATGATGCAGGCAAGGAAGTATTTCAGAAGATTGAAGCTTCTGAACTTCATCATTTCTTGGGGCTAGCTACTCAAAAATTTTTTTCATCCGAACTCTTGTCTGTTTACGAGTCCAGCTCGGTAACAGATGATGGAAAGATACAGATGCAGGTCAACA
Organism: Primulina eburnea; assembly: GCF_022965805.1. Lineage (NCBI taxonomy): Eukaryota > Viridiplantae > Streptophyta > Magnoliopsida > Lamiales > Gesneriaceae > Primulina > Primulina eburnea. Next base: position 16,409,845 of record NC_133112.1, on the reverse strand, counting down.
ATCACTCTATGGTTGCTGATGAATAATTTTTCAGGAATCTATTTAATATGACAGTTGAAGGGCTATCAAGATTCTCTGAAGTGGTTGCTGCAAATATTGAAGAAATGCAAACCTTGCTATCAGCTAGTGGGATGATGGTCAAAGTTTTTGAGGCCAAAATGGAACTAAAGCTAGAATTTCAGCTGCTGGCGGATATTGTTGCCAAGGGAATCCTAGAAAAAGCTGGTCTGTTGTAGCCCTCACCCTGGAAAATTTCAGGTTATGACTGCAAGTTTGAAAGACATCAAAATGAACTGGTCATCTATCTTGTTCATGATTATGAATAATATGGTGCAATCGACGAAGCAGTCGAAGGGATTTGTTGTAACGTACCGTATTTTGAACTACTTGAAATTTCCGGAAAAATTAAAATTCTCTTAAATACAAAATAAACTTTCAAATTTCGGTCATCAATCAATTGTTCATCCAAAATATTTGTAATAAAAGAGATCACTGATAAAGTTTGCTAAAAATACTTGTTTAAACATCTTAAACAAAAACATGAAATCAGAGTATTTGAAACAACATACATAAAAGCATAAAAACATGGGCGGTCCTCGGGTTTAGCCTTCTGCGCAGTCCAAGCCAGCTCATTGGTATCGATCAATTCTAGTGAGTATAAAGACTCAACATGTATAAGCTGGAGATAGCAAGTACTAAATAATAAAACCACATGCATATTTAAAGTAGGGCTTACATACTTGAAACTTGAACGTAATAGCACAAACATACTTGAAACTTGAACATAGTAACATGAATGTAGACGTGCCATCATCATAAGACTTTTCTTAAACATACTTGCATCATACATACTTGAGCATACAAAACATCATTTTGCGTAGAGATATGTTTCAAAGCAAGTGACACATACATAAATGCGCCTGATCAGACTAAACCACAGTAATGGGCTGGCAGGGAAAGTCAACTACCACATACATGAGATCCCCGTTCATGCTTTAACGGGTGGATTGGTCCCTGGTCATGCTTTACCACTTTCCAATCCTGATCTAAACCCGGTCATGCTTTACCAGGGTGGAGAGGTCCTCGGCCACGTTCATCGACTTCCAAACTCGTTCATAATTTGGTCACGAGACATTTAGCATACCTCTAAAACTTAAAATATTTTCTTTTGCACATCGAACATACATACTTGGCGTTGAGGTATTCGTTGGATCTCGCTTGAGGCCACTGCTGCACATACTAACATGAGTTCCAATACTTATCTTGCATAGCTTAGACGTATAGTCATGCTCACACCAAAAAATGAAAAATTGACTTATGAAGTTATAAATATCTCGGGACTTGACCACGTTTAATCATCGTACTAAATCATGACATTAAAACCCCAAAACGACCCCTAAAAAAATTTAATTTTTTTAAAAGGACGCGGGGGGTCCGTGTAGGTGCTGGAAATTCTCATTTTGAAGGAAAAATGGACACTGTATCCGTGTCGGGGCCCAGGTAGCCTCTGAACTTGCAAACTCGCGAAAATTCACTAACTTATTGATTCATTCTTCCAATCCAAGCCTAGGTTCCACGAACTAACACCTCGAGACTCATGCTATGATGCTATTACAATGATTTAAGCCCGTACAAACACCACAAAATGTCCCTAAGAATTGACAAGAAACTTCAATGCAACACTAACCCGTAATTCGACATCATTTTGATTCTTACGACTCCTATTACATCCCAAGCCAATCCCGACACAAACGAATCACCAAATAATACCCAAATACATCCCATAACATATCTAAATGCAGTAGCACAAGCCCGGTGGTGCCCAATGAATCCTACAACAATAAAACGTCTAGAACACATCAAGAACGCATTTTCAGAAAAACACAGTTTGAGCAGTCACACGAAAACAATCATAACTCACACATTTCTTATCCAAATATTTCGAATTTACCGTCAAATCGAAGGTATCAAAAAATTCTATGATTTATATGTTGAAAGTTTTTCCAGATCTAAAATCGTTTAAAATGACAGCGAATTTAGAGTTTTCAGATCTAAAATCGTTTCAAAACCGATCCAACAAATTTTTTCTCAAACTTTTTACCACATACATGGATTTTTACGCATAATAAATTTAAGAACATATAATATAACAAGATCTATGCAGAAGCAACCGATTATACATGCATTTGATCTTTAAAATTACCGAACCGATAATACCGAAGCGAGAAAGATGGAGGGACGATCCGGGACGAACGTGGAACGATTTTCTTGAAGAAAAGTGGTGAGAATTGCTGAAATCTTTGAAGGGAGTGGGCGGCTGCTGAGTTTTCTTAGAACCCTAGGTTTTATTTTGCTCTCAAAAAACTGAAATGAGATGGAATGAAATGTGTGTGCTGATGGTGTGTGTAAAAACATGTGCGTGTGTGTGAGTGTGTGTAACGTGTGTGTGTGTGTGATTAATTAGGGGTAATTAGGAGATATTTATCTCAATTAAATAAATAATAAACAATGATAATTAAAATACCAATTCTCCACTAAATTACTAGCATCCCTAAATTTGAAATAAAATGCACATGCCTTAAACTTTAAAAGTTTAAAAATCTTAAAATCACATAATAAATTAAATTAGGCCTTAAAAATGCTAAAACTTAATAAATCATTTAAAATGCCCCATTTTTAACTTAAAATAAAATACCACGTTTTAAAATTGCCAAAATCGTCGCCGATCTCTTTTCCTCGATCTCACATCGGATAATCGCCTGAAACATGAAACTCAAGAAAACATGTAACGTTCATCACATAAACATAAATAATTTAAAATAATGCAAATTAAATAGATCATGCATCGCTCTAAATCATTTTAAACTTAAATAAATAATTTAACAATTAAATAAATGCATGTATTTTACGTGTACTTATTTTGGGCTCTACATTTGCACTTTAACTCAGCAGGCTGACTGAGGACTCTGGGCTCTCTCTGGAATCCACCTCAACGGTCACAAAATTCTAGATCTATAATGCTCAAAATGTTCCATCAAAGAACACCGGAGAAGAGGAGGCGGCTGTTAAATCAAAGAAAGTTTCTAAGTCCAAAGCAACTACACCTTCGAAGCCAAAGAGAAAACTGGTTCTGACAACCAGTGACTCAGAGAAAACTCCTAGCTGATCAAGAAGCCGAGGTATCAGAAGACCAAACCAGCTGCAGCCCCAAGTGCTTTACCTGAGCTCAGATTACTATCAACGAGGGTTGAGGCACCACTCCCTGCTATCTCTATACAATCAGTCCAACCAGCATCAAAGAGCAAAACTGACTATCCTCAAAACATAGTAACTGAATCTGGGGAGACGTTGAAGCTGAATGGGATTCCAGCTCCCCTCACCTCAGTATTCCGCCCTACCATTCTACCTCAAGCACGGCCAAAAGGAGTGCTCATCAGAGAAGTGGTGGACACAACTGGTTCAGTAGTAGATCTACCGCATGCCCTAACTGATCCAAAGGACAAAGCCAAGATGATATAAGAACCGAGGCCTAACAATGCCATTCATATAAGATCGATCTTATTATGGATGAAATCAATGAGTATCATGAACTGAAGATGCAACATTATTATGAATGGGTACAATTCAAAATTTTCACTCTAGCCAAACAGTTCAAGAAGAAATCAGTTCTCAAGCACTTCATCTCCTTAGAGTCAGCAGTGATGAAGGAAGTGAAGGATACTTCAGTAGCCCAGCAAAGGAAAAAAGGGCGTACTTCTTAGATTTGATGAGAATCAAGAGGCTGAATGAAGTAACAGCCGAACTGAAAAAGAACTATGATCCAGCTGGACCAAATTATTATGCCGACGGAGCATTTTTGCAACAACTGGACTCTAATCTCATCACTCCCCAGATGAAAGTCAAGAATTGGGAGATGGGACAGAAGCTGCATGTTCCAGTAGAGACCAGCAGCTCTACACCATTTGAGGAGTTCACACTAACTGAAGCTGTTGTGGAGCTTTTAACTGCTCCAGCTAAAATTGAGTCATCTTTGGTACAAACTACTGAACAATTTCCATAGAATATCCCTCCATCCTTTTGAGAATCTCAACCCTCCTCCTCCACAACATTAATCGTTCTACTAGCTTCTGAACCAGCAGCTCAACTGATTACTTATACTGAAGAAGAGCTATCCTTAGAAAATTTTGATGAGTTGCTGCCATCAGTTGCTGAAGAAATTCAACACGAATACAATAAAGACCAAGCTGCTAAAGAATTTGTTGTTGTACCAGTTGTAGAAGAAGTAAGTGCCCAACAACTGAAGCAAAGGTAGAAACTGAAGAAGTTCAGTTGGAAATTGAACAGCTCATTCCAGCAACCATCGGTTTTACCAGAACTTATCTCAACTAGCTTGGTGGTTCTTGAGACTTTCTTTATCTCAAAAGCCTTCCACAAACTGATCTCATTGAAGAAGACTGCTGAGGCACCAAGTTCTGAAACTGATCATCGGGTTCAGCCTCAGAGATTTCAGTCCAAGAAGAGACATTCAATGAGTCATCAGAATATATTGACCAAGATGATGGTCGTGGTTAGTTAGCAGTGTTGAAATTCAATCAGAAAGGGAAAGGGAAAGCAAAGGTACAACTGAAGATCTTTCCCTTGAACTACCACTCGCAACTGATGTGATGTTGGATAGTATATTGTAAAATCTGAAAGATCGAGGCTCAAATATATATCAATTCAAGTCAACTCAGCTTATATATTATTTAAGTCCGGATACTCTCACAGAATATACAATGAAAGACGTGAAGAAACTGACCAAGGACGTATCTGATTTATTCTCTACAGTTGAAAAAATGAAAAGAGAAGTAGTTCAACTCCTGAACCATCTCTTCCCAGGAACTACTCAGCAACAGGATTGACTTTGTGCACACCAGTATGTCAAAGAAGATTGATATTGTGCAGAATCAGTTAGCTGAAGTTTCCGCTAAAGTCAGCTCAGCATTCCTCCTCTTTTCATGAGTGGCGGGTGTGGAAAAAAAGGGGTAAGAACCGAAGAAGACAGCAGCAACAAGTAATAAGCACTTTTCTTTAAAGTTAATTATTTTATGCAGTAGTTTAAATCTTTATCTTTTCAGTTTATTCAGTGAGGCCGGACTGGAGTTGGAGTTTTGAGATAAAATTTAAAATTAAGAAAACATTCCCAGAGTTTATTTTAGCTAACTAGTAAGTTAATTTAAGTTATAAGGAGGTTTAAGGAATTATTTAAGTAACTTGAGGTAAGTAGGAAATAAGTTCATTTAGGTTCCATAATTAATGTGTTAATTCACTAAGTTATTTAAAGGATAGGTAAGGCTCTAAAGGTTTAAAATACACTAACTAATCAATATTTCCCCTCCATTTATCAACCAAATTTCGGCCACCCCCTTAGCGATGTAGCATTTCTTTGACAACTCACCACCTTTGACTCTTTCCTTATTATTTCTTGACATGATAATCCTTTCATTTATTAACCACCATCAATTAATATTAGATAATTATCCTAACCTTGTTTACCATGAAGAACCGGTCATGGGATCCCTCCAACCATCTATAGGATATCAAGACATTTCAAAATTCAAAAAGGAGAGCGAGACTTGGTCTTGCCATCCCTTTTATATTGCAACTACCTCACTCTCCTAACCATCATTCCCTCCCCCTCATCACCACCGAAATTTAGAGAGCAATTCAGAGTTTAATCATGAGCCTCATAGATAGATTGAGAGAGAAAAAAAAATCGAGTAGAAGGAAGAACAAGAAGATCACTCCGTCTCCTCCGCGCCGCGTCGTCATATTCGTTCGTTTTCTTTTCAAAACGAAACCAAGGCATGTATATATTTTTATTTGCTCTTCAATCAAGCCATATTAGTATTTTGAAACAACATACTCATGATTTTAATACATGAAAACCGAAATTTTCCCATGCTATTTTCGAAACATGAAGTGCAGATTTCGACCCCTCCTTTCATGCTTCACGGGTTGGCTTGTTTTCATTGTTTCAGGTATTGGTTCGACCCTAGGCTCCCAAGGCTGCATTTAGACATGTACTAGGACATGTCAAGATCATATTGGTCCAATATTTCAAGCCCATGCATGAAGGAAATCGAAAAATGACAGCAACTCCACCGTCATGCCATTTGAGTCTCGATTTCTGTCATGTTGCTGTCAAGGGGGGGGGGGGAGTTGCTGATCTTGGCCGCCCTATGGGCCTATAGCCATGGTTAGAACACCTCCTTATCATGTCTAAGACGTGACCAAGTCTCCTTTTTAAGGCTTGGTCCATGGCGGAATCAGTTTTTAAATCAAAACTCATGCACAGCCCCTTCGCCCCTTTCGAATTCTGCTTGTGTAACTTTCGAGTTTTGTGGTGGTGAGAATCTTGATTGGCCTCTGGCCCATAGCCACGGTTCACACCATACCCCTTGATGTCTAGATCGTGCCATTGTCAACCAAATGGCCACTGGAATGGTCCATGACAGCAAGAAGCGTCGCAACACCCCACGTGTAGAATTAAGTGCTCGGGTGGACTTTTCGGTTGGTGTCGGGTGAGGTGCAAATTGTGGCTGGCCTAGAGCCCTTAGCCATGGTTCAAACCATACCCTAGGATTTTGGTAAGAGCCTCTAGTTTGTGGTTCAAGCCCCAATGGCCGGTAGTCTCGAAAACGACACAAGGAAGCAAAGACACGGCTGCTGTATTTTGTGGACAGCAAGTGGTGTGTTGGTTCGGAGGCTCATTTGAGTTCTTGTTTGGCTTCTAGCCTATGGCCTTGGACTGGACAGTGCCTCATCGAGTTAGGAAAGTCATGTTTTTGGTCGTTCATGATTCGGATCAGTTTTGAGGTCGTACGAGAATTTACGGTGCAAGGTGCCAAAATGACTCTCGAAAGAGCGTTTCATGTTTTTGGCCTCCCTTCACTAAAATTCGAGTACTGTAAATTTAGGAGAATTATTTCATCATTTTAGGCGTATTTTAATCATGACTATATGATGGTTCGGTGTTGGTTCGGGTTGGTACGGAGTCATGATTAAATACGAAGTCGTTAGGCGTAATGGTGCCATTTTTTAGAATTAATTACATAGTTTGGTCAAGTTAAATCATTTGCATATTTTCACATTATATTTTAGGTCGCAGGGAGCATGGGAACGATCCAACCCATGTGGTAAAGTTATTGCAGGATATTTAATTACGCCATTTAATTATATTACGTGCATAAAAATATAAAATATTCATTTTTGAGATTTATGCGATATTGCTTGTGGCCATTTCACTATCATGGGATTATTGTATTACCCGGTCGTCAGTTACTGGTCAGTTCAATTCAGTTCCACCCAGTATACTGTGGCATTAGTCTGATCAGACGATTATTATTTCACTCGGTCGCCAGTTACCGGTCAGTTCAGTTCAGTGCAGGGGCCACTTGCGTTGTCCATAATCTCACCAGAAAATTATTACATGCTATTTCATTACAGGGCTCTATGGAGCAAACATTTCACTTATGATTTTCAGTTACTTATGCACGTATTATAATTGCTCATGATAAGTTATTTTCACCTTATGCCTCCTGACATGATATTTTTATCCCGTGCAATTTTATTATATTATTTACTCGTTATTTACGATATATGCATGATGAGTCTTTAGACTCACTAGACTTGATTGTTGTAGATACTGATGAGGTCGGGACCGAGGGCGGGGACCAGTGAGATAGCTTGGCTCGGCAGTAGTGGAACCCGAGGACCTCATTTTCAGCATATATCATTTTTATGCTTAAAAATTTTTATCAGTTGTTGGATTACTTTAAACTTGTTATTTTGCGAACAATAATTTCTTCCGCTGCTATTTTTAACATTAAACTTGATTTATCAGTTTATTTTGTGAATGAGGCATTTTAATTATTTTAAAAATAAAATTTTTAATTTTTCCGCAAATTTCAAACAAGAATTTCGGGTCATTATAGCTGCTATAAGAGCAATGATTCTGTATAGGGTTGTACTACTACTGACCACGAGAAGCTCACGAAGTCACGTCTTCGGTCTGTAAGATTTACATTTACGCATTTTATTTAAAGCATGGATTATTTAACAGCATGTTTTCATGAAATATTTTACGTCCAGATTTTTATTGTTCAATATTTAAATTTAAATAAATTATGGAATTATGCATGTTGGTTACGTCTGGGTTACGTATGGAACAGTATGCCCCCTAGACGCATTCTCGAGCGCACTAGAAATGATGAGCCTCGCCAAGAGGACGGGGAGGAGCAGAGGCAGGATAGAGACTTACCACCTCCACCTCCACCTCCACTTGACATGAATGCCCATATGCTAGCTGGGATGACTCAGTTCTTCGCACAGTTTGCGGGGAACAATGCTGTGGCGAACAGGCCGACAGGGCCCGAGGTTGTCTATGAGCGCTTCATGAAGATGAGGCTGAAGGAGTTTTCAGGTACATCTGATCCCATGATTGCCGAGGGCTGGATCAAGTCCCTCGAGGTTATCTTCGAGTTCATGGAGCTTGGAGATGCGGACAGAGTTCGGTGTGCCACCTATTTATTCGGAAGAGATGCCCGCTTATGGTGGGAAGGAGCGTCAGTAGCCCTGAACTTGGCTACGCTGAGCTGGACACGCTTCACGGAAGTATTCTACTCCAAACATTTTACTGATGAGGTGCGTTCCAGGTTGACCAGGGAGTTCATGACCTTGAGGCAGGGAGATCTGACTGTTACAGAGTTCATCTGTAAGTTCGAGAGGGGTTGCCACTTTGTGCCATTAATCGCTAGTGATGCTAGAGCCAAACTGAGACACTTTATGGATGGTCTGCGGCCGATCTTGAGCCGCGATGTTAGAATGACAAGCCCTACTACTTTTGAAGTCGCGGTTTCCAGAGCTCTTGCTGCAGAGCAAGATCAGATCGACATTGAGAGGGACCGCCAGGGCAAGCGCCCAATCCAGGTGCCGCACCGCACTCCTCCTCAGCAGTAGCATCAGAACAAGAGGCCTTTTCACGGCCCGCATAGAAACAAAGGTCAGCAGCAGCGGGGACGCCCAGCCCCGATGACTTTTGAGCATCCAGTTTGTCCTAGGTGCACACGCCACCACGCTGGAGCGTGTATGTTTGGCTCAGGTAAGTGTTATAAGTGTGGTAGTCCAGACCACTTACTTCTGCAGTGCCTTCAGAGGAATCTGCCTAACCAAGGCAGAGTTTTTGCTCTCCATGCCATGGAGACGAACCTGGAGACCATGCTTATGACAGGTATCTTACAACTTTAAGTTTATATTTGAAATTCGAGGTTTTGGGAATCTGGGTTAATATTTTGAAATTAGAATTTCCATAGGATTGCATGCTCTACTCAGTATTATTTTCGGGAATTAGGTTAGAAGAACTCTGGCCTTTGCATGTCTATAAGTTTAGTTCATGTAACTATTGGGTTCAACATAGAGTTCCGATCGTTCAGGGAGAATTTTTATATCTGGTTCTGCAACAAAGGCCTTGATAGATTATGGGGCCACTCACTCATTTATTTCGGAGGTCTTTGTTAATTTCCTCAAGGTCAAGACCGTTGGGCTAGATGTAGCCTATTCAGTAGTATTGCCTTCTGGTGAGGAGATGGCAGCTACCAATGTGATCGAAACATAGATCTTGAGCTCCATGGCAATCTTGTTTATGCGGATCTTATCATACTGCCGATGCCAGAGTTTGACATCATTCTATGGATGGATTGACTATTGCGGAACAGAGTTTTGATCGACTTCCCGCAGAGAACTGTTCTAGTCCGACCTCCTGGGATGACGCAGTTCTTATTCGAGCCAGACAGGTACTTTCCTCTACCGCACATTATTCCTTATGTCCTGGCTAGTAAGCTCATGCATAGAGGGTGTCGGGCATTTCTAGCGACCTTTGTATCTGTCCCCGAGGCACCCAATCAGTCAGCCGCAGATGTTCCTATTGTTAAAAGATTTTCTAGAAGTTTTTCCGGAAGACATCTCTGGTATACCACCCGAGCGAGAGGTGGAGTTTTCTATTGAGCTTATGCCAGGTACGGCTCCGATCTCAAAAGCACCGTACTGATTAGCACCGACAGAGATGGCAGAGCTTAAGAAGCAGATTCAGGAACTTCTAGATAAGGAGTTCATTCGCCCGAGTTTTTCTCCATGGGGCGCGCCAGTCTTATTTCTGAAGAAGAAGGATGGCTCTATGAGGCTTTGCATTGATTATCGGGAGTTTAACAGGGTTACAATGAAGAACAAGTACCCACTTCCGCGGATTGAGGATCTATTTGATCAGTTGCAGGGAGATTCAGTATTCTCGAAGATTGACCTGCGTTCCGGTTATCACCAGTTGAGGGTGAAAGATGCTGATGTTTCCAAGACTGCTTTTGGACTCGTTACGGCCACTACGAGTTCCTTGTGATGCCGTTCGGTTTGACGAATGTGCCAGCGATCTTCATGGATCTCATTAATCGCGTATTTCAGCTGTATCTTGACTAGTTTGTGATAGTATTCATAGACGACATTCTCCTCTACTCCAAGAATCAAGAGGATCACAGCAGAAATCTGACCACAGTGTTGCAAACCTTGCAGAAGTATAAGTTATTCGCAAAGTTCATTAAGTATGAATTCTGGTTAGAGAAGGTGGCGTTCTGAGGCCACATTGTTTCTAGCAGTGGTATTGAAGTAGACCCAGCAAAAGTTGTAGCAGTCAGAGAATGGGTTGTGCCGCAGAATGCATCAAAGATCCGCAGTTTTCTTGGACTAGCAGAATATTATCGGAAGTTCATTAACGGATTCTCTTCTATTGTCGTTCCACTCACATCATTGACCAAGAAGAATGCTAAATTTGTGTGGAGCGGGAGTGTCAGAAGAGCTTTGATACTTCGAAGCAAGCTCTTATCTCGGCACCAGTTTTGGCCATGTCGTCATGGCCCGGTGAGTTTGTTCTGTACACCGATTCTTCGAAGCTCGGTTTGGGCGCAGTATTGATGCAGCATGGGAAGGTGATAGCGTATGCTTCTCGTCAGTTGAAAATCCATGAGAAGAACTACCCTACCCATGATCTAGAGTTGGCAACCGTAGTTTTTGCTTTGAAGATTTGAAGGCATTATTTGTATGAAGAGAAGTGTCAGATCTTTACAGCATCAAGTATTTCTTTACGCAGAAGGAGCTGAACATGCGTCAGAGGCGTTGGTTGGAACTTGTGAAGGATTATGAGTGTGACATTAGCTACCACCCGGGTAAAGCTAATGTAGTTGCGGATGCATTGAGCAGAAAAGTCACAGTGATGGCTCATTTGACAGTTTCGAGACCTCTTAGCTTGAGATGCAGAGGTTTGATCTAGAGTCATATCCCCGAGGTAGAGTTCCTCATCTATCTACTTTGACGATCCAGTTTTCCCTTATGGACCGTATTCGCAGTGGTCACCAGCAGATGAGTAGTTGGCAAAGTGGAAGCAGAGGGATGAGGCCAAGGGCAGTGTCTTGTATTCAGTCAGCGACGGTATTGTGAGATACCGAGACAGGATGTGGGTTTCCAGCAGTGGTTCTATTCGAGCAGATATCTTATCAGAGGCCCATATGTCACCATACTCTATTCATCCAGGGAGTACGAAGATGTACAAAGATCTGCAGTTATTGTATTGGTGGCCGAGAATGAGGAAGGATATTAGACGGTTTGTATCCGAGTGTCTGACTTGCCAGTTAGTGAAGGCAGAGCATCAAAGACCAGCAGGTTTGCTCAAGCCTCTTCCCAATCTCGAGTGGAAGTGGGAGAATGTTACCATGGACTTTGTGACAGGATTTCCGAAGTCAGTCAGAGGATCAAATGCTATCTGGGTGATTGTAGATCGTCTTACCAAATCAGCGCACTTCTTGCCTATTAAGAAGACTTTCACCATGATTCAGTATGCAGAGTTGTATATCCGGGAGATAGTCCGACGTCATGGTGTTCCAGTTTCTATCGTATCTGACAGAGATCCCATATTCACTTCCTCGTTTTGGAAGAGTTTGCATTCGACCATTGGTACGAAGTTGCTGTTTAGCACAGCTTTCCACCCTCAGACAGATTGTCAGTCAGAGCGACTTATTCAGATTTTGGAGGATCTTATCCGTGCTTGTGTTATTGATTTCTTTGGGAGTTGGGAGTCGAACTTGCCATTTGTGGGGACCCGGACGCTAATCATCTTCTTAATCATATTTGGGATTTAATTATCAATTCAGATAAAACAGGGTCTAAAATTTTTTTCTTTTTAAAATGTAACTGCGGAAGGTAATGGAATCTAAACAATATACATTTCTGTATAAAAACTACAGTTCAGTAGAAAAGTACAATACTGTACAACCTAAGTCTAAGGTTCAATTACTAAATTCAAGTAATAAACCAAGTCTGCTACAAGTCCGGAATCACCACGCTAACTCGTCTTCTCTCATCGTCATCTCAACCCTGATCCAACCCCACCTGTTGTCATGCACACATACAAAACAAGACAACAGCCGGATAACTCCGGTGAGAATAAATCCCAGTATAAAACATGGTAAGCATGTATGTAAACAACCTAATTCATAAACCATGCGATCATGTATAAACACAATATATCTCATAATCTATGAAATTAATCAAATAAGCATGTAACTCAAATCAGATAAACATGCATATAAACAATCTACATCTTAAAACATGCTAGCACAACTGGAAGCAATAACGATGGGTCCCATGATCTAGGAGCCACATCCATATAAGCATGAAGTCCTAATCAAATCATGTCTAGACTTGACTCGATCTATAACTCTAGGGATCCCGGGGTGAATAAGACGTCACTGGCTGTCACCTACCCTACCAATCGAGGTGCTGTACGTCTTATTCCTAGACTTCGGCCTGATCTGTATCCACATCTACAAAGGGGCGGTGATCTTCCCCAGAGCTGAGATATCGCCGAACGTCTAGAGTCTGTCTGATCTCCAGACTGTCCTATCTTAATGCATGAATAACAATCTATAATCATAGCATAATCATATAAAAACATAACAAGAGTATAGTATGTGATTTAGTGGGCAACTCAACGCGATCTCAATTGAGTTGTTCTTCCCAAATATCACATGAATTATACCTTTGTCTTCCTGATCTGATGAAGACGACGTCTCGAAGTCGAATTTGTCCATATCTGATCTGAAATGACAATAACCAATACACTGTATCAATGTGTAGTTCAAATCACAATCTGTTCTGAACAATACCCAATTCAATACATAATCTGATCAATATTTGAACAAAATACTATCTGATCACATCATCAATATCACAAGATAACAGAAACCAATACTGAATCTGATCAATCTGCACCAACTGATGTTTAGACGGCATAACACTACTGTCTTGTAACCCCGTCAGTCTTAACATCACAATTACACTACCAGAATTCCTAATAAATCTCAGTACAATCTATAACTTCAGTATCTGTACACTTCAACATGAATAACAGCATAATTCTGATAGCAATCTCAATCAAATCAATTCTAAAATTCATAACAATTCCATAACCAATCTGTTTCTAAATCTGACTTCGATTCTACAATATCTACGGTAGTAAAACACCATATCTGAATCATATTCAATTCTGACAATATCATAAATTCAAATCTTGTCTAAACGTAACAAAACTTACGTCCAGTTGTAGCCTGCGTTGCTAGAAATACGATACCGAAGTCAGATTTCAATTCGGATAGACGGTTTATTCGCAAATCAATTTCGAAGAAAAAGAACAAAGCTTTCCTCCTAAACCATCGATTTCCTTTGCTTATTCTGAATAAGAGACGCTTGTTATATGTATATATATATATACTCCATGCATGAACAAAACGTGGCACATTCCTTTGTGTTGCACGTCGCTCGCTCGGGCGGACAAAAGTTGCCGCCCGGGCGAGTCATTCTCGGCCTCGCCCATTCCATCAGCCTCGCTCGGGCGGTCAAAAACATCCGCCCGGGCGAGTAATTCTCGGCCCTCTTCTCCTAGGCACTCTCGCTCGGGCGATCAAAAACGTCCGCCCGGGCGAGTCACTTTCGCCCAAATTGTCTAATTTCATATACTTGCTCAAATCTTATCTCGAACTGGCCCGGCTATAATTACATCAATTCATAATCAGTAAATCATATCAGATTAGAATAATTAAATTCTCGGGCATTACATTTCTCCCCCTCTTAGAACTGAGTTCGTCCTCGAACTCACCAATCATCAACCCAAATCTATCAGAAGAACTGTAGAACAGAGTTTAACATCCAACTCATTTCACTAGCCGAATCAATCCCATATTACTGGCTATACAACACCTGTATACGCAAATTGCAATTTATAACAAAGCAATACCACCTGTAGTTGCTATTCCATCTTCTTATCCCAATCAAGGACCTATGCCATCTTCGGTTTCAAATACCAATCGTCATCATCCGACATTGGTTTCCTACATTTATTCCTTCAGATAACTAGTGCTAACATCCAGTATTAGAGTTCTATCACTATCTTCCAATATCTGAACAAGACACTCCGACTACCTGTCAATATGTGAACAATCTGCCAAAGAGAGCTTATGATATAATCTACCACAAGTACCCACTTAATCGTAATCATAGTCTGATATACTCGATTTGAAATCACCATTCTAGTCAATCCGACTATTTCTTTGACAGGGGTCTCTGTCCTCTAGTTCTGTTTGTACATCATCCTTACAAACTACTAGATATAGATTGAACAATCTATCAATCATGATCATACCATATCCCAAATCTGGATAAAATGGTTGTAATATCATTACAAAAGCCGTAGAAATGTAGTCCCATTACTATTCAGAAATATACAAGTCCTGTAAGAATCTTCTGATTTCTCTCTTTCTGTCTTTTTCTGTTAGCAACGCAGACATATCAGTATCATTTTGCCAACCTTATGTTATAAATTTCTGTCCCAACTGATCTAATCTGTCTATACCGACATTATCTGTTCGAATATCATACATTCTGAACCATCTGAATGAAACTGAATCCCTTACTGTGCATTTCTGACACTACCTGTGGCTTCAGCTTCGAACTATCCGGTATAAACAACCAGTTAATAACATAAAATAAATAAGAAATACCTACCTGGTATTCGGCTCTGACTATCAATACCAAAAGCTGTAACAATTCTGAAACATTCTGATATAACACGATAATCGCTCTTATACAAAACACAAATTACATAGCCGTTATACTGATCTGATCAACAAAATACAGTGCTGAACATTCTGATTACATTTCTGAACTGTTTACACTAGTCTGCATCACACACTGACTCCCAATAACATCAAATTCTGAATAGAAAGAACCTATACAGATCTAGTGAGTTTAAGAAAACTCATAACATAATAGATTCTGGCTGGCTGACTAATCTTCATACTGCCCAGATCAACTGCTATATCTTATCTGCAAATAGAATATACTCCCAACCAATATAAGATGTCTCAAATACTGATTTAGAATCATAACCATACTCAGCAGACATAAATCAACACAAAAATAAGATAATCCGAATAAAATAATCTGTCCAAATTAGATAAGAAAGTTCTGACATATCTGACATTCTGTTAATTCTGACATTCCTGGTACCACATAATCTGAATATAACCTGTATCAATAACTGCATTCGGATCCCTACCTGACCCATTGCTGTATACAATAATCACAGTTCTCGGAATATTTAATCCAGTCTTCAACTATTTAATATAAACAATCAGATGCTGTGGATATATCCCGGAATCATAGATATAACAAGCATAATTCTTCAAACTACCCCTGAACACATAATCTGTCAATCTAGAAACAGAACTAAAATGTCTTCAAGAGAAATACACAATCAACTGGATTCTTTAGCCCATACTTAATATGTCAATTCTTTCAATTTTCTCTGATAGAGAACCCATCTGACATCTTATCTAAGCAAACACCAGTCAATTATGATATTACTATCAAATTTTAGGCTCGATTTCAGTGGATCTACTGAATACATAAGGATACCATCTGTTCCTTTCTGTAATAATCGAGTCCTAAATCCTAAACTTTTCTAAGGACTTCTGAATCTAAAATCCTCACTTATCAACAAAATCTGGTCGTACGTTTACTATTTCTGGAACACATGCTACGACATTTCAGTACTTGTTTAGCATTATATATCCATACTGAGATCGAAATCATATAACACAAGTACATCATAATCTAACCCAATCCCGGGTTCACCTCACTGTAGTATATAACATGTCACAGAAATCTCTGATATCAACATATTCCTCAAAACAGTAAGGAAATCAATACTACAGCACAAACAGACCCCATAAAGATAGCATATCACCATGCTACTCAATCACAGATACTCATGGAGAATGCCTTAGTATATATCAATACATCTGCAATATAATCATAAAGAATAGTACATGTTGTAGTTTCTGGGTTTGTTTCTCACGCATTGCCACCCGATGGTCCTGCTCCCTGGAATCTTTGTGAACCCTTCCGAGGACATACTCTAGCAAAATGCCCATGTTGTCCGCAGAGATTGCATCTACCAGTCACTCCCTGGCATTGTTCGGTGGGGTGTCTCCCTCCACACCTAGCGCAATAAACTCCAGTATAACTCGGACTGGAACCACTGGAACTGGAGGAACCACTGCCTAACTTCTTGAACTGTTTCTTCCGAGCTTTCAGCAAATCTTGCTTTCCACTCGTACTGCCACGTTCGAATGTCGAAGGGGATTGTGGTGTCTGGGGTTGCTTCACACACAACCTCGCTAATTGTCGAATCAAACTCTCTTCTGCTCTCTTTGCTTTACTCAAGACATCAGCAAAGTGATAAGGTCGCTGTAAATTCATGAATGCAACTATCTCCGAATTCAATCCTCTAATGAATTGATTCACCACAGCTTCATCATCCCTAGCCATATGAGGGGCAAAACGTAACAGAGTAGAAAATTTAGCAGCATAATCATCAATATTCAATTGACCTTGACTTAAATTCTCAAACTCTGCTTTCTTGTCTTCTCGGTACGAGGCGGAGAAAAATCTTTGATAGAATTCAGTCTTGAAGACTTCCCACGTGATCACAGTACCACGTAGTGCTAATACTCTTTTGATTGTAATCCACCAACTTCTGGCAGCCTCTTGTAATTGGTGAAATACCAATTTAACTCTTTGGTCATCTGTACAATCCAGTAGATCAAACAATATCTCTATGTCCTCAACCCAGTGCTGACACGTTTCAGGCGTCTCGGTACCACTCAGAATCGGCGGCTGAAATAACTGAAATTCTGCCAACTTGGTTTCCATCGGAGTCGCTGACACATCTATCTGCGGTTCTGGTATATATGGCTGCTCATACGATGTACTGCCTGTTTCCAACATCCTTCGGGGAGGTATATCTGATTACCACAAACATTAGTAACCCAATAATACAATGCTGTGCCAATCCTTTCTGATCATGACCATCTTACTGCTGATCATGAATCCGATCTGATTCATACTCAAGAATACATATACCCATTCACATCATATAATCAGGTAAACATGTATCTTAAAGCAGTAACACATAGTCTCATGCTAGCACACAATGTCAATCAACATTAGAATCAATCTCATGCTAGCACACACATGCAAGGAAAGAAAGAAAATTCATCTACCCCGCTCAATCTTTTCTATCTCTAGAAGATCTATCGCTAAAGAATCTATAGCTAAAGGAACTATCAGCTCTAGGAACCTTCAGCTCTAGAACCTAAGGCTCTGATACCACCTGTTGTGGGGACCCGGACGCTAATCATCTTCTTAATCATATTTGGGATTTAATTATCAATTCAGATAAAATAGGGTCTAAAATTTTTTTCTTTTTAAAATGTAACTGCGGAAGGTAATGGAATCTAAACAATATACATTTCTGTATAAAAACTACAGTTCAGTAGAAAAGTACAATACTGTACAACCTAAGTCTAAGGTTCAATTACTAAATTCAAGTAATAAACCAAGTCTGCTACAAGTCCGGAATCACCACGCTAACTCGTCTTCTCTCATCGTCATCTCAACCCTGATCCAGCCCCACCTGTTGTCATGCACACATACAAAACAAGACAACAGCCGGATAACTCCGGTGAGAATAAATCCCAGTATAAAACATGGTAAGCATGTATGTAAACAACCTAATTCATAAACCATGCGATCATGTATAAACACAATATATCTCATAATCTATGAAATTAATCAAATAAGCATGTAACTCAAATCAGATAAACATGCATATAAACAATCTACATCTTAAAACATGCTAGCACAACTGGAAGCAATAACGATGGGTCCCATGATCTAGGAGCCACATCCATATAAGCATGAAGTCCTAATCAAATCATGTCTAGACTTGACTCGATCTATAACTCTAGGGATCCCGGGGTGAATAAGACGTCACTGGCTGTCACCTACCCTACCAATCGAGGTGCTGTACGTCTTATTCCTAGACTTCGGCCTGATCTGTATCCACATCTACAAAGGGGCGGTGATCTTCCCCAGAGCTGAGATATCGCCGAACGTCTAGAGTCTGTCTGATCTCCAGACTGTCCTATCTTAATGCATGAATAACAATCTATAATCATAGCATAATCATATAAAAACATAACAAGAGTATAGTATGTGATTTAGTGGGCAACTCAACGCGATCTCAATTGAGTTGTTCTTCCCAAATATCACATGAATTATACCTTTGTCTTCCTGATCTGATGAAGACGACGTCTCGAAGTCGAATTTGTCCATATCTGATCTGAAATGACAATAACCAATACACTGTATCAATGTGTAGTTCAAATCACAATCTGTTCTGAACAATACCCAATTCAATACATAATCTGATCAATATTTGAACAAAATACTATCTGATCACATCATCAATATCACAAGATAACAGAAACCAATACTGAATCTGATCAATCTGCACCAACTGATGTTTAGACGGCATAACACTACTGTCTTGTAACCCCGTCAGTCTTAACATCACAATTACACTACCAGAATTCCTAATAAATCTCAGTACAATCTATAACTTCAGTATCTGTACACTTCAACATGAATAACAGCATAATTCTGATAGCAATCTCAATCAAATCAATTCTAAAATTCATAACAATTCCATAACCAATCTGTTTCTAAATCTGACTTCGATTCTACAATATCTACGGTAGTAAAACACCATATCTGAATCATATTCAATTCTGACAATATCATAAATTCAAATCTTGTCTAAACGTAACAAAACTTACGTCCAGTTGTAGCCTGCGTTGCTAGAAATACGATACCGAAGTCAGATTTCAATTCGGATAGACGGTTTATTCGCAAATCAATTTCGAAGAAAAAGAACAAAGCTTTCCTCCTAAACCATCGATTTCCTTTGCTTATTCTGAATAAGAGACGCTTGTTATATGTATATATATATATACTCCATGCATGAACAAAACGTGGCACATTCCTTTGTGTTGCACGTCGCTCGCTCGGGCGGACAAAAGTTGCCGCCCGGGCGAGTCATTCTCGGCCTCGCCCATTCCATCAGCCTCGCTCGGGCGGTCAAAAACATCCGCCCGGGCGAGTAATTCTCGGCCCTCTTCTCCTAGGCACTCTCGCTCGGGCGATCAAAAACGTCCGCCCGGGCGAGTCACTTTCGCCCAAATTGTCTAATTTCATATACTTGCTCAAATCTTATCTCGAACTGGCCCGGCTATAATTACATCAATTCATAATCAGTAAATCATATCAGATTACAATAATTAAATTCTCGGGCATTACACCATTAGTTGAGTTTACCTATAACAACAGCTTCCAGTCGTTTATTGGTATGGCTCCGTATGAAGCACTGTATGGCCGTAAGTGTAGATCCCCTGTTCATTGGGATGAAGTCGGGGAGAGATCAGAGTTGGGTCCAGAGATTATTCAGCAGGCTGCCGATGTAGTAGTCAAGATCCGTAATAGGATAAGGACTGCTCAGAGTCGACAAAAGAGTTATGCAGATCAGAGGAGGAGAGACCTAGAGTTTGCCGTTGGCGACCATGTCTTTGTGAAGGTAGAACCTATGAAGGGTGTCATGCGATTTGGGAAGAAAGGAAAACTCAGTCCGAGATTCATTGGACCATTTGAGATCCTCGACAAAGTTGGGACGTTAGCTTATCGTGTTGCTCTTCCGCCGAATCTGCCCGGAGTACACAATGTGTTCCACGTCTCTATGCTAAGAAAGTACATGGCAAATACTTCGCATGTCTTGAACTTTGAGCCATTGCAACTTACTCCGAACCTGTCTTATGAGGAGAGACCAGTGCAGATCTTAGACACCATGAGAAGAAGCTTCGAAAACAAGCTAGTTAAGCGAGTGAAAGTCAAATGGCTCAACCATTCAGAGGAGGAAGCTACGTGGGAGTCTGATCCAGAGATAAGGAGTCAGTACCCCGAGTTATTCGTTAAGTTTTAATTTCGAGGACGAAATTTCTTTTAAGGTGGGAGAGTTGTAGAACCCGTAAATTAGACTACGTATAAGCCATGCATAATTCTAGTATTTTAAATTTAAAATGATTTTATTGCATGAGTATTTAAATGCTTTTCTTTAAAGTTGCATGAGTAAATTTTTATCTTTTCAGTTAATTCAGTGAGACCGGACTGGAGTTGGAGTTTTGAGATAAAATTTAAAATTAAGAAAAAATTCCCAGAGTTTATTTTAGCTAACTAGTAAGTTAATATAAGTTATAAGAAGATTTAAGGAATTATTTAAGTAACTTGAGGTAAGTAGGAAATAAGTTCATTTAGGTTCCATAATTAATGTGTTAATTCACTAAATTATTTAAAGGATAGGTAAGGCTCTAAAGGTTTAAAATACACTAACTAATCAATATTTCCCCTCCATTTATCAACCAAATTTCGGCCACCCACTTAGCGATGTAGCATTTCTTTGACAACTCACCACCTTTGACTCTTTCCTTATTATTTCTTGACATGATAATCCTTTCATTTATTAACCACCATTAATTAATATTATCTCAGTATCCTAACCTTGTTTACCATGAAGAACCGGTCATAGGATCCCTCCAACCATCTCTAGGATATCAAGCCATTTCAAAATTCAAAAAGGAGAGTAAGAATTGGTCTTGCCATCCCTTTTATATTGCAACTCCCTCACTCTCCTAACCATCATTCCCTCCCCCTTCTCACCACCAAAATTTAGAGAGCAATTCAGAGTTTAATCATGAGCCTCATAGCTTGATTAAGAGAGAGAAAAAAAATCGAGTAGAAGGAAGAACAAGAAGATCACTCCGTCTCCTCCGCGCCGCGTCGTCATATTCGTTCGTTTTCTTTTCAAAACGAAACTACGGAATGTATATATTTTTATTTGCTTTTCAATCAAGCCATATTAGTATTTTGAAACAAAATATTCATGATTTTAATACAAGAAAACCGAAATTTTTCCATGCTATTTTCGAAACATGAAGTGCAGATTTCGGCCCCTCCTTTCATGCTTCACGGGTTGGCTTGTTTTCATTGTTTCAGGTATTGGTTCGACCCTAGGCTCCCAAGGCTAAATCTAGACATGTACTAGGACATGTTAGGATCATATTGGTCCAATAGTTCAAGCCCATGCATGCTGGAAATCGAAAAATGATAGCAACTCCACTGTCATGCCATTTAGTCTCAATTTCTGTCATGTTGCTGTCAAGGGGGAGAGTTGCTGATCTTGGCTGCCCTAGGGGCCTATAGCCATGGTTAGAACACCTCCCTATCATGTCTAAGACGTGACCAAGTCGCCTTTCTAAGGCTTGGTCCATGGCGGAATCAGTTTTTAAATCAAAACTCATGCACAGCCCCTTCGCCCCTTTCGAATTCTGCTTGTGTAACTTTCGAGTTTGGTGGTGGTGAGAATCTTGGTTGGCCTCTGGCCCATAGCCACGGTTCACACCATACCCCTTGATGTCTAGATCGTGCCATGGTCAACCAAATGGCCAGTGTAATGGTCCATGACAGCAAGAAGCGTCGCAACACCCCACACGCAGAATTAAGTGCTCGGGTGGACTTTTCGGTTGGTGTCGGGTGAGGTGCGAATTGTGGCTGGCCTATGGCCCTTAGGTTCAAACCATACCCTAGGATGTTGGTAAGAGCCTCTTGTCGGTGGTTCAAGCCCCAATGGCCGGTAGTCTCGAAAACGACACAAGGAAGCAAAGACACGGCTGCTGTATTTTGTGGACAGCAAGTGGTGCGTTGGTTCGGAGGCTCGTTTGAGTTCTTGGTTGGCTTCTAGCCTATGGCCTTGGACTGGACAGTTCTCATCGAGTTAGGAAGGTCATGGTTTTGGCCGTTTGTGATTCGGATCAGTTTTGAGGTCGTACGAGAATTTACGGTGCAAGGTGTTAAAATGACTCTCGAAAGAGCGTTTCATGTTTTTGGCCTCCCTTAACTAAAATTCGAGTACTGTAAATTTAGGATCATTATTTCATCATTTTAGGCGTATTTTAATCATGACTAAATGATGGTTTGGTGTTGGTTCGGGTTGGTACAGAGTCATGATTAAATACGAAGTCGTTAGGCGTAATGGTGCCATTTTTTATATTTAATTACATAGTTTGGTCAAGTTAAATCATTTGCATATTTTCAAGTTATATTTTAGGTCGCAGGGAGCATGGGAACGATCCAACCCATGTGGTAAAGTTATTACAGGATATTTAGTTACGCCATTTAATTATATTACGTGCATAAAAATAAAAAATATTCATTTTTGAGATTTATCCGATATTGCTTGTGGCCATTTCACTATCATGGGATTATTGTATTACCCGGTCGTCAGTTACCGGTTAGTTCAGTTCAGTTCCACCCAGTATACTGTGGCATTAGTCTGATCAGACGATTATTATTTCACCCGGACGCCAGTTACCGGTCAGTTCAGTTCAGTTCAGTTCAATGCAGGGGCCACTTGCGTAGACCATAATCTCACCAGAAAATTATTACATGCTATTTCATTACAAGGCTCTATGGAGCAAACATTTCACTTATGATTTTCAGTTAGTTATGCACATATTATAATTGCTCATGATAAGTTATTTTCACGTTATGCCTCCTGACATGATATTTTTATCCCGTGCAATTTTATTATATTATTTACTTGTTATTTACGATATATGCATGCTGAGTCTTTAGACTCACTAGACTTGATTGTTGTAGGTACTGATGAGGTCGGGACCGAGGGTGGGGACTAGTGAGCTAGCTTGGGTCGGTAGTAGTGGAACCCGAGTACCTCATTTTCAGCATATATCATTTTTATGCTTAAACATTTTTATCAGTTGTTGGATTACATTAAACTTGTTATTTTGCGAACAATAATTTCTTCCGCTGCTATTTTGAACATTAAACTTGATATATCAGTTTATTTTGTGAATTATGCATTTTAATTATTATAAAAAGAAAATTTGTCCTGCATTAGTTATATAGTCTGAGGAGCGTCTCTATATAAATCTTGAAACTTTTTATTTTGAAATGTTTGTATGAATCTGTACTTACTTCTTTCAAAATCAATGAAAAGTTGTTTCTTATTTTGTACGAATTTGTTCATTATTTTATCTATAATCAGTTTCAGTAAATAAATTTATATCAAGAATATCAGAAAAACTCATTATAACAGTTCAGAAATCTAATTTTTGTCAAACATTAAAAAGGATGGAATTGTTGGACATTAAGAGTTTTAGAGTTTGACAAACATATCAGTAAAAGAAACTGAAGAAGCAAACTGAACTGACGCAACTGAAAATTCATAACGTATCTCGAAACTGAAGAAGACTTATAGGACTGAAATGGATTAAGAACTAAAGTAAATAGACTATAGTTTCTTATAAGGATAAATAAGTCGTAAAACTGTTGATTCAAAGTTCGTTAAACAGATTGAAGATCATAATTAAAGACTTCTCAAAACTGAACTGAAATAACATAACTGAACTGTAGTGTTTAAACTGAGAAGAGATCAGTTAGAACTGATGTAGTCCAGTTGAACTGATCTGTCAACCAGTTTGACTCCCTACCAATTCAGCCACGTCATCGGTTGCAATTTGAATTTCAGCAGACAAACTTACAGTCCGTACCAAAGCAGATCAAATGAAGCAGAACAGTATGATACATCGTACCTGTAAGGTCCAAAATGTAATAACGTAATCCAACTACATGCAAATCTAGGAAAAATGTTAAATGCTTAATGAAATCATTTCAGTTGCATTGATTAAATGTGGTAGGCATGTTTATATGTTTAAAATGTGATTTTCTATTTTGAATGCATAAAACAATGTCTTTAAGGGTTATTCCATCGGAGACCGGAGACTGTAAAAGGAAAATTTTTTTATTAAATAAATGGCATATTAAATATGAAAATTTTGAAAATGGTGTCTTTTAATATGTTTTTTACACGTCGAGTCATATTTTAAACCGGTAATCAATTTTTGAAGAAAACAAGGACTTTTTGGATGCTCAGTTATTATTTTCAAAAACTTTCCTAAACAAGATATTTTTCCTACATTATAATGGGCATAATGGGCCCATCATACCAAGGTTATTTGGCCTATCTTTCTAGCCAATTATTATATCAAAAAATGGAGTTTCTAAACCACAAAACACTTCATATCACACAAGAAACTTAGGGTTTATCCCTAGCAACACATGGCCACGCACACACCCAAGTTTTTGAATCAATTCACATCGTTTTTTGAAGGAAGAAAACACAGCAAGGATTCTCCATCTCTCCGCCAACGTTCCTCATGTCTGGAATTGATTATTGTGCTTGAATCACGCAAAGGCACACATTATTCCTTATTTTCTCATCATTCATACCATATTATATGTGAGTAAGCATGTTTGCATGAAAAATATGATACTCTCTCATTTATTTTCTTTTTTATGAAAAACACATGGAAAACCTTGATTTCTTGCATTATTCTTGATTTTTATTAATTCACAAAAGGGCTGCCTGGTCAGGGATCATATGGGCATGATTTAGGGACTGTTTACAAGGCCTAGAAGGGGCTGTACAAGGGCTGGATAGGAAGGAAAAGAGGCTGCACATTTTTGGGATCAAGAGGGCTATGCTTGTATTTTTTTAAAGGAAAAAAAACAGGGCCGTGAAAGGGGCTGTCCAAGCAAGGGGCTGGGCTCATGAGGGTCCTAGCCACGAGCCATGGTGGTCCACACATAGCTGGGCGTGCGCAAGGAAGGAGAACTATGCATGTTCTCGTGCATGGCGCATAGGGCTGGGAAGAAATGGGTCCTAAGGGGTTCGGTTATGGTCCTAGTAGGGTCTAGTCTCGTGGTTAAGGGCTAGGGTCGAAGATCTCATGGGTTGACTTGGGCAAGGGTTTCGTTCGAATAGGCTAGGAACTTCCAGCATGTTCTAGTTGATTTCTATGGGTTTTAAATGGCTTGATTTGGGTTGAAAAAGGGTTGGTTAGGTGTTAGTAAGCTATGGTTAAAGTTTGGTTAAGTTTCGAGTTGATTCGGGTTAAAACCGGGACTTCAGTTCAAGTTTTAAAATGAATTACGAATTTGGTAAAGGAGCTTAAGTTTGCGACTAAGAAATGTTTAGGGGTGTATTTAATGGATTATGATAATTTGGATGAATTCAAGCCATCATTTTATGATACACGGATAAAATTGAAAAGTTAGGGTTTCAGGGGCAAAATGATCATTTTATACAGTAACAAAAGTTAAAATGTATATTTTGAAAGGTTAAGAAATTTTCTGATGAAAATTGTAAAATGTTAAAGAATAAGTTTCATGCTTGGTTTCAAGACAATGTTATATGCACGAATTTTTATAAGTGATGAATATGATAAAATGTGTCAAAGGAGGTGATTTGATTGTGACTAATACGAACACGGATACAAATATGAATACGAAATGACACGATGACATGTAAGGACAAGGTTCAGTTGACGGGTAAGAGTGTCGCTGATGTCCTCGTCGCCTGGTACCATGATAATACGTAAGATTGATCAATCGACAAACAACTGATACAAAAGTTACAATTAATGATCTAAATTCATCTTAGGAGAAAACGTATTTGTATATGATAAAAGGAAAAGTATAAAATGTTTAAGTTTATGCATGTCATAAAAAAGAAATTTTTATTAGAAGTATTTTCAATATTGCATGTAGATGTAGACATATTACTTGTTACTATGGTTAAGGCCTGTTGAGTCAATAGACTCACTAGGTGTGAATGATACATGTGAGGATTTTGATGTTGAGACAAGAGGGTTGAATGACTGAACTGGCTAAACGGAAGGTGCACTATCCCGAGGACCTATGCATTACTAGTTTTTCCGTACTACGATGATTTTATAGTACTTTAAATATTTTGATGACTTTTATGCTTATGTCTGGTTTTGAGAGAATTCAAGATGTTTATGCTATTTTTTGAAAAATGCTAGTTTTAGGTTTGGTTTGACGGTGATGATTTTATGTTTTGCATGGCGTTTATGGATTTTTAAATAATTATTCGGCCGAAGTCAACAGATTTAAAAAATTCTAGTACATTTTAAAGAAAATGAGTTAGAGACATTTCAGTACCTCTGTCAGAAAAAGTCATCTTCCTGGACTAGAAGACAATTCAATGGATATTAGTTATTAAATGCATTTGATATGACCGTTAGAATCGAAGACTATATATAGCTGATTCATTCAGTTGAAGAAGGATGATACACAATGAACGAACTATCCACGAACAACTATCAGTCGGTTGCGAACTTCGAGTTATTCAATTTACATATATCACAATTTAGCTCTGACTTCATTATTGTATTAGTAGCATTCAGGATACTTATTAGAGCTATTCAGTTATCAAACTGCTAAGTAAAAAGATAAGCTAATAGTTTCAGTTTGACATTGTATAACCCCAACTGAAGTGGCTTATTGCAAATCTTTGTAATCAATCAAAGTCTTTTAGTGAATTCCTACAATTGAGATAGAAGGGGTAATTTAGGAATAGTTGAAGTCTCCGAGTATCCATAAAATTATTTGTATCCATCATCTTACTCATTCTGTTATCAATATTTTTTACAAATATATTCAATCTATCTTTCAGTTTATTTTCGCACTACTATTATAGGTTAACTAATCGATATTGATACACAAGATTTTTGAATCAGTTCCTTAGAAAACTGTTTTATATCCGAAAAAGATTTCAAAAGCCGAATTGTTTATTCAACCCATAACAATTACCTGAACATTCTATGGTATATCAGCTTTTTTTGAAGCTATGAAATAAAAGTCACAAAAACAAAGAAGCATTAAATGAGAATTTAATGATATGTAATATGACTGAAAGCGACAAGGTCATTCTGTCGGGATCTAGTACAGATGATCGCTGAAAAGTATTTCGACCATTGGAGCATTTCAACTATAAAACGCGAACTTAAGATAGAAGAAAGGATCTGATATTAACTTAACAATTACAAGCTTATATTTTTTTAAGTCTACAATATTTCAAATTCTTTGAGCACACTTAAGCGAGCTTACGTCAAACTACTCAACTTAGCACACATATCAGAATTTTCCATATCTTCATGGATCATATTGTGTTACCTTACCAACTGAAGTAGTTAAGGACAGCTCAAGTTTTACAAAATATTTTAAAATAGTTTATTCATCATCTCTAAACTTTGATATCATACCAACATTTGGACTATTTAATATTGGTAACTTTATTCTTTTAATTATTTATATTATCATTTAATTTCTTATATTTTCTATAGCTTTTTGAATTTATTATTAAGAAATGAAATGATGTGTTACCAGATACGTTTTTTCATTATTGTCGAAAGCGATTATAATTTTACTAAATAACACTAATTTATTGAGATGAAAAAATTGAAATAATAGGTATTTTAAAATTATTAAGCTACAAAAGACTTTATTGTAAAATATGTTATTTTTAAAAATAGACTATTAATATGGCCTAGAATAAATAAATTATCTTTCTTTATTTCCCCTCAATTAATTCTAATTTGATCCTCCCCTTATTCTTTGATCAACTTCTCTTGATCAAAGAAAAAAGCTACCTATAGGGAAGACCCATCGGTCGAAGGAAACCACAGAACAACTAAACCGTTGACCAAAGATTTGAAAGCGGGGGACGACGAGGTGCAACGAGCCTAACGCGACAAAGGAAGTGAGTTTCTCCTTTTTTTTTCCATGAATGGTTTGAAAAAGTACTCAATTTTAGGCATTTGATAATTTCACTTTAGTGATAATTTTTTTTTTTTATTTCGTATTAGACTTTTAAAACTCGATTTTTCTCAATCAACTTATATTTGAAGACTGTGATTTTAGGGTGACTTATTAATTAATTTATTTTTTTAAAATAAATATGCTACATACTCATCATGAAATACGATTAAATATTTAATTTGACCTAAAAAGTATTAAATTTAATACGAAAATACTCAATTTTCGAATTGTCATCATAAATGAAGTCAGAGTTGGTGTTGCTATGGAAGATGCATTATCATGTCTTATTAACGTTATTTATTTTTAAAATAAACATGTTACATAGTTATCATGTAATACAATTAAATAATTTAATCTAGTCAAAAAAGTATTTAATTTAATTTAACAGATGGTGAGAAAATACTCAAGTAACAATTCAGTCATTCTTTTGTTATTTTATGAATGTCTCATAAGTCACTCACAATAACTATTCTTAATGAATATTCGTAATTGTATAATGAATGAAGTAAGTATCATCTTCATATTTCATGAATACAAATAACTAATAATTAGTAATATGAATGAATACTAATAAATATAATGAATAAATATTTACAAGTGAATTCATACTATCAAATTAAGTATACTCTTTGTAAGGAATTGTTGTACAGGAAATAAATATAAAACATTATAATGTGTGTATCAGAAGTTGGTGTTGTGTCCGGTGTTGTCAACACGGTACACAACACGGCAGCGGAAATTGATTATTTAACACACAAATATAACTTTAATAAATTAACACCAGATTTAAATTATGCACAAGTACGAATACTTGTGCGGTGCCTCGTGGCAAAAAATTCACTAAAAAAATTATGTAAATCGTTTACACCAAAAACAACAATACAAGTGAGAAAACAAAACCAAATTCCTTGACACTCCAAGGAATTAAAAATGCATCAAAACAAACCAATAAAAACTAGATGCATAAAATAAAAAGCGTGTTGCTTAAAACCAAACGACGACACTCTTCGATCAACACTCTGCGTCAGTGTTGTTCTTGAGTGTTGGCAACACCAATCGGCAACACGGTATAACAGTGAATCAATCACACAAACTTTGCACAATCTGAACTCTGTATGTGCACTCCCGAAAAACCTCCAGCAGATCCTCTCCACAACAAAGTGATCACACAATCACACAAAAACGCCTCAACAAAATATAGGTTCGGCTTTTGTATTTTTCTTCTATGTATGCGCTCTTCTGCCGACCTCACGAAAGAGTCACAACAAAGGACTCACACGAAAAGCTTCAACTCTCCAACTCTCTCCTCAAAACTCTACTGCGGCCGTCCATCCTCTATGTATATATATCCAATGCTTGACCTAGAAACACTTCCATAAAAGAGTCCTAAAAAATATGGAAACAAGATTTCATTAGATATAAAACTCTTTTAAACAAAGATAAAATATCTTGGAGATAAAAATCATATTAAAACAAATCATATAATATCTATACATATATCAATCAAGATCTTATCATATAGAAATTAGTAAACCAATATATTATCATTTAGAAATAAATCAAGCAAGATTTGATAATCTAGAAGTATTTCAAATAAAATCTTTTTAGTCTAGAAAGGCAAAATCTTAAATTGATATTATCAATTTAACAAAATAATAAAGAAATAAAATATTCCTTTCAATCTCCCCTTTTTTGCCTTTCTGGACAAAACATCTAAAAACGATAATCTTGGTAAGCATCACCGTCATTAAGCTCCCTCTGCCTTCTCCCCCTGAGTCAAGGTTCGTCTCCCCCTGAATTAAACATGTAAGAGCACTGATGTTGTTGACAGTTTTGTCAACACCACCATTAGAACACCTGAAAACATAAAGAATAAGAGCAACCCAAAAACAACATTAAAGACAGAGAATAAGTATTCATTCAATCTCAGCAACTCCAGATGCTTCAGCATCATTGTTTTGCATTTTTGGTCCTCATACTCCCCCATTTTGACCAGAATGTAAGCCAACTTCTAAAAGCAGATTATACTCAGCTATGTGTAGAACGTGAGAGAAAATTATAAAGATATATCAGGAGTTAAGCACAGAAAGAAAAAAAAAACCACAAATAAATCACGAGAGTAAGAAAGATTGTGAGGGTAAATGAGAACAAGCAAGAGTAATTATCAGGCATTTAACAACAACAAAACATATTTACTCTTAGAAAAGAAAATCGATTCAATCCTTCAGCTCCAGAGAATTTGCACGGTGAAGGTAATATGTTCGAAATTTACCCAAAACACTAATTACGGTTCTTCCCCAAAAACAAATAAAAAATTGATTCAAACTCGTGTTACGATGATTTCAAAAGAATATCCTGTGAAAACCCACGTCGATTATAAGCCACTGACACAAGTAGTCACATAAATTCAAAATTTAGCTAATCAAGGTTTTCATCAACTGTCATGAGTCAATACTGATATGTCACTGCACATGATGAATTCACGAAACAAAAATCAATATGCATGTCCTAAATATGCCTCCAATATGATGAGATATCGAAATGTCAGACAGTGTATACATTGTGTTGTGTCTGAACTTGGTGTTGGCAACACCTCCAGGCAACACCACTGAGTTTTATTCAAACTTCCATAAAATTCTTTTGAATCAGAAACGGTAGCTCCCATACTAGAAGAACGGTCTTCAAAGGACTCCCCTAGGTAGCTTTTTCCATTACTTTTTACTTAGAAGTGGTAGCTCCTACACTAGAAGAACGGTCTTCAATGGACTCCTCTAGGTAGCTTTTTCCATTTTCTTCTAAACAATTTTTTTTTATTTACCTCTTTTCTGTTTTTCTCCTTTTGCTCACATTTTCCAAGTCATCTTTTCACTTTAGACAAGATCATGATTTTCATGAATGTCCTCAACTACTCAATGCCTTGGATTTGAGCAAAAACTATTTCTCAACATACGATTTGAAGTATGAACACTCAGAGGGTACCTTTCAGAAATTTGCCTTCACTGTTCAGTCATTAAACAAATAAATAGGATGATTATGCAGTATGCCTAACATCCTAAAAATAGTCATGCACAAACGGATGTTGTCTCTGGTGTTGGCAACACCATGGACAACACTGAACAAATGTTTAAAGTACACACATGCTGAGAGATTTCCGAAGATTGGAAAATCTCTCAAAATCTAAAGGTTTCGTGAATATATCAGTAAGTTGATTCTCAGTCCTAACAAATTCCAGTGGAATTACGCCTTTTTCAACCAAATCTCGAATAAAGTGACGTCTTATATCTATGTGTTTTGTTCGAGTGTGTTGAATAGGATTCTTAGAAATGTCTATAATACTTGAGTTGACACAATGTACCATCATTATTATTGTTGGGTTCAATTTGAGACACAAAACACGAGTGACTTACCTGGGAAAACGTGGAGCTCATGCATATTAAACCAATCATTTTGCGGTAGTCCACCTTTTCTTTGTTTTTTGTTTGCACACCATCATGTAATTCACCAATGATTTGTGATGATGGATGATTATTCTGAATCTTGCTGGGAATTTCTCTTTCACAATTGATCACCACATCATCATTATCATCGTTATCATTATCCACAGTTTCTGGTTGGTTCAGAGGCGGTGTTGTGCTTGGTGTTGCTTCACTGGTCTCAACACCAGACTCAACACTGTTTCTGATCAGTGCCTCACTTATATCCAGCAATTCTTCTACATCAGCCTCCGGTGTTTTAACTGTCAGATCTGCAAGATCATCAAACACAACGTTAATTGATTCCATTGTAGTCCTAGTTCTCAGATTAAATACACGATAAGCACGACCATTTGTAGAGTATCCAAGAAAAAGACATTTATCACTTTTTGAATCAAATTTAGCTAGATGATCTCTATCATTCAACACATAACCTACACATCCAAAAATATGAAAATATTTAAGGTTTGGTTTTCTTCCCATTATAATCTCATATGAGGTTATTGTAGAACCACTCCTTAAATAAACACGGTTGGAAATGTGACATGATGTATTTAAAGCTTCGGCCCAAAAACATTTTGACGCATTCTTAGAACTAAGCATGACCCGAGCCATTTCTAGGAGGGTTCGATTTTTCCTTTCAGCTATGCCGATTTTTTGAGGATACCTTTCTTATGGAACAAATAAATAAAATGAGAATTTTCAAACTCCTCACCATGATCGGTTCTTATTTTAACCACCCTCATATCATACCTATTTTTTATCCTAGCATGCAACTTCTTAAAAGCATCAAATGTATCTGATTTTTCTCTAAGAAAACTTACCCAAGTAAAATGAGAAAAATCATCAACACAAACAAACGAATATTTCTTACCATTCAAACTCTCAACATCCATTGGACCCAATATATCCATATGCAAAAGTTCAAGGCACTGTGTTGTCCCAAAATGTTGCAACATCGGGTGCGCAACACGAGTTTGTTTACTTTTCTGGCATGGACCACAGACATACACAACACCTAAATTTAAATTGGGCATACCTCTCACAGCATCAAACTTACGCAGATTCTTCAAGATATTGATACTCACGTGTCCCAGTTTTTGATGCCGTATGTCTAAATCACTCACCTTGGCACTTCGGCAATCATCACCTTCTCCCAATTGATAGAAATTTTCAGCAGAACGAGTACCTGACATTACACAAACATTGGTATCATTAAAAACTTCACAATTATTTTTATTGAACTTAACATGTAAATCATCATCACAAAGTTGACTTATGCCTATTAAGTTTGAGTTAACTCCTTCAACATGTAGAACATTGTGAAGTTCAGGAAGCCCATCAACGTTCAGGGTTCCTTTGCCTACAATTCTTCCTTTGGAACCACCACCATAGGTTACACGCCCACTTTTTATTTCAACATAATCCGTGAGGTGTTCTTTAGATCCGGTCATGTGGCGTGAGCACCCACTGTCGAAGTACCATGCACCTGCAATGTCAGTTTTTAAAGAAGTATAAATGATATTGCATCGAATAACAGTTTTAGGTACCCAAACTTTCCTTGTGGAAGATTTCTTGACTGCGGTGTTGCGCCTGGTGTTGGACAACACGGTGGGCAACACCCGATTTGATTTCCAATTCAGGTAGTCGTCCCTTAGTTTGTAGCAGAAGGGTCTGATGTGCCCAGGCTTATAGCAGTAGTGACAGATAAAATGTCGCTTTCTTTACTTTGGTTTGGAAGTTGACACTGGTTTCTTGATTTGTGATATCTTCACTAGAGGATCAACTTCCAAAGGAGAGGAAGAAGCTCTATTTTGTTTCGGCCTTTGTTCCGATGCTAGCTTTGAGATTGGCAGATTCTCCATAAGAGGGTTCACCATTAAAGAGACAGGATTGTCTTCATTTCCCTTTACAAACACAGTTGATTTTGATCCGGAGTTGGAAGTTTCACCATGTTCATATGTGCTTTCAACATATCCAAGACCAGTTATGTTGTCCTTTCCCATAGTTAGCATTGAGTCAAGTTTTGACGAACTTGAGTTGAATTTTGCAAGAGCCTTTGAGGCCTTCTCAAGCTCCTCCTTGACTTTGCACAATTCAAGATCCTTCTTGCTAAGCACAACTTCAAGTCGAGACACAGATTCTTTCAGATCAGCATTATCCTTAGAGAGGATGGAATTTATTTTATTTCTTTTGATCCAATCTTCGTATAGTTCCTCATACATAGCCTGCACACATTCAAATGTAAGTTCATCAGAATCAGTATCTTGGATTTCATTATTACCTGAGTCATTGTGAAATTTAGCATTGAGACACAAGGATTTTGAAGTGGTGTTGCGGCCCGATGTTGCAACACCAGAGGCAACACCGTGCGGGTTGACTTGCAGCCAGCATTTTTCCTTCAAAACAACAGTGTTTGTAGACAGTACGTCCATTGAGATTCTATAAAATTTCCTGCAAACAAAAACAACAATAAACCAGAATCAATCACTTAGTGCATCAAGCGTTGGCTCTGATACCACTTGTATGGAGTTGTTGTACAGGAAATAAATATAAAACATTATAATGTGTGTATCAGAAGTTAGTGTTGTGTCCGGTGTTGTCAACACTGTACACAACACGAAAGCGGAAATTAATTATTTAACACACAAATATAACTTTAAAAAATTAACACCAGATTTAAATTATGCACAAGTACGAATACTTGTGCGGTGCCTCATGGCAAAAAATTCACTAGAAAAATTATGTAAATCGTTTACATCAAAAACAACAATACTAGTGAGAAAACAAAACCAAATTCCTTGACACTCCAAGGAATTAAAAATGCATCAAAACAAACCAATAAAAACTAGATGCATAAAATAAAAAGCGTGTTGCTTAAAACCAAACGACGGCACTCTTCGATCAACACTCTGCGTCAGTGTTGTTCTTGAGTGTTGGCAACACCAATCGGCAACACGGTATAACAGTGAATCAATCACACAAACTTTGCACAATCTGAACTCTGTATGTGCACTCCCGAAAAACCTCTAGCAGATCCTCTCCACAACAAAGTGATCACACAATCACACAAAAACGCCTCAACAAAATATAGGTTCGGCTTTTGTATTTTTCTTCTATGTATGCGCTCTTCTGCCGACCTCACGAAAGAGTCACAGCAAAGGACTCACACGAAAAGCTTCAACTCTCCAACTCTCTCCTCAAAACTCTACTGCGGCCGTCCATCCTCTATGTATATATATCCAATGCTTGACCTAGAAACACTTCCATAAAAGAGTCCTAAAAAATATGGAAACAAGATTTCATTAGATATAAAACTCTTTTAAACAAAGATAAAATATCTTGGAGATAAAAATTATATTAAAACAAATCATATAATATCTATACATATATCAATCAAGATCTTATCATAGAGAAATTAGTAAACCAATATATTATCATTTAGAAATAAATCAAGCAAGATTTGATAATCTAGAAGTATTTCAAATAAAATCTTTTTAGTCTAGAAAGGCAAAATCTTAAATTGATATTATCAATTTAACAAAATAATAAAGGAATAAAATATTCCTTTCAATCTCCCCCTTTTTGCCTTTCTGGACAAAACATCCAAAAATGGTAATCTTGGTAAGCATCACCGTCATTAAGCTCCCCCTGCCTTCTCCCCCTGAGTCAAAGTTCGTCTCCCCCTGAATTAAACATGTAAGAGCACTGATGTTGTTGACAGTTTTGTCAACACCATCATTAGAACACCTGAAAACATAAAGAATAAGAGCAACCCAAAAACAACATTAAAGACAGAGAATAAGTATTCATTCAATCTCAGCAACTCCAGATGCTTCAGCATCATTGTTTTGCATTTTTGGTCCTCATACTACCCTTTTTTGGCCAGAATGTAAGCCAACTTCCAAAAGCAGATTATACTCAGCTATGTGTAGAACGTGAGAGAAAATTATAAAGATATATCAGGAGTTAAGCACAGAAAGAAAAAAAAAAACCACAAATAAATCACGAGAGTAAGAAAGATTGGGAGGGTAAATGAGAACAAGCAAGAGTAATTATCAGGCATTTAACAACAACAAAACATATTTACTCTTAGAAAAGAAAATCGATTCAATCCTTCAGCTCCAGAGAATTTGCACGGTGAAGGTAATATGTTCGAAATTTACCCAAAACACTAATTACGGTTCTATCCCAAAAACAAATAGAAAAATTGATTCAAACTCGTGTTACGATGATTTCAAAAGAATATCCTGTGAAAACCCACGTCGATTATAACCCACTGACACAAGTAGTCACATAAATTCAAAATTTAGCTAATCAAGGTTTTCATCAACTGTCATGAGTCAATACTGATATGTCAATGCACATGATGAATTCACGAAACAAAAATCAATATGCATGTCCTAAATATGCCTCCAATATGATGAGATATCGAAATGTCAGACAGTGTATACATTGTGTTGTGTCTGAACTTGGTGTTGGCAACACCTCCAGGCAACACCACTGAGTTTTATTCAAACTTCCATAAAATTCTTTTGAATCAGAAATGGTAGCTCCCATACTAAAAGAACGGTCTTCAAAGGACTCCCCTAGGTAGCTTTTTCCATTACTTTTTACTTAGAAGTGGTAGCTCCTACACTAGAAGAACGGTCTTCAATGGACTCATCTAGGTAGCTTTTTCCATTTTCTTCTAAACAATTTTTTTTTATTTACCTCTTTTTTGTTTTTCTCCTTTTGCTCACATTTTCCAAGTCATCTTTTCACTTTAGACAAGATCACGATTTTCATGAATGTCCTCAACTACTCAATGCCTTGTATTTGAGCAAAAACTATTTCTCAACATACGATTGGAAGTATGAACACTCAGAGGGTACCTTTCAGAAATTTGCCTTCACTGTTCGGTCATTAAACAAATAAATAGGATGATTATGCAGTATGCCTAACATCCTAAAAATAGTCATGCACAAACGGATGTTGTCTATGGTGTTGGCAACACCATGGACAACACTGAACAAATGTTTAAAGTACACACATGCTGAGAGATTTCCGAAGATTGGAAAATCTCTCAAAATCCAAAGGTTTCGTGAATATATCAGTCAGTTGATTCTCAGTCCTAACAAATTCCAGTGGAATTATGCCTTTTTCAACCAAATCTCGAATAAAGTGACGCTTATATCTATGTGTTTTGTTCGAGTGTGTTGAATAGGATTCTTAGAAATGTCTATAACACTTGAGTTTACACAATGTACCATCATTATTATTGTTGGGTTCAATTTGAGACACAAAACACGAGTGACTTACCTGGGAAAACGTGGAGCTCATGCATATTAAACCAATCATTTTGCGGTAGTCCACCTTTTCTTTGTTTCTTGTTTGCACACCATCATGTAATTCACCAATGATTTGTGATGATGGATGATTATTCTGAATCTGGCTGGGAATTTCTCTTTCACAATTGATCACCACATCATCATTATCATCGTTATCATTATCCACAGTTTCTGGTTGGTTCAGAGGAGGTGTTGTGCTTGGTGTTGCTTCACTGGTCTCAACACCAGACTCAACACTGTTTCTGGTCAGTGCCTCACTTATATCCAGCAATTCTTCTACATCAGCCTCCGGTGTTTTAACTGTCAGATCTGCAAGATCATCAAACACAACGTTAATTGATTCAATTGTAGTCCTAGTTCTCAGATTAAATACACGATAAGCACGACCATTTGTAGAGTATCCAAGAATAAGACATTTATCACTTTTTGAATCAAATTTAGCTAGATGATCTCTATCATTCAACACATAACCTACACATCCAAAAATATGAAAATA
This sequence comes from Primulina eburnea, assembly GCF_022965805.1. NCBI lineage: Eukaryota > Viridiplantae > Streptophyta > Magnoliopsida > Lamiales > Gesneriaceae > Primulina > Primulina eburnea. Next base: position 16,372,259 of record NC_133112.1, on the reverse strand, counting down.
TTTAAGGTTTGGTTTTCTTCCCATTATAATCTCATATGAGGTCATTGTAGAACCACTCCTTAAATAAACACGGTTGGAAATGTGACATGCCGTATTTAAAGCTTCGGCCCAAAAACATTTTGACACATTCTTAGAACTAAGCATGACCCGAGCCATTTCTAGGAGGGTTCGATTTTTCCTTTCAGCTATGCCGATTTTTTGATGATACCTTTCTTATGGCACAAATAAATAAAATGAGAATTTTCAAACTCGTCACCATGATCGGTTCTTATTTTAACCACCCTCATATCATACAGATTTTTTATCCTAGCATGCAACTTCTTAAAAGCATCAAATGTATCTGATTTTTCTCTAAGAAAACTTACCCAAGTAAAATGAGAAAAATCATCAACACAAACAAACGAATATTTCTTACCACCCAAACTTTCAACATCCATTGGACCCAGTATATCCATATGCAAAAGTTCAAGGCACTGTGTTGTCCCAAAATGTTGCAACATCGGGTGCGCAACACGAGTTTGTTTACTTTTCTGGCATGGACCACAGACATACACAACACCTAAATTTAAATTGGGCATACCTCTCACAGCATCAAACTTACGCAGATTCTTCAAGATATTGATACTCACGTGTCCCAGTTTTTGATGCCATATGTCTAAATCACTCACCTTGGCACTTCAGCAATCATCACCTTCTCCCAATTGATAGCAATTTTCAGCAGAACGAGTACCTGACATTACACAAACATTGGCGTCATTAAAAACTTCACAATTATTTTTATTGAACTTAACATGTAAATCATCATCACAAAGTTGACTTATGCCTATTAAGTTTGAGTTAACTCCTTCAACATGTAGAAAATTGTGAAGTTCAGGAAGCCCATCAACGTTCAGGGTTCCTTTGCCTACAATTCTTCCTTTGGAACCAACACCATAGGTTACACGCCCACTTTTTATTTCAACATAATCCGTGAGGTGTTCTTTAGATCCGGTCATGTGGCGTGAGCACCCACTGTCGAAGTACCATGCACTTGCAATGTCAGTTTTTAAAGAAGTATAAATGATATTGCATCGAATAACAGTTTTAGGTACCCAAACTTTCCTTGTGGAAGATTTCTTGACTGCGGTGTTGCGCCTGGTGTTGGACAACACGGTGGGCAACACCCGATTTGATTTCCAATTCAGGTAGTCGTCCCTTAGTTTGTAGCAGAAGGGTCTGATGTGCCCAGGCTTATAGCAGTAGTGACAGATAAAATGTCGCTTTCTTTGCTTTGGTTTGGAAGTTGACACTGGTTTCTTGATTTGTGATATCTTCACTAGAGGATCAACTTCCAAAGGAGAGGAAGAAGCTCTATTTTGTTTCGGCCTTTGTTCCGATGCTAGCTTTGAGATTGGCAGATTCTCCATAAGAGGGTTCACCATTAAAGAGACAGGATTGTCTTCATTTCCCTTTACAAACACAGTTGATTTTGATCCGGAGTTGGAAGTTTCACCATGTTCATATGTGCTTTCAACATATCCAAGACCAGTTATGTTGTCCTTTCCCATAGTTAGCATTGAGTCAAGTTTTGACGAACTTGAGTTGAATTTTGCAAGAGTCTTTGAGGCCTTCTCAAGCTCCTCCTTGACTTTGCACAATTCAAGATCCTTCTTGCAAAGCACAACTTCAAGTCGAGACACAGATTCTTTCAGATCAGCATTATCCTTAGAGAGGATGGAATTTATTTTATTTCTTTTGATCCAATCTTCGTATAGTTCCTCATACATAGCCTGCACACATTCAAATGTAAGTTCATCAGAATCAGTATCTTGGATTTCATTATTACCTGAGTCATTGTGAAATTTAGCATTGAGACACAAGGATTTTGAAGTGGTGTTGCGGCCCGATGTTGCAACACCAGAGGCAACACCGTGCGGGTTGACTTGCAGCCAGCATTTTTCCTTCAAAACAACAGTGTTTGTAGACAGTACGTCCATTGAGATTCTATAAAATTTCCTGCAAACAAAAACAACAATAAACCAGAATCAATCACTTAGTGTATCAAGCGTTGGCTCTGATACCACTTGTATGGAGTTGTTGTACAGGAAATAAATATAAAACATTATAATGTGTGTATCAGAAGTTAGTGTTGTGTCCGGTGTTGTCAACACTGTACACAACACGACAGCGTAAATTAATTATTTAACACACAAATATAACTTTAATAAATTAACACCAGATTTAAATTATGCACAAGTACGAATACTTGTGCGGTGCCTCATGGCAAAAAATTCACTAGAAAAATTATGTAAATCGTTTACACCAAAAACAACAATACTAGTGAGAAAACAAAACTAAATTCCTTGACACTCCAAGGTATTAAAAATGCATCAAAACAAACCAATAAAAACTAGGTGCATAAAATAAAAAGCGCAACACGGTATAACAATGAATCAATCACACAAACTTTGCACAATCTGAACTCTGTATGTGCACTCCCGAAAAACCTCCAGCAGATCCTCTCCACAACAAAGTGATCACACAATCACACAAAAACGCCTCAACAAAATATAGGTTCGGCTTTTGTATTTTTCTTCTATGTATGCGCTCTTCTGCCGACCTCACGAAAGAGTCACAACAAAGGACTCACACGAAAAGCTTCAACTCTCCAACTCTCTCCTCAAAACTCTACTGCGGCCGTCCATCCTCTATGTATATATATCCAATGCTTGACCTAGAAACACTTCCATAAAAGAGTCCTAAAAAATATGGAAACAAGATTTCATTAGATATAAAACTCTTTTAAACAAAGATAAAATATCTTGGAGATAAAAATCATATTAAAACAAATCATATAATATCTATACATATATCTATCAAGATCTTATCATATAGAAATTAGTAAACCAATATATTATCATTTAGAAATAAATCAAGCAAGATTTGATAATCTAGAAGTATTTCAAATAAAATCTTTTTAGTCTAGAAAGGCAAAATCTTAAATTGATATTATCAATTTAACAAAATAATAAAGGAATAAAATATTCCTTTCACTCTTCATATTTCATGAATATCAATAATAATTATGAATGAAATACTAATAAGTATTATGAATTACTATTAATAAGTACAATATCAAATTAAGTATCCTCTAGATATTAATGAATACCAATAAGGATTATGAATGAATACTAATAAGTATTATAAACGATTAGTCTCATAAGTATAATATCAAGTTAAGTATCCTCTTGTTATTTTAGGAATACCAATATGTATTTGTATTATAAATGAATACTCATAAGTATAATGAAAAAATACTACACTACAAGAAAATACACATTCAACAACACACCGAAAATCAAGTATCTCTTTTGTTATTTTCGTTTTTTATACATATATATGGGTTTAAAGCATGTTTGTGTGATCCAAAACTTGTGATAACTTTGCACAAAGGGGCTACAATGGTAGGGGCATCACAAGGGACGTTTTCCAGAAGATTTAAGGATCCAAGATGAAGGTTTAAGGGCTGGACAGTAGGGTGAAGTGATTTGAACGAAAACTGCATATTATGGGGGGCTGCGCATGGTTATGGTGACGGGTTGCAAGGCTGGGCTCTTTTGGGACGTGGGGCCTGGTCCAGCTGCTTGATGAGGAGTCGGTCTAAGTCCTAGGAGGGTCGACCAGGTCCTGGACCAAGCGGTAAGGGGGTGGAACTGAAATAGGAGGAGTTAGATTCCTATTAGGACTAGAACACCCATGCAGAAAAACCAGCAGCTGTAGGGGCGGGTTCCAGGGATTTTATGGGCTTGAATTGAGTTCAATAAGGCTTAGTTATGTGTTAGGAAGCTTTGGTTAAAGTTTGGTAAGGTTTCGAGAAGTTTCGAGTCCATACGAGTCAAAATCACGAAGTATGTCTAAGTTTAAAAAAAAAACGAATCGGGAAACGCCTAGTTTATAAGCTTTATAAAATTATGGAAAATTATTTTTAAGCTCAAATAATTATTAAAAATCTAAGTTTTTAATTTGATAGTTTATATTAAGGTTTGGTTTACTTCGAGATTAAAACGCATTAATATGTTATATTTAAAGATTAATTTAAAAGTTCTCGATTTAAGCTAAATAAAAATTTGAAAAAAATCATGTGAGCTTAAATAATTATTTGAGGCATGTTAGAGTAAATGAAATTAAGAAAAAGTAAAAAACGGAGAATTTTACGTCCAGGGGTAAAACGGTCTTTTTACACCTAAAAATTTGTAAACGTCATGGCAGTGCCCTGAATGTTGTTTTACATGCTACTATGATTATTTCAAATGTTTATGAATTTTATGACATTGATTTTAAATGTTTATGATTTTTATGTCAAATTGACATTTTAAATGTGATACCCTTGTCCCACATCGAAAAAATCAAAGATTTAAAATGAGTTAATAATGGCTTACAATGGACTTTTATAGCAACTTGGGTTAATCATTTTCGTAAAACGAGGACGGATACGAAGTAGTTGCTATAGGGGCCCATTGTGCAGTCACGCAGGCACGGGCCCGGGCTTGAGGCGTGACAGAATAGTATCAGAGCCGGTCACTGGCATGGAACACTGGGAAATAAGTGCTATGTGGGGCAAAGTGCTACGTGCATGGGAGCCACCTATTGAACCTGCGGGGAAAAGTGCTACTTGACGGGAGCCACCTCTTGAACTTGTAGGAACCACCTCTAGATTCTCGGTGCTGGTGGATCGAGGGGTCAGGCCGCGACGAGGACGTCGCGTTCTGAAGTAGGGGTGATTGTGATACCCTTGTCCCACATCGAAAAAATCAAAGATTTAAAATGAGTTTATAATGTTTTACAATGGACTTCTATAGTAACTTGGGTTAATTATTTTCGTAAAACGAGGACGGATACAAAGTAATTGCTATAGGGGCCCATTGTGCAGTCACGCAGGCGCGGCTCGGGCTCGGGGCGTGACATTAAATGTTTACGATTTATTATGTAAAAATTTATTTTATAAGGTTATGATTTAATAAGTTAAAATGTTTATTTTAAATGGTTATGATTTAAATGCATATTTTAAATGTTTATGATGTAGAAATGTATATTTAAAAGATTTATGGATTTTTATATGTTGAAAGGTTTCTTTTAAAATGTTTATCGATTTTTATGAGGGAACGATAACGTTAAAAGCAATGTTGCATGCTTGTTTTTAAGAGGAAAATGATATTAAATGAATGATTTTTTTAAAGTGATGAAAATGAAAAACGTTGAAGGAAGTGAAGTAATTGTGACTAATGAGGATAGGCCAAAGCTCAGTTGATGATCTTATTTCGTTGATGTCCCCGCCATCCAGTACTGTCGTTTCATGTAGATGGATCTATCGATTAATGAGGATATGAGGATATGATTGAGGATAGGCCAAGGCTCAGTTGATGATCTTATGTCGCTGATGTCCCCGCCGCCCAGTACTGTGGTTTAATGTAGATGGATCCATCGACTTTTGAGGATTGAGGAAAGTCACAATTAACGATCTGAATTCAATAAAAAGGAAAAAAAGGTTTATGATCATGATGAAAGGATACATGTTATGAATGAGGAAAAGGAAAAATGTTGAGATTTAAATTATGCAGGTTCATATGAATATGTTGAGGATAATATGAAAAAGGATTACGAAAATGTTTATTAAAAGTTTATGAAAATGTTTATGTTTAAAGTTGATGCATCATTATGAAAATGCTTTTGTTTAAATTTCATGCATCATGAAAATGTTTACGAAAATGGTTATGTTTAAAGTTAAGCATCTTCATGAAAAGGTTATTTTAAGTACAAGTATTTTTCACTGTTGTATGCGATTTTTATACGTATTATTTGTTATAAGGATTATGGTGTGTTGAGTCTTTAGACTCACTAGGTGTGATGGCTGCAGGTGAGGTTGAGTGAGGTCTTGACGGATGATTTGACTGGACTGAAGGCGCACACAACCCGAGGACCAATGCTTCTACTTTTTCCCCATTTACGATTTATGATTCATGATTTACGTTAAAGATTTTAAGACCATTTATTTATTCTTTTTGAGAGATTTAGTATGTGCTATACTTTTCTAACTTATTTTGCTTTTTAGGTTTAGTAAAACAGTTGACGATTTCATTTATGACTATTGCACTTGATTTTTAAAATGTTAGTTGGTTGGTGTTTAATTTAAAGGGTAAAATATTTTATAAAATACTTTCATGTGGTAAATGTTCATGGCCGGAAAATTGAGTGTTTAGAAAAAAAAATTTCAATTACTTTTAAAGCAAAAAAGGGCAGACGTTTCAGTCTGCATGAAAGGTAGGTTGATTACAGTATATTTTCCACTGTTGCGTGTTATGTTTATGTACTCGTTATTTCTGGACAAGTGTGTTGAGTCTTTAGACTCACTAGTCATGTGTGATGCAGGTGAGCATGATATCGAGGGGACTGGAGGTGCCGAACTCTGAGCCGAGAGGCCTGGTGGGGCGACACGACCCGAGGACCGCATGTTTTCCGATGATTTATGATTTTATGAGATTGAGATGATACAAGTATTTTATATACGCTGATTTATTTCACTGATAGATGTTAGGATTTTTACTTGTTTACGTTCCCGTTATATTTTTATCGGCAAATACTTAAGAATATTTTTAAAAGGTATTTTAAGTAGGATTGCATGCATGAAAATATTCAAATGCTTATTTTCAAAATGTGAGCTTTATAAAAAAATAATAATAAAAATATTTCCGCATTTTTAAATCACTAGATGTTTCAGGCGTATTGTTAGCTTATTTCGTAACGACTTCTCTTAGCGAATCACCACTAAGAACTAAAAGACGATCTCAATATTGGACTATGCCATCGTCCTCGGAATACAGCTTTTGGCCTTTAGATTAATCTATCAGCATCCATTTTTGTAACTGCTCATCAGAAGACTGACCTTCCCAGACTATGTCCCTCAGAGTCGACTGTACTGTCATAGTAGAAAAATTAGGGGCCTCGCCCCTAGCATACACTGCAAACTCGAATAATTGAATCTCTACTTGCAATGGCCTCTGAACTGACAATTGAATGATAACAACCGTATTTCTACTCAAAATGTCTGCGACAACTTTAGCTTTTCCCGGATGGTAACTAATATCGCAGTCGTAATCCTTCATTACCTCTAAGAATCTTCGCTGCCTCATATTCAACTCCTTTTGGTGAAGAAGTACTTCAAGCTTTTATGGTCAATTAAAATCCCGTACTTCTCCCCATATAAATAATGTCACCAAGGCTTTAAAGCAAAAACTACTGTTGCATACTCGAGGTCATGAGTCGAGTAATTCTTCTCATGAACATTTAGCTGTCTAGACTCATATACTATCACTCAATCATTCTACATCAGAACTGTGCCTAAACTAAGTTTCTAAGCGTCTGTGTAGAGAACATACTCTCCTTGCCCTGATGGCATTGATAGAACTGGTGTTGAAGTCAAATCTTGCTTCAGCTTCTCGAAAATCTCCTGGCAGTTCTAAGACGTTTGCTATTCCTTTTCTCAAAACGTGCTAGAAATTTTTTTTTAAACCTCACTTAGCATCGGCCGAACCATAAAATATTTTTGACATCATTTTAAAAATAAACATTCAACTGCCATTTAAAAATCCAAAGGAAAATATTTTAAAGCATAAAATCGTCAAACATTTTACCAACCTAAAAACATTATTTGAAAAGTATAGCCCATACTATAACCTCTCAAAAATCTCTCATAACATAAATAAAAGACGTAAAAATATCTTTAACATTACTTAAAATTATAAATAATAACTAGTGCGGAAAACTAGCGTCGACCCTCGGGTTATGTGCACCTTCAGTCCAGTCAAGTCAACCATCAAGACCTCCATTATCATATTCATAATCAATATCACCTGCATCAATCACATCTAGTGAGTCTAAAGACTCAACACGTCATATTCTTGATAATGAATAATAGGTAATATAGTTAACATATAACAGTGAAAAATACTTGTACTTAAAATATCGTTTTCATGAAGATGCATAAACATAAACATTTTCGTAAAAATTTTGATGATGCATAAAACTTTTAAATGAAAACATTTTCATAATCTTATGCATAAATATTTTCATATAAACATAAACATATTCATATCAACATATTCATCTTCATATTAACATATTATTATTCATGTTTGTGTATGTTGAATTCAGATCGTGATTGTGACTCGTATTCTTAAACGTTTTGGGCGATGGATCCATCTAGAGAAAACCACAGTACTGGGCGGTGGGGACACCAGCGACACTCTCACCCGTCAACTGGCCTTGGCCAATGTATTAACATATTCGTATTCGTATCAGGTATTCGTATTCGGATCTTAGGAAACACAATCGTCGGGCTCTCACTGAGACCATAAGCCTCACGATATCTCCAATATATTTAGTCACAATCCCTTCACGTCCTTCAACATTTCGTATTTTCATCACATAATAAAACATGAATAATAATATAGTTTTATTTTGAAACGAAGCGTGCAACATGTCTTTTAAATGTCTAAGATTAACCCATAAAAATCCATAAACATTTAAAATAAATGTTTTAACATATAAAAATCATAAAAAAACATAAAATTTTAAAATAAACATTTTAACATCATAAACTTTTAAAAAACATTTAAAAAAAACGTTTTGACATATTAAATCATAAAAACATCCATAAACATTAAAATAAAACTTATTAACATCTTAAATTCATAAACATCCATAATCAATTGAAAATAATCATACTAGCATATAAAACAGCATTCAAGACACTGCCATGACATTTACTAATTTCTAGGTGTAAAAAGATCGTTTTACCCCTGGGCGTAAAATTTCATGTTTTAGACATCTACTTAATTTCATTGACTCTAACATATCCCAAATAATTATTTAAGCCTACATGAATTTTGTCATATTTTTATTTAGCTTTAAACGAGGATTTTTAAATAAATCTTTAAATGTGACGTATTAATGCATTTTAATCTCGAGTTAAACCAGACCTTAATATAAAATTCCTAAATTTAAAACTTAGACTTGTAATAATTATTTAAGCTTAAATACAGTTTTCATAATTTTATGAAGCTTAAAACTAAGATTTTTAATTAATTCGTTAATTAGACGTTTTGAAGGTGTTTTAATTCTGAAAAATCTCAAACTTTAATATAAAATTCCTAAATTCTAAACTTAGTCTTTTTATATTATTTTAGCACTTTTGAACCATGACTCAACCCTCGTGAGCTGTTTTTCAATTAAATTAGCAATTTAAACCCTAACTTGACCCTTATTAGTTAGCACAGAGCCATGTCTCGATTCCCTCGAGCCACCCTCGAGCCAGAAAGAACCAAACCCTGACCCACACCCTCAGCCGCCCTACTAAACCGTAGGACCCCACAGAAACCATCCCTAGCCCCAAAACCGAAGTCCATCAATTTTCACATGAAGTGGCCGAGAATACATAACTGCATGGACTCTTTGTTTCTGCCTCTATGACCCTACCAGCGAGCCCAGCCCCTGAACCACCTGATATGCACTCACCTAGGACCCTATGGACGCACCCTAGCCCAGCCCTTGAACCCCAGGCCGAGCCCCATCTCGTACACAAGCTGCGCAACTCATGCGAGCACCTCCCATAGCTCTCGGGTAAGAGTCATTGTTAGCAAGGACTCCTCCCAGCCCACTAACTCGAGCCCTAGAATGGCTAGGACTCCACCCTAGACTCACCCAGGGCCGTGGCTAGTCCTTGGTCCCAGCCGCACCAAGCCCAGCCCTCACACACCCAAAACCGTGAGCCATGAAGCACACCAGTACCGGTATGATTCCAATTTGATTGCACCAAGCTTTATAACGTTTTTAGTGGGTTCCCAGGACTCTATATTTTGTATAAAACCATGCTTATTCATAACCTATATCATGGCATCCCTTAAACAATACAAACACATGTTTTTGAAGGACAATCCAAGCAACATGTTTAACATATGCCACAATTCCAAAAATACTTCAAGGTGTTACCTGTTTTCCAAAATTTTCATGCATAAAATATAATATGGTGTGATGATGAGTAAAAGGAGAATATGGCGTGCCTTTTCATTTAAAATGCACGATTATTCGTTGACGATTGGCGAAGAACGGAGCAAGGACCGTGGCTTGAAATCTCCTTGAAGCTTTTACCGAAAATCTCTTCTAATTTGCTGTGTGTGTGTTTGTGTGTGTGTGTGTTCGTGTCCTGAAGTGTTTAGGGGAACAAAATTCTGATTGGAGGCGTGTGCTCTTGTGTGTGGTTTAGGGTGTGTTAGTAATTAAATACTAATTAATTACTAACAAGGCTTTAGGCCTATCAAGCCAACAATATTAGGCCCATTAGTCTTAATAATGATTTAGTTAAAATATTAAAATAGTTTTGTCAAAATAAGTTTGTGAATTTAATAGTTGGGTTGTCAAAAAATTTGTATTTTTGTTGAAAAACCAACACCGATAAAATTTACGTCTCATCGTATAAAATCACCTAAAACCCCTTATTTTCAAAAATAATAAAACTCAACCCCCATATTTTAAATAATTAAAAAAAATTATTTAATAAAAACTTTTTACGTTTTTCCATCCTCGGTCTCCGTTCTTTGATCGCAACTTGAATAATCCTTAAAAATACATTTTTATGCAACAATGTAGAAAATATATTTTAAACATGTAAATATGCACAATATAATTAATTCATGCAATTAAAACATTTAATTAAAATACAAAAGAATTTAATAATTGCATGCATGTGTTTGCGTGGAACTTTAAATTTTGGGGTGTTACAATCTTCCCCCCTATATTGAATTTCGTCCTCGAAATTCGCTTATCCTTAGTAACCCAAAGTTTTAGACTTAGTTCTAGCATCCCAAAAATCCACGCTTCCGCTGTGCTAATATTATAAAACTTAAATTCTATAATGTCCTTACGTCTCCATGATCCCAATTAAATTTTCATTCTAATTACTTATTTTCAAATCGCAACTTAAAAAGACCCAAATGACTTAGTACTATTACTGTTAAAACCTCGAATTTCAATTTTCTTACAATTACCAATATTAAAAGATGGATGATCATACTTATCGTATATTATTTTTCTTATTTTATACCCAAAATTTTCATGAACTTATCATATTTCAATCTTAAAATCCCAAACGCATCCGTTAACTCTTAGAATTTCAAGTCTAATATTGATTCAATCTTAAAAATCCTTGATTAACATTCCTTATAACATTATAACCTATGATATCCCAAGGTTCCATATATTCTTAAAAAGTCTAAATCCTCAAAATTCTCACTATTTAACTCATTCAGTTTGTTCTTATTGCTAAACAGTTCCCAAATTCCTTAGCAATTGCAAAAATAAATTCTTAATTTTCTCAAAAATTATCCTAATTGGTCTTTAATTTCGAATCCTACTATTTAACCCATAAGTTTTTGGTGTTCTTAATTTTCTTCTACAGGTTTCCCATAATATGATTTCGAAAATTTAAACTTATTTACCCAAAAATCAATTCCTATAACCAATATTACCTTTTCATTAAAGCTTAAATTCTCAATTTATACATTTTCTTACTCCCAAGTCATTGCAAATCCTTAAATCATTATTCATCACGTCTAATTACCAAAAATTAATTCGACTAGTAACCATGGATCATAATATTTTCTTAGAAAATCTGTGTCCCAAAGCATTCATAATATTCATGATTAACTTATTACCCGAAAAAGATAACATCAATACTAAAACCTAAAAATCAACATCGTCCAATTCCACCACAAAACCAACATGCGTTGAAATCAAATAGTTTCTTAATTCATATCGTATCACGTATAAAAACTCTAGAGCATATAAAACATTTATCATCACAATGCTATTAAATATGAGGCTTGACGACAGATCTTTCTGGCGCTGATGGTGGCACAACCCTTTATAGAACCATTGCTCTGATACCAACTGAGACGTCTGCTATTCGTTTTCTCAAAACGTGCTAGAAATTTTTTTTAGAACCTCACTTAGTATCGGCCGAACCATAAAATATTTTGACATCATTTTAAAAATAAACATTCAACTACCATTTAAAAATCCAAAGGAAAATATTTTAAAGCATAAAATCGTCAAACATTTTTACCAACCTAAAAACATTACTTGAAAAGTATAGCCCATACTATAACCTCTCAAAAATCTCTCATAACATAAATAAAAGACGTAAAAATATCTTTAACATTACTTAAAATAATAAATAATAACTAGTGCGGAAAACTAGCGTCGGTCCTCGGGTTATGTGCACCTTGAGTCCAGTCAAGTCAACCATCAAGACCACCATTATCATATTCATATTCAATATCACCTGCATCAATCACACCTAGTGAGTCTAAAGACTCAACACGTCATATTCTTGATAACGAATAATATGTAATATATTTAACATATAACAGTGAAAAATACTTGTAATTAAAATATCGTTTTCATGAAGATGCATAAACATAAACATTTTCGTAAAAAATTTCATGATGCATAAAACTTTTAAATGAAAACATTTTCATAATCTTATGCATAAACATTTTCATATAAACATAAACATATTCATATCAACATAATCATCTTCATATTAACATATTATTATTCATGTTCGTGTATGTTGAATTCAGATCGTGATTGTGACTCGTATTCTTAAACGTTTTGGGCGATGGATCCATCTAGAGAAAACTACAGTACTGGGCGGCGGAGACACCAACGACACTCTCACACGTCAACTGGCCTTGACCAACGTATTAACATATTCGTATTCGTATCACGTATTCGTATTCGTATTCGTATCTGTATCCAAGGAAACACGATCGTCGGGCTCCCACTAGGACCATAACCCTCACGATATCTCCAACATATTTAGTCACAATCCCTTCACGTCCTTCAACATTTCGTATTTTCATCACTTAATAAAACATGAATAATAATATACTTTTATTTTGAAACGAAGCATGCAACATGTCTTTTAAATGTGAAAGATTAACTCATAAAAATCCATGAAAATTTAAAATTAATGTTTTAACATATAAAAATCATAAAAAAACATAAACATTTTGAAATAAACATTTTAACATCATAAACATTTAAAATAACATTTTAAAAAAACGTTTTGACATATTAAATCATAAAAACATCCATAAACAATAAAAATAAAAATATTAACATCTTAAAAATTAACAAACATCCATAATAATTGAAAATCTTTTGATATGATTATGATTTGTTTGTAGATTTATATTCAAATCTTTTGATATGATGATGCATTTATAGATTTATACTCATGCATCTAAGATAGGAGAGTCATTGGCAGATTTTCCAAACTTCTAGATATTCGGTGTATCGATGCATAGGAGCAGACTTCCACCGATTGTAGACATTCGATACAGACATGACCGAAGTCTAGGAATAAGACGTACCGTCACCCTGATTGGGAGGGTAGGTGGCAGACAGTGACGTCTTATTCACACCGGGATCCCTAGAATTAGAGTTGAGTCGAGTCAAGACATGATTTGATTTGAATTGCATGCTTATATAGATTGGTTTCATAGACTATGGAGCATATTGTTATTGCTTTCATGCATGATTTATGATTATGTATTAGCATGCATACATGTTTTATACTGAGATTTGTTCTCACCGGAGTTTCCGGCTGTTGTTATGTCTGTATGTGTGCATAACAACAGGTGGGGCAGGATCTGGGTCACGACAGAGATGAGATCGAGATAGCGTGGTGACTTTGGGCGTAGAAGATCACTAGTGGTTTCATATTAGACTTGTACTACTTGTAGATTGTAGTTTGTATTAAACACTTGTTTGTATGAATGTACTAGAACAAGACATGTATTATGTTTGTTGAAATAAAATATAGAACTATCTTGTGCTTGAGTTATATACATTTGAATTAATGTTAAAAAGAAAAATTTTGACCCGTATTTTGAATAAAGATCCGATTAATCCCAAAAAGAATTGAGTTAGAGCCCGGGTCCCCACAACAGGGGGTATCAGAGCTGTAGGTTCTGTAGACTGAGATAGATTAGAATGAGCGGGGTAGATCGAGTCATCTTCCTTGCTTTTGATATGCTAGCATGATTTATTGATTTCCCTATTATATGTGGTATTGTATCTGAGATGATTTACAACATATAATTGTCAAGACTGAATCAGAACCGATTCTGGATCAGAGGTATATGATCATAGGAGGACTGAAACAGATTGTATATAGATTGTGTACTAATATTTTGATAATCAGATATGCCGCCTAGAAGAATACCACAACCGGCTGCAGGTCAAGTGCCAGAACAGGGTAGTACGTCAGGTACTCAGATGGATGTGACTGCCACACCTATGGAGACGTTATTGAAGAGGTTTCAATCATTACGTCCCCCGACTTTGAAGGGTACGGAGACTGCAGTGGATTGCGAGAGCTGGCTAGACGATATAGAGATGATGTTTGAATCTCTTGCCTATACAGATGAACGAAGAGTGAAATTAATTGGGCATCAGTTTCAAGAAGTGGCCAAGAGTTGGTGGCTTACAACGAAACGAGCATTGGAGCATAGAGGTATTGATATTACTTGGAAAGTATTTAAAGATGAATTTTATCAACGTTTCTTTCCAGTGTCATATCGAAAGGATAAAGGGGCAAAATTTGCAAACCTGCGACAAAGGGCAATTGAACATTGAAGAATATGTTGCCAAGTTTTCTTTCTTGCTTGGGTTTGCACCCCACGTGGCAGGAAATGATGAAGCGGTCGCCGATAAGTTCATCAATGGGTTAAATCCTGACATATTCACTTTGGTGAACACGGGACGACCCAATACCTTTCTGATGCACTGAACAGAGCGAAAGGAGCAGAGTTTGTCTTGATTAGGCAGCGAGGGGCTTCGTACAGTGCTCAGAGTCAGAGACCGCCACAGCCCACCGCCCAGCTTCCACCACCTCCTCCTCGATTTGAGAGTGGAAGCAGTAGTAGTGGCAAGAAGGATTTTCTGAAAGCAAAGGGCAGACAGTTTAAGAAGTTAGGGAGCAGTTCGTCGAGCTCCAGTGGGTCAAGACAGAGAGGTCCTGGCCAGAGTATGGAGAACACAGGTGCATATTGCAGTTCTTGTGGAGGTAGACATGCCACTGAGCAGTGTCAGGGTGTGACAGGTCGCTGTAACATCTGTAGATAGCAGGGACACTTTGCCAGAGTTTGTCCCCAGAGAGGTGCACAGCGATCCCAGAGTGAAGGGTCATCTGCATTAGTGCCTCAGATTGAGAGACAGACATCTGTACTTTCATTCTAGCCACCATCTGCACAGTCCCAGTAGAGACAAGGAGGTAGTCAGACAGTGAGCCAACCTCCCAGACAGCAGGCTCGAGTGTTCATGCTAACAGAGGAGCAGGCACAGGATGCGCCAGACGATGTGATTGCAGGTAACTGTTTTCTTTGCGGTTATCCTGCATATGTGTTGATAGACACAGCTGCATCCCATACATTCATTTCTGAGCATTTTGCATTGACACATGCATTGCCTGTCGAGTCATTGTCTACTGTAGTGTCTATTTCTTCTCCGTTGGGAAGTGGTCTGATATCTGTGACTTCAGTTAAACAATGTATACTACAGTTTGAGGGTCATGAGATTGATTTAGACTGTGTTGTACTTGGCTTATCTGATTTTGATTGTATTGTCAGAATTGACATGTTAACCAAGTACAGAGCTACCGTAGACTGTTTTCACAAAATTTTCAGATTCAGACCTGAAATGACAGAAGAATGGAAATTCTACGGTAACGGTTCCAGATCTCGGATTCCCTTAGTGTCTGCTCTGACTATGTGTAGATTGTTGCAGAAAGGAGCAGAAGGGTTCCTTGTCTATTCTGTAGATCTACAGAAATCAAGCCCGGCATTGGCAGATTAGCCAGTAGTACAGGAGTTTGCAGATGTATTTCCTGACGAGATTCTAGGGTTACCTCCAGTTCGATAGGTAGATTTTAGTATTGATCTCATTCCAGGTACCGTTTCTATTTCGAGAGCCCCGTATAGGATGGCGCCGATAGAGTTGAAAGAATTGAAAACACAGTTAGAAGATCTTCTGGCCAAGGGATATATCAGACCTAGTGTATCTTCTTGGGGCGCACCAGTATTATTTGTGCGAAAGAAATATGGCACGATGCGATTATGTATAGATTACCGGCAATTAAACAAAGCAATGGCAAAGAATAAATATCCATTGCCGCGTATCGACGACTTATTTGATCAATTACAGGGATCATCTGTCTATTCCAAGTTTGATTTGCGATCGGGATATCACCAGCTCAGAGTTCGTGATGTTGATATACCGAAGACAACATTTTGAACCAGGTATGGACATTATGAATTTATTGTCATTCCTTTTGTCACGCCCCGAGTCCGTAGCGTTTGTGACATCCGGCATTGTTTAACAATTAAATGGAAAACAATAAAGCCTCGTATCAAATTAATCAGTCTTTTTCATAAATACAATATTGTCTTACAATGACAATGAACAAAAATACATCAGAGTTGTGATATGCGGAAAACTAAACAAAAGGGATAACTTGATTCTTGCTCTTGATCATCGATCACCAGCCCCAGAAAGCATCTTGCTCTTCCTCATTCAGTTGCTCCTCATTTTTATCTGAAATTTGTAAGGGGTGAGTGTTTTGGGAAACACTCAGCAAGTGGGGGTCGATCGATTCCAAAGGTACATATAGAACATAAGTCCTTAAAACAATTCTTTAACAATCTTTCAAATCTTACTACTTAACTTATTATAACAGAAACGAACATGAGACAGATATTTCAGAATGAAACAGATTCCTCAGAACAGTTCAGAAACAGATCATATCAGAACAACAGAACACTGTTACTCATCTCATTTCCATGGTCAAATTGTCCCCAATATGTTACTCCTCTAAGGGGTGAGGCCAGAAATGGTTTTATACCCACCATTGAGGGCCAAACAGAAATGATTTTATACCCACCATTGGGGGCCAAAAATGGTTTTATACCCACCATTGGGGGCCAGACTGAATCACAATTCTCGTCCCATTTCAAATTGAGTCGTAACAGTGTAACAAAGATTTCAGAATTAACAGACAGAACTTATCAATCAGAACTTATCATAAGTTTCAGATTTCAGAGGTTTCAACAGACACAGAGGAATCAAAGAAATTCGAAGTATGGAAGAAACATATAATCGATCGGAGTTTCAAATCATAACACTGATTTTCGAAAAAAATTAGGTGGACATGCATTTCATGATATTTTCAAAAAAGACATACATGAAACCATACGTTATTCAAATTTAAAAATAGAATGAACTAAATAACAAAAGCCCACTTACTATTTCTTATACGAAGCTTTCTTCCAAAATTTCGGCAGCACCTCGGCGTAACTCCAATAAATACTGCCTTCGATCAAGCAGCACTCTGACACTGGTTAGAAACTACAGACTGCACGAAATCTCCTTCTTTTTCTTTTCCTTGCTTGGCCGAATTTTAGGAGTGTGAGGGGGGAAGGGAAGAGCCGAAATTTTAGTACCTTTTTGAAAGCATTTTTCCATCCATTTGATGTAGTATTTATAGGCCAACATTTGTCTCTTCACCTAGCCCCTTTGGTCGACTTCTTGGCCTCCAAGCAACCTTAATTATGGCCAAGCTCCATATCAAGCATCAAGAGTCACATTCCTGCATAATAAAGTTATCCTAGCCTTTAGCTCCTCCCGCAACTCCTTCATGGGTTAACGCAAAGGTCATTTCTTGTATATTTAATTTGTCCAATTCCTTAGCTCAACTTTTAGCTCCCTTTATGGTCTTGTTAGGACAAGCTTGGTTGAGCTTCTTCGAGCTGGAAGTTTGCGTCCTTGAGCTGGGGTTTTACTCCTCCCGTGAAAACTCTTCGATGAATGCGGTTAGTTGCAGTTTAGCATGCCGATGAACTATTCCTCGAGCTTAGAATCTTACCTTTTCGAGTTACATTTGATAAAATTTAAGTTATTATTCAAGTTGTTTAGTTGAAACGAGAATTGCTGAACTTATTTTAAGTAATTTTCATATTACTTACTTGATTTGCTTTGGTCGAAATTTCCGGGTTCTCACATCCCTCCCTCCTTATTGAAAGTTTCGCCCTCAAAACTTGGATCAGCTTGAATTGGTGAATAAATAAGGGTATTGAGAGCACATCTTTTCTTCAAGTTCCCAAGTGGCCTCTCTTTTGGTATGATTTGACCACTGTACCTTGACATAAGGTATTGTCCGATTTCTCAACACCTGGTCTTTTGAGTCCACTATTCGGGTAAGGACTTCTTCGTATTTGAGTTCCTCATTCAGATTACCTTCGATCATCAGTGGTGTAAATTTAAGTACATGGTTCGGGTCCGGGACATATTTCCGTAGTTGTGAGATGTGGAAAACATTATATACTCTAGACATCTCAGGTGGTAAATCCAGTCGATAAGCTAAAGTTCCCACCTTCTCCAGTATCTCGAACGGTCCCACATACCTTGGATTTAACTTCCCAGATTTACTGAACCGTACCACTCCTTTCATTGGTGAGACCTTGACATAAGCCTTTTCTCCGATCTCGAGCTCCAATGGTCTTCTTTTCAAATCAGCCCAACTCTTTTGTCTGTCCTGAGCTGCCTTGAGTCTTTCTTTGATTATGGCCACTTTATCAAAAGTTATTTGGATGAGCTCTGGCCCGGTAATAGATTTTTCTCCGACGTCATCCCAGTATAAGGGCGATCTACATTTTCGACCATACAGTGCCTCGTACGGAGCCATTTCGATGCTACAATGGTAGCTGTTATTGTAGGCAAACTCTATCAATGGTAACTGCTCACTCCAATTTCCATGAAAATCCAATGCACATGCCCTCAACATGTATTCAAGGGTCTGAATTGTCCTCTCAGTTTTGCCATCAGTCTGAGGATGATAGGCTGTACTAAGAGTAATCCTGGTTCCCATAGCCTTTTGGAAACTCTTCCAAAATCTTGATACAAATCTTGGGTCTCTATCAGACAGTATACTTGTCGGGACTCCATGTAGCCTCAATATGTTGTCCATATACAAAGCGGCTAATTTCTCCAGATTATAATTCATTCGTACTGGCAAGAAATGGGGGGACTTGGTCAATCTGTCAATGATCACCCAGATCCCATCGTGACCCTGTCTTGATCATGGTAGTCCTACTACGAAATCCATGGAGATGTTACCCCACTTCCACTCCGGTATCTCCAATGGCTGTAAAAAGTCCTCCAGGCCTTTGATGTTCCGCCTTGAATTGTTGACAGACTAAACACTTTGCAACAAAGACAGCTACGTCTTTCTTCATACCGTTCCACCAGTAATTATTCTTCAAGTCTCTATACATCATGGTACTCCCTGGATGTACTGAAAATCTCGATTTATGTGCCTTGGCCATTACCTCTTCTCGAATTCCATCGATGTTTGATACATACAATCGTCCTTTCATCCAAAGGATACCATCGTTATCAATTTGAAATTCTGGAACTTTTCCTCCTTGGATTTGCTCTTTAATTTTCAGGATGGAGATGTCTTGACGCTGCTTCAACTTGATGGTCTCTCGGAGATTTGGTTGAACTGATAGGGAATTTAAATTCACCTTTCCAGGGTTCCTGCGACTCAACGCATCTGCCACTTTATTTGCCTTACCCGGATGGTAATTGATTGATAGGTCATAGTCTTTGAGAAGTTCCATCCATCTCCTTTGTCTCATGTTTAATTCCTTTTGAGTGAAAATGTACTTGAGGCTCTGGTGATCAGTAAAAACTTCGCATTTTACCCCATAAAGATAGTGCCTCCAGATTTTAAGTGCAAATACTACTGCGGCTAACTCCAAGTCATGAGTGGGGTAATTCTGCTCATATGGTTTCAATTTCCGTGAGGCATAAGCGATCACCTGACCCTCTTGCATAAGCACACACCCCAATCCTTCCTTTTGATGCGTCACTGTATACAGTGAAATTCTTACCATCCTCGGGAAGAATGAGTACTGGTGTGGATGCGAGTTTTGTCTTCAGGGTTTCGAAACTCTTTTCACAAGCTTCATTCCAAATGAATTTCGAATTTTTCTGAGTAAGTTTGGTGAGTGGAATGGCTATTGAAGAAAATCCTTCCACAAATTTTCTATAGTAGCCTGCTAATCCCAGAAAACTTCTTACTTCAGTCACTGTCTTTGGTTGTAGCCAATCCTTGATTGCTTCTACCTTCTTAGGGTCTACTGACACCCCATATTCAGAAATTATATGACCTAGAAACGCCACACTTTTCAACCAAAATTCACACTTCTTGAATTTGGCATATAGTTCCTTTTCCCGTAGTGTCTGCAAAGTGAGACGCAGATGTTCTCTGTGCTCTTCTTCACTTGGTGAGTACACCAGGATATCTTCTATGAAGACAACCACAAACTTGTCGAGGTATGGTTTGAATACCCGATTCATCAGGTCCATGAATGCTGCAGGAGCATTTGTTAGACCAAAAGGCATTATTGTGAATTCGTAATGTCCATATCTTGTCCTGAAATCAGTTTTAGAGATGTCTTCCGCTTTGACCTTCAACTGATGGTAACCAGATCTCAGATCTAGTTTTGAGAAGACCTTGGCTCCCTTAAACTGATCGAAAAGATCATCTATTCTTGGGAGTAGGTACTTATTCTTTATGGTGATCTTGTTCAACTCCCGGTAGTCGATGCATAGTCTCATGCTTCCATTCTTTTTCTTTACAAAAAGCACTGGGGCTCCCCACGGAGGTGCACTAGGGCGGATCTGCTTCTTGTCCAGCAATTCTTGGAGTTGCTCCTTTAACTCCTTCAATTCAACTGGAGCCATTCGGTATGGTGCCTTTGATATTGGTGCAACACCAGGGACCAAATTGATTTCAAATTCTATTTCTCTATCGGGTATTTCACCCGGTAGTTCCTCAGGAAATACATCTGGAAATTCTTGAACAATTGGGATTTCTTCCAACTTTGGGACTTCTTCTTCTTTGACTTCATTAATTACTGCCAGGTAAATTTCTTCTCCTCCCTTACAGCCTTCCAGGCTTGCGAAGCTGATAGTAGGAATTTTCTTTCTTTGGATTTCCCGTGAAATAAGACTTCCTCTTTAGTAGGAGTCTGAAGTCCAATTTCTTTCTTTTGACAGTCCACAATGGCATGGTTTTTAGCTAACCAGTCCATTCCGAGGATAATGTCAAACTCAACCATATTGAGTTGAATTAATTCCACTTCAAAAGTTTGTTCATTGATACAAATTTCACAATTTCGATACACTTTTTGAATTTTTATTGTTTTGCAGGCAGGTGTTGCTACTCTTAACGGTTCACTAAGAATATCATGCGCAAGTTAAAGCTTTTTGGCAAATCTTCTAGACACAAATGAATGTGTGGCACCACAATCAAACAAAGTATATGCAGGAATTTTATTGAGTAAGCTGGTACCTGCCACCACTTCATTACTGTTATCGGCTTCCTCTTGGGTTATTGCATAGACCCGAGCATTAGTCTTGTTTTCTTGTTGTTTGCTAGGCCCTGTTCCTTTCTCCTTGTTGTCTGGACAATCTCTAATTCGATGGCCCACTTTTTCGCACTTGAAACATGCCCCTGACTTCCGAAAGCATTCTCCGATATGATACCGCTTACAGGTGTCACACCACTTCCCTTCTCTATTGCCAGCATTGCTAGAACTCCCTTTGAAAGATCCTCCTGAATAGTTTGTTTTCTTAAACTTGGGGTCGTTCTGAATAGATTGATTGATCATCGGCCTTTTGTTCTTGTTTTCATCCTCACGCCTCTTGATATCAGTTTCTGCGCTCATTGCAGCTCCCATTAAATCTGCAAAACTACTAGGTTTGAATATTGCTAGCGCCGACTGAATTCGGCTGTTGAGTCCCTTTTTGAAACGATGCATCTTCATGGTTTCGTCGGACATAATTGTGGGGACATAAATTCCCAGATCATTAAATCTCGACGTGTATTCCATTAGCGTCATGTCCGGTGACTGTCTGAAATTTTCAAATTCATTCAGCTTTTGTAGACGGAACTCGGCTGGATAGTATTGCTTCAGAAATTCTTTCTTAAAAATCTGCCATGTGATTTCCTCTACTTCCGCCAAAGATGGCGACACAGTCTCCCACCACTTCCTAGCTCGATCCTCTAGAAACGGTGCTACAACTTCTACTCTCAATTCTTCAGGTACCTCCAGTAAGTGTAGTTGTGATTCGACGTTTTTAAGCCAGTTGTGACTGACTTCTGGGTCTGGGTTTCCATCGAAGGTCGGAACTCGGTTTCTCCTGAGAGATTCGTAATGGTACTTAATTCCACGGGGATGTGGTTCAGGTGGTGGTTGTATGGCATTGGCAAGGGGATTCACAATTCCTTGTAATGTAGCGGCTACGATAGTTGCTATTGCCATCATATCCTGTGGGGACCCGGGCTCTAACTCAATTCTTTTGGGACTTAATTGGATCTTTGTTCGAAAATGTGGGTCAAAAATTTGCTTTTAACATTAATTCAAATGTATAGTCACAGCATAACATTGTCTTTATAAGAAATAAACAACATAATGTACATACATGTCTGTCTAGTACAACCATACACTAGTGTTTACATACCAACTACAAACATAGGTGATACAAGTCTAAATAGAAACCACTAGAAATCTTCCATGCCCGAGATCTCCACGCTATCATCAACCTCTCATCTAGCTCGTGACCCAGATCCTGCCCCACCTGTTGCCATGCACACATACAGACACGACAACAGCCGGATAACTCCGGTGAGAACATATCCCAGTATAAAACATGGATGCATGCAATGTAATAATCATGTACAAGAGCATAGCATATATCAAGTAACATTAATGCAAATCTAAACATGTAGAAGAATACAAATCTGTATTCAACATTTAAATCTTGACTCGACTCATTTCTAATCTAGGGATCCCGTGTGAATAAGACGGTCCGTTACCTACCCAACCACTCGAGGCAACGGTACGTCTTATTCCTAGACTTCGGTCAACTCTGTATCGAAGGTCTACACATAGAGTAAATCTACTACCATGCGTCGATACACCGAAACGTCTAGTTTTGGCCAGTCTGCCAATATCTCCTATCTCAGGACTCGAATATAAATCAATAAACAAGGCATTACATAATGAAATGTAATAACAATCTAGTATGTGATTTAGGGAAACTCGTATCAAATCTGAATCGAGTTGTGCAATCCCGAGACCACATGAATTATACCTTTCTTGTCGAATAGTCGGCGTCGTAGTCGAAAGCTTGAACTCAAGATGGCCAATACAAATCTGAAATGGCAATGTGTAGACACCTTCTATCAAAATACATCTCAATGTACAATTCTGTAATCGCTTTCAATGTAATTCAACGGCGTAACGGCGTAGTCTCGTGATACCGATAACTCAATCTCAACATAACAATAATCGATTAACCTCAATCAATTCAACATCAATAGCACAATCATTTCAACACTGAAAATCTGCATAATCTCTCATAATACATGCTGGAATTTCGAAACAACGTCATACGGTATCTGAAAATCAATCCGGTAACGTTTCTACGATGCTCATAATATCAAGAACACATATTATAACTCAAATCTGAATTCTTCCAACACACAAATATCGAAACATGCTGAAAATAACTGAAACTTACATCTTCTTGTAGTCTTCAAAGATAGGAGTTCAAATCTATGCTTGGATTTAAATTTGGAGGTATAAATCTTTCACAATACCAATTCTAATATGAAAAGCTTAAGGGAAAGCTTGTTCTCGGTTCTGCTGATGAAGAATGAAGAGAAATGAAGACAGCTCAACTCATATATATTGCATGAAATCTCATACGTGTCTTCTTAAAACATTAACACATTTCAGGCGGTGCTCGGGCGGTAAGAATGTACCGCTCGAGCGCGGCAGTTCCTGTCCAACACTTTTCGATTGATACTTTGGCGCTCGGGCGGTCAAAATGTACCGCTCGGGCGCGGAAGCTTCTGCCCAAAACATAATTTTGTTGGACAATGGCGCTCGGGCGGGCTTTTTCTACCGCTCGGGCGCCACTGAATCTGTTCCAATATTATGCCCTTCACATTTTTAAACCAACTAATCTCGGGATGGTCCGTCTATAACTATATCAGTCCCGATTAACTTATAAAATTATAATTTCATAGATTTAACATTTCCGGGCATTACATTTCTCCCCCTCTGAAACATGATTTCGTCCTCGAAATCGCATGCCATTCTACTAATGCAAGTATAAAAGACAATAACGTTAGAGTTAGGTAAATACTTACATCATCAAAATAACTCGGGGTGTTTCTGTCGCATATCTGCTTCCGTCTCCCAAGTCGCTTCCTCTATGCCATGTCGACTCCACTGAACTTTCACAAGTGGAATGATCTTCGTTCTAAGCTTCTTTTCTTTCCGATCAAGAATCTGTATCGGTTGTTCAACATAGCTCAAGGTCTGATCAAGCTCCGCTTCGTCAGGCTGAATGACATGAGAAATATCTGGCATGTATCTACGCAACATTGATACATGAAACACGTCATGTATTCCAGACAAAGAAGGAGGAAGAGCAAGTCTGTAAGCTCGATCGCCAATCTTCTCTCGGATCTCATATGGACCGACGTATCTAGGAGACAACTTCCCACGTTTGCCAAATCTGACAACGCCTCTGAAAGGTGAAATCTTCAAAAATACTCTGTCTCCTTGTTCAAACACTAACGGTCTGCGTCTGACATTGGCGTATTTCGCTTGCCTATCTTGTGCCGTATTCATTCGCTTCTGAATGATCTTCACTTTTTCGGCCATCTCACGAATCATATCAGGCCCCAACTCTGGTACCTCAGAGATATCATCCCAGTACAACGGAGATCTGCACTTCTTTCCGTATAAAGCTTCGAACGGTGCCATCTTAATGCTAGTCTGATAGCTGTTGTTGTATGAAAACTCACACAACGGCAATGAATCTTGCCAACTAGTACCAAAATCTAGTACTACAGCTCTCAGCATGTCCTCTAAAGTCTGGATAGTCCGCTCTGACTGTCCGTCCGTCTCAGGATGATAGGCAGTGCTCAGGTGTAAAGTCGTACCCAAAGCCTGCTGCAAGCTGTGCCAAAAATGAGAAGTAAATCGTGGATCACGATCTGATACGATCGACTTGGGCACACCGTGCAATCTGACGACCTCTCTGACATACAACTCTGCCATCTGATCGTGTCGATAGGTCATTCTGTACGGAATAAAGCACGCTGATTTGGTCAGTCTGTCTATCACAACCCAAATCGCGTCACAGCCCCGCGAAGATCGAGGTAACTTCGTCACGAAGCCCATGGAAATATGATCCCATTTCCATTCAGGAATAGACAAACTCTGAAGTAAACCTCCGGGCTTCTTTCTTTCTGCATTCATCTGCTGGCAATTCAGGCACTTAGACACAAATTCTGCAATGTCTGTCTTCATCTGCTTCCACCAGAATTGTGTCTTCAAGTCGTTATACATCTTCCTGCAACCAGGATGAATGCTGAACCGACTACAGTGTGCCTCCGACATGATCTGTCGTCTCAAATCTGAAATCTCTGGCACTACTAAGCGGTTATTCACATACAGAACAGAATCTCTAACCTGATACTTTGATATATGACCAGCTCTGACCATATCAATCGATTTCTGAACGCTCGGCTCAGTTCTCTGCGCTTCTTTGATCCTCAAAATCAGATCTGGCTCAATCTGAATCGCAGCAAGTCGCAACGGTCTACTCTCTGTATCAAATGTCAACCCAGACAAGCAACAATCTTCTACTAAACTCGATACACCTATAGTCGACAAGGACAAAGAACATACCTTTCGACTTAAGGCGTCTGCCGCTGCATTCGACTTCCCTGGATGGTACTTGATCTCGCAATCAAAATCTTTCAGCAGATCAAGCCATCGTCGCTGCCTCATGTTCAACTCTGACTGAGAAAAGAGATACTTCAGGCTCTTATGATCGGAATAGATCTCAAATTTCTCGCCATACAGATAATGACGCCAGATCTTGAGTGCAAATACAATCGCCGCCAATTCAAGATCATGAATCGGATAACGGGTCTCGTGCGGCTTCAGATGTCTAGAGGCGTACGCTATCACGTGCCCTCGCTGCATAAGAACACACCCTAACCCTCTGTGAGATGCGTCACAATATACAACAAACTCACCTGTACCTGAAGGAATCGTCAAGACAGGTGCACTAGTCAGCCTCTTTTTCAACTCTACAAAACTGGCTTCACAATCTTCGGACCACACAAATGGCATGTTCTTCTGTGTCAACTGGGTGATAGGCTTCGCTATACTGGAGAAATCTCGGATAAAACGACGATAATACCCGGCTAGACCCATGAAACTGCGTATCTCAGGCACAGAAATCGGTCTCGGCCAACTGATCACAGCCTCAACTTTACTCGGATCTACCGCAATACCTTCTCCAGATATAATATGCCCCAAGAAGACAACCTGTCTCAGCCAAAATTCGCACTTGGACAGTTTAGCATACAACTGCTCTTTTCTCAAAGTCTTCAGTACAATTCTCAGATGATCTGCATGTTCAATCAGACTCTTCGAATACACCAAAATATCATCAATGAACACAATCACAAAATCATCTAAATATCTCTGAAAAATGCGGTTCATCAAACTCATAAATACCGCTGGTGCATTCGTTAAACCAAAAGGCATAACGATAAACTCGTAATGCCCATACCTGGTCCGGAATGCAGTCTTCGGAATATCAACGTCTCTAACTCTGAGCTGATGATACCCTGATCTCAAATCAATCTTCGAGTATACAGAAGATCCCTGTAACTGATCAAACAGATCATCGATGCGAGGCAACGGATACTTGTTCTTCACTGTCGCCTTGTTCAATTTTCGGTAATCAATACACAGTCGCATCGAACCATCTTTCTTTCTACAAAAAGTACCGGAGCACCCCAAGGAGATACACTGGGTCTGATATATCCCTTGGACAGAAGATCTTCCAACTGTGCTTTCAACTCTTTCAGCTCTATCGGTGCCATCCTATACGGAGCTCTCGAAATAGGAACACTGCCTGGCACAAGATCTATGCTGAAATCAACCTCTCGAACTGGAGGCAACCCCGGAATCTCATCAGGGAAAACATCTGCAAATTCGCAAACCACTGGCAGATCTGCCAATGCTGGGCTCGACTTCAGTAGGTCTACTGAATATACGAGAAAGCCCTCTGCTCCTCTCTGAAGCAATCTACTCATAGTCAGAGCAGATACTAAGGGAATCCGAGATCTGGAACCCTTCCCGTAGAATTTCCACTCATCTGTCATTTCGGGTCTGAATCTGACAATCTTGTGGAAACAATCTACAATGGCCCTGTACTTGGTTAACATATCTATGCCAACTATACAGTCAAAATCAGCTAAACCAAGTACTACACAGTCTAAATCAATCTCATGCCCCTCAAACTGAAGCATACAGTGTCTAACAGTAGTCACAGATATCAAACCACTTCCCAACGGAGAAGCTATAGACACTACCGTAGACATCGACTCAACAGGCAATGAATGTCTCAATGCAAAATGTTCAGCTATGAATGTATGAGATGCATCTGTGTCAATCAACACATATGCAGGATAACAGCAAAGAAAACAGTTACCTGCAATGACATCATCTGGCGCCTCCTGCGTCTGCTCCTCTGTCAGGGCAAACACCCTAGCCTGCTGTCGGGGAGGCTGACTCATTGTCTGACTACCTCCTGGTCTTTGCTGGGTCTGTGTAGATGGTGGCTGGAAGGAGTGTACAGAGGATGCCTGTCTCTCCATCTGTGGCGCTGGTGCGGATGACCCTGCACTCTGGAATCGTGGTGCACCTCTCTGGGGACAAACTCTAGCAAAGTGTCCCTGTTGCCTACAGATGTTGCAGCGTCCCATAACTCCTTGACACTGCTCCGTCGCATGTCGTCCTCCACACGAGTTACAATATAAGCCACTGTAATCTGAACCCTGACCTCTCTGTCGAGATCCACTCGAACTCGATGAACTACTTCCGGACTTCTTAAACTGCTTGCCCTTAGCCTTCAAAAATTCCTTCTTGCCACTACCACTAGCTCCACTGTCAAAACGAGGAGGAGGTGGTGGAAACTGTACGGTCGTGGACTGTGGCGGTCTCTGCCCCTGAACACCATAAGAAGCGCCTCGCTGCCTGATCAAGCCAGCCTCTGCTCCCTTAGCTCTGTTCAGTGCCTCTGAAAAAGTATTAGGCCGTCCCGTGTTCACCAAAGTAAAAACGTCGGGGTTCAGCCCGTTGATGAACTGATCAGCCACTGCCTCGTCGTTCCCTGCTACATGCGGTGCAAATCGAAGCAACGCAGAAAATTTAGCCACATACTCCTCGATGTTCCACTGTCCCTGCCTTAAATTCGCAAATTCAGCTCCTTTATCTTTTCGGTAGGAAATGGGAAAGAAGCGCTGATAGAACTCATCTTTGAAGACTTTCCACATGATGTCAATGCCTCGGTGCTCCAAGGCTCTCTTCGTAGTCAACCACCAGCTCTTGGAAACCTCTTGCATCTGATGCCCTATCAACTTCACACGTCGCTCATCAGTATATGCCAAAGACTCAAACAACATCTCGATATCATCAAGCCAGCTCTCGCACTCTACTGCACTCTCTGTGCCCTTCAAGGTAGGCGGATGGAAAGACTGAAATCTCTTCAATAAGGTCTCCATCGGCGTAGCGGTGACATCCATCTGTGCACCTGAGGTGCTACCCTGCTCTGGCTGTGGTATACGTCTAGGCGGCATAAATCTGATTATAACACTGATTAGTATACAATCAATATTATCTGTCTCAGCCCTCCTCTGATCATATACCTCTGATCGAGAATCGGTTCTGATTCAGGCTTTATATGCTGTAAATCAATTCAGATACCAATACAACATATAATAGAGAAAGCATTAAATCATGCTAGCACTTCAAAAGCAAGGAAGATGACTCGATCTACCCCGCTCATTCTATTCTATCTCAGTCTACAGAACCTACAGCTCTGATACCACCTGTTGTGGGGACCCGGGCTCTAACTCAATTCTTTTGGGACTTAATTGGATCTTTGTTCGAAAATGTGGGTCAAAAATTTGATTTTAACATTAATTCAAATGTATAGTCACAGCATAACATTGTCTTTATAAGAAATAAACAACATAATGTACATACATGTCTGTTTAGTACAACCATACACTAGTGTTTACATACCAACTACAAACATAGGTGATACAAGTCTAAATAGAAACCACTAGAAATCTTCCATGCCCGAGATCTCCACGCTATCATCAACCTCTCATCTAGCTCGTGACCCAGATCCTGCCCCACCTGTTGCCATGCACACATACAGACACGACAACAGCCGGATAACTCCGGTGAGAACATATCCCAGTGTAAAACATGGATGCATGCAATGTAATAATCATGTACAAGAGCATAGCATATATCAAGTAACATTAATGCAAATCTAAACATAAAGAAGAATACAAATCTGTATTCAACATTTAAATCTTGACTCGACTCATTTCTAATCTAGGGATCCTGTGTGAATAAGACGGTCTGTTACCTACCCAACCACTCGAGGCAACGGTACGTCTTATTCCTAGACTTCGGTCAACTCTGTATCGAAGGTCTACACATAGAGTAAATCTACTACCATGCGTCGATACACCGAAACGTCTAGTTTTGGCCAGTCTGCCAATATCTCCTATCTCAGGACTCGAATATAAATCAATAAACAAGGCATTACATAATGAAATGTAATAACAATCTAGTATGTGATTTAGGGAAACTCGTATCAAATCTGAATCGAGTTGTGCAATCCCGAGACCACATGAATTATACCTTTCTTGTCGAATAGTCGGCGTCGTAGTCGAAAGCTCGAACTCAAGATGGCCAATACAAATATGAAATGGCAATGTGTAGACACCTTCTATCAAAATACATCTCAATGTACAATTCTGTAATCGCTTTCAATGTCATTCAACGGCGTAACGGCGTAGTCTCGCGATACCGATAACTCAATCTCAACATAACAATAATCGATTATCCTCAATCAATTCAACATCAATAGCACAATCATTTCAACACTGAAAATCTGCATAATCTCTCATAATACATGCTGGAATTTCGAAACAACGTCATACGGTATCTGAAAATCAATCCGGTAACGTTTCTACGATGCTCATAATATCAAGAACACATATTATAACTCAAATCTGAATTCTTCCAACACACAAATATCGAAACATGCTGAAAATAACTGAAACTTACATCTTCTTGTAGTCTTCAAAGATAGGAGTTCAAATCTATGCTTGGATTTAAATTTGGAGGTATAAATCTTTCACAATACCAATTCTAATATGAAAAGCTTGAGGGAAAGCTTGTTCTCGGTTCTGCTGATGAAAATGAAGAGAAATGAAGATAGCTCAACTCATATATATTGCATACGTGTCTTCTTAAAACATTAACACATTTCAGGCGGCGCTCGGGCGGTAAGAATGTACCGCTCGAGCGCGGCAATTCCTGTCCAACACTTTTCGATTGATACTTTGGCGCTCGGGCGGTCAAAATGGACCGCTCGGGCGCGGAAGCTTCTGCCCAAAACATAATTTTGTTGGACAATGGCGCTCGGGCGGGCTTTTTCTACCGCTCGGGCGCCACTGAATCTGTTCCAATATTATGCCCTTTACATTTTTAAACCAACTAATCTCGGGATGGTCCGTCTATAACTATATCAGTCCCGATTAACTTATAAAATTATAATTTCATAGATTTAACATTTCCGGGCATTACATATCCTCTTGACTGAGGTTCACCCTGGGTGGTGGTGGTGGTGGTGGATTCTCGTTTCGATTGTCGCCACGAGGATTACGGTTGTGACGGGGAGGTCTGCCTGCCATATCCTATAAACATGTATTTTATTAATTTGTTTGCAACCATATTTAATCAAAGAAATAATTTCATTAAATTGTAAAAAGTTTTCATACAACCAATCTTGTCAAATAATTGATTAAATACTTCTAGATACAATCGAAGCCTACTCTAGAGCTTTCTCTCTCTACTCATCTATCACTTCCCCTCCCCTAACGCTTCGTTAACTTCTTCCTCCGCTGGGTTGGCTTCCATTTGCTCCATTAGTTCCTCCATATTGATCATTTCATTTTGCAGATGCTCAATGAAATTCTGCAGTTGTGTATTTTGATGATCAAGGTGGTTAACTTGTTCCTGCAACTCTTGTATTGTCGATTGGCTTACTTTCTCATCGATTTCTTGCTCTTCAATCCGCCCTTGAAGACGGTGTTGGGTTTTAAGAAGACTATCTTTCTGAATTTGATGCGTAAAAACACTATCTTGTGCGTTCTTCAATTCTTGCTTGGTGATTTCGTGCTGATGCTCCAACTCCAGATGATAAGCGGCGTATCGTCTAACGTCTTCACGTAGTTTCTTCTCTTCGACTCAGGCCTCTCGAAGATCCTCCCCCATGCACACATTATTTCCTTCTAGTTGGTAGTTATCTCTTTCAAGTTTTTCATTCTTTTCTTTCAGTATTTTAATTTCTGACTCCTTTTCCCGAAGTTGTTTATGAAGTTCATTTATAACACTTTGGAGATCCATACTGGTTTCCTATAAAGATAAAAAAAACATTTTTATAGATAAAATACTCGTCAAATCGTTAATGTGCAATAACAGAAAGTAAGTAGAAAGTTTCAAAGTAATTTGATTCACATAATAGTTTCTTAGCCACAAATTTAATATTTTTTTTAATAATGCAAATCTAATCAAACATCTCTCCATCATCGCTGTCACTGGCACTGCCGTCTCCATCTACCTCCATCGGTGCCACTTCTTCTTCCTCCATGTTCTCTATCACTGAATGTAGGTAGTTGTTTTGGCCTTGAAGCCTGTCCATAGCTCCGTGGATCTTCGAAATGTACCGATCCTGCCTGGCGATGAACTCCTCCTGGCGCTGACGGGCCTGAGCAGCGCGATCCTTCTCTGTCTCTATCCTCTCAAGTAAATCCTTGTTGATTGAGACCAAGTGCGCGAAGCGCATCGAATTCGTCGGTATCTATAGCATTTGACTTTCAGCCACATCCAAATGATGAGTGAGTCGCTGTACGTCCGACTCCAGCAGATGTCTAATCTCATTAAGTTCTTGCCTTTCCAATTTCTCCTTGGCCAGTTGCACCTTTAAAGCTATTTCCCTAGCGTGGTTATCGATGGCAAGCTGACGCATACGGAGAGCAGCCTGTGCGCGAGTACGAGGGGCAGCCATCTCCTAGGATAAAATGGAAGGTAAAGCATCAGAATCGTATAAAGGGTGGAAAAGCACAAATAATAGAAACAAAGTGGTCGTGGAAAATTTTCGATATTAAGAGATTTCAGAACGATTGAAGGGATACATTTTTGAAGTCTATTCAAAATTTAGGAAAGGAATGAAAGTTAGACTTCAGGATTATATGAAAGTTGGACTCGAATTGAGATACACTAGGCTTTTGCCAAAATTTGACTTCGTCAAATTTTGTCTGTCAAAATCCCAGCGGGATTATGAACCTGGCAGCTCTGATACCACTTAAATGTCACGCCCCGAGTTCGAAGGGTTTGTGACATCCGGCATTGTTTAACAATTAAATGGAAAACAATAAAACCTCGTATCAAATTAACCAGTCTTTTTCATAAATACAATATTGTCTTACAATGACAATGAACAAAAATACATCAGAGTTGCGATATGCGGAAAACTAAACAAAAGGGATAACTTGATTCTTGCTCTTGATCATCGATCACCAGCCCCAGAAAGCATCTTGATCTTCCTCATTCAGTTGCTCCTCATTTTTATCTGAAATTTATAAGGGGTGAGTGTTTTGGGAAACACTCAGCAAGTGGGGGTCGATCGATTCCAAAGGTACATATAGAACATAAGTCTTTAAAACAATTTTCTAACAATCTTTCAAATCTTACTACTTAACTTATCATAACAGAAACGAATATGAGACAGATATTTCAGAACGAAACAGATTCCTCAGAACAGTTCAGAAACAGATCATATCAGAACAACAGAACACTGTTACTCATCTCATTTCCATGGTCAAATTGTCCCCAATATGTTACTCCTCTAAGGGGTGAGGCCAGAAATGGTTTTATACCCACCATTGGGGGCCAAACAGAAATGGTTTTATACCCACCATTGGGGGCCAGAAATGGTTTTATACCCACCATTGGGGGCCAGACAGAATCACAATTCTCGTCCCATTTTAAATTGAGTCGTAACAGTGTAACAAAGATTTCAGAATTAACAGACAGAACTTATCAGTCAGAACTTATCAGAAGTTTCAGATTTCAGAGGTTTCCACAGACACGGAGGAATCAAAGAAATTCGAGGCATGTAAGAAACATATAATCGATCGGAGTTTCAAATCATAACACTGATTTTCGAAAAAAATTAGGTGGACATGCATTTCATGATATTTTCGAAAAAGACATACATGGAACCATACGTTATTCAAATTTAAAAATAGAATGAACTAAATAACAAAAGCCCACTTACTATTTCTTATATGAAGCTTTCTTCCAAAATTTCGGCAGCACCTCGGCGTAACTCCAATAAATACTACCTTCGATCGGGCAGCACTCTGACACTGGTTAGAAACTCCAGACTGCATGAAATCTCCTTCTCTTTCTTTTCCTTGCTTGGCCGAATTTTAGGAGTGTGAGGGGGGAAGGGAAGAGCCGAAATTTTAGTACCTTTTTTAGAGCATTTTTCCATCCATTTGATGTAGTATTTATAGGCCAACATTTGTCTCTTCACCTAGCCCCTTTGGTCGACTTCTTGGCCTCCAAGCAACCTTAATTATGGCCAAGATCCATACCAAGCATCAAGAGTCACATTCCTGCATAATAAAGTTGTCCTAGCCTTTAGCTCCTCCCGCAGCTCCTTCATGGGTTAACGCAAAGGTCATTTCATGTATATTTAATTTGTCCAATTCCTTAGCTCAACTTTTAGCTCCCTTTATGTTCTTGTTAGGACAAGCTTGGTTGAGCTTCTTCGAGCTGGAAGTTTGCGTCCTTGAGCTGGGGTTTTACTCCTCCCGTGAAAACTCTTCGATGAATGCGGTTAGTTGCAGCTTAGCATGCCGATGAACTATTCCTCGAGCTTAGAATCTACCTTTTCGAGTTACATTTGATAAAATTTAAGTTATTATTCAAGTTGTTTAGTTGAAACGAGAATTGCTGAACTTATTTTAAGTAATTTTCATATTACTTACTTGATTTGCTTTGGTCGAAATTTCCGGGTTCTCACACCTTTTGGTTTAACGAATGCTCCAGCGGTGTTTATGGGATTGATGAACCGTGTTTTTCAGAGGTATTTGGATGAGTTTGTTATTGTATTTATAGATGATATTTTGGTGTATTCCAAGAATAGGAATGAGCATGCAGAGCATTTGAGAATTGTGTTGCAAACGCTGAGAAATGAAAGATTATTTGCTAAACTGTCAAAGTGTGAGTTTTGGCAGAGACATGTTGTCTTCTTGGGTCATATCATATCTGGAGTTGGTATTTCTGTGGATCCGAGTAAAGTTGAAGCTGTGATCAGTTGGCCGACCGACTTCTGTGCCAGAGATACGCAGTTTCATGGGTCTAGCAGGGTACTATGGACGATTCATCAAAGATTTCTCTGGTATTGCGAAGCCGATTACC
Organism: Primulina eburnea; assembly: GCF_022965805.1. NCBI lineage: Eukaryota > Viridiplantae > Streptophyta > Magnoliopsida > Lamiales > Gesneriaceae > Primulina > Primulina eburnea. Next base: position 16,337,418 of record NC_133112.1, on the reverse strand, counting down.
CAGTTGACACAGAAGAATACACCATTTGTGTGGTCTGAGGATTGCGAGTCTAGCTTTCTAGAATTGAAGAAGAGGCTGACCAGTGCTCCAGTATTGACGATACCTTCAGGTACTGGTGAGTTCGTTGTATATTGTTGTAATGCTCGGAAATTAATCACTGTAATTGAAGTTGATTGATTTATAATGTCATGTGATTATGAATGGACCAATCGGGATACCGAAAAGAGTATTTAAAATGAAAGTAGGGATTTTTGGTGCGAACCAAGACCGCACCCGCGGTCCCTACGACACAGCACCCGCGGTGTAGATGATGAAAAATGGATAGGATTGCCGTGGGGTGACCGCACCCGCGGTGCTTACGAGACCGCAGCCGCGGTGCAGCAAAGACCGCACCCGCGGTGCTGCGTGTTGCGCGGAAATGCTGCCACTTCGTCGAATGCATGCAGGATATATATATGTTTGATAGCCATTCATTCCTTCGAAAATCATTCAGCAGAAATCGAGAAAGGGTCAGAGGAATTGGGTTGAAAATCCTTACGCCTTTTCGGAGAAATCCGTCCGTCTGATTTTGATTCCGACTTCGGTATTGAGTTCCTAGCGACGTAGGCTACAACTGGACGTAAGTTTTGCTACGTTTTGACATGCTTTGAAATTATGATATTGTCAGAATTGAATGGAATTCATATATGATGTTCTTGACATATTAGACATCATAGAATCGAAGTCAGATTTAGAAACGGACTGATAATGGAATTATTATGAATTTTTAGGGTATATTGATATATACCGGACAGATTTGAATTATGATTGAATTATGGATTATATTGGATATAGGTTATGGATTGTAACTGTTATCTGGTGTTGTTGTATTGACGGGAATATTGAGATTGTTCAGTTATGCCGTCAATTTCGAATTAAATCCAGATTGACAGATTATCATGGAATTGACTGGTATATTGATATGAGATTGTTGGTATTGTCAGTACCAGACAGATTGTGAGTTCAGGACTTCGACTGAGCCAGACACCGACGAAAGAAAGGTATAAGTCAATGTGGTATTGGGAGATGGACTTGAGTCGGTTTAGACTTGGGTTTCCCTAAATCACATACTTTATTTTATTGCATGGATATTTGCATTACATTGATTAATGTACTTGTTCTCTTGAATTTAGATGACAGGTATTAGACGAGTTATCTTGTGACAGAAGTGCCGGATAGTGGTGGTATCGCCACGGCACATTGCACGATGTCACAAGATAGGATGCTAGCGATAGAACTACAGTCCTTGACGGTTAGGTCAGGACACTGGATGTTTGGTTATATCGAGTAATGGAATCTATTACGGAATTCGATATAGGAACACCATATTTGGTTATATCGAGTAAAGGGTATTGGAATTCTTCTATTACGGAATTCGATATAGGAATACCAGGGCACTGGTTATATCGAGTAATAGAGATTATGGTTCCATCCTTTACGGAATTCGATATAGGAATACCACATCTGGAAACCGGGATCCCTAGACTAGGATTGAGTCTAGTCTGAATTATGATTGATGTCGACAGTTTGATTTGATATTGTTTATGTTTCAGATTTTGATACATATTCATGTTACCTGATTACATGTTTTATATTGTTTATATGATTGCATGTTTCATTGATTTATACTGAGGATTATATTCTCACCGGTATATCCGGCTGTTGTCTTGTCTGTATGTGTACTTGACAACAGGTGGGACAGGTCCAGGGTCGAAGAGATGAAGAGTTAGATCGTGATTAGAGTGGTGGCACCGGACTTGGACTAGATGTAGGGTTAAACACTTGACTTTAGTTTTAAACCCTAGTTTGAATAAATGTTGAAATACAGGATTTGTATTTTATATACTGATATGTATATATGTTGTATGTCACTACGTTCCGCATTTTAAAAAAAAATTTAGACCATTTTTTAATTGATTAATTAGTCCCAATGATGATTAAGAACTTGATTAGCGTCCGGGTCCCCACAACAGGTGGTATCAGAGCGATAGATCCTTGAGATTGAGATAGGAGCTAGTGAGCGGGGTAGAATGTGTTTTCTTTCCTGCTTTTGATTGCTAGCATGATTTACTGCTTTATAATGCATGTTTATCTGTTTATCTGATTTGAATTGAAAACATGTATTATTGAGATTGAATCAGAACCGATTCTGGATCAGCAGTAAGATGATCCGAGGAGGCTTGAAACATGATTATTGTTGGAATTGCTAACCCTTTTGGTTATCAGATATGCCTCCGAGGAGAATGCCAGAACAGGGGAGTACCTCGAATCCTCCCATGGATGTGACACCTACAGCAATGGAGAAATTGCTGAAAAGGTTTCAGTCATTTCATCCACCGACTTTGAAAGGAACGGAGAACTCCGTGGAATGTGAAAGTTGGTTGGACGACATTGAATCACTGTTTGAATCTTTGGAGTATACTGAGGAAAAGAGGGTGAAACTGATAATACACCAGTTGCATGACGTTGCTAAACACTGGTGGATCACGACTAAAAGGGCATTGGAACAGCGAGGTACGGCCATTACCTGGAATGTGTTCAAATCTGAATTTTATCTACGGTTCTTTCCATTTCTTATAGGAAGGACAAGGGAGCCGAGTTTGCAAACCTGAAACAAGGCCAGTTGAACATTGAGGATTATGTGGCTAAGTTTTCGACATTGCTCCGATTTGCTCCCCACGTAGCTGAACATGATGAGGCCGTAGCAGATCAGTTCATAAATGGCCTAAATCCTGAGATTTTTACGCTGGTAAATACTGGGAGGCCCAACAACTTCACCGATGCCCTGAACAGAGCCAAGGGAGCCGAGGCAGGCTTGATGAGGCAGAGAGAGGCTTCATTTGTGCTTCCAGCACCGGGACAGCAACAACCACCTCCTCGATTTGAAGGAGGCAGCAGCAGTAGTACCGGGAAGAAGGATTTCTTGAAGGCTAGAGGGAAGCAATTTAAGAAATCAGGGACTACTTCGTCCAGTTCGAGTGGCTCTAGACAGACCGGTCAGAGCCAGAGCTATGCAGGACCGCACTGTAGTACTTGTGGAGGGAGGCATTCCACAGATCAGTGCCGAGGAGTAGTGGGCAGCTGTCGTATCTGTAGACAGCAGGGACACTTTGCCCGAGTGTGTCCACAGCGAGGTGCCCAGGGAATCCCAGGCAGCTGAGTCATCTGGATCAGTGGCTCAGGCAGGTAGACGACCATCTGCCGTTCATTCCTTTCAGCCAGTACCGTCTCCTCTGTCACAGCAGAGGCCAGGAGAGGGCCAGACCGCGAGCCAGCCTCCTAGACAGCAGGCCCGATTGTTTGCTTTGACTGAGAAGCAAGCACATGATGCACCTGATGATGTAGTTGCAGGTAACTGTTTTATTTCTGGTTATCCTGCATATGTACTGATTGATACTGGTGCATCACATACTTTTATGTCTGAGCGATTTGCTTTAATGCATGCATTGCCTGTTGAGTCCTTAGCTACTGTAGTATCTGTCACGTCTCCGTTAGGAACAGGTTTGATATCGGTGAAATCTGTGAAATCGTGTATACTGCAGTACGACGGGCATACGATTGATTTAGACTGTATTGTTCTTGGTTTATCTGATTTTGATTGTATTGTCGGCATCGACATGCTGACCAAGTACCGAGCTACAGTCGATTGTTTCCACAAGATAGTTCGATTCAGACCTGAGATGGCTGAGGAGTGGAAATTTTATGGTAAGGGTTCTAGAGCTAGAATTCCTTTGATATCTGCCATAAATATGACTCGATTATTGCAGAAGGGAGCGGATGGATTCCTGGTATATTCAGTTGATTTACTGAAGACGAGCCCATCATTGGCGGACTTGCCAGTGGTGTGTGAGTTTGCTGATGTCTTTCCAGATGAGATTCCTGGATTGCCTCCGATTCGAGAGATAGACTTCGGCATTGAGTTAATGCCAGGAACAGTTCCGATTTCGAGAGCTCCTTACAGGATGGCACCGATCGAGTTGAAAGAGTTGAAAGAACAGTTGGAGGATTTATTGGCCAAGGGTTACATTAGACCTAGTGTATCTCCTTGGTGTGCTCCAGTACTGTTCGTGAGAAAGAAGGATGGGTCGATGAGACTTTGTATCGACTACAGGCAACTGAACAAGGCAACGGTAAAGAATAAATACCCCTTGCCTCGTATTGATGATTTATTTGATCAGTTGCAGGGTTCATCGGTATATTCCAAGATCGACTTGAGATCTGGATACCATCAATTGAGAGTCAGGGATTCTGATATCTCAAAGACAGCATTCAGAACCAGGTATGGACACTATGAGTTTATTGTCATGCCTTTTGGTTTGACGAATGCACCTGCGGTATTTATGGGATTGATGAACCGCGTATTTCAGAAATACTTGGATGATTTTGTTATCATATTCATTGATGATATATTGATTTATTCAAAGAATATGATTGAACATGCTAATCATCTGAGGACTGTGTTGAGAATTTTGAGGGCAGAGAAACTGTATGCTAAATTGTCGAAATGCGAGTTTGGGCTGAAACAGGTTGTGTTTTTGGGTCACATTATATCGGGAGACGGTATATCAGTTGATCCTAGTAAGGTTGAAGCCGTGATGAGTTGGCCGAGACCTATATCTGTACCAGAAATTCGCAGTTTTATGGGTTTGGCAGGATATTATCGACGATTTATTAAAGATTTCTCGAGTATTGCCAAACCGATTACGCAGTTAACTCAGAAGAATGCTCCATTCGTGTGGACAGAAGACTGTGAATCCAGTTTTCTTGAGTTGAAAAAGAGACTGACCAGTGCGCCTGTGTTGACGATTCCTTCAGGCACTGGTGGATTTGTTGTTTATTGTGATGCATCTCACCGAGGATTGGGTTGTGTTTTGATGCAGCGAGGGCATGTGATTGCTTATGCCTCAAGACAGTTGAAACCCCATGAAACTCGTTACCCAATTCATGATCTTGAATTGGCAGCCATAGTCTTTGCATTGAAGATATGGCGGCATTATCTGTACGGTGAAAAATTTGAGATATATTCTGATCACAAAAGCTTGAAATATCTGTTTTCGCAATCAGAGCTGAATATGAGACAGCGGAGATGGCTGGATTTACTGAAAGACTTTGATTGTGAGATTAAATATTATCCAGGGAAGTCCAATGCAGCAGCAGATGCGTTGAGTCGAAAGGTATGTGCACTATCCTTATCGACGATAGGTGTCTCGAATTTGATAGAAGACTGCTGTTTGTCTGGATTAGCTTTTGAGACGGATTGTCAGCCTCTAAGATTATATGCAATTCGAGCTGAACCAGAATTGATATTGAGAATCAAAGAGGCGCAGAAAATTGATCAGAACGTACAGAATTCGATTGCGATGGTTAGATCTGGACATCAATCGGAATATCAGGTTCGTGACAATGTCTTGTATGTGAATAATCATCTTGTTGTGCCAAATGTTTCAGATTTGAGACAGCGGATATTGACAGAAGCGCACAACAGTCGTTTTAGCATTCATCCTGGTGGCAGGAAAATGTATAATGATTTAAAGACACAGTATTGGTGGAAACAAATGAAATCTGATGTGACTGAATTTGTAGCCAAGTGTCTGAATTGCCAACAGGTGAAGGCTGAAAGAAAGAAACCAGGAGGATTGTTACAGAGTTTGTCCATTCCTGAATGGAAATGGGATCACATTTCCATGGATTTTGTGACACAGTTGCCGAGATCCTCCCGAGGTTGTGATGCGATTTGGGTCGTGATTGATCGATTGACCAAATCTGCATGTTTTATTCCATACAAGATGACGTATAGATATGATCAGATGGCCGATATCTATGTCCGAGAAGTGATTAGATTGCATGGAGTGCCGAAGTCGATTGTTTCAGACCGTGATCCTCGATTCACTTCGCACTTCTGGCAGAGTTTGCAGCAAGCTCTTGGTACGAAATTGCATTTGAGTACCGCATATCATCCACAAACTGACGGACAGTCAGAGCGTACGATCCAGACATTGGAAGATATGTTGAGAGCTATAGTGCTGGATTTTAGCACTAATTGGCAAGAAGCATTCCCACTTTGTGAATTTTCGTACAACAATAGTTATCAAACAAGTATTGAGATGGCACCATTTGAAGCGTTGTACGGAAAGAAGTGCAGATCCCCATTATATTGGGATGATATCTCTGAAGTTCCTGAGACTGGACCGGATATGATCAGAGATATGACCGAGAAAGTTAAATTGATTCAAAAGAAAATGAAGGCAGCTCAGGACAGACAAGCCAAATATGCCAACCTTCGACGACGACCGTTGGTATTTGAGACTGGAGACCGAGTATTCCTGAAGATTTCTCCTTTCAGAGGTGTTGTCAGATTTGGCAAGAAAGGGAAATTGTCTCCAAGATATGTAGGTCCATATGAGATTCTTGAAAAGATAGGAGATCGTGCCTATCGACTAGCATTGCCGCCTTCATTATCTGGAATACATGATGTTTTTCATGTATCGATGCTGCGGAAATATCTCCCTGATGATTCACACGTGATTCAACCAGATGAGACCGAGCTGGATGAGACATTGAGTTATGTCGAGAAACCAATCAGGATTATTGATCGTAAAGAAAAACAGCTCAGAACGAAAATGATTCCCCTGGTAAAAGTTCAATGGACTCGTCATGGCGTTGAAGAAGCCACTTGGGAGACTGAATCTGATATGAGACAAGAATTCCCAGCATTGTTTCATTAATGTAAATTTCTTATACCGTGTTTGTATATACTCCTTATTGATACGAATGAAATGCTCGTGATTTCGAGGACGAAATCGTATCTTAGGGGGGGAGGAATGTAATGCCCGGAAATTAATCACTGTAATTGAAGTTGATTGATTTATAATGTCATGTGATTATGAATGGACCAATCGGGATACCGAAAAGAGTATTTAAAATGAAAGTAGGGATTTTTGGTGCGAACCAAGACCGCACCCGCGGTCCCTACGACACAGCACCCGCGGTGTAGATGATGAAAAATGGATAGTATTGCCGTGGGGTGACCGCACCCGCGGTGCTTACGAGACCGCACCCGCGGTGCAGCAAAGACCGCACCCGCGGTGCTGCGTGTTGCGCGGAAATGCTGCCACTTCGTCGAATGCATGCAGGATATATATATGTTTGATAGCCATTCATTCCTTCGAAAATCATTCAGCAGAAATCGAGAAAGGGTCAGAGGAATTGGGTTGAAAATCCTTACGCCTTTTCGGAGAAATCCGTCCGTCTGATTTTGATTCCGACTTCGGTATTGAGTTCCTAGCGACGTAGGCTACAACTGGACGTAAGTTTTGCTACGTTTTGACATGCTTTGAAATTATGATATTGTCAGAATTGAATGGAATTCATATATGATGTTCTTGACATATTAGACATCATAGAATCGAAGTCAGATTTAGAAACGGACTGATTATGGAATTATTATGAATTTTTAGGGTATATTGATATATACCGGACAGATTTGAATTATGATTGAATTATGGATTATATTGGATATAGGTTATGGATTGTAACTGTTATCTAGTGTTGTTGTATTGACGGGAATATTGAGATTGTTCAGTTATGCCGTCAATTTCGAATTAAATCCAGATTGACAGATTATCATGGAATTGGCTGGTATATTGATATAAGATTGTTGGTATTGTCAGTACCAGACAGATTGTGAGTTCAGGACTTCGACTGAGCCAGACACCGACGAAAGAAAAGGTATAAGTCAATGTGGTATTGGGATATGGACTTGAGTCGGTTTAGACTTGGGTTTCCCTAAATCACATACTTTATTTTATTGCATGGATATTTGCATTACATTGATTAATGTACTTGTTCTCTTGAATTTAGATGACAGGTATTAGACGAGTTATCTTGTGACAGAAGTGCCGGATAGTGGTGGTATCGCCACGGCACATTGCACGATGTCACAAGATAGGATGCTAGCGATAGAACTACAGTCCTTGACGGTTAGGTCAGGACACTGGATGTTTGGTTATATCGAGTAATGGAATCTATTACGGAATTCGATATAGGAACACCATATTTGGTTATATCGAGTAAAGGGTATTGGAATTCTTCTATTACGGAATTCGATATAGGAATACCAGGGCACTGGTTATATCGAGTAATAGAGATTATGGTTCTATCCTTTACGGAATTCGATATAGGAATACCACATCTGGAAACCGGGATCCCTAGACTAGGATTGAGTCTAGTCTGAATTATGATTGATGTCGACAGTTTGATTTGATATTGTTTATGTTTCAGATTTTGATACATATTCATGTTACCTGTACATGCTTTATATTGTTTATATGATTGCATGTTTCATTGATTTATACTGAGGATTATATTCTCACCGGTATATCCGGCTGTTGTCTTGTCTGTATGTGTACTTGACAACAGGTGGGACAGGTCCAGGGTCGAAGAGATGAAGAGCTAGATCGTGATTAGAGTGGTGGCACCGGACTTGGACTAGATGTAGGGTTAAACACTTGACTTTAGTTTTAAACCCTAGTTTGAATAAATGTTGAAATACAGGATTTGTATTTTATATACTGATATGTATATATGTTGTATGTCACTACGTTCCGCATTTAAAAAAAAAAATTTAGACCCTGTTTTAATTGATTAATTAGTCCCAATGATGATTAAGAACTTGATTAGCGTCCGGGTCCCCACAATTGTGATGCATCTCACAGAGGGTTAGGATTTGTTCTTAGGCAGCGAGGTCATGTGATCACATACGCGTCGAGACAGTTAAAGCCACACGAGACTCGATACCCAATTCATGATCTTGAATTGGCGGCTATCGTTTTTGCATTGAAAATTTGGCGTTATTATCTATATGGAGAGAAATTTGATATCTATTCTGATCACAAGAGCCTGAAGTACCTGTTTTCTCAGTCAGAATTGATTATGAGGCAGCGTAGATGGTTGGATATATTGAAAGATTTTGATTGTGAGATCAAATACTATCCAGGGAAATCAAATGCAACAGCAGATGCCTTGAGTCGAAAGGTATGTTCTCTATCCTTATCGACGATATGTGTCTGGAATTTAGTTGAAGATTGCTGTTTGTCAGGATTGATATTTGATACAGATAGTAGACCACTACGACTTGCTTTGATTCAAGTTGAGCCAGATTTGATTTAAAGAATCAAAGAAGCCCAAAGAATTGATCAGAATAATCAGAAATCGATTCAGATGGTCTAATCAGGGCATTTATCAGAATATCTTGCACATGATCATGTTTTATACGTGAATAACCGTCTTGTAGTGCCAAATATTTCAGACTTGAGACATCAAATTTTGTCAGAAGCGCACTGTAGTCGGTTTAGCATTCATCCTGGTGGCAGAAATATGTACAATGACTTAAAGACACAATTCTGATGGAAACAGATGAAGTCAGATATTGCCGAATTTGTGTCTAAATGCTTGAATTGCCAACAGGTGAAGGTCGAGAGAAAGAAGCCCGGAGGTCTACTTCAGAGTTTGTCTATTCCTGAATGGAAATGAGATCACATTTCCATGGATTTCGTGACGAAGTTACCTCGATCATCCTGGGGCTGTGATGCGATTTGGGTCATTATTGACAGATTAACCAAATCAGCGTGTTTTATTCGATACAAAATGGCATATCGACACGATCAGATGGCTGAGATTTATGTCAGATAATTTTTTAGATTGCATGGTGTGCCAGAGTCTATCGTATCAGATCGTGATCCACGATTTACTTCACACTTTTGGCACAGTCTGTAGCAAGCTCTAGGTACGACATTACACTTGAGTACTGCTTATCATCCTCAGACAGACGGACAGTCAGAGCGGACTATCCAGACCTTAGAGGATATGTTGAGAGCTGTAGTGCTATACTTTGGCACTAGTTGGCAAGATTCACTACCTTTGTGTGAATTCTCGTACAACAACAGCTATCAGACGAGCATCGAGATGGCACCGTTTGAAGCATTATATGGCAAGAAGTGCAGATCTCCGTTGTACTGGGATGATATATCTAATATACCAAAACTTGGGCCTGATATGATTCGAGAAATGACTGAAAAAGTAAAAAAAATTCAGAAGAGAATGAAGACAGCACAAGATAGACAGGCGAAATATGCCAACATCAGACGTAGACCATTATTATTTGAACAGGGAGACAGAGTATTTTTGAAGATTTCTCCTTTCAGAGACATTGTCAGATTTGGCAAGCGTGGAAAGTTGTCTCCTAGATACATCGGTCCTTACGAGATTCTGGAAAAGATTGGCGATCGACAATAACCTTGCTCTTCCTCCTTCTTTATCTGGGATACATGAAGTTTTTCGTGTATCGATGTTGCGTAGATATATGCCAGATATTTCTCATGTCATTCAGCCTGATGAAGCCGAGCTTGATCAGACTTTGAGTTATGTTGAGCAACCGATACAGATTCTTGATCGGAAAGAGAAACAACTCAGAACAAAGACTATTCCGCTTGTGAAAGTTCAGTGGAGTCGTCATTGCATCGAGGAAGCGAATTGGGAGACAGAAGCAGATATGAGACAGATACATCCAGAGTTATTTCGATGATGTAAGTATTTATTCAGTTTTGATTATATTGCCTCTTATACTTGCATTGATAGAATTACCTACGGTTTCGAGGATGAAATCATTTCTTAGAGGGGGAGAAATGTAAGGCTTGAGATTTATTAGTCTTCATTGATGTGATATTCGAAGATATGAGTATGCATGATGTAAGGCTTGAGATTTATTAGTCTTCATTAATGTGAGATTCAAAGATATGAGAATGCATGACATGTGATGAAAGGACCGCACCTGCACTGTAGTCTCTACCGCCCCCGCGGTGCATTGGCAGAAAGTTAAGATTTCATACGAAGGGACACCGCACCCGCGGTCCAAGAAAGAGTGCACCCACGGTTGATGGCCAGTAGGGTAGGAAAATTATGCGAAGCCAGACCGCACCCGCGGTGACAAAGGGACCGCAACCGCGGTCGACTTTTTAGAATTTTTGGGATGAGCCCCGTGAGCCCAGCGCACCCGCAGCAGTAGATGACCGCACCCACGGTCATACGTGGTACTTGAAAAATAAGACACTTGCCCTTGCCATGCATATAAGATATGTTGTCTTCCTTTCTTTCTTCCTTCAACACCAGACAACCGAGAGTATCTCCAGGAAAGGCGCAAGCTTCTTCATAGCTTGAATTTTACTTGTGCAAGATTTAGCCATCCAAACATAAATCCGATTTCAGTTTTGAGCTCCTCCCTTCAAGGGCTATCAAAGGATGTAAGTTTGGTTATGTCTTAGCATGTTTTGAAGTTGACATGTTGAGGAAAATTCTGATATGTTTGTGAATATATGTTCTTGAGATCATAGATGTCGTAGAATCGTAAACGGATTGATTATCGGATATCGTATGCTGTTGTTATGATTTTCCAGCATATGTGTGTATGAGTTTCTGCAGATTTTGAGATGCTAATGAGTAGATTATGTTGATTATGAATTGAGGATTATGATATGTTAATATATGTTGAGATTGAATTGATTGGTACCGCGAGAGCACGCCGTTATGCTGTCAAATTGTGTCAAGATTGATTATGGATTGTATATATGTCTTGGTTGAATTGAAGATTGATAGAATGTATATCCACATTGTTATTCCAGAGTTGATATTGACATATTCGACATCGAGACTTCGATTACGACAGACACTATGCGATGAAAGGTATAACTCATGTGACTTTTGGGAGATACAACTAAAATGAGATTCAATTTGAGTTTCCCAATAAAATCACATACTAGAATAGTTATTTATCTTTTGATATGATTATGATTTGTTTATAGATTTATATTTAAATCTTTTGATATGATGATGCATTTATAGATTTATACTCATGCATCTAAGATAAAAGAGTCTTTGGCAGATTTGCCAAACTTCTAGATGTTCGGTGTATCGACGCATAGGAGCATACTTCCTCCGATTGTAGACATTCAATACAGACATGACCGAAATCTAGGAATAAGACGTACCGTCACCCCTATTGGGAAGGTAGGTGGCAGACAGTGACGTCTTATTCACATCGGGATCCCTACAATTAGAGTTGAGTCGAGTCAAGACATGATTTGATTTGAATTGCATGCTTATATAGATTTGTTTCATAGACTATGGAGCCTATTGTTATTGCTTTCATGCATGATTTATGATTATGTATTAGCATGCATACATGTTTTATACTGGGATTTTTTCTCACCGGAGTTTCCGGCTGTTGTTATGTCTTTATGTGTGCATAACAACAAGTGGGGCAGGATCTGGGTCACGACAGAGATGAGATCGAGATAGCGTGGTGACTTCGGGCGCAGAAGATCACTAGTGGTTTCATATTAGACTTGTACTACTTGTAGATTGTAGTTTTTATTAAACACTAGTTTGTATGTATGTACTAGAACAAGACATGTATTATGTTTGTTGAAATAAAATATAGAACTATCTTGTGCTGGAGTTATATACATTTGAATTAATGTTAAAAAGAAAAATTTTGACCCGCATTTTGAATAAAGATTCGATTAATCCCGAAAAAAATTGAGTTAGAGCCCGGGTCCCCACACAAGGGTATTGCAATAGAGGAGAAACCTTGAATGAACTTCCGGTAGTAGCCAACTAGACCCAAGAAACTACGGATCTCGGTTATGCTATTAGGTACTGGCCACTTTGTAACTTCGTCGACCTTACTAGGATCGACCTCAACTCCATCTCTAGAGATAATGTGGCCTTAGAACTCCACTCTCTCGAGTCAAAATTCGCACTTGCTAAAGTTAATGAACATCTTTCTATCTTGCAATATCTGTAGAGTCGTTTTCAAGTGCTGACTATGCTATTATTTGCTTCTCGAATAAATCAGAATATCATCTATAAAGATTATGATAAACTGATCTAGATGCGGCTTAAATTCGCGATTCATGAGATCCATGAAGATCGCTGGTGCATTGGTCAACTCGAATGGCATCACCATAAACTCGTAGTGCCCATATCAAGTCCTAAAAGCTGTCTTATTAACATCAGACTCCTTCACCTTCAGCTGATAGTATCCTAAACGAAGATATATCTTGGAGAAAATTGAAGCTCCTTGCAACTGATCAAACAAGTATTCGATTCTAGGCAGGGGATAGTCATTCATGATGGTGACTCAATTAAACTCTCTATAGTCAATCCAGAGTCGTATATTGCCATCCTTCTTTTTTACGAATAATAACGGTGCGCCTCACGGAGAACAACTAGGTCAAATAGGGTGCCTTAGAGATTGGCACTACACGCGACATCAACTCAATAGAAAATTCCACCTCTTGGTCCAGTTGAATGCCAGAAACGTCATCATGAAAGACGCTATGAAAGTCTCTGACAACCTCAACATCCTCTAGCTTCTGACTAAGAGGAACAGGTGCTGAAGTAACACATGCTAGAAAATCTTGGCTGCCTCGCTTCATAAGTTTCTTCGCACAGATACAGGAGATAATGTGCGGCATTTGCTTGTTCCTTGCTGCCTCAAAGACAAAAGATTTCCCGCTGGGTGGTCGAATAGATACTGACCTCTGGCAAAAATCTATCGAAGCTCCATTCGAAGATAGTCAATCAATGCCAAGAATGATGTCGAATTCAGGCATCAGGAGTACGATAAGATCTGTCTTAACCACATCTTTTTGCAAACGAAGCTCCAAATTCTTCACAACACTTCATGTAACTATTTGATCACCAGAAGAAATAAAAACTATCCCAAATCCAAATCCTCGAGTATATTCTTTAGTCGCTTTACGAACATCTCATATATGAATGAGTGTACAGCTCCTGAATCCAGCAATGCATAGATAGCTATGCCTAAAATAAATATCCTTCCCGTGACAAATATACCATCAAATCCAATCAATTCGAAAACTTAAAGAATTTCTATCATTAATAACCCAAAATTCTTAAAAATTATAACATTTTACCATTATTAATTCTCTAAAATACACAATTTTCCCAAATAAATTTTCCGAAATTGCATCTCAAACCCTTAAAGTTTCGAATTTCTTCATTTTGGTCTTTAAAATTTTTGAAAATTGCATCCTTTCCCCAAATAATTTTGAATTCACTTAGTTTCATCCCTATCCCCTTCGAATTTATTGTTTTGGTCCCTAAATTCCATAAATTTTGGATATAGCCCCTGTTTTATCTATAATTCCCAAAACAGCCCCTGAAATTTCCAAACTTTGCAATTTAGTCCGTGAATTTTTGAAAATTCCAGATTTCATATTAGAATTTTCGGTCATCTCAATTTCAGTCCGTAGACTTTTTAAAAATTACGGATTACCGCTTGAAATCTTAGCCAATGCAATCAAAACCCTTAAACTCTTGAATTTTGCATTTTAGAACCTAAATTTTCAAATTCATGCAATAAATGCCCAAAATTCTCGTTTTCTCCAGTTTTAACTTCAAAATTCAATTCTGATCCAATTTACTGCTTTACAGTATTAAAGCTTATAATTCATGCCCAATTCTATAATTCTCAATGACATCCTTTAAATCCAACTAAAATAGAGCATGCAACCTAGTTTTCTATAAGTTCTTTATTATCCCAAAAAAATTTAACATTTCATGCAATAAAAGCAATATAAAAATGTTAAAAAACTAGGTTACCAGTGATCAGAGTCGTGCCTGGCTCTGCCTCTGCCTCTTCAGCATGCATAACATAAGCTTTGCCAACAGTTGGTCCTTTCTTCTTTGAGCAGTCAATGGCTTTATGTCCTCCCTCCTTGCAAAAGAAGCACTTATATGTTCCCCACATGCACTTGACATAGTTTTGGAGATTGCATTCTTTCCACAGTAGCCTCTCTTCAGGTTTTGGGGCTCCAAACTATGGTGGCTTCTGTTCCCTTGGTTTCTTCAGCTGATATTGGGACTTTTGCTGCCTTTGAGCTTTGGGAGGTCCCGTAAACTAACTGCATCTTGGCTGGCTGAGAGTTTTGCTGGTGTTGCTGTCTCTTGCGCTGCATCTCAAAATCAATATCCTTCGAGGCTTGCTCAGCTTGGAAAGCACAAGCAGTGGCAGCTGCATAATTCGTCGGTTGCACCAACATCACATCACGGCGTATAGTAGGTCAACGGTCATCCAAGAAATGTCTCAACTTCTCAGCAGCATCTCTCGCAATGAGGGGGCACAAAGTGACAACTCCTATCAAACTTCCTAAAGAACTCAGTCTCAGTCATGTCCTCTGACAGAGAGTCATAATGAAATGTGTACTACTTACTTTTCTTTAAAATTAGTAGAATTTTTTTTAATATACCTTCAAGCTTCGGCTGATCATACTATGCATATAAATATATTTTTGCACCATTTAAAATAAACCAACCAACTTTTTATTTAAAAATCCAATACAACGCAGTGAAAAACGTAAAATCGTTAAACCAAACCTAAAGCTAGCATTTTTCAAAAGTAGCCTAAATATCTTAAATCCTCTCAAATATCAATCAAAAGCATAAAAGTCATAAAATATTTAAATTTATCTTAATGCGGAAAACAAACAAAGGTCCTCTGGTTATGTGCACCATCATCCAAGCTAGTTCAACTATCAAGTCCTCCATCATCAACAAAATCATGCTTACCTGCAAGTTTATTGACTCAGCTAATCTTAACCATAATAACAAGCAATACATATATATTCACAAGCAACAGTGAAAGATACTTTTAATAAAATAACTTTTCATGAACATGCATAACTTAAAATTCTTTTTTCCTTTCATCATATCTTTTTTACTTTCATCATAAACATATATGTTTCCCTTTTATTGAATTAAAATAATTAATTGTGACTTTTGTTTTAACTTTTCGTTGATGGATCCATCTACGTATAACCATGATACCAGGCGGCGGGGACATCAGTGACATTCTCACCTGTCAACTGAGCATTGGTCTTACATATCATCATATCCTTTCGTATTAGTCACAAGAAAGTCATTTTTTTAAACTTTCATTATATTCATCACTTATAAAAATTCATGCATGTATATCATTTTTCCTTAAAACCAAGCATATGATACGTCTTTTAGCATGATAGTTTTTCATCATAAAATTTCATAAAGCATTCATGGCACTTACAGGACGTCTAACACTTTTCAGGTGTAAAATGACCTTTTTTTCCCTAAAACCATAACTTTCCAAATTTGCACTTAGACCTTAAAACGATACGTAACACCTTAAAAATACACTCATAAACATTTTTTAGACGTAAACGTAAGCTCCTTGACTAATTTCCAATTCATTTAAAAACTTAAACCTACGTCCCGATTTTAACCCGAATCAACTCGAACATTAACTAAAATTGAACCATATCTTATTAACACCTAACCATATCTTATGCAACCCAAATAAAGCAAATTAAAACTATATTGAACAAACCTAGAAGTCTATTAAAATTTTTTGCACTCTAATTAAAGAACCCTAACATGAACAACCTAGGTGCCCCTTCGTTCCTAGACTTTAACCGACAAGTACGGACCATATGACAAATTCCTAGGATCTAGACTAAACCCTTAGGACCCTACTGACCAGCCCTACCTAGCCATGCAAGCACAGCCATCCAACCCGCACTTTAAGACCCGCACGACCAACCTAGCTTTCAAGGCACTCGGATACCGCCCTCCTCCTTGCACCAGCCTTCCCTTAGCATATCTAGGACCATGACTAGACCCTCTTGTGACCCCTGGGCGTGATCCAACAGCAGCCCACGACTTGCCCCTTCAAGAGCTAAAAGTAGAACCCTAGCCCCTTTAAACCCAAAGAAACGTGCAGCTATTCCCTAGCCTCTTCCAGCCTTTAGCTGACATCTAGAGGCTATTAAACCTTCTGAAATACGACCTATTGGCCCTACCATGGAAACCCATTTTTCATAATAAACATGAAGATTTGTGCAAGAAAAACCATAATTTTTTATGTATATTCCATTAAAAATGAAATAACTAAAAGAGCATCATATTTTTCATGCAACCATGATGAAACACACAAAATATGGCATGAAAGATGAGTGAAAGAAGATTAAGACGTGCTTTTTCGTGTTTCACGCACGAAAAAACAATTTGATATGCGAAGAACATTGGCAGAGAGGTATGAGAACTTTCTGCATATTTTATCTTCAAATTTCACGTGCAACCTTTAAAACGTGTGGTGTGTATTGTGATTTCTAGGGAAAAGAACCTTAGGACTCTTTTCTAGCTTGAGGCGTGAGCGTGTGTTGTGTAGATTAGGGTATTGGGGTTTAAGTTGATATAAATAATTTGGTGGAAAGCTTGACCCAAACACCTAGTATAATAGGCCCTTTATATAATTGGAAAATTATTTTGTTTAGGAAACTTTTCGAAAATATTAACCTAGCCTTCTAAAAGTGCCTATTTTCGTCAAAAATCGATTGCTAGTTTAAAATACGACTCAGCGCGTAAAAACACTTCAAAAAGCATCATTTTCGAAAATGACATTTAAAATATACCATATATTAAATATTTAAAATAATAATTTAAAAAATTATTTACTCTTTATGGTCCTCGGTCTCCGTTCGTCGATCGTATCTCGAATAACCTTTAAAATATAATTTTATGCATTCTAATAGAAAACTACATTTTAAGCATGTAAACATGCCCACCACATTTATTTAATGCCATTAAAATTATTTAATTAGGCATTTTTCATTTTCCCTAGATTTACATGCAGTTGGATTACGTTATCGCATTTTGGACCTTATACATAAACTTCCTCTTCAAGTGTCATATGACATTAGTAGTAAAATACTTCTCATAAAAAATGTTCTTGAATTGCACCGAAGTGAGAGTGGCTAGATTGATACCATGTTTAGCTCCTTCCCACCAAAGAGAAGCATCATCTCGCCGTAAATAAGTAGCACAGCTAACTTGATCAGCATCCCCCATATTCAGATAACGGAAATGCACCTCAAGGGATCTAATCCAACCCTCAGCAATAAATGGGTCGGTGGTGCATGAAAACTCTTTCGGACCCAGCCTCCAGAACTGATCATACATATTGTGCTGTGGTCGCGGAGCCTGCTACTCAAAGAAACGTGCCCGAATGCGCAACGGAAGTTTCAAAAATTGTTTTTCAACAAGAAAACCGAGCACCCTAAGCCTATAGTGTGTAGCAAATACGAAAAACACAATATGACATTCATAGTAGAACCCTAGCCCCTTTAAACCCAAAGAAACGTGCAGCTATTCCCTAGCCTCTTCAAGCCTTTAGCTGACATCTAGAGGCGCTATTAAACCTTCTGAAATACGACCTATTGGCCCTACCATGGAAACCCATTTTTCATAATAAACATGAAGATTTGTGCAAGAAAAACCATAATTTTTTATGTATATTCATTAAAAATGAAATAACTAAAAGAGCATCATATTTTTCATGCAACCATGATGAAACACACAAAATATGGCATGAAAGATGAGTGAAAGAAGATTAAGACGTGCTTTTGCGTGTTTCACGCACGAAAAAACAATTTGATATGCGAAGAACATTGACAGAGAGGTATGAGAACTTTCTGCATATTTTATCTTCAAATTTCACGTGCAACCTTTAAAACGTGTGGTGTGTATTGTGATTTCTAGGGAAAAGAACCTTAGGACTCTTTTCTAGCTTGAGGCGTGAGCGTGTGTTGTGTAGATTAGGGTATTGGGGTTTAAGTTGATATAAATAATTTGGTGGAAAGCTTGACCCAAACACCTAGTATAATAGGCCCTTTATATAATTGGAAAATTATTTTGTTTAGGAAACTTTTCGAAAATATTAACCGAGCCTTCTAAAAGTGCCTATTTTCGTCAAAAATCGATTGCTAGTTTAAAATACGACTCAGCGCGTAAAAACACTTCAAAAAGCATCATTTTCGAAAATGCCATTTAAAATATACCATATATTAAATATTTAAAATAATAATTTAAAAAATTATTTTCCCTTTATGGTCCCCGGTCTCCGTTCGTCGATCGTATCTCGAATAACCTTTAAAATATAATTTTATGCATTCTAATAGAAAACTACATTTTAAGCATGTAAACATGCCCACCACATTTAATTAATGCCATTAAAATTATTTAATTAGGCATTTTTCATTTTCCCTAGATTTACATGCAGTTGGATTACGTTATCGCATTTTGGACCTTATACATAAACTTCCTCTTCAAGTGTCATATGACATTAGTAGTAAAATACTTCTCATAAAAAATGTTCTTGAATTGCACCGAAGTGAGAGTGGCTAGATTGATACCATGTTTAGCTCCTTCCCACCAAAGAGAAGCATCATCTCGCAGTAAATAAGTAGCACAGCTAACTTGATCAGCATCCCCCATATTCAGATAACGGAAATGCACCTCAAGGGATCTAATCCAACCCTCAGCAATAAATGGGTCGGTGGTGCATGAAAACTCTTTCGGACCCAGCCTCCAGAACTGATCATACATATTGTGCTGTGGTCGCGGAGCCTGCTACTCAAAGAAACGTGCCCGAATGCGCAACGGAAATTTCAAAAATTGTTTTTCAACAAGAAAACCGAGCACCCTAAGCCTATAGTGTGTAGCAAATACGAAAAACACAATATGACATTCATAGTAGAACCCTAGCCCCTTTAAACCCAAAGAAACGTGCAGCAATTCCCTAGCCTCTTCCAGCCTTTAGCTGACATCTAGAGGCTATTAAACCTTCTGAAATACGACCTATTGGCCCTACCATGGAAACCCATTTTTCATAATAAACATGAAGATTTGTGCAAGAAAAACCTAAATTTTTTATGTATATTCCATTAAAAATGAAATAACTAAAAGAGCATCATATTTTTCATGCAACCATGATGAAACACACAAAATATGGCATGAAAGATGAGTGGAAGAAGATTAAAACGTGCTTTTGCGTGTTTCACGCACGAAAAAACAATTTGATATGCGAAGAACATTGGCAGAGAGGTATGAGAACTTTCTGCATATTTTATCTTCAAATTTCACGTGCAACCTTTAAAACGTGTGGTGTGTATTGTGATTTCTAGGGAAAAGAACCTTAGGACTCTTTTCTAGCTTGAGGCGTGAGCGTGTGTTGTGTAGATTAGGGTATTGGGGTTTAAGTTGATATAAATAATTTGGTGGAAAGCTTGACCCAAACACCTAGTATAATAGGCCCTTTATATAATTGGAAAATTATTTTGTTTAGGAAACTTTTCGAAAATATTAACCTAGCCTTCTAAAAGTGCCTATTTTCGTCAAAAATCGATTGCTAGTTTAAAATACGACTCAGCGCGTAAAAACACTTCAAAAAGCATCATTTTCAAAAATGACATTTAAAATATACCATATATTAAATATTTAAAATAATAATTTAAAAAATTATTTACTCTTTATGGTCCCCGGTCTCCGTTCGTCGATCGTATCTCGAATAACCTTTAAAATATAATTTTATGCATTCTAATAGAAAACTACATTTTAAGCATGTAAACATGCCCACCACATTTAATTAATGCCATTAAAATTATTTAATTAGGCATTTTTCATTTTACTCTAGATTTGCATGCAGTTGGATTACGTTATCGCATTTTGGACCTTATACATAAACTTCCTCTTCAAGTGTCATATGACATTAGTAGTAAAATACTTCTCATAAAAAATGTTCTTGAATTGCACCGAAGTGAGAGTGGCTAGATTGATACCATGTTTAGCTCCTTCCCACCAAAGAGAAGCATCATCTCGCAGTAAATAAGTAGCACAACTAACTTGATCAGCATCCCCCATGTTCAGATAACGGAAATGCACCTCAAGGGATCTAATCCAACCCTCACCAATAAATGGGTCGGTGGTGCATGAAAACTCTTTCGGACCCAGCCTCCAGAACTGATCATACATATTGTGTTGTGGTCGCGGAGCCTGCTACTCAATGAAAACGTGCCCGAATGCGCAACAGAAGTTTCAAAAATTGTTTTT
The DNA here is from genome assembly GCF_022965805.1 of Primulina eburnea. Lineage (NCBI taxonomy): Eukaryota > Viridiplantae > Streptophyta > Magnoliopsida > Lamiales > Gesneriaceae > Primulina > Primulina eburnea. The sequence goes on along the minus strand of NC_133112.1, from coordinate 16,316,379 downwards.
CAACAAGAAAACCGAGCACCCTAAGCTTATAATGTGTAGCAAATACGAAAAACACAATATGACATTCATAGGGTGTTTTAAAGAAATATACCTATCAATCTCAAGAGATTAATTAGGGCTCCAACTTAATTGTCAAACAACTAAGCTCTTCAATGGCAAGACCTCTACAAACTTTCCTTGTTCTTGAAATCTTTCCTTCAAATTAGGTCCACCAACAACAAGCTAAATCCACACTAATTTTGCACTACAAAAATTAGAGCATTTTTCATTTTAGAAGAGAGTGTTTCCTCAACAATTGAAGAACAAAAATTGGGAGAATTTAGGATGTAATATTCGGCCACTATTCATCTTGGGAGAGAAGGGGAAGCTTTTTCTGGGTTGTGTGAAAAGTTAAAGTAAGCCTGTGCACGCCCATGCCTTGGATATTGAAAAAGTAGCCTCCCAACTCTTCACCTCCCTTCCATGCTTTTCTGCTTGGGTTTGTAACAATTACAAGGCCCATGGACTTTTAGTTAAATGTCTCAAACCCATTTGAGACCATTTAACCATTACTTGATTTTACTCTAGCCCACTAGTTTAATTATTTCTAATTGGGCTCTACAAGGCCCAATGTTGTTTAATTAATCTAACACTTGAATTAATTTAATTATTTGGACTCTACTAGGTCCACTAGTGTTTAATTAATTCAACACTTGAATTAATTTAATTTAGTCCATAATAATGTTTATGAAAATCACAATTTTCAAATATATTATTTGTTTGGCCAACTCTTAATTTAGGAACACTTCCTCAAATTAAAAGTTACATTCTCCTTATAGAAGTCATACTTCTATTTTTCCTTACGCTTATAAACTCATTTATAAGCCGTTCAACAGATTGAACTATTTTAGTTCTCAACGGGATCTAGAAAGTTAGCACTTATGTGACCCTCAATGGTTCATTGATACAACTAGCCGTGGTTTAACATCTCCATGTGATTCGGACTAAACATGTGCTTATACGAGCATACCCCAATTGCTCCATTCTTAATTATCAACTATTTGATAATAAGAACGTCAGAACTCAAGTCTGATAGTACCCAATCAATCATGTTAAACGCCTAGCAGCATCGCTTACATGATTCCCTAGGTATCAAATGATGAGCCTCCAAGAACCATTCAATTATGGTTAGCGTACAGTACGGTCCCTTCAACTCATATATTCCGACCGATTCGACAACCATTGGTATATCGAGAGTTATCAATGAATCGATACAATGTGTAATGTCGTAGTTGCATCCACAGTGTAATCTAAGAAACCCCTTTCTTAATTACCACCGTACACCGATCACAGATTTCAAACTACATACACATGAGATCACATAGGATATCCATACCCGAAGGTTAGCTGTGAATCCCCTACTACAATGCATCGACTCCTATATGTTTCGACAGATCACCCAACCTTGCCACCTGATGACCCCTTAAGAGTCGGTAAACAAGTCAAAGTGTAATGCTAGCACATAGAGTCTCCATGTTGTTCCGGGTCATAAAGACTAATGGTGTAAAACCATAAACTAGGACGTTTCTACTCGATAAGTGAGAACCACTTGGAAAGTCCTTTATGGAGGGTTGTTCAGTGCACTCTACAAGGAGCACCTATCTGCATGCTCGGACATCACAATATCCCTTACCAATGAAACATGGTACTCACATCGTAGATACTAGTCTCAAACTTGAGCGGCCTATATCTTTCTTAGTGGCGGCTGAATCAACTAAGAACCGTTTAGAATATACAGTATTCCAAATATGAGTTTCATGATACTCATCATATGAGCATCTCATATTCTTTCTACTATTTGTATATTCAAGGACTTTATCTATGCAACTAGCATGTGTATACAGATAAAGATGTGCCAAAACAATAATTTCAAATATTATTAAAATAAATACTGTTTATACATAGAGTTTCATTGTGAACACTCGACCAACACTTGGCTCGACGTGCACCTACTCTAACAATCTCCCACTTGCACTAGAGCCAACTACCCATATGCTTCAAACCCATCGATTCGCGATGTTTCTCGAATAATGGTCCAGGTAAAGGCTTAGTTAGTGGATCAACAACATTATCTGCGGAGCCGACTTTGTCAATCGAGACATCTCCTCTTTCCACAATCTCTCGGAGGATGTGATACTTTCTCAATACATGTTTGGACTTCTGATGAGACCTTGGCTTCTTTGCTTGAGCATTGGCACCCATTTTGTCAAAAACACCGGGACATGAGCAACTCCATTAGGAATGACGCCCAACTCTTGGACGAAATTCCTTATCCAAACAACCTCCTTTGCTGCAGCTGATGCAGCAATGTATTCTGCCTCAGTGGTGGAATCCGCTATACTATCTTGTTTGGAGCTCTTCCAAGAGACATCAGCACCATTGAGCATGAATATGAATTCAGAGGTTGACTTCGAGTCATCGATATCGCTTTGGAAGCTAGAGTCGTTATAGCCTTCCAATTTCAGTTCTCCACCCCCATAGAGCAAGAACAATTTATTGGTCCTTCTCAAATACATGGTGATGTCTTTCACAGCTTTCAAATGTGGAAGACCGGCGTTCGATTGATATCTACTCACTACACTTAGTGTGAAAGCCACGTTAGGATGTGTAGATATCATCCCATACATGATGCTACCAATTGCAGATGCATACGGAATGCATGCATCGCCACTATCTCTGAATCAGTCTTGGGAGACATAAACTTGGATAGGGACATGCCATGACACATTGGTAGATGTCCTCTCTTGGACTCATCCATCGAGAACCGCTTCACGATGGTATCCATGTATGTGGACTGGGTGAGACCAAGCAATTTTCTTGAACTATCTCTATAGATCTGTATTCCCAATACAAAAGATGCTTCACCCAAGTCCTGCATCGAGAACTTACTCGCTAACCATATTTTAGTTAATTGCAACATTTCTACTTCATTCTCAATGAGTAAAATGTCTTCAACATACAGCATCAGGAATGTCACAGCACTCCCACTAACCTTCTTATACACACAGGGTTTCTCGGGATTCTTAGTAAAACCAAACTCTTTGATTGTAATATCAAATCTAAGGTTCCAACTCCTAGACGCCTGCTTTAGAGCATAAATAGATCTCTGAAGTTTGCATACCATATGCTCACTTCCAACAGATGTAAACCCTTCAGGTTGAGACATGTAAATCTCTTCCTTAATATCCCCATTAAGAAAGGATGTCGTGACATCCATCTGCCATATCTCATAGTCATACCATGCAGCTATGGCTAGCAATATCCTTATGGACATGAACATTGCAACTGGAGAAAAGGTTTCCTCAAAGTCAACTCCTTGTCTTTGAGTATATCCTTTAGCCACCAATCGCGCCATGAAGGTCAATACATTCCCATCCGCCCCAAGTTTCCTATTGTAAATCCATTTACACCCTATGGGAACAATTCCCTCAGGTGGATCCACGAGATTTCACACTTGGTTCGAATGCATGAAATTCATCTCAGATTCCATAGCTTCAAGCCACATGGATGAATCGGCATCAGATAACGCTTCCTTGAAGGTCCTTGGATCACATCCATGGTTAGACTCATCATGGCCCTCTTCAAGAAGCAGACCATACCTCATAGGTGGTCTCGAGACTCTCTCAGATCTTCTAGGAGCTTGTATCTCCTCTCTTGGCTCTTCGGGTGTGGGTTCTATAATTGTGGGTTTCTCTCGAACCTCTTCGAGTTCTATCATCTCTCCTTTTCTATCCAATAGAAATTTCTTTTCCAAAAGGTTGCATTCCTAGAAACAAACACTTTTTGTTTGTTGGGGATGATAGAAATAGTATCTAATAGAATTTCTTGTATATCCCACAAAGTAACATAAAATGGATCGACTATCCAATTTATCTCCCACTACCTGCTTCACATAATCAGGGCACCCCCATATTCTAATATGAGAATATTTGGGAGGCTTACCTATCCATATCTCATATAGGGTTTTATCAAATGCCTTTGAATGGACATTGTTCAACAACAGTGCAGCTGTCTCAAGCGCATATCCCCAAAAGGATGGCGGCAACTCCGTGAACCCCATCATAGACCGAACCATGTCCATCAAAGTCCGGTTACGACGCTCAGAAACACCATTCAACTGCGGTGTAATGGGCGGAGTCCATTGCGAGAGAATCTCATTCTCCCTAAGATACTCTTGGAACTTGGCACTCAAGTACTCACCACCTCGATCCGATCGAAATGTCTTGATGCTTCATCCCAACTGTTTCTATACTTCAATTCTAAATTCTTTGAACCTTTCATCAAATATACACACCCATACCTCGAAAAGTCATCCGTAAAGGTGATTAAGTAGGCATGTCCATGCTTAGTGGTGATGCTAAGTGGACCGCACACATCGGTATGGATAAATCCAATAACTCTTTGGCTCGCTCCACATGGCCCTTAAAGAGAATTTTGGTCATCTTCCTTTTAGACAGGATTCACAAGTCGTGAGAGCATTAATATCAGACATATCAAACATGCCCACTCTCACTAGCTTGTTAATATTTCTTAGGGAAATATGTCCTAATCGAGCATGCCACAATTGTGCCGAATTTAGAGTATCTTGTTTTCTTGTTTGTTGGTGTTATTTCTTGGACATTGTTTAGTGGGATATCTTTCAGTTTTAAGGTGTAAAGATCGTTTTCAAGTTCTCCAGTACCAACTAAAAATTCATTCTTGTAAATTTTGCAAACACCTTTGCTAAATAAACAAGAATATCCATTTTTATCAAGCATAGAAATGGAAACAATGTTTTTCATGAAATCTGGTACAAACAAAACATCTCTCAAAATCAACTTAAAATCATTGTTCAACAATAAGTAAACATCTCCTACGGCCTTGACAGCAACTCTTGCTCCATTGCGCATCCTTAAGAAGGTCCCACTTTCCCTAAGTCTCCTACTTCTTTCCATCATCTGGAAATCATTACAGAGATGTGAGCCACAGCAGGTATCCAATACCCAAGAAGTAGAGTTAATTGAAATGTTTACTTCAATGCAGAATATACCATTTCCAGAACCTTTCTGGGCAAGATATTCTTTGCAGTTATGCCTCTAATGTCCAGGCTTCTTGAAGTGATGACAAATATCAACAGTCTTGTCAGCTTTGACTGGTGTGGCTGCCACAATGGGACTCGGAGATTGCCTCTTCAAGGGCACATTCTTCTTCGGACGTTGGAAAGAACGCTTCTTTCCCTTCCCACGTGGATCAATCTTCGCACCAGATGAAGAACCCACATAAAGAACCGACTTCTCATCATTCATAGAAGCCTGCATACAACACTTGGCTTTCAAGTCATGGACACACCATTCCTTGTAAGTCTGCAATTCCTCAGGAATGCAGTCAGTCATAGCCTCTACAGGGGCAACTCAGTAAGTGTACATGCTATCCATTCCGAATTCAAGACGATTTTCCGAATTCTTAGCCAATCGAGGTAATTAGGTCCGTTTAATACGTGTTTGTCAAGTATTACAGATAGCGGATTGCGAATCTAAAACATTGTCAAAAAGTATTGAAAGGTAAAACAGATAATTGTTAATGACTATTTTAAAATATTTAGTAAGATATAAAGTATGGACACTTACTTTATAAATGTCTACTCCCACTGTTTTGACATCTTTCACTACCCTCTAGAGAAAACGCGAAACTGCTTTCCTCAATAGGTACGCTAGGTTCAATTAGCCAATTATGATCTCGAATAATATCAGTCAATTACAATTCCTAAAAGATAGTTTTCAATTGCATCTCCATGCAACCCTCTACGTAAACTTTTGTCTCACATTTGATTAGGACCCAATAATATAACGTCGTTCATCTTTACGTGTCAAGCCTTACACACCGATGTTTAACCTTAATGGACGGTCGCCATGATTTTCCTCAATAATATGAGCCGAAATCATGGGAATTCCACGTAGTTCACATCACCATGTCAATGGATGTCACAGCTTTCTGGCACCCAGGGCTCCTGTTGGAAACTTATTCTGGTGCTTTGACAAAAAGACTTACCAACTGAACTAAGCAACTGAACTGATCATCAACTGAATACGTCAGTAAACTGTTCTATACAACTGAAGTTTATTCTCGGCAACTGATTCTTTACCAGCTGATCTCTCAGCTGTACACGTCATCGGTTGAAAGCGACAGCACACAAAATAGTACATATACCTGCAACTAGTAGTGGAACGCCGCATTGCAGAATGAACAGTGTACGACTGTCAGAATAAATCGACGTGGCAATCAACGGTTAGAATATTCAAACATTCTTTATTGTTACCGTTGAGAGGAGAGCCTATAAATAGTCGAAGGCAGCAACTGAAGAAACATCCCGACTTTCAGTTATCTCTTTCGACTTGCTGTTACGCTGCATAAATATTTACTCGCAATCAGAAATCAAAGCTCACGCTTATCAGTCATATCAGTAGTATTCAAGACTACATTTTCGAGCTTATATAGCACTTTATAATCTTTAATAGATTCTCTAAGTTGTGCTAAGATCAGTTACGATCTATAGAAGTGTTGTATACTAAGAATTTCAGTTTTGGCAAAGTGATAAGTCCAAACTGAAGTGGGTCAGTACAGTGTCGTGTATTTTATCAAAGTCTTTTAGTGGATATCCTATCTTCGTGATAGAAGGGGATACGTAGGAGTTATTCAAGTCTCCGAACATCCAGAAACATATTGTGTCATTACTTCAGTTTTCATTTTTCAGTTAGATACTCTATCTTTCAGTCAGTTTATTTTCCGCAACTATTTTATTCAGTTTAACTGATTGTTATTGACCAACGGAATATCTAGTTTCAGTTTGTAACAAAACTGAACTCATATTGTCGAAGAATATTTAAATTCGAGCAGTGTTTATTCAAACCCCCTTCTAAACATTCTTTATTCGTTTAACCGATCCTATCATGTCACACCCTTACTCTATATTTAGCATAATTACCATAATAAAAATAAGATTTGAATGATATAACTATATTATGAAGCAAATCAAACAAGAGGCATCACTTTGATGGTTTATAAAATTTTTGGCATGATGTCCCTACATTTTGTTTAAACCAAACCTCAGGCAATATCATATATACAACAATATCAACTATATTTTCATATAAAACTATGGACCATATTGTCCATATTCTCATATATATGCATACTATGTATCATCATAAACATAATATGATACTTGTTTCAAACCCTAACATTTCACTCATTATAATACATATGCGGAAGCTATACAATAATAAGTCCCGGTTCTTGTCGAGGTGAGGCACGTCACAAGCATCTATTGGCGAACCGGCATCCTACGCATCTTCACTACCTGATCCTGTAATACATGAGCTACGTGAGTTTATAAAACTCAATAAGTTGGCACTTATACGTATCAATATGCATCGAAGGAACATACATATCAAGTCGTGATCAATAATGAATCTTAAAAACATGTCATACCGTAGCATATATTCAATGTTCATTTTTGTACTTGAGCCTCATTAGTTGACCTGTACTACCGTGCTTGCTTTATTATATAGCTACTACTGTGTTGGACGTCACAACCTTTAGCAACCCCACGCCCCATGAACATATATTGGCCAATAGCTTTGGTGGACTTAAAACCACCCATGATGTCAACAAGCTCTATATCATGTAAAATCAGTCCTTTTCTTTTCATGTTCATGTTCATGTTCATAACATAGCACCCATCATCAATATTCATGAAACATAGCACCCGACGCACATGCGCGAATTTTGGCGCATATGGGCGCTACATTCTGCCACAAAACCCATTTTTAACTTCCGAATTAGCGAAAGTGGTCAACATGAAAGTTGTCGCCCTATGTGTTTTCCTGAATCTCCCCAAATTTCAGGTCATTTGGAGGTCTGAGTAAAACGTTATGCCCATTCTCCCAACATGTGTCATGCAGGAACAACGAAACACACGACACACTTCAGGTCACTTTTGGCTCGTCTTCTCTAATGATTTGGACAAAACCCGAAACGTGAAAGTTGTAGAATTATACCTTATCTTTATAATGGTTAAGGCCTCACACAATTTGAATCAATATTCAAATCCGTATGCTAAAACCCGTAACAACTACCACAATTTCGTCTCATTTCCTGCAGTCCTATACCAACTTTCATTACATTACTTCTACCTACACCTCTTACTATCACTATTTTAACACATATTCATTCAAAATACACCATAGAAAATATAAAAATCATGTTCAATCCCAATATTGATACATCAATCATCACGTGAAATCTAATGAGCTAAATAACTACATAATAAACGACATAAACGCATTATTATCATTTGTACGAGTAACCGGGCATTACAATTCTCCCCTCCTTCAAAGAATTTCGTCCTTAAAATTTGACGTACCAAATAGTTCAGGATATCTCTGTTGGATCTCGTCTTCTCGCTCCCAAGTTGCTTCTTCAATTGCATGGTTGCGCCATAGTAGTTTCACCAAAGGTATTTCCTTCCCTCGTAACACTTTTGATTTCCTATCAAGAATCTGGAGCGGTCGTTCTTCATATGAGAGATTCGATGCAAGATCCAATGGTTCATAATGAAGAACGTGAGAAGGATTGGTCAAATACTTTCGTAGCAAGGAAACGTGAAAAACATTATGAACATTTGACAAGTTCGGTGGTAAAGCAACTCGGTAGGCTCTGTCTCCTATTCTTTCCAAGATTTCAAATGGACCTATATATCTTGGACTTAATTTTCCCTTCTTACCAAAACACAAAATGCCCTTCAATGGTGATATCTTTACAAATATATGGTCAACAACCTGAAATTCCAATCGACGATGTCGCACATCAGCATAGCTTTTCTGTGGACTCTGGGCAGTGTGCATTCTTTCTCTGATCTTGGTTACCAATTCAGCTGTCTCTTGTACCAATTCAGGTCCTAATAATTTCCTTTCTCCTATTTCATCCCAATGTAATGGAGATCGACATTTTCTACCATATAATGCAGTATATGGTGCCATTCCAATGCTTGACTGATAGCTATGTTATATGTAAACTCAGCCAACGGTAGTTTACTGTCCCAACTACCTGGGAAGTCAATAGTGCATGCCCTCAACATATCTTCTAAGATCTGATTCACTCGTTCTGATTGTCCATCAGTTTGAGGGTGGAATGCTGTGCTGAATGACAATCGAGTTCCCATAGCATGATGCAAGCTTTTCCAAAATGCAGATGTAAATTTGGGATCTCTATCTGATACAATGGACACTGGGATGCCATGAAGCCTCACTATCTCTTTGATGTATTCTTCAGCATATTGATTCATCGTGTATGTGGTCTTCACCGGAAGAAAGTGAGCTGATTTCGTAAGTCGATCCACAATAACCCATATAGCATTGAATCCTCTTTGTGTTCTTGGCAAACCAAGGATGAAATCCATCGTGATGTGTTCCCATTTCCACTCAGGAATGGATAGTGGTTTCAGAAGTCCTGCTGGTCTTTGATGTTCAGTTTTGACATGTTGACAAGTTAGACATTGTGCAACAAATTGAGCAATGTCCCTTTTCATACCTGGCCACCAAAATAATGGTTTCAAATCCTTGTACATTTTTGTGCCTCCTAGATGGATCGAATAGGGAGTAGCATGAGCATCAATAAGAATGTTGGTTCTGATCGTTCCTTGCTTTGGCACACACAATCTCCCTTGATATGTCCATATTCCTTCCCCATTCAATTCAAAGTTCAAATTTCCTTTTTCTTCATCTCGTTGCCTCAATTGTTGTAATTCATTATCTGTGTTTTGTTCGACCTTAATCCTGTCTGCAAGCGTTGGTCGAATCATGAGGGATGATAACTGGATTACAGTCCCTTTTGGAATAACATCAATCTTCAAGTTCTGTAAATCCCATAAAATTTGTTCTTGTATTTGCATTGCAGCAATAGAACTGGACTTTCGACTTAACGCATCCGCAACAACATTGGCTTTACCTGGATGATAATTAATAACACAATCATAATCCTTCACCAATTCCAACCAGAGTCGTTTTCTCATATTCAGTTCTTTTTGCGTGAATAAATATTTCAGACTCTTGTGGTCCGTGTAAATTTCACACCGTTCACCATATAGATAATGTCGCCATGTTTTCAACGCAAATACCAATGCTGCCAGTTCTAAATCATGTGTGGGATAATTCTTTTCATACTCTTTCAATTGTCTTGAGGCATAAGCAATCACCTTCTCGTGCTGCATTAAAACTGCTCCTAAACCTTGTTTCGAAGCATCACTATATACTACGAAATCTCCTGATCCTTCTGGAATAGCAAGGACCGGTGCTGATGTCAATTTTGCCTTTAATTCTTGGAAACTGTGATCACATGCTTCAATCCATACAAATTTCACATTCTTTCTTGTTAAAGCAGTCAAAGGCAATGCTATCATAGAAAATCCCGCAAAATAACCAGCTAACCCAAGAAAACTACGTACCTCGGTAACAGTGGTAGGTCGTAGACAATTATTAACAGCTTCAATCTTACTTGGATCCACTGATATGCCTTCTTTTGAAATGATATGACCCAAGAATGCTACTTGTTCAAGCCAAAATTCACATTTCTTCCATTTGGCATATAAATGTTTATCCTTCAAAGTCTGAAAAACTAACTGCAAATGTTCTCGATGCTCCTCTACAGTTCGTGAGTAGACGAGAATATCATCTATAAACACAATCACGAACTTGTCTAGAAATGGCTTGAAAATTCTATTCATTAAATCCATAAAAGCGGCTAGTGCATTTGTTAGTCCAAATGGCATTACAAGAAATTCATAATGCCCATACCTGTTTCGGAAGGCAGTCTTTGAGATATCATCTGATTTACCTTTTAATTGATGATAACCTGATCGTAAATCAATCTTCGAAAAGATAGCAGCTCCTTGTAATTTATCAAACAAATCATCAATTCTGGGAAGTGGATATTTGTTTTTAATTGTCACTTTGTTCAACTCCCGATAATCAATACACAAACGAAGAGTACCGTCTTTCTTTTTCACAAACAAAGCAGGTGCACCCCACGGTGAAAAGCTCGGTCAAATAAACCCTTTATCAAGCAACTCCTGTAACTGTTCTTTCAATTCTTTCATTTCTGTAGGAGCTAATCGATAAGGAGCTTTTGAGATCGGATGAGTTCTTGCCACAACATCAATTACAAATTCGATCTCTCTATCTGGGGGTAAGCCTGTTACATCATCAGGAAATACTTCTGGAAACTCACACACAACATCTGTATCTTTTAGTTCACGAACTGGTGGATCAATAACTAAAATAGATGCTAAATATCCTTGACACCCTTTTTGTAATAATTTACAAGCCTTCATACAATAGATTATCCGAAGAGGTAAGGATATACCTGCACTTGCTACTGTGAATGGTTCAGCTCCTGCTGGTGCAAACTTGATCATCTTTAGACCACAGTCAATAGTAACTCTATACTTCGAGAGCCAATCCATTCCCAATATCACATCAAAATCGGTTATTTTCAAAACAATCAATTCAGCATACATCTGATGACCTTGGGCATATATTGGACATCCTCGCACAATATGATCTGTCTGTAATTATTGCCCGGAAGGTAAGGCTATAGCGAGTTGTGTCTCTGTTGTACTTGTTGTAATGCCCAGTCTCCTTATAAACGATTCCGAAATAAAAGAATGCGTGGCTCCTGAATCTAGTAAAACAATAGCCGTAATACTAGAAATCATGAACATATCGGTGATCATCGATGTATCCGCATCCACTTCTTCTTTGGTAATGGAGAAAAGGCGTCCCTGTACTTTCTTAGAACTTTTTGGACAATTCTTGGCGAGATGTCCTGGCTTCTTGCAACAGACATTAGAACCCTGCATACACTCCCCGCCATGGAGTTTGCCACATTTAGGACAAGGCGGCCTGTCCTGTTCTTTACGTGGAGGGGTACCCTTGCCACGGGGTTCCTCTAGTCGAGTACCCTTGTTATCGGTCTTTTTGCCTTGTCCTGTTCCTTGGCTCTTTTGAAAGTACTGTTGCCTTCGCTGTTGCCTATCTCTCTCAATGTAGCAACTTTCGACATTCGTAGCAACTTTCGACATTCGTAGCAACTTTCGACATTCTTTTGAAAGTGCTCTTTCCACTATCTCCCCATACGTAGCAACTTTCGACATTCGTACATCTCTTTTAATTTCAGAGCGAAGTCCCCTCATGAAGTGTTCGCCCTTACTTGTGTCATCCTGTGCAATATATGGTGCATATTGGACTCCGGCCTCGAATTGTCGTATGTATTCCCCCATTGACATGGTTCCTTCCTTCAGATTAAGGAAATCGCTGGCTTTCTTGGCTCGTACATCTTTACTGAAATACTTGTTGTAAAACACGGTTTTGAAAGTTCCCCATGTCAATGGTCCAACTGGTAATGCAACTCTTGCACTTTCCCACCATATTCTTGCATGTTTTGTTAAGAGAAAGATGGCACAAGTTACTTGGTCAGCATCATCCATATGAAGGTAGGAGAAGATGGACTCCAATGATTTAATCCATACTTCTGCTACTACCGGATCGATACTTCCCATGAATTCAGGGGGATTCAAACGTTGAAAACGATCATATACGTCTGTCTGAACAGGCACATGTCTGTGTACTATTGTTGTGCTTGTGCCTGTTCATGAGTAGTATGTTGCATCTCCAGTAGCTGTTGTATTTGTTCACCATGGACTTTTGCTTGTTGTTGGAGTAATTGATCGAATTCATCTATCGGGCGTGGCGCACTGCCCTCACCTTCGACTGCTGGGGCCTTGCCCTTAGATGACTCTCCTTCATGTACTTTACGTTTAGGTGGCATCGTGTTTGATCCTACATATAGATCACAGAGACACATAACTTAGCATAAACTATGGAATGCAAAGATACTTACTTGCCGAGTTCTCCATGTGGATGAAGTTCAGTGTCTTCCCTGTCGAATAACCGTGGGCTCTGATACCATAAAAATTGTCACACCCTTACTCTATATTTAGCATAATTACCATAATAAAAATAAGGTTTGAATGATATAACTATATTATGAAGCAAATCAAACAAGAGGCATCACTTTGATGGTTTATAAAATTTTTGGCATGATGTCCCTACATTTTGTTTAAACCAAACCTCAGGCAATATCATATATACAACAATATCAACTATATTTTCATATAAAACTATGGACCATATTGTCCATATTCTCATATATATGCATACTATGTATCATCATAAACATAATATGATACTTGTTTCAAACCCTAACATTTCACTCATTATAATACATATGCGGAAGCTATACAATAATAAGTCCCGGTTCTTGTCGAGGTGAGGCACGTCACAAGCATCCATTGGCGAACCGGCATCCTACGCATCTTCATTACCTGATCCTGTAATACATGAGCTACGTGAGTTTATAAAACTCAATAAGTTGGCACTTATACGTATCAATATGCTTCGAAGGAACATGCATATCAAGTCGTGATCAATAATGAATCTTAAAAACATGTCATACCGTAGCATATATTCAATGTTCATTTTTGTACTTGAGCCTCATTAGTTGACTTGTACTAACGTGCTTGCTTTATTATATAGCTACTACTGTGTTGGACGTCAGGGAGCAACCTTTGGCAACCCTATGCTCCATGAACATATATTGGCCAATAGCTTTGGTGGACTTAAAACCACCCATGATGTCAACAAGCTCTATATCATGTAAAATCAGTCCTTTTCTTTTCATGTTCATGTTCATGTTCATAACATAACACCCATCATTAATATTCATGAGTTCCTTACATATTTAATACATAACAATGGAATATGGTGCTATGTTTTCATCAATAAGATACTAACAATGTACATATAACAATAATCAATGAGAAGTATTTGAAATCATAATATTACTCATGTATTACTTCAAGAACATGCCAACTTACTGTCCAAGCGTACGAATACTTGTTTGAGACGATGTATCTCGCTCCTATACTGTCAAATATATCAAAAATCCAATCACTATATCTATATGGTCTTATACATGTATAACAACCATTAAAAAGATGAAAACTTACAACTCTAAGATGCCCTTGGGATGGAGAACTAAATTATAACTTCAATTGATGAAGAAAATGAAGAACAAGGTCACTTGGAGGAAGATTCCTAGGTTTTCTCTCGAGTCTTGCTGTGGAAGAAGATAGGTGAACTGATAAATATGCTAATAAATTCGATGCTTATCTTTTTATACAGTGTCGGGCCCATATGCGCGACATTCTGGGCGCATATGCGCGGCATGTTCTGCCCTCCCGGCGCACATGCGCGAATTCTGGCGCATATGGGCGCTATATTCTGCCACAAAACCCATTTTTAACTTCCGAATTAGCGAAAGTGGTCAACATGAAAGTTGTATCCCTATGTGTTTCCTTGAATCTCCCCAAATTTCAGGTCATTTGGAGGTCTGAGTAAAAGGTTATGCCCATTCTCCCAACATGTGTCACTGCAGGAACAACGAAACACACGACACACTTCGGGCCACTTTTGGCTCGTCTTCCCTAATGATTTGAACAAAACCCAAAACGTGAAAGTTGTAGAATTATACCTTATCTTTCTAATGGTTAAGGCCTCACACAATTTGGATCAATATTCAAATCATTATGCTAAAACCCGTAACAACTACCACAATTTTGTCTCATTTCCTGCAGTCCTATACCAACTTTCATTACATTACTTCTACCTACACCTTTTACTATCACTATTTTAACACATATTCATTTTTGATACACCATAGAAAATATAAAAATCATGTTCAATCCCAATATTGATACATCAATCATCACGTGAAATCTAATTAGCTAAATAACTACATAATAAACGACATAAACGCATTATTATCATTTGTACGAGTAACCGGGCATTACATATCAAGTGGTATCAGAGCACGTAATATCCTATCAAAGATTATCTATACTCAAATTGTTCACTATGTCTTCATTCAACAAGATTCCTATGTCCTCAAGAGAAGACTTTGACGATTGGAAGATCAGAATGCAGGCTCACCTAGCTGCAAAAGATGATGATATGTGGTACGTTATAACTGACGGACACATGAAGATTTTGAAAGCCAATACAGCTGTTGCCATTACTGATGGGGCACCTCATCGTATAGAAAAGCCAAGAGATGAGTGGACTACTGAGGACAAGAGGAAAGCAAATCTAGATAATGTAGCAAAGGACATATTGTACAAAACACTGGACAAAGTAACGTTCAGTAAAATCAAGATGTGCAAGACAGCCAAAGAGATTTGGGAGAAGTTAATTCAGCTTTGCGAAGGCAACGAACAAACCAAAGAAAACAAACTTTCTGTTGCCGTGCAGAAGTTCGACAACATCAGAATGAAAGTTGGAGAAACAATGCATGAATATGATGAGAGAACCAGCTGCATCATCAACGAACTAAATGCACTTGGAAAGGTGTATTCAAACAAAGAAGTTGCATTGAAGATAATCAGAGGTCTTCCCAAGGAGTGGGACGTAAAGACCATGGCAATGAGGGAATCTAAAGATTTGAACAAAGTTGGACTCCATGATCTATTTACTGACTTGAAGGCATACGAGTTTGAACTACAAACTCGAGAAGGAGAACCATCTACTCCAGCAGCTACTACTGCCTTAACTGCTGTAAGAACAGAACCAACTGGTTCAGTTGAGAAAGCTGGTGATCAACTAAGCAATGATGCCATGTCATTGTTCATTAAGAAATTTGGAAGATTTATGAGGAAAAATCAAGGGAACTTTCAGAAGCAATATCAAAGAAACAACTCCAGAGAAGAATCAAATGCATGCTACAACTGTGGCAAACCAGGTCATTATATTGCTGACTGTCCCAAAACTAAGAAGGACAGTCAAGTTTCAACTGAAAGAAGAAGAAGGTGTATGAGCACAAGAGGAGATCTAAGGACGACAAGAAGCCTTACAGAAAGAAACATGAAGTACTCCTAGCTGAAGAGCAAAGCCAAATGGGCAGACACTAACAGTGAGGAATCAAAACCAGAAACTTCATGCAGTTCTAGTGACAATGAAGAAGAAGTAAAATGTCTGATGGCTGCTGATACAGAATTAGAGTCCAGCAGACAACTGGTATTTGATTTTAGTTCAACTGATTTTACCAGAGAAGAACTTATTTCGACATTGCATGACATGGTTAATGAGCATCAAAAGCTTGCTTTATCGTTTGAAAAAGCCAGAGCGAAGCAAAATGATCCCAAAGACGATAAAACAAAAACTGATGAATCAGTCGATATGTTGAGTCTGAGAAGGGAAATTGATGAGCTCAGAAATGAAAGAAGCAGGGATCAATTAATGATTCAAAAGTTGTTGCTTGAAAATTCAAATCACACTGAGCTTATTCAGGCTTGGAACAAATCGTCTGATGCTTTAACTGATATACAGAATTCTCAGAAATCAGTTACTGATAAAATTGGTTTAGGATTATGTAGTAAAGATGATTCTTCTTCCAAAGATACTCTGCCAAAACTGAATATAAACAAAGGGAAATACATTCACTGTGTAAAATCAGTTATGGTACAAGAACAAGCTGAGCCGAGTAAACTGATTGAACATCCAACTCAAAGTATGAACAAGGGCAAAAGATGTGGAATTGGTTATAGCCCAAAAGTAGTGACTGACTCTCGAAGTCAGCAACCAAAATTTTCAGCAAAAATTATTCAAATGGCTATTCAAATTACTACAACAATAAGCCAGTTCAGAAAAGATATTGGCTGAACAATCAGATGAAAAAGGGCAGATCACATGTGGTATCTCCTGCACACCATATATCAAGCACACACAGACATGGAAAGACCATCTGGAATACAGCAACTGGACGGTGAGTTAGATTGATCCAAGTCTGGATTCCTAAAGGACTAATCAACTTTGGACCCAAATAGAAAAAGGGGTACCAGAATCTTATCTTTTGTGTGATTGCAGGTAACGGGTACAAGCATTAAATCTATATGGTACTTGGATAGTGGATGTTCACGCCACATGACAGGAGATTCAAATTTATTATCTCAACTGGTCAAATACACTGGACCAAACATCAGTTTGGAGATAATTCTAAAGGTGAAATTGTGGGTAAGGGTAAGCTTATCCATAGTAACTTCACCATTAATGATGTATTATTAGTTGAGAATCTGAAGTATAATCTGATCAGTATCAGTCAATTATGCGATAATGGATTCTCAGTTCAGTTTGACAAACATTCTTGTTCAGTCAAAAACTCAACTGAAGAGATCATCCTAACTCGCAAAAGGTGTGGAAACACTTACAAAGTCAGTTGGAATGATCAGCCTTATGCACCAGTATGTTTTATTGCCTCAAAATCTTCTAAAAACTGGTTGTGGCATAAGAGATTAAACCACCTGAATTTAAAGTCTATTGTGTATTTGAGTAACCACGATCTTGTTGCTGGATTGCCCAAAATGGATTTTATCAAAGACAAATTTTTCTCAGCATGTCAGTTTGGTAAACAAATTAAATCTTCTTTTAAGAACAAGGGTCGTAAATCTTATTCCCGATGCTTAGAGCTGTTACATATGGATCTATTTGGTCCAATACCAGTCATGAGCTTAGGGGGAATGAAATACACCTTGGTGGTTGTAGATGATTTTTCAAGATTCACTTGGGTTATATTTTTCAAGTCCAAAGACCAAACTGCTGCTCAACTGATTAAGCTTTTCAAAAGATTATTAAATGAAAAATCAGTTGGAATTGATAGAATCAGATCTGATCGAGGAACTGAGTTTATCAATCAAATTCTTTCAAATTATTTAGAGAATGCCGGAATTAGGCATGAGCTCTCAGCAGCTAGAACTCCTCAGCAAAATGGTGTAGCTGAAAGGAGAAATCGGACCCTTAAAGAGGCTGCTAGAACAATGCTTGCTGATTCTGGTATCTCTCAAAGGTTTTGGGTAGAAGCAGTGAACACTGCGTATTACACTCAAAACAGATCAATGATTAATAAGAATCATATGAAAACACCTTATGAGATCTGGCATGGAAGAAAAGTGCGGTTTCCTACTTCAAAATATTCGGTTGCTGATGTTTTATACTTTTCAATGGTAAAACTCATTTAAAAACCTTTGATGCTAAATCTGCATATGGAATATTTCTTGGTTATTCTTCAGTGAGTAAAGCGTATAGAGTCTTCAACAAAAATACTTTAAATGTTGAGGAATCTATTCATGTTGTTTTTGATGAAACTATACTAACTGATAAGCCAACTGATCAAGTTGATCTAGCTGATAGATTTACAGATATATGCTTGGATGATGATGATGAAGAAGAAATCCATATTAATCAAAGCAATCTCCAAACACTTGAACCGGAAGTATTGGATCAACCAGAAGAACCAGAAGCTGTTCCAAATGATCAGTTAATAGAGCAACCAAATGACACTCAGTTACCAACTGAAACTGAAAATGTTCAGTTACCCACAGAACCAGTTGCTGATTCAGAAGCAATAAATGCTAAACTCAGATTAAAGAAATCACATCCTCCAGAGTTGGTAATATGTAAACCATCTGATCCAGTAAGAACAAGAAATCAGATGCTCAATCTATTTATTCATTCAGCTTTCGTATCACAACTAGAACCCAAGAAGACTGATGAAGCTCTTGCTGATCCAAACTGGATAAATGCAATGCAATAAGAGCTAAATCAGTTTATCCATAACAATGTCTGGAACTTAGTTCCAAGACCAATTTCGAAAACTGTTATAGGTACAAAATGGGTGTATAGGAACAAACTGAACGAAGATGGTTCAGTTGTGCGTAACAAAGCAAGGCTAGTGGCACAAGGCTATAGGCATGAAGAAGAAATTGATTATGATGAGAAATATGCACCAGTTGCAAGACTGGAGGCAATCAGGATATTCCTTGCCTATGCTTCATTCAAAAACTTCAAAGTCTATCAAATGGATGTTAAGAGTGCATTTCTGAATGGGCAGTTGCAGGAAGAAGTCTACGTTGTACAACCTCCAGGTTTTATCAATCATCACCTTCCTGATCTTGTATATCATTTGAACAAAGCTTATATGGTCTTAAACAAGCTCCAAGAGCTTGGTACGAAACTCTTTCAAAATTTCTAACTGATCACGATTTTTCTGTTGGATCAGTTGATAAGACCTTGTTCAAATTTTCCAAGAATGATCATATTCTACTCGTTCAAATTTATGTTGATGACATTATTTTTGGGTCAACTAACCCCAAATTATGCGAGAAGTTTGCTAAGTTAATGCAGGATAAGTTTGAAATGAGCATGATGGGTGAACTGACATTATTCATTGGTTTACAAGTGAAGCAACTGGATTCAGGAACCTTTATCAGTCAAACCAAATACACTAAGGAATTACTGAAGAAATTTGGTATGGAATCATGTTCAGCCGCAAGAACTCCCATGAGCTCATCAGTTAAATTAGACACTGATCAAGGGGGAATATCAGTTGAGACGACACTTTACAGAGGTTTAATAGGTTCATTATTGTACCTAACTGCTAGTCGTCCTGATATTGTATTTGCTGTATGCATGTGTGCTAGATTTCAAGCAAATCCCATGCAATCACATTTTACTGCTGCCAAGCGTATCTTGAAATATCTTAAAGGCACACAAAATGTTGGATTATGGTATTCTAAAGATTCATCCTTCAATTTAGTTGGATATTCAGATGCAGATTATGCAGGATGCAAGCTTGATCGAAAAAGTACAAGTGGATAATGTCAGTTTCTAGGAGACAGACTGATCTCTTGGTTCAGTAAGAAGCAAACATCCATAGCAACTTCCACAACTGAAGCAGAATATCTTGCTGCTGGAAGCTGCTGTGCTCAACTGCTCTGGATTCAACAACAACTGAAAGATTATGGTGTTGATGCAAAGGAATCTCCTATATTCTGTGACAACACAAGCACAATTGCTATTACCTATAATCCAGTTCTTCACTCCAGGACTAAGCACATAGATGTCAGACATCACTTCATCAGAGATCATGCCCTGAAGAAGAACATCAGACTGGAATACGTATCAACTGAGCAGCAAGCAGCTGATATCTTCACCAAACCATTGGTTGAGACTAAGTTTTCTCATTTTCGCAATATACTTGGATTAATTGATTTATCCTAATCAGTTGTTATTTTGGTCTTGGTTCTTAAGTCATTTTTCAGTTTTGCTGTCACTTACTGACTTTTCAGTTAATTGTTTATTTTATATGACTCTCAACTGATGTCAGTTAATCTTCTATCAGTTAGTGTTTCATCAGTTCATTAGTTTATCTGTTATTAAAATCTATTACTTGCAGGAAAAAGAAACATCAAAGTTACAACAAAATAAACATTTCATTCAACGATAAACATTCGCTTCAATTACACTGTCATATTTTTCCTCTACATCGGCTATCTACATCCTCAACCAAACTAATAGAGCTGAGGAAGACGTCTTGCAAAAGCTATTAGAAGAAGCTATGCGATTGAGAATCTCCAGTTCCTTCTGAAGCATCAGCTGATGAATATGACCATCTCTAAAGACGTCCACCCAAACAGTGATATTCAAGCATTCCCGCACCTCTGTCAACTGTTCCACCAGTCTAGGAGTGGTAGCCTCTCCGGAGTTATACAGGATCTCAAGCTCTTGTAATTTTTCCCAGTAGGGAAGACTTGTGTAGAAGACTTCATCTTCAATAGCCGCCTTCCTAGCTTCCAAAGAAAATGGAGAACCACTTGAGCTACTCGCTTCTGCCATTTTTTTTTGTTGTTTTCTCCTTCTTCCACCAACTTGACTGAAACTAACAATGTCACTTCTATTTATAGCAGACTTTCAAGAAAGCTGAAGGGTCGTCTACGTGTCATCAGCAAATAATATTTCTGATATTTACTTTTCGCTTTAATTATTTTATGTATTTATTTAGGGGGAATATTGGTTCTAAGAGGTTAACTGAGAAGACAATTGATTAGACAGCTCTCAACTGAAAGGATACAGTAACAACTGATCGTTCAGTTGAGCGTCTCACTAATCTTCTCATATAAGTTAACTAATTAAACCTATTATATTCAAAATCAAGCGACGTGACTGTCTTTGAAGCATTAAATGTCGTGTTTCAGTAAATTATTAGTGTCAACATGGACACTTTTTAAACCGTCAAATTACACATGCTTACAGCACACGTACACACGTTGTAATTCAAAATTTCTATGGACTGACACGTGTCCAGAATTTGAATAGTCACGTACATATGTACCATTCCCCGCTTCATTTCAGTTTTACTTTGTGTTTATCCACAGATTTTTTAGAGCAAGAACAAGTTTCATCCTTCAACTTTTTTTTTTTTCAGGAATTCAATCAATTCGAAATGGCAACTCAAATTCCCACTTATATGCTCAATGCTATGGCTATCACTTTTGGGTCAATCCTATCTTTCGGTGATGATGATGTCAAGAAAGTTTTTCAAAAACTTGAGACTGCTGGATTAAGGACGTTTTTGGGTACATCATCTCAAGAAATCTACCCAAAAGAATTTCAGGATTTCTACTCCACCGGTATGGTCGACTCTGATGGCAACATAATTTCTACTGTCAATAATCAGTCTCTGAAGACTCCTTTGGAGAAATTTTTTCACTACCCTCTGATGGATTGGCACAACTCTTGGATGTTAAAGCATCTGATATTGAAGAGATGCAAACTACACTATCTTCTGATGGACGGAAGATCAAAGTCTCCGATCCAAAGAAGGAACTGAAGTATGAAGTTCAGTTACTTGCTGATGTTGTAGCCAAAGGGCTTTTGGCAAAAGCTGGATCGTTTGCTGCCCTTACTTTGGAGAAATTTCAAGCCATTTCTGTTATTATGGCTGATCGTCAATTCAACTGGAAGCACCTTATATTTAATGTTCTGAAGAATATGTTCGTGTCTTCTAAACAATCCAAGGGATTTGCTGTGCAACTTAGTTATCAGCTGAAAATGAAAGGGTTAGTGGCTGATGACTCAGAAAGATCATCAAGGTTTAAAGTTTTTAATGCGAAGAACACTATGCCACTAAGAACCAAACTGGACATTTCTCCTGCTCAGTTTGTCAAAATCAAACAGGAGATTGGGACTGATAAAGCAGCCCCAAAATCAGTGAAGAAGGCCAAAACTTTGGCTCAACTGAAGGTAGCTAAGAGGAAATTAATTTTGAGTACTTCTGACACAGAGAAAACTCCATCTCCACAGATTGCCAAGAAACCAAGAACCCAAAGGGTTAAATCAACAATTGCCGAGATATCCATTCCTATTGATACAATTATTTCTTCAGATGCTCAGCAACCAATAGAAGCAGTTCCTTTGAAAATCATTCCACCAGAAGCTTCAGTTGGTGCCAAAAAGGAATCAGTTAGGACCAACGCGCCTCTGATTCAAATCACTCGCCCTGCCAGTGTGGCACCTGCTCGACCCAAAGGGATAAAATTTATAGAGGTGGTGGAATCAACTCGAACAGAATTGGAAATCCCTCACATTCTGAGCACTGATAAAGGCAAAGGTAAGCTGATTGAAGAGCCCAGACCTTCCAATGCCATTCAGACACACATTGACCTTGTTTGGGCAAAGGTTAATAGTTATGCAGCTTCAAAAATTCAGTCCTACGATGCCTGGACAGCTTTTCGCACACAAGTGTTTGCCAAGCAACTGAAGAAGAAATCTCAGCTGAACACCTTCATCAAATTAGAAGCTTATGTTCTAAGAACGGTGAAAGCTGCAACAATTGCTCAGGCGATGGAAAGGAAATCCTATTTGTTTGATCAGGTGAGAGCCAAGAAGTTGGCTCAAATTGTCAGCAAATTGAAAGACAACTACGTTCCAACAAATCCTACTGCATTTGCTGATCAAGCAGTAATTACTCAGCTAGATACCGATTTGCTTGGGTTACAATCTCAGATCAAATTTTGGGAAATGGATCAGGAGTTGGTCCTTCATCAAGGAAATTCTGATACTGATGAAGAGGATACAGTTGAAAAACCATCCTCAGAACAGGCTTTGGTTCCAACTGAAAAGTCAGTTCAGGACATGCCTCAACCATCTCCTGCTAAACAGCAACTGTACACTGAAGCCGAGCTTTTCTTTGCAAACATTGAGGAAATTATTCAAGCAGTGGTGCAGGATACTAAATTGAGAGAACCTATGTCTAATCCAGTTGATCACTCTGCTGATCAAATCCATCCAGAGGTCACCATTTCTTCAGAAGAACTAGTTCATCAAGATCCAGTTGCTGACCAAGTTATTTCGACTGATGTGCCGATTGATTCTCACGTTCACTCTTTAGAGGCACCAGTTTTGGTTTCATCACCATCTGCCATTCATCTAGCCAGTTCTTCTGCCAATCAGAATCCACCATCACCGCCTCCAGTCCAAGGAGAAATTATTGTAACTGATGTTCCAGTTCAGAATGTTGCTGATACAGTTTCAACTGAACAAGCTTTAGTCATTTCTGAACACAAAACAAGAGAACCAGGAACATCTCATCAGTCTCCTCCCCCATCTTCATCAGATATTGATCTTATTTTTGAAGAAGTTCAGTATATGCAGGAAAGTATGCAACAAATAATCACTGCCATATCGAAGATTCAGAACACTCAACTGTCACACACTCTGAAGTTGGACTCTTCCCATCAGTTCAACTTAGAAAAACTAAACGCCATACAAGCAGTTGTTACCTCTCTGACCTTTGCAGTTGAAGATATACAGAAAAACAGAGGGATATTTTCCATTCTCACTACCACACAATACTCTATCAACAAACGAGTCGACGGTGTAGAATCTCTTGTTTCAAGAAAAATCGACTTGCTTCAAGTTGCAATGACTACTGCTATCAGCAATATTTCCGACTCTGTTAAGCTCCTATCTATTGACGTTTGGAAATTATCTTCTAAGATGGAGCTGTTTGACAAAAAAGGGGGAAGAGACTTAAACTGACTTTAGGAAAGCAGAAGTAATCTTAAATTCTTGTATCTATAAAGAGTATGAGTTCAGTTGAATCTACATCTTATTTTATCTACAAGAGCTCAGTTATTCAGTTTTTTTTATTCTAAGTTTTGTCAAACACCATAAAGGAGGAAATTGTTGGAAACTTATTCCGGTGCTTTGACAAAAAGACTTACCAACTGAACTAAGAAACTGAACTGATCATCAACTGAACACGTCAGTCAACTGTTCTATACAACTGAAGTTCATTCTCGGCAACTGATTCTTTACCAGCTGATCTCTCTGCTATACACGTCATCAGTTGAAAGCGACAACAGACAAAATAGTACATATACCTGCAACTAGTAGTGGAACGCCGCATTGCAGAATGAACAGTGTACGACTGTCAGAATATATCGACGTGGCAATCAACGGTTAGAATATTCAAACATTCTTTATTGTTACCGTTGAGAGGAGAGCCTACAAATAGTCGAAGGCAACAACTGAAGAAACATCCTGACTTTCAGTTATCTCTTTGCACTTGCTGTTACGCTGCAGAAATATTTACTCGCATCAGAAATCAAAGCTTACGCTTATCAGTCATATCAGTAGTATTCAAGACTACATTTTCGAGCTCATATAGCACTTTGTAATCTTTAATAGATTCTCTAAGTTGTGCTAAGATCAGTTACGATCTATAAAAGTGTTGTATACTAAGAGTTTCAGTTTTGGCAAAGTGATAAGTCCAAACTGAAGTGTGTCAGTACAGTGTCGTGTATTTGATCAAAGTCTTTTAGTGGATATCCTATCTTCGTGATAGAAGGGGTGACGTAGGAGTTATTCAAGTCTCCGAACATCGAGAAACATATCGTGTCATTACTTCAATTTTCATTTTTAAGTTAGATACTCTATCTTTCAGTCAGTTTATTTTCTGCAACTGTTTTATTCAGTTTAACTGATTGTTATTGACCGACGGGATATTTAGTTTCAGTTTGTAACAAAACTGAACTCATATTGTCGAATAATATTTAAATTCGAGCATTGTTTACTCAACCCCCCCCCCCCCCCCCACTTCTAAACACTCTTTATTCGTTTAACCGATCCTATCAGTTCCCCCAATAATATGAGATGAGCCCCGAGCACGGGTAGCATTCATCATGTACCCATTGTCGATGGAAGACATGAAAATTATAAACAACTTTATAATTCCCCTTTTCGGGCTTGATATTAATTTTGAATCTTAATGAAAATGAGGGTTTTTAATTTTGAAAGGTCTCATCATTAATTTTATTTAAAAGCTCGCCATGTTTGATCGTATGTTTTCTGGATTCATGCAACTTTTTTATTATCATAATAATAACGCACATACTCATTATTTACAACATATCATACATATATTATAAACATTAAACAAAACAAGGATGATGAGTCGCCCAAAAAGTAATGGCCCATGTGAGCTAAGCACGAGCCTATGTCCAATCCTAGGGAAATGCATGGGATGCAAATGCAACTGTTACATAAGCTTCCAATATTTACATGTCTTCGATCTTCATAATCATCAAGGCCACAATTTTCCAATCTTGATCTTCCACCATACTAATATTTACAATTAAATATCCATGGCAAATAGGGATACATCTCATGGCGTGGGAACTGGCCATAAACCAAGCTCACTTTATAAATTTGATAATAATTACAATCATTCAACACAAAATATCCTAGCATACATGTGGGGACCCGGACGCTAATCAAATTCTTAAACATCTTTGGGATTTAATTATCAGTTAAGATAAACAGGGTCTAAAAATATTTATTTTTAAAATATAACTGAGGAATATAGTGGAATGTAACTAATATACATCTCAGTATATAAGTACAATAATGTACAACAATTATTCAAACTAGTCTAAGGTCCAACTACTAACTTTCAAGTATTAAACCAAATCTACAATAAGTCCGGAATCACCACTCTAATCTCGATCTTTCATCATCTTCTTGACCCTGATCCTGCCCCACCTGTTGTCATGCACACATACAAACAAGACAACAGCCGGATACTCCGGTGAGATATAAATATCTCAGTATAAACAATGTATACATGCAATTAACTGAATTAACATAAAAGCATGAATTATATCTTTTCACATGTATCATAATCGAACAACAAGTATCAACATTAATCTGCAAATAAAACATGAATCGTAATCTAAGACACATAAATCAATACGAATATGTACATAAATTAATATGGATCTGTAAATCAAATTCTAGTCTCAATATCTAAGACTCAACTCATCTCTCATTCTAATCTAGGGATCCCGACCTAATTTAGACTTTGGTATGCTGTATCGAATGTCTACAATAGACGTCGATCTACATCTAAGCTCATCGATACACCGTAAGTCTAGAGTCTCAGCGGTTCTGACAAAGACTCGGCGGTTCTGCCCTAGCTAGGCTGATCTGTCCTAGACTCAAACTCTGGCTCTGCCATCATTCAATAGACTAAACATATCAATCTGATAATCTGCAAATATCAATGCAATAAATAAAGTATGTGATTTTGGGAAACTCAAGTCAACCTAACTCGAGTTGTGCAATCTCTAATCAACATTTATTTATACATTTGTCTTTCCGATATGACGAAGACGAAGTCTTATATTCAACTCTGTCCATACCCAATCTGGCAATGATAATATCAAACAGGCACAATATCAATATCTAACTCAATTCAATACTTGTTCTGATCAACATTCAAATTAGTATATAATCTCATCCATATCTGAACAAGGTACAATCTAATTCATATCCACGATATCACGATACAATCGAAATCATTACTTAATCTGATCAATCTAAATCAACTGATATTTCGACGGCATAACGATACAGTCTCGATAACCCCATCAATCTTAACATCACAGATATAATATCAGAATTCATAATCAGTATCAGTACAATTCATAATCTGAGTAATAACACAACTCTGATATAGAATATCAACTAAATCAACTCTGAAATTCATAACAATTTCATAAACAGTCTATTCTTTAATCTGACTTCAGTTATACAATGCCTACTGTAGCAGAAACATCATATCTGATTCGTATTCAATTCTGACAATATCATAAATTCAAATCATGTCTAAACGTAACAAAACTTACGTCCAGTTGTATCCTGCGTTGATAGAACACAGTACTGAAGTCGGATTCAAAGTCTGACGGACGGATTTCTCGTAAATCACAAATCTTCTACGTTGAACAAAACTTAACTCTTTTCTCTCTATTCTTTTTGATTTTCTACGGATAAATGCTTGTATATATATATATATACACGTCACTCATACAAACCAAGTGGCCACCTTACGTTTTGCATGCCTGGCGCATATGCGCGCCCAAGTCCCGCGCATATGCGCCGGGCGTTCTATCCGAATTTACATGGTTTATCTTCTCGCGCATATGCGCGCTTCCAGCTGCGCATATGCGCCCAAGGTTCTGGACGAGTCGTGCATATGCGCGCCTTATCTCGCGCATGTACGTCGATGCTTCTGTAATTTTTGCTCATGTGCGCGCATGGCTCTGTCCTCCTCGCGCATGTGCGCCCATACATGTCGCGCAGGTGCGCGGGGACTTCTTTTTGCACCTCTTTTGATTTTCTTTCGTCTTTCCCAGTCCGATTCGTTCCGTCTATGATCATAACCATTATCACCAATAGATTATAATAATCATCGCCAAATCATTTCGGATTAACCGGATAAATTTCTCGGGCCTTATATTTCTCACCCTCTTAGATCTGAGTTCGTCCTCGAACTCGCAAGTAATCAATTCAGATATATCCGAAGAATTGTATACAAAATTTAATCCGAAAACTCATCTCAATGAATCCATTCTGAAATCAATCTCAGAATACTGGTTATACACATCTGTATATACTAATCAACAGCTAATACCAATCATCACCATCCGACGTTGGCATATTAAGTCTGTTTGGTCTGAGCTATCTTAATTCTTTTCTGAATTAGCTACTTTTCCTTTGTCAGATTTCTGCTGTTCTTAATTTCAATCTCGGATATCACCGTAATATCATTCCCACGGTGACAATATATCATATCAACTAGTGCTAGCATCCAGCACCGCAGCTCCTTGGATATCTTCCAATATCTGGATAGTATCCTCTAGCTATCTGTTAGTCGGTGGATAATACAGAAATGAGTTTATGGTATGTTCTGCCACAAATACAAATTCAAGCAAAATCACAATCTGATATACTCTACTTCTGCATTCTAGTTATTCTGACCACTTTTCTGACATCGATCTGTGTCATTTGGTCATTTTTGTACGTTATCTGCTACAAACTATTGTATATAAATTGAACAATCTGGCAATCACAAGCATATCATATTTCAATCTGGAAAGTATTATAACGGTTTCATTACCAAATTCATCGAAATATACTTCCCATGTCTAGTCAGACATATACAAGGTTTGGAATAAATCTTTCTGATTTCTATCTTTCTGTCTTCATTTATTGACAATTCAGACATATCAGTACAAATTCTGCCAACATTTCAGTATAATTCTATCATAACTGATTTAATCTGTCTATATCAAAACTGTCTGTTAGAATTATCATACACTTTCTGTTACATGAACAATTACTGATTCCATTTCTGTGCGCTTCTAACACTATCTGTCATTTCAGATTCGAACCATTTGGTACAAACAATCAGTTAATAATATAAATTAAAGAAAAATACTTACCTGGTATTAGGTTCTGACTATCGATATCAAATTCTGTTGTACAATTCTGAAACCTTTGACATCACAGATAATCATTCTCATACCATAAAAATCACATATCTGTCTCTCTGATCGATGCTCTGCTCTGATTATCGAGATTAAATTCTGAACATTCTGGTTAAATCTCTGAACTGCGGTAATTTTCGAATTCAGTTCTGATTCGGTTTGAATAATCTGTATCAAACACTGACTCAGAATAACAATACTATTAAATCAGATTCGAGATATCAATAATCTATACTGATCTAGTGAGTTTAGTAAACTCATAAAACGGCAATTTCTGGCAATACTGTCAATTCTGACTAATCAATAACGTCTTCATGTTGTTCTGATCAACTGCTATATCTCCTCTGCAAATATAATATTCCCCCAAACAATATAAGCTGTCTCAAATACTGTTTTAGAATCATAACAATACTCAAGCATATACAAAACAACAATCGTATAAGATAATCTGCCAACTCAGACAAAAATAAATTTCTGACAATTCTGAAATTTCTGGTATTTCTGATCTTTCTGGTATCGGTACCATTCTCAGTCACTGATCAAGATCTCCATTGTGTCAAAATCAATCGGTATACTAATTTCACATATTGCATATTCTGAATACAATCTGTTTCAAGTAGGATTCATATCTGAATAATTTATGTATAAAATAATCACAGTTCTCAGAGTATTCAATACAATCTTCAGATATTCAATTCAGTCAATCAGATGCTGCAAGTATATAAAGATATCATAGATACAACAAGCATGAAATCATCATAATATCTCTGAACATACTGAAACATGCCATAGAGAAACACTAAATCAGATGTAATTACTGATCGGTACTTTTCTACTGATCTTTCAATTCTTTCAGTTCTTTCTGTATCATTCTGTACTTTCAATATTCTTCTGTACTGAATTCTAAAACAACAAACAGTACCTGATAACAATTCAATTCTGAAATTTATCTTTCTAATACAAAGCAAATCTGAAATCTTATCTGAACAAACATCAGTCAACTCATACATCACTGGCAAGTCTGCCAATGCTAGGCTCGATTTCAGTACATCTACGGATACCATCTGCTCCTTTCTGTATCAATCGAGTCATAGACAACCCAACTATCAAAGGAACTTATTAGTCTTATCTTGTCTGAATCTTATACTCTCCTGAAAGGAATCTATAATAGTTCTGTATTTGTTCAGCATATTAATATCAATAATGCAGACAAATCAGAAAACACAAGTACATCATAATCTAACTCGATCTCGTTCTCATCTTACTGTAGTATACAATATGTCACAGAAATCTCTGATATCAATCTTTCTTTCCCAAAAGGTACAAAGATTAATACTATAGCAATACAGACCCAACATGTACCATATATATCAATGCAACTCAGTCAAAGATAATCATAAGAAATGCATTAGTATATATCAATACATATGCAACATAATCATAAAAGAACAGTACCTGCTACTATATCATCAAGTGCCTCTTGGGTTTGTTCCTCGGTCACTACCACCAGATGGTTCAGCTCCCTGAAATATGCGGGAACCTCTCTGTGGACAGACTCTAGCAAAGTGTCCCGGCTGTCGGCAGATACGACAACTACCAGTAACTCCCTGGCATTGCTCCGTGGAATGTCTTCCTCCGCAAGTTCTGCAATACACTCCAGTATAACTCGGGCTAGAACCACTGGAGCTAGATGAACCACTCAGTCCGCTCCCTAACTTCTTAAACTGTTTCTTTCGAGCTTTCAGCAAATCTTTCTTTCCACTCGTGCTGCCGCGGTCAATTCGGAGAGGAGATTGTTGTGTCTGGGGTTGCATCGCACACACCCTTTTCCGTTGTCTAATCACACTCGCCTCCGCTCTCTTCGCTTTACTCAAAGCATTAGCAAAATGGTAAGGCCGCTGCATATTCATCAATGCAACTATCTCCGAGTTCAATCCTCTGATGAACTGATTCGCTACAGCTTCATCATTCCCAATTACATGAGGAGCAAAACACAGTAGAGTAGAGAATTTAGCAACATATCCTTCAATATTCAGTTGACCTTGTCTCAAATTCTCAAACTCTGATTTCTTGTCCTCTCGGTACGAAACTGAGAAAAATCTTCGATAAAATTCAATTCTGAATATTTCCCACGAAATCAGAGTACCTCTCTGCTCTAACATTCTTTTACTTGTAATCCACCAACTCAGGGCGGCTTCTCGTAACTGGTTAGACACCATTTTAACTCTCTGTTCATCTGTACAATCAAGTAAATTGAACAGTATTTCTATGTCATCAAACCAGTTCTCACAATCTTCAGACGTCTCGATAGCACTCAGAATCGGCGGCTGAAATAACTGAAACTCTTCCAACTGTATTTCAATCTGAGTTTCTGAGACATCTATCTGTTCAGTCGAAGTACTACCCCTTTCTGGAATTCTCCGTGGAGGTATATATGCTTATCAAAACATTAGTATCCAAATACTACAAATCTGTTCCAATCTTTCTCTGATCATCTTATTGCTGATCGAGAATCAAATCTGATTCATACTCAATAATACTTATTACCAATTCCAAATCAGATAATTAGATAACATGTATTTTAAAGAGGTAAAACATAATGTCATGCTAGCACACACAATGTAAGTCAACATTAAAATAAATCTCATGCTAGCAATCACATGCAAGGAAAGAACTCAATCTACCCCGCTCCTTCTCTTCTATCTCGGTCTAAAGGATCTATGGCTCTGATACCACCTGTTGTGGAGACCCGAACGCTAATCATCTTCTTAAACATCTTTGAGATTTAATTATCAATTAAGATAAATAGGGTCTAAAAATTTTTCTTTTTAAAATATATCTGCGGAATATAGTGGAATGTAACTAATATACATCTCAGTATATAAGTACAATACTGTACAACAATTATTCAAACTAGTCTAAGGTCCAACTACTAACTTTCAAGTATTAAACCAAATCTACAATAAGTCCGGAATCAACACTCTAATCTCGATCTTTCATCATCTTCTTGACCCTGATCCTGCCCCACCTGTTTTCATGCACACATACAAACAAGACAACAGCCGGATACTCCGGTGAGATATAAATATCTCAGTATAAACAATGTATACATGCAATTAACTGAATTAACATAAAAGCATGAATTATATCTTTTCACATGTATCATAATCGAACAACATGTATCAATATTAATCTGCAAATAAAACATGAATCGTAATCTACGACACATAAATCAATACGAATATGTACATAAATTAATATGGATCTGTAAATCAAATTCTAGTCTCAATATCTAAGACTCAACTCATCTCTCATTCTAATCTAGGGATCCCGATCTTATTTTGACTTTGGTATGCTGTATCGAATGTCTACAATAGACGTCGATCTACATTTAAGCTAATCGATACACCGTAAGTTTAGAGTCTCAGCAGTTCTGACAAAGACTCGGCGGTTCTGCCCTAGCTAGGCTGATCTGTCCTAGACTCAAACCCTGGCTCTGCTATCATTCAATAGACTAAACATATCAATTTGATAATCTGCAAATATCAATGCCATAAATAAAGTATGTGATTTTGGGAAACTCGAGTCAACCTAACTCGAGTTGTGCAATCCCGAATCAACATTTATTTATACCTTTGTCTTCCCGATCTGACGAAGACGAAGTATTATATTCAACTCTGTCCATACCCAATCTGGCAATGATAATATCAAGCAGGCACAATATCAGTATCTAACTCAATTCAATACTTGTTCTGATCAACATTCAAATCAGTATATAATCTGATCCATATCTGAACAAGGTACAATCTAATTCATATCCACGATATCACGATACAATCGAAATCATTACTGAATCTGATCAATCTAAATCAACTGTATTTTGACGGCATAACGATACAGTCTCGATAACCCCGTCAATCTTAACATTACAGATATAATATAAGAATTCATAATCAGTATCAGTACAATTCATAATCTGAGTAATAACACAACTCTGATATAGAATCTCAACTAAATCAACTCTGAAATCCATAACAATTTCATAAGCAGTCTATTCTCTAATCTGACTTCAGTTATACAATGCCTACTGTAGCAGAAACATCATATCTGATTCGTATTCAATTGTGACAATATCATAAATTCAAATCATGTCTAAACGTAACAAAACTTACGTCCAGTTTTAGTCTGCGTTGATAGGAACACAGTACTGAAGTCGGATTCAAAGTCTGACGGACGGATTTCTCGTAAATCACAAATCTTCTACGTTGAACAAAACTTAACTCTTTTCTCTCTATTCTTTTTGATTTTCTACGGATAAATGCTTGTATATATATATATATATATATATATATATATATATATATATATATATATATATATATATATATATATACACACGTCGCTCATACAAACCAAGTGGCCACCTTACGTTTTGCATGCCTGGCGCATATGCGTGCCCAAGTCCCGCGCATATGCGCCGGGCATTCTATCCGAATTTACATGGTTTATCTTCTCGCGCATATGCGCGCTTCCAGCCGCGCGCATATGCGCCCAAGGTTCTGGACGAGTCGCGCATATGCGCGCCTTATCTCCCGCATGTGTGCCGATGCTTTTGTAATTTTCGCGCATGTGCGCCGATACATGTCGCGCATGTGCGCGCATGGTTCTGTCCTCCTCTCGCATGTGTGCCCATACATGTCGCGCATGTGCGCGGGGACTTGTTTTTGCACCTCTTTTGATTTTCTTTCGTCTTTCCCAGTCCGATCCGTTCCGTCTATAATCATAACCATTATCACCAAAAGATTATAATAATCATCGCCAAATCATTTCGGATTAACTGGATAAATTTCTCGGGCCTTACAATACACCTAGCGAATTTGGCCTGGGCTTTTGATCATCATTCATGCATAATATCACATATCATACATCATCAATTAATTATCACAATAATTAATTGATCCAAAATTATATTTCTAGATCCAATTACTAACCGCCACGATTATAAACTAAATTAACAAAGTATACAAACTTCATTGTCTACTTTCTAATTAATTTATTTATACCGAATTTCTTGTAAATCACAATTTACTATAAATAATTAAAGTCCAACTTTAATTATTTATTTTATGAGATAATATGTACAAATTTTTTGAATTTAAACTTAAGGGCCAAAAAATCATTTTTCACCAAAAACCATTTTGGCCCATTTAAATTCACAAATTGTGTTAGCCATCTAATGGCCCAACAACTTCAAGGCCCATGACACTTTGATATTCCAAAACAGTTTTGGAAACTATATTCGTCATCGCCGTTGCCGGAGCTCCGTCGCCGGATTCCGGCCAACAAGCCAATTTTTTTTTATTTTTTTTATTTTAAGGGGGCTGCCAGCTGCCCGCAAAAACCGACCTCGATTTTATTGCAAAAAATCATCTCTGCAGTTAGAAATAGATCTCAATATAATATTATGTATATGATACATAAAATAGTATCCATAGCTCTGATACCACTTGAAAGAGGATCGATTAAGGTGCCCGAATGCGCAACGGAAGTTTCAAAAATTGTTTTTCAACAAGAAAACCGAGCGCCCTAAGCCTATAATGTGTAGCAAATACGAAAAACACAATATGACATTCATATGGTGTTTTAAATAAATATACATATCAATCTCAAGAGATTGATTAGGGCTCCAACTTAGTTGTCAAACAACTAAGCTCTTCAATGGCAAGACCCTCTACAAACTTTCCTTGTTCTTGAAATCTTTCCTTCAAATTAGGTCCACCACCAAAAAGCTAAATCCACACTAATTTTGCACTAGAAAAATTAGAGCATTTTTCATTTGAGAAGAGAGTGTTTCCTCAACAATTGAAGAACAAAAATTGGGAGAATTTATGATGTAATTTTCGGCCACAATTCATCTTGGGAGAGAAGGGGAAGCTTTTTCTTGCTTGCGCGAAAAGTTAAAGTATTCATGTGTATGTCATGCCTTGGATATTGAAAAAGTAGCCTCCCAATTCTTCACCTCCCTTGCATGCTTTTCTACTTGGGCTTGTAACAATTACAAGGCTCATGAACTTTTATTTAAATGTCTCAAACCCATTTGAGACCATTTAACTATTACTTGATTTTACTCAAGCCCACTAGTTTAGTAATTATTTCTAATTGGGCTCTACAAGACCCAATGTTGTTTAATTAATTCAACACTTGAATTAATTTAATTTAGTCCATAATAATGTTTATGAAAATCACAATTTTCAAATAAATTATTTGTTTGGCCAACTTTTAATTTAGGAATACTTCCTCAAATTAAAAGTTACATTCTCCTTATGGAAGTCATACTTCTATTTTTCCTTACGCTTATAAACTCCTTTATAAGCCGTTCAACACATTGAAATATTTTACTTCTCAACGGGATCTAGAAAGTTAGCACTTGTGTGAACCTCAATGGTTCATTAATAAAACTAGACGTGGGTTCACATCTCCATGTGATTCGGACTAAACATGTCCTTCTACGAGCATACCCCAATTGCTCCATTCTTAATTATCAACTCTTTGATAATAAGAACGTCAGAACTCAAGTCTGATAGTACCCAACCAATCCTGTTAAACGCCTAGCAGCATCGCTTACATGATTCCCTAGGTATCAAATGATAGTGCCTGCAAGAACCATTCAATTATGGTTAGCCTACAGTACGGTCCCTTCAACTCATTTATCCCGACCGATTCTGTAGAACCCGTAAATTGGACTGCGTAAAGCCATGCATAATTCTAGTATTTAAATTAAAGTGATTTTATTGCTTGAGTATTTAAATTTAATTATTTTCCGTAATAGTTTAATTTTTATCATTTCAGTTAATTCAGTGAGGCCGGACTCGAGTTGGAGTTTTGAGATAGAATTTAAGATGCAGAAAATATTTCCAGAATTTATTTTAGCTAGCAAGTGAGTTAATTTAAGTTAAAAAGAAGTTTAAGGAATTATTTAAGCAACTTGAGTGAGTAGAAACTAAGTTCATTTAAGTACCACACTAAATGGGATAATTCACTAAATTATTTAAAAGATAGGTAAGGCTTTAAAGGGATAAAATTTTACTAAATAAACAACTTTTCCCCTTCATTTTATTGCTAATATTCGGCCACCCCTTTAGTGTGTCAACTATGATATGCCAACTCACCCTTTGACCCATTTTTTTTTCATTTTTAGCATGATAACTTTTTTAATTATTAACCACCCTTAATTAATTAATTAATAAGCAATATCCTATCATATTTCCAGCCTTGTATAATCGGTCAATTACACCCTAGTAACACTCCAACAAATCAATTGATATCTAGTGAATTCAAATTTCAAATAAAAGTAGACTTGGTCTTGCATTTCTCCCCTATATTTTTGCACCCATCTCTCTCACTCTCCTAACCACCATTTCTCCCCCTCTCCAACGAATTCATAGCCAATTCTGAGTGTAAGAACCGTGAGTTTCATAGCTTAAAACAAGAGAGAAAATCTGTAGCAAACAAGGTAGCAAAAGCGCTCTACCTCCTCCGCGCCGAATCGTCTCATTCTTTCGTTTTTCTTTCAAACGAAACCAGACATGCATATATTCTTCCTTGACTCTTCAATCAAGTCCTATTATCATTTATTTTCATTACATGATCATGTTTTGATAAGCAAAAACTGAAATATATCAAGAACATTTTGAAATAAAACATGCAGAATTTTTCGGTTCTTTTTTGTGCTTCACGGGTTGCTTTGTTTTGTGGGTTTCAGGTATTGGTTCGGTTCTAGGCTCCCAAGGAGACATCTAGACATGTAATAGGATGCATTAGGACCATGTTGGTCCATTCATTTAACCCCATGCATGCTGGAAAACACGAAAATGACAGCAACTCCACCTGTTGTCCATTTGAGCTTTTCGAAATTCTGTGTTGCTGTCATATAGGAAATGAATCTGATCATGGCTGCGACAAGGCCTATAGCCATGGTTAGATCACTCCCCTAGCATGTATAAGACGTGAGTAAGTCGCCCTTTTGGTGGCTTGGACCATGGTGAATCGGTTTTTAAATAAAAACTCAAGAACAGCCCCTGCACCCTTCGGCCCTCTTCTTTTTACAGCTTCTGTTGTTTCGATTTTTAGAGAATGGTGTGGATCTTGTTTGGCCTATGACCCTTAGCCACGGTTTACAACATGCCCCTAGATGTCTAGATCGTGTCATGGTCAATCAAATGGCCATTGGAACGATTCGTGACAGCAAAACAAAAGCAATGCATCCTACGTGCAGAATTTGTTCTCGGTTGGAACGTTCTGTTGTTTGCTTGTGTAATGCGAATGGTGGCTGGCCTAGGGCCTTTAGCCATGGTTCAAATCATTCCTTAGGATTTTGGTAAGAGGTTCTGGTCGGTGGTTCAAGCCCCAATGGCCGGTAGTCTCCAAAACGACGTAAAGAAACGCAAGCATGCTGCTGTATTTTGTGGACAGCAACTTGCTGCTGCGGTTCAGTGGCTCGTTCGAGTTCTTGGTTGGCCTTT
Organism: Primulina eburnea; assembly: GCF_022965805.1. Lineage (NCBI taxonomy): Eukaryota > Viridiplantae > Streptophyta > Magnoliopsida > Lamiales > Gesneriaceae > Primulina > Primulina eburnea. Next base: position 16,279,008 of record NC_133112.1, on the reverse strand, counting down.
AGACTATGGCCTTGGACGAGACAGTGCCTCATTGAGTTGGGAATGTCATGTTTTTGATCGTTTGTGATTCGGATCATTTTTGAGGTCGTACGAGAATTTACGGTGCGATGTGCCAAATTGAATCTCGAAAGAGCGTTTCATGTTTTGGCCTCCATTCACCTAGATTTCGACCCTAACTATTTTAGGAGCATTATTTCATCATCTTCGGTGTATTTTAATCATGACTACATGATGGTTCGGGTTGGTTCGAAGTCATGATTAAATACGAAGTCATTAGGCGCACTTGTCTTAGTTTTTGGATTTAATTGCATAGTTTGGTCAAGTATAAGCTATTGCATATTTTTTCATGGCATATTTAGGTTGCAGCGAGCCTGGGAGCGATCCAATCCATTCAATAAAATTAGTACAAGATATTTAACTCAGTTATTTATTTATATTACGTGCAAAAATACAAATTTTGAGATTTATGCGATATTGCTTGTGGTCATTTTACTATCATGATTAAACCCGGTCACCAGTTATCGGTCCGGTCGCCAGTTACCGGTCATGGGAGCATTATTAAATCCGGTCGCCAGTTGCCGGTCCGGTCGTCAGTTACCGGTCAGTTCAGTTGTTTCACTTAGTATACTGTGGCAGTAGTCTGATCAGACGTACATTATTAAACCCGGTCGCCAGTTACCGGTCCGGTCACCAGTTACCGGTCAGCTCAGTGCAGTTTAGTTTAGGGACCACTTGCGTAGACCATAATCTCACCAGAAAATTATTACAAGTTATTTCATCGCAGGGCTCCAAGGAGCAACCATTTTCATTTATGATTTCCCAGTTCAGTGATGCACGTATTATAATAAATCATGACACGATATTTTTACGATATGCCTCATGACATGATATTTTTATCCCATGGAAATTTTATTATTTATTTAATTTTTATTTACGATATATGAATGTTGAGTCTTTAGACTCACTAGACTTGACTGTTGCAGGTACTGATGATGTCGGGACCGAGGGCGGGGACCACTGAGCTAGCTTGGGTCAGCAGTAGTGGAACCCGAGGACCTAATTTACTGCACTTACCATATTTTTTTATGCTCAAACATTTTATCAGTGTTGGATTACTTGAAATAATTTCTTCCGCTGCAAATTTTGAACATTAAACTTGATTTATCAATTTAGTTCGTGAATGAGGCAATTTTGATTATTTTAAAAACAAAATTTTAATTTTTCCGCAAATTTTCAAACATGAATTTTCGGGCCGTTAAAGCTGGTATCAGAGCAATGATTCTGATAGGGTTGTACTACTACTGACCATGAGAAGCTCATGAAGTCATGTCTTCGGTCTGTAAGTTTTACATTTACGCATTTTATTTAAAGAATGAATTATTTTAACAGCATGTTTTCATGAAATGTTTATTTTACGTTCAGATTTTAATTGTTCAGTGTTTATTTAAATTAAAAAAATAAATTATGGAATTATGCATGTTGGGTACGTTTTAAATTGGACATGTCTAAGAATTCGAATATTGGCCTTTAGAAGAGGTTGAAAATGATTTGACTATATTAATTTTTAGGTCAGTAGTGTTGATGTCCTCCTTATGGGTTATACCTTAATCTTGAAAATTATGATTGATTTTGAGACTTGTAGAATTTCTAAGAAATTATTGATGGTTCTTGGTTGCTAGTCGAGTAAATTTTTGAGGATTTCATATAAGCAATAGCAATTCGAAGACTACGACAATCTTTAGGATTTTAAATGTACAATTTGAGGATTTTAATTATCTATGGAAATGTAAGATTAACTATGAGAATTTATTTAGGATGCATGCTCTACATAGTTGGATTTAAGGATTGAATTGCAGGAATTGAGAATTTTAAAGACCTAATTGTAATAACCAATGATTTGAGGACCTATGTTCAAAAATAAAATTCTAAGGGACTATTTTTGAATTTACCAAATTTTGGGATTTAATTTTTGAATTCGGGAATTTAAAAGTTTAATGAGGTAAATATGGAAAATGTTATGGGGACAATGACGCAAATTTCGAAGAGTTGTAGGGCAAAAATTTAAATTTGGAGAACTGTAAGGGCCAGATTGCAAGTTTCAAAATTTTAAGGATGTAATTGCGAACTTTTGAGAAAACACTTGGGATTTTAAGTATTTATAGAAATAGAAGACGTGATATGGGAATTAATTTTGGGTTTAATAAACTTAAAACTATTGAACCTTATGATATAGGAAGTCTATAAAATGAAATTGGGAATATTGAGGACTAATGGGTAAATGTGGAACTTTCGAGATTTAGGGAAAAATTGGATGATATTCGAGGAAATTAAGAATTAATTCTACAATTTTAAGAAACTTAAGAACTTATTTAGTAGTAAATGAGAATTGAATGGTTTAAATGGTAGGAATTTTCAGTTATTTAGGCTCAAAGGAAATATAGAATATTCAGATATTTGGGTTATAATGTTATAATGAATGGTAACCAAGGACATTGTAGGATGAATCAATCTTAGGCGTGAAAATTTAAGCGTTAGTGAAATAATGTTGTGGCAAATTAAGAATTTAAGGTGATGACGATTTAAGGTAAATTTGATCGGTTAGTTAAGTTATAAGGATAAACATTGGGTTAATAAATTTTTGGGAACATAAGTTTGATGTGTCACAAGTTTTAGTCATGATCTTAACGATTAAGATTATACCTTGTGAGAATTTAAAATTTTTAGGAAATTGGGTACGATGATGGTTAGTTTAATTGGTAGACGCACGTAAGAGGTGAGGTGGACACCTTGTCTTGAGAAATTTTGGAAGTCATTAACAAACTTGGGACTAAACGGATATGCGTATTGGAATTATTTAATTCAAAGCTATTTGGATTAGGTACGCTTGAATTTCAAATTTATGGGAAATTTGTTCATACGGAAATTTTGAGTGAAATAAAAACAAAAGGGAATTAGTTGTGTTCGATATAAGTTATTAATTGATGAATATTAAGATTTTTTAATCAATTAAGGAATCTAAAAGCTTGATATGGGGATTCTAGAGTTCTATGGGTTATAAGTGAAATTGATTTATTAAAGTTAGTCTAATGCTATCCTGGGCTAACTTATTAAGTTTATATTCTAGAATTAAGTAAGCATTAAGGACACATAAGAATGCGACACTTGTTCCAATGAGGAAGTCGAGAGTTCTAGGCCTCAACTATATTGTAATTGGGAAGAGAATAGTTTGAGCAGATAATTGATGCTAGAAGTGTTATTATTAAGGTAATAGGTCGATGTTGTATAATTGAGCTCTTATGGATTAACGGTATTCGAGGTTTAAGATTTACAACAATTTCACATCCGGGATGCACTTCTAAATAATAAGTTACGTAAGTTTAGTGCCGTAAGATAAATATTCGATTCAAGGATCTTATCCTAATATTATTATGGGGTGAGATAAGGTAACTTTTAAGTGCTTTACTAAGATCTCCTAAGTCAAACTGCATGAATGCAAATACGTGGACTTGAAGCTTTAACATATCTTGAGTTCAATAAAGTTAAGAAGGGATGCTGTTAAGAATTCAATATTGGAATATAATATGTCAACGAACATCTTGGGTATATTATAATGAAAGTAAGACGCGTTAAATTTGGACATCCATCTCTAGTATGAGGAATTGCGGGATAAGTCAAAATTCGGGGCTATAGTTGAATAGAACTAAGTCACCATAAGTTAATTTAAGTTGCGATTCACAAACGAGAAATTTGGTAGACAAATTTATTTAGGATTGAGGCGACGTAAGGACAGTAATATTTATCTTATCAGAGTAGCGCATCGGAAGCGTGGATTATTAGGATTCTAGAACTAAGAGTCTAAATTTTTTGTTTATCAAGGATAAGCGAATTTCGAGGACGAAATTGTTTTTAAGAGGGGAAGGATTGTAGAACCCGTAAATTGGACTGCGTATAAGCCATGCATAATTCTAGTATTTAAATTAAAGTGATTTTATTGCTTGAGTATTTAAATTTAATTATTTTCCGTAATAGTTTAATTTTTATCATTTCAGTTAATTCAGCGAGGCCGGACTGGAGTTGGAATTTTGAGATAGAATTTAAGATGCAGAAAACATTTCCAGAATTTATTTTAGCTAGCAAGTGAGTTAATTTAAGTTAAAAGGAATTTTAAGGAATTATTTAAGCAACTTGAGGTGAGTAGGAACTAAGTTCATTTAAGTTCCACAATTAAGGGGTTAATTCACTAAATTATTTAAAAGATAGGTAAGGCTTTAAAGGGATAAAAATTTACTAAATAAGCAACTTTTCCCCTTCACTTTATTGCTAATATTCGGCCACCCCTTTAGTGTGTCAACTATGATATGCCAACTCAACCTTTGACCCATTCTTTGCCATTTTTAGCATGATAACTTTTTTAATTATTAACCACCCTTAATTAATTAATAAGCAATATCTATCATATTCCCAGCCTTGTATAATCGGTCAATTACACCCTAGTAACACTCCAAAAAATCAATTGATATCTAGTGAATTCAAATTTCAAATAAAAGTAGACTTGGTCTTGCATTTCTCCCCTATATTTTTGCACCCATCTCTCTCACTCTCCTAACCACCATTTCTCCCCCTCTCCAACGAATTCAGAGCCAATTCTGAGTGTAAGAACCGTGAGTTTCATAGCTTAAAACAAGAGAGAAAATCCGTAGCAAACAAGGTAGCAAAAGCGCTCCACCTCCTCCGCGCCGAATCGTCTCATTCTTTCGTTTTTCTTTCAAACGAAACCATGCATGCATATATTCTTCCTTGACTCTTCAATCAAGTCCTATTATCATTTATTTTCATTACATGATCATGTTTTGATAAGCAAAAACCGAAATATATCAAGAACATTTTTAAATAAAACATGCAGAATTTTTCGGTTCCTTTTTGTGCTTCACGGGTTGCTTTGTTTTGTGGGTTTCAGGTATTGGTTCGGTTCCAGGCTCCCAAGGAGACATTTAGACATGTAATAGGATGCATTAGGACCATGTTGGTCCATTCATTTAACCCCATGCATGCTTGAAAACACGAAAATGACAGCAACTCCACCTGTTGTCCATTTGAGCTTTTCGAAATTCTGTGTTGCTGTCATATAGGAAATGAATCTGATCATGGCTGCGACAAGGCCTATAGCCATGGTTAGATCACTCCCCTAGCATGTCTAAGACGTGACTAAGTCGCCCTTTTGGTGGCTTGGTCCATGTTGAATCGGTTTTTAAATAAAAACTCAAGAACAGCCCCTGCACCCTTCGGCCCTCTTCTTTTTACAGCTTATGTTGTTTCGATTTTTAGAGAATGGTGTGAATCTTGTTTGGCCTATGGCCCTTAGCCACGGTTTACAACATGCCCCTAGATGTCTAGATCGTGTCATGGTCAATCAAATGGCCATTGGAACGATTCGTATCAGCAAAACAAAAACAATGCATCCTACGTGCAGAATTTGTTCTCGGTTGGAACGTTCTGTTGTTTGCTGGTGTAATGCGAATGGTGGCTGGCCTAGGGCCTTTAGCCATGGTTCAAATCATTCCTTAGGATTTTGGTAAGAGGTTCTGGTCGGTGGTTCAAGACCCAATGGCCGGTAGTCTCGAAAACGACGTAAAGAAACGCAAGCATGCTGCTGTATTTTGTGGACAGCAACTTGCTGCTGCGGTTCAGTGGCTCGTTCTAGTTCTCGGTTGGCCTTTAGCCTATGTCCTTGGACTAGACAGTGCCTCATTGAGTTGGGAATGTCATGTTTTTGATCGTTTGTGATTCGGATCATTTTTGAGGTCGTACGAGAATTTACGGTGCGATGTGCCAAATTGACTCTCGAAAGAGCGTTTCATGTTTTGGCCTCCATTCACCTAGATTTTGACCCTAACTATTTTAGGAGCATTATTTCATCATCTTAGGCGTATTTTAATCATGACTACATGATGGTTCGGGTTGGTTCGGAGTCATGATTAAATACGAAGTCATTGGGCGCACTTGTCTTAGTTTTTGGATTTAACTGCTTAGTTTGGTCAAGTATAAGCTATTGCATATTTTTTCATGTTATATTTAGGTTGCAGCGAGCCTGGGAGCGATCCAATCCATTCATTAAAATTAGTACAGGATATTTAACTCAGTTATTTAATTATATTACGTGCAAAAATACAAATTTTGAGATTTATGCGATATTGTTTGTGGTCACTTTACTATCATGATTAAACCTGGTCGCCAGTTACCGGTCAACTCGCCAGTTACCGATCATGGGAACAATACTAAATCCGGTCGCCAGTTACCGGTCCGGTCTTCAGTTACCGGTCAGTTTAGTTGTTTCACCCAGTACACTGTGGCAGTAGTCTGATCAGACGTACATTATTAAACCCGGTCGCCGGTTACCGGTCCGCTCGCCAGTTACCGGTCAGCTCAGTGCAGTTCAGTTCAGGGATCAATTGCGTAGACCATAATCTCACCAGAAAATTATTACAAGTTATTTCATGACAGGGCTCGAAGGAGCAACCATTTTCATTTATGATTTCCCAGTTCAGTGATGCACGTATTATAATTAATCATGACACGACATTTTTACGATATGCCTCATGACATGATATTTTTATCCCATGCAAATTTTACTATTTATTTACTTGTTATTTACGATATATGCATGTTGAGTCGTTAGGCTCACTAGACTTGATTGTTGTAGGTACTGATGATGTCGGGACCGAGGGCGGGGACCGGTGAGCTTGCTTGGGTCAGCAGTAATGGAACCCGAGGACCTCATTTACTGCACTTACCATTTTTCTTATGCTCAAACATTTTATCAATGTTGGATTACTTTAAATAATTTCTTCCGCTGCAAATTTTGAACATTAAACTTGATTTATCAATTTAGTTCGTGAATGAGGCAATTTTGATTATTTTAAAAAGAAAATTTTAATTTTTCCGCAAATTTTCAAACACGAATTTTCGGGCCGTTATAGATTCGACAACCATTGGTATATCGAGAGTTGTTGTCATGTTGTAGTTGCATCGATGGTGTAATCTAAGAAACCCCTTTCTTAATTACCACCATACTCTGATCAGATATTTCAAACTATATACACATGAGATCACATAGGATATCCATACCCGAAGGTAAGCGGTGAATCCCCGTCTACAATGCATCGACTCCTATATGTTTCGACAGAACACCCAACCTTGCCACCTGATGACCCCTTAAGAGTTGGTAAACAAGTCAAAGTGCAATGCTAGCACATAGAGTCTCAATGTTGTTCCGGGTCATAAGGTCTAATGGTGTACAACCATAAACTATGACGTTTCCACTCGATATGTTAGAACCACTTGGAAAGTCCTTTATGGAGGGTTATTCAGTGCACTCTATAAGGAGCACCTATTTGCATGCTCGGACATCACAATGTCCCTTACCAATGAAACATGGTACTCACATCGCAGATACTAGTCTCAAACTCGAGCGGCCTATATCCTTCTTAGCGGCGGCTGAATCGACTAGGAACTATTTAGAATATGCAGTATTCCAAATATGAGTTTCATGATACTCATCATATGAGAATCTCGTATTCTTTCTACTATTTGTATATTCAAGGACTTTATATATGCAACTAGTATGGGTATACAGATAAAGATGTGTCAAAACAATAATTTCAAATATTATTAAAATAAAGACTGTTTATACATAGAGTTTCATTGTGAACACTCGGCCAACACTTGGCTCGACGTGCACCTACTCTAACACTAAGTGTGTGTTTGGTAAGCATTATATCTGAACGTTTTCCAGTTTTCTAAACGTAGCCAACATGTGTTTTGATCTTCCATCCAGCATATAAAAATCCTTTATCGGTCAACATAAGCATAAATATCAATTAACTTAAAAAAGCATTTAAACATGTAACTTAATCATATAAACCATGTAACCATGCATGTACCATCCTAAAAATCATTTAAAGCATTTAAACTTACATACTTGAGTCTAATGACTCAGCAACCCTAAGCATGATAGAAAGTAATACGTATACATTCACATGCAACAGTGAAAATATTTTTAATAAAATAGCTTTACCATGAACATAGATAACTTTAGAAAATTTCTTTCATCATAACATTTTCCTTTCATCATATACATATATGTTTCTTTTTATTGAATTCAGATCATTAATTGTGACTTTCGTATCAGCTGTTGGTCGATTGATCAATCTTATGTATTACCATGGTACCACTCACCAGTCAACTGAGCATTGGCCTTACATGTCATCATATCATTTCGTATTCGTATTAGTTGCAATCAAATTACCTCCTCCAAAAACTTTTATCATATCAATCACTTATAAAAATTCATTCGTAGAAATCATTTTTTTTTTAAACCAAGCATGCAACACATCTTTTAGCGTTTATTGTTTTCCATAATAAAACTACATAATATTTCAAAATCATCATTTTAACATTCATTACAGCATTCGGGGAATTGCCTGAACATCTAACAATTTTCAGGTGTAAAATGAACGTTTTGCCCTTGAAACCCTAACTTTCCCAATTTACCATTGGGCCTTAAAACGACGACCAATATCCATCCAAACTACCATAATAGCTTAAAATAAACCCAAAACATTTCTTGGACATATAATTAAGCTCCTCGACTAACATAATTCGTTTTAAAACATAAACTGAATTTCCGGTTTTATCCCAGCTCAACTCGAAACTTAACCAAACTTTAACCATATCTTATTGACACCCAACCAACACTTTTCAACCCAATTCAAGCCATTTAAGCCGCATAGAAAAGCCTAGAAAACTACTGAAATTTTTTGCACCTTTTTTTGAAAACCCTAACCTCGACCAACTTATGAGTCATTCTTTCCTAGACCCTAACCGAGTTGGCCAGACCCTGACCAACCCTCCTAGGACCTAGATGGAACGCATTAGGACCCACTTGAACTAGCCCTAGCGAGATATGCACGCACAGCCACCAAGCTGCATCCCTACATGATTTGCGCGACCAAGCCCCACGGTTCCAGCCCTAGTCCTTGCACCAGCCACCCCTTACTCCATGTAGGACCACGACTCCATCCTCTTAGTCCCCTGGACGTGACCCAAACGCAGCATGCAGCCGCGCCCTTCAAGCAACACAAAATCGTGCCCTACAATCCATGAAACCCTAGGTTTTGTTCCCTCTCGTGTCCAGACATACATCATGCATCTAAGGACCCTTAAACCCTCTAAAAACTGTCCCTTCCAATGGCCCAAACATGGCAGCCCCTTTTTGCATAAACACCATGAAATTAAAAGCATGTAAATTCAAGTTTCATCATATATATGGCATAAAAGAGAAAATAAATGAAGGTGTATCATATTTTTCATGAACGAACACTTCATCACACATAATATGATATGAAGAATGAGTAAAAAATATTAAGACGTGCATTTGCATGTTTCACACACGAAAACAGTTCTAGACGCGAAGAACGTTGGCGGAGAGATGGGGGAGAAATTTCTGCATTTTTCCTCTTCAAAAGTGACGTGAAAAACCTGGAAAGCGAGGGTGTGTTCTCATGAGTTCGGCTGCTAGGGGAGAGTCCTAGTTCTCTTGTATTGTGTGATGAGTTTGATGTATATTTTAGGGCCTGGAACTCTAGTTTTGGTTATAAAATAATTGAAAACCTAGTATAATAGGCCCATTAGAATGTAAAGTTTAGGAAAGTTTTCGAAAATATTAACCAAGTTCCCAAAAAGTCCTTATTTTCGTCAAAAATCGATCACCGATTTAAAATATGACTCGGATTTTAAAACAACTCAAAGGGCCCCATTTTCAAAAATCCCATATAAAATGTACCATATATTGAATAATTAAAAAAAATCATTTAATAAAATTATTTTATTTTTACAGTCCCCTGTCTTCGTTCCTCGATCATGTCTTGAATAACCCTAAAAAAACAGTTTTAGGCATTCTAATAGAAAACCAGATTTTAAACATGTAAACATGCCTACCAGATTTAATTCATGCAAGTAAAATAAATTAATTAGGTATTTTGCATGTAATGCCCGAGATTTCTTTGCTGTTAATTTGCGATTATTGATTTATGATTTGATATGATTATTAAGGATCGCTCCGAGACTCGATTTGAGGTAACGTGTGATATCGAATGTGCGAGGACAGTACACCTCGCGCATATGCGAGACCAGTAGGCACGTATATGCGCGAGATAGGCAGAGGACCTCGCGTATATTCGCGAAGGGTGTGCGCGCATATGCGCGAGCTGTGCAAGAGTTACTTGCGAAGTCCAGAGAACCTCGCGCATATGCGCGGAGATGGTGCGCGCATATGCGCGAGCTGTCGAGAAGAAAAATGTTGAGACCAGTAGGTCTCACGCATATGCGCGCGCATATGCGTGAGATGTGCAACAAGAAGAATGAGCCACTTGGTCTCTACATGCAATATATATATATATATATATATATATATATATATATATATATATATATATATCAAAGTTTATTTCTTCCTTCAGAATTTCCGAGAAAAAGTCGAGGAAGGTTACGAAAAAATCCTTACGCCTTTTTATATTTAGATTTGTGATTGTGATCCGCCCGTCAAAATTCCAATCCGACTTCAATACTGAATTCCCATCGATACAAGCTTCAACTGGACGTAAGTTTTCTTATGTTTTAAGATGATGTGAAATTATGGTATTACCAGAATCAAATATGATTCATATATGGTGTTTCTGTTATGTTAAACATCGTATAATTGAAACCGGATTGAGAAACAGATACCATATGGAATTATTATGATTTAAGAGTTGAATTGATTGAGATTTGATATCAGAATTGTATTGTTATCCGTTATGAGATATTGAGATTGTGTCGTTATTCCGTTGAAACAGAAATTTGATTGAGTTCTGATTATATCCAGTATTGATTGAGTGGTGTATTGATATTATACTCCTTGATATTGTCATTTCCAGATTGAGTATTGACATATTTGAATCAGAGACTTCGACAGAGCCAGATTGACAGAAAGAAAGGTATAATCAATGTTAACCGGGAGATCGACTTGAGTCAGATTGGACTCGAGTTTCCCAAAAATACACATACTTTATTTATTGCATTGATGTTTGCAATTCATGAGATTGATATGCTTAGTCTATTGATTTATAGCAAAGAATATATTGAGTCATGGGCGAAGATGCCTAGTCATTGTCGGATATGCCAAGTCTTTGGCGGATATGCCAAGACACTGGATGTTTAGTTTATATCGATGTTTGGTTAGGAGCAGATCGGCTACTATCGCTGAGATTCGATATATGAGACAATGTTCAGAAACCGGTATCCCTAGATTAGAGATGAGTCGAGTCAGAGATGACGAGTCACGAGTTGATTTACAGTGTTGTATCATTTCATGTATTCAGATTTTGATACATGTTATTTATATGTATTTCATGCTTTATATTTGTTTATATGAATGCATGTATACATTATTTATACTGGGATGTAATTCTCATAGGAGTTATACGGCTGTTGTCTTGTCTGTATGTGTGCATGACAACAGGTGGGACAGGATCAAGGTCAAGAAGAGGATGAGAGAGGACAGTTAGCGTGGAGAACCGGACTTAGAAGTAAATCTGTTTCATCACCTAACATGTAGTGAATGAACAGTAGTTGTTATGATTACTTTTGTACAAGAGTTGTACTTATATCTGGATATTGATCTTGTAAATGAAATAAGATTATTTCATATGCTGCGTACTCTTGTATTTAAAAAAAAAATTAGACCCTGTTTATTTAATTGATCTTATCATTCCCAAAGATGATTATTAAATGAATTAGCGTTCGCCTACCCACAGCATGTGGTATCAGAGCAGTAGGTTCTAGAACTGTAGGTTCTTGATGCTGAGATAGAAGCTAGTTAGCGGGGTAGAATGAGTTTTCCTTCCTTGCTTTTGAATGCTAGCATGTTCTACTGCTTTATAATGCATGTTACCTGATTATTTTTAAATTGGTAATGTGTATTACTGAGAATGAATCAGAACCGATTCTTGATCAGCAGTAAGATGATCGGAGAAGGGACTGAACTGAAACAGGTTTGTTGTATTGGGTTACTAATCCTTTTGATAATCAGATATTCCTCCTCGACGAGTCCCAGAACAGGGCAGTACTTCGGCTAATCCAATTGATGTGACAGCAACACCAATGGAAACGCTACTTAAGAGATTTCAGTCTTTCAAACTGCCGACTTTGAAGGATACTGAGACATCAGTTGACTATGAGTGTTGGATAGATGACATTGAGATGATGTTTGATTCCTTGGACTACACAGATGAGTGTCGAGTCAGACTGATAGCACACCAGTTGCATGAATTTGCAAATAACTGGTGGATTGCGACATAGAGGGACTTGGAGCATCGAGGTACGAATATTACCTGGAATGTATTTAAGACTGAATTCTATCAGAGATTTTTCCCAGTGTCGTACAGGAAAGACAAGTGGGCAGAGTTTGCTAATTTGAGACAGGGTCAGCTGAACATTGAAGAGTATGTGGCCAAGTTCTCTACCTTGTTGCGTTTTGCTCCACATGTGGCTGAAAATGACGAGGCTGTTGCTAATCAGTTCATCAATGGGTTAAATCCAGAGATTTTTACATTGGTGAACACAGGACGACCGAATAACTTTGCTGATGCTCTGAATAGAGCCAAAGGAGCCGAAGTGGGTCTGATGAGACAGAAAGGAGCTTTCTATGTTCCTCCAGCACTAAGACCACAGCAACCACCTCCCAGATTTGAGAGTGGCAGCAGCAGTGGTGGGAAGAAAGATTATTTGAAAGCCAGAGGAAAACAGTTTAAGAAGGCTGGCAGCATTTCTTCTAGCTCCATTGGTTCTCAACAGAGCCAGAGTTATACCGGGGCTTATTGCATAACTTGCGGAGGGAGACATCCGACCAAGAAATGCCATGGAGTGATTGGTAGTTGCTGTATTTGCAGACAGCAGGGACATTTTGCTAGAGTACGTCCACAGAGAAGTTCTCAGGGATCACATGGAGCATAATCAGCTGGATCAGTGGCTCAAACTGATAGACAATCATAAACTGTTCATTTTTTCCAGTCCCCACCAACTACCACTCCGTCACAGCAGAGGCCAGGAGGAAGCCAGACAGTTAGCCAGCCTCCTAGACAGCAGGACAGAGTATTTGCTTTGACAGAAGAGCAGGCACAAGAAGTACCAGATGATGTTGTGGCAGATAACTGTTCTTTATATGGTTACCCTGCTTATGTATTGATAGATACAAGTGCTTCACATACGTTTATTTCTGAGCGATTTGCTTCGATTCATGATTTGCTTGTTGAGTCTTTATCTGCTGTAGTGTCTGTCTCTTCTCCTTTGGGGACAGGTTTGATATCCGTGAATTTGGTTAAACATTGTATGCTACAGTATGACGAGCATGAGATTGAGTTAGATTGTATTGTGCTTGAGTTGTCTGATTTTGACTGTATTAACGGTATCGATATGGTGACCAAGTACAGAGCTACCGTTGATTTTTTCCACAAGATTGTACGATTCAGACCTAACATGGCCGAAGAGAAATAATTTTACGGTAAGGTTCTAGATCTAGAATTCCTTTGATATCTGCATTGTCTATGACTCGATTGTTACAGAAAAGAGCAGATGGATTCCTTGTATATTAAGTTGACGTACTGAAATCGAGGCCATCATTGGCGGATTTGCCAGTGGTGTGGGAGTTTGCTGACGTATTCCCAGATGAGATTCCGGGATTTCCTCCGATTCGAGAGATAGACTTCAGCATTGAATTGGTACTAGGTACAGTTCCGATTTTAGAGCTCCGTACAGCATGGCACCAATTGAATTGAAAGAGTGGAAAGAGCAGTTAAAAGATTACTGGCCAAGGGATAAATCAGACCGAGTGTTTCTCCTTGGGGTGCTCCAGTATTGTTTGTGAGAAAGAAAGACGGTTCAATGAGACTCTGCATCGACTACGGGCAACTGAACAAAGCGACGATAAAGAATAAAAATCCCTTGCCTCGTATAGATGTTTTTTCGATCAATTGTAGGGTTCTTCTGTATATTCCAAGATCGATCTGAGATTTGGATATCATCAGCTGACAGTCAGGGATTCTGATATCTCGAAGACAGGGTTCAGAACCAGGTATGGACATTAAGAGTTTATTGTCTTGTCGTTTGGTTTGACGAATGCTCCAGCTGTATTTATGGGTCTGATGAACCGTGTCTTTCAGAAATATCTCGATGATTTCGTGATTATTTTCATTGATGATATTTTGATTTATTCTAAGAATATGATTGAGCATGCTGAACACTTGAGAACTGTGTTGCGAATTTTGAGGGCTGAGAAATTGTATGCTAAACTGTCGAAATGTGAGTTTTGGTTGAGACATGTTGTATTTCTGGGTCATATTAATCCAGAGATGGTATATATCAGTTGATCCCAGCAAGGTTGAGGCTGTAATTTCTTGGCCGAGACCGACATCAGTGCCTGAGATTCGCAGTTTTATGGGTTTGACAGGATATTACCGTCGATTTATTAAAGATTTCTCGAGCATTGCTAAACCTATAACTCAGTTGACTAAGAAGAATGCACTATTTGTTTGGTCTTAATAATGTGAGTCCAGTTTGCTTGAGTTGAAGAAAAGATTGACCAGTGCACCGATCCTGACTATCCCCTCAGGTACTGATGATTTCGTTGTTTATTGTGATGCTTCTCACAGAGGATTGGGTTGTATTCTGATGCAGCGGGGACATGTGATTGCTTATGCCTCGAGACAGTTGAAGCCACATGAGACTCGCTACACAATTCAGGATCTTGAATTGGTTGTCATCGTCTTTGCATTGAAGATATGGCGACACTACCTTTACGGTGAGAAGTTTGAGATTTATTCTAATCACAAGAGTCTGAATTATCTAATTTCAAAATCTGAATTGAATATGAGGCAGCAAAGATGGCTTGATTTACTGAAAAATTTGATTGTGAAATCAAGTACTATTCGGGAAAATCTAATGCAGCAGCTGATGCACTGAATCGTAAGGTATGTTTTTTATCCTTATCGATTATTGGTGTTTCAAATTTGATAGAAGATTACTGTCTTTCTGGATTGGAATATGAGACAGATTGTAGACCTTTGAGACTTTATGTTGTTCAAGTCAAACCAGAGCTGATTTTGAAAGTTAAAGTAGCTCAGAAAGTTGATCAGAATGTACAGAATTCGATATCTATCGTCAGAGCAGGGCATCAATCAGAGTATCAAGTTCGTGACAGTGTTTTGTATGTGCATAATCGTCTTGTTGTGCCAAATGTTTCAGATTTGAAACAACAAATCTTGTCAGAAGTGCATAGCAGTCGATTCAGCATTCATCCTGGTGGCAGAAAAATGTATAATGATTTGAAAAGACAGTTCTGGTGGAAACAGATGAAAGCGGATATTGCTGAATTTGTGTCCAGATGTCTGAATTTCAAACATGTGAAAGCCGAAAGAAAGAAACCGTGAGGACTACTACAGAGTTTGTTGATTCCTGAATGGAAATGAGATCACATTTCCATGGACTTTGTGACAAAGCTACCACGTTCCTCCCGAGGTTGTGATGCGATTTGGGTCGTAATTGACAGATTGACCAAATCTGCATGCTTTATTCCGTACAAGATGACATACAGACATGACCAGATGGCAGAGATCTATGTCAGAGAAGTGGTCAGATTGCACGGAGTGCCGAAGTCGATTGTTTTAGACCGTGATACTCGGTTTACTTCGCACTTCTGGTAGAGTTTACAACAGGCTTTAGGTACGAAGTTACATCTGAGTACCGCATATCATCCACAGAGCGACAGACAGCCAGAGCAGACTATCTAGACATTGGAGGATATGCTTAGAGGTGTAGTGCTTGATCTTAGCACTGGTTGGCAGTATTCATTGCCACTTTGTGAGTTTTCGTACAACAACAGCTATCAGACGAATATTGAGATGGCTCCTTTTGAGGCGTTGTACGGTAAGAGGTGTAGATCCCATTTTTACTGGGATGTTATCTCGGAGGTACCTGAGATTGGACCTGATATGATTCGAGATATGACGGAAAAAGTGAAGCTGATTCAGAAGAGAATGAAGGCAGCTCAAGATAGACAAGCCAAATATGCCATTGTTCGACGTAGACCATTGGTATTTGAGGCAGGAGATCGAGTATTCTTGAAGATTTCACCTTTCAGATGAGTGGTCAGATTTTGCAAGAAAGATAAACTATCTCCACGTTACATTGGGCCTTATGAGATTCTTGAGAAGATAGGAGATCGTGCCTATCGACTCGCTTTACCGCCTTCATTATCTGGAATACATGATGTCTTTCATGTATCTCTAGTGCGGAAGTATATTTCTGATGCTTTGCATATTATTCAGCCAGACGAGGCCGAACTTGACGAGACACTGAGTTACTTAGAGAAACCGATCCAGATTCTCAATCGGAAGGAAAAGTAGCTCAGAACGAAGACTATTCCACTTGTGAAGGTTCAGTGGAGTCGTCATGGCATTGAAGAAGCTACTTGAGAGACTGAATCAGATATGAGATAGAGGTTCCCAAAGTTATATCACTGATGTGAGTTTTCTATTTAGCTTCTGTATACCTTCTTATTGATATGATTTAATTGCCTGTGATTTTGGGGACGAAATCGTATCTTAGGGGGGAGAAATGTAATGCCCGAGATTTTTTTACTGTTAATTGGCGATTATTGATTTATGATTTGATATGATTATGAAGTATCGCTCCGAGATTCGATTTGAGGTAACATGTGATATCGAATGTGCGAGGACAGTACACCTCGCGCATATGCGAGACCAGTAGGCGCGCATATGCGCGAGATGGGCAGAGGACCTCGCATATGCCCGAAGGGTGCGCGCGCATATGCACGAGCTATGCAGGAGTTAATTGCGAATTACAGAGAACCTCGCGCATATGAGCGGAGATGGTGCGCGCATATGCGTGCTCTGCCGAGAAGAAAAATGTTGAGACCAACAGTAGGTCTCACGCATATGCGCCGAGGAGGGTCGCGCATATGCGCGAGACGTGCAGCAAGAAGAATGAGCCACTTGGTCTCTACATGCAATATATATATATATAGCAAAGTTCATTTCCTCCTTCAGAATTTCCGAGAAAAGGTCGAGGAAGGTTACGAAAAAAATCCTTACGCCTTTTTATAATTAGATTTGTGATTGTGAAAGATCCACCCGTCAGAATTCCAATCCGATTTCAGTACAGAATTCCTATCTATACAGGCTTCAACGGGACGTAAGTTTTCTTATGTTCTAAGATGATGTGAAATTATGGTATTACCAGAATCAGATATGATTCATATATGGTGTTTTTGATATGTTAAACATCGTATAATTGAAACCGGATTGAGAAACAGATACCATATGGAATTATTATGATTTTCAGAGTTGAATTGATTGAGATTTGATATCAGAATTTTATTGTTATCGGTTATGAGATATTGAGATTGTGTCGTTATGCCGTTGAAACAAAAATTTGATTGAGTTCTGATTATATCCAGTATTGATTGAGTGGTGTATTGATATTATACTCCTTGATATTGTCATTTCCAGATTGAGTATTGACATATTTGAATCAGAGACTTTGACAGAGCCAGATTGACAGAAAGAAAGGTATAAATCAATGTTAACCGGGAGATCGACCTTATGTCAGATTGGACTCGAGTTTCCCAAAAACCACACACTTTATTTATTGCATTGATGTTTGCAATTCATGAGATTGATATTCTTAGTCTATTGATTTATAGCAAAGCATATATTGAGTCATGGGCGTAGATGCCTAGTCTTTGGCCGATATGCCAAGACACTGGATGTTAAGTTTATATCGATGTTTGCTTATGAGCAGATCGGCTACTATTGCTGAGATTCGATATATGAGCCAATGTCCAGAAACCGGGATCCCTAGATTAAAGATGAGTCGAGTCAGAGATGACGAGTCACGAGTTGATTTACAGTGTTGTATCATTTCATGTTTTTCAGATTTTGATACATGTTATTGATATGTGTTTCATGCTTTATATTTGTTTATATGATTGCATGTATACATTATTTATACTGGGATGTATTTCTCACCGGATTTATACGGCTGTTGTCTTGTTTGTATGTGTGCATGACAACAGGTGGGACATGATCAGGGTCAAGAAGAGGATCATAGATGACAGTTAGCGTGGAGATCCGGACTTAGAAGTAGATCTGTTTCATCACCTGACATGTAGTGAATGAATAGTAGTTGCTATGATTACTTTTGTACAGGACTTGTACTTAGATCTGGATATTGATCTTGTAAATGAAATAAGATTGTTTCATATGCTGCGTACTCTTGTATTTTTTTTAAAAAAAATTAGACTCTGTTTATTTAATTGATATAATCATTCCCAACTATGATTAATATATGAATTAGCGTTCGGGTCCCCACCTTGGATATTTCCTATATTCGCATATATTTGGATTATGTTATCGTATTTTGGACCTTACATTTCCTCTAGAAAAAATTGCGTGATATTTTTAATAATCCTATGAACGAATGGATATCATTTGCTCTAAGTGTCACCACTCAATTCTCTCAAAATTGGATCAATGGAAAATCCGATGTTTATTCTTCCCCGAGTTTGGTATTCCATAGATTTGGAAATGGAAACCTGAATCATGATTCAATGATATTGGAATTCCTTGCTTATGGCTTGTCAATCTCACAAAATTTTGGGACAAAATGCTCCAAGAAGATCCTGACACAGGAAAATTTTATGGATACGAATGGAGGAAAAAAAACCTATAAACTTGATTATTAAAAAAAAACAAGAACAGGAAAAATGACATGAGTCTTTAAGTCATTTTAAAATCATTACTCTGAAATATTATGATATTTACTCTAAAAAGAAAGTCTTTGATTTATGTATTCAATAAATGAAAAGGATCTTTTCATGAACATTGTCTGCACAGATTCAAAATCCTATAAATCAATGGCTTCACACATTAGTGATACTCAATTCATCAATGTAATGAAAGCACATAATGATCAAAATGCTCAAGATCCAGATGATGATATGCCAGAAGATATTTCTATCAGTAATGCCTTTGGGCAATGTTTGGTTCTAATGATATGACTATTGAATGATTAATAAATGATTGAAAAGAAAAATGATAGATGAGGATTTGTAATATGTGGTGATAAAATATGCTATGTTTGGATTGATTTTTATGCATATTTGTAAGGTCTAGGAAATTCAAACTACGTAACGAAATTTAAACTACGTAACTCGACTGCATGCAATCTAGGGTTTTATTTAAAAATATGTGTTTAAATGATTTTTTTATACATTTCATACATGAGTATTGCATGGGTTATTTCCAGATTATTTATTAAGTTTCATGCATTAGGGTTTTAAGTCGCATTTCGCGCTCGAACGAGGAACGGAGACTGAGAATAGTCAAGAAAAATATTTTATTGGATAATTAATTTTAATTATTTAATATGAGATGTTTTAAAGGGCATTTTTGAAAAATGCGCCTTGGTAGGTATTTTTACTCGTCGGGTCATATGGTTAATCGGTACATCAATTTTATCGATTTGGAGAACTTTTTAGGGTTCGGGCATCATTTTCAAAATCGTACCTAAACGAAATATTTTTCGGGACTGTTATTGGTCTTGATATGTTTTTTTTAATTCTTAATGGGCTCAAAACCCTTTTAAATTTTAATTAGGGCCCATTAGTGTGATAATCATCTACTTAAACCTTACTAAACCAAAACCTAATCCTAACCCCGATAAACGGCCGCCCTCTCCCTCATTCAGCAGCATTCATCAGCCTCTTTTCAAAGAAAAACCAGCAGCCTCCATCGATTTCTTCAAGTAGTTTCAAAGAAAATTTCAAAGGGATGTTAGGGGACTGCCTAGGACAAGAATGAAGAGTACACGATGCTGGAGTCGGGCCTCGGTCGGGTTACGGTGAAGGCCGATGGGTTTTTGGCTAGGGAAGGTTTGTTATGGTTAGATCGAGAGAAAGGGATGGGAGCAGCAAGCATGGGCTTGCTCCAAGCCATGGCTTAGATCCTGGTGGGTGTGTGTCTAGGCTGGGAATGGTTCATAGGCTGCTTGTCGTGAGGCTAGGGGTGATTCAAAGGATATGTCAGTGATTAGAGTTTGAAGTTGGTGATCTCGAGGGAAAGATTGCGTAACAGCGTGTATGGGGACTAGGGTCCTTGGCTAGATTGGTCCAGGAGGAGTCCAAGGTGGGCTAGGAAGTGTTGGTTCGAGGTTGGTTCGGTTTGGTTGAGAGTAGGGTAGAAGTTGGCTTTGAGGTGTTTGGGATACCTTTCAGCCGCAGGGTTACCACTGCCCTTTATGCGCCTCAGTGCTTGTGCTTTATATTAGGAGCGCCACAGCGCTGATGACAGGTGCCTAGGCACTAATCAAGCACCGCAGCGCCACAGTGTCAGTGCCTAGGCGCTAGACCTGGGTTTGAGGAGCTTTAGGTTTAAGTGCTATTGTCTCGTTTGGGTATTAATGTGTCGTTATGACCAAGCTTAGTTAGGGTTAGATTAGCTGACACGAAGCTTGTTTGGTACCTTTGAGTTATATTTTAAATTTTGTCATCTTAGGGTAGAGTTAGACGTCTTGGCAGCGCCCTAAACATGATTTTTCATGTTTTAAATATTTATGATATTATGGATACATATTTTTATTTTATATGAAAAATATCTTACCAGACATTGATGTTTGCCCAAACATCGAATTTTTTCTTTCATATGTAGATTGTCATTTCCCCTTATGTTGCTAGCTAGCGATAGCTTAGTCAGAAAGAGCCAAACACAGCGTTGCATGCTTGGTTTCAAGGAAAATTACCTATAAGCATGATTTTATTGAGTGATGAATATGATGATATATTTTGAATGATGGGATTTAGTTGTGACTAATACGATGACATGATGAGGCGATAACATGTAAGGCTAGAGCTCAGTGGACGGGTAACGTTTTCTCGGTTGTCCTCGCCGACGAGTACCTCGGTTACACGTAGATGGGTTCATCGACTGACATGATAATATGAAAGTCACAACTAATGAACAGAATTTAATTAAACGAAACAAACATGTATATGATGATCTGTTGAGATATGTTTCGACACGTATGCTTTAGTATGTTTACGTTTTAATGATCATGAACTCTGTTTTTATTACGGTACTTTTCATTGTTGCTTGTATGTATATGTACTTTGTATTAACTGTAACGCACCAGATTCGACGACTGTCCTCACTGTACCATGACGAGTCTTTCCAGCATGCTTATGTCCTTACTCACACGCACCCTGGGAAACTTCCCAGAGGGTCACCCATCCCAAAATTTCCCCAAGTCAAGCACTCTTAACTTTGGAGATCTTACGTGATGAGCTACCGAAAAGAAGATGCACTTTCTTGATATAAGTAGTACATATAAAATCTTTTAAACCCTCTTCAACTGTACAGTCCATTACGTTGAACAGTCTCGGAATTCCTCTCATTCCGGTGTGGGATCAGTTCATTCATGTTCCCTCCACCTAGAAGCCTGCCAGGAGCTGCTCATTATCCGTGCAACCTCATGGTACCGGCGATCATTGTCCTGGATGCATGCATTTAAATGGGATTTTCATGTATTTGTTTTTTTTAAAAAAAATTAGTTGCATTTTTAAGAAGTTGATGTTTTAGTTGCTATTAGAGCAAGGGTCCTGTATTTGGTTGTGTCACCACTAGCTTCTGCAGCTCAGTCTTCAAGCCTAAAGTTTATAAGCTTTTATGTTTTAAATGCTAAATGTTTATACTGCTATCACCTGCATGATTACATTATTTATGATTTTCAGTACATGTTTAGCTGCTTTTATGATTTAAGGAATAAATGTTTCAAGAACTAGATTAAATTGCATGATAGGTTACGTTTAGAATTGGACTATGTTCAGATACCATGCATCCATGATGCGACCCCAGTGCAGACAAACAGGACGATATTCCTGGAGGTGGCAGAGGACCGCCGCCACCGCCGCCATTGGATGCAGCTACCCGTGTACTGGAGTGTATGGCTAGACTTATGGTGCAGGCTCAGCATGCTTCCCAACCGCAGACTGATATATATGAGCAGTTCAGACGGCTAAAAACCCGAAGGAGTTTGGGGGTACCAATGATCCGTTCTTAGCAGAGGGTTGAATCCGCTTGTTGGAGCTCCATTTTAAGTACCTACAAATGGGGATGGAGACGGGGTCAGGTGCGCCACCTGAACCTGGCTACCCTCATGTGGGATCAGTTCAAGGAGGCGTTCTACTGAAAGTATTTACCTGCTGATGTCAGGGGTCACCTGACAAGGGAGTTCACGAGTCTCCACCAGGGGGACTCGACTGTGGCGGAGTTCATCCGGGGCTGTCATTTTCTGCCCCTCATTGCTAGAGATTCCGCCCAAAATCTAAGGCATTTTATGGATGATCTAAGGCTGATGTGATTCTTATGAGACCGGCTAGTTATGATGAGGCAACTGGGTGTGATTTTCAGGTGGAGCAGGCCCTGAGGGATATCAATTTTGAGATGTAGCGGAAGAAATCCCAGGCCCAGTCCAGATCCCAGCCGTAGAAGAAGAAGTTTACAGGGCCACTGAGGCATCAGGGGCAGCAGAAGCCCCGGGGACATTTTAGGAGGCCAAGACAACAGCGGCCACCTCAGGCACCAGGGGCTCCTCAGTCGGAGGGAGGACCATCATGCAAGTAGTGCAACAAACTTCACTATGGAAAGTGTATGTGGGGCACTTTCATATGCTTCGTATGTAAAGAAGAGGGCCATAAAGCAGCTGACTGTCCGAGGAATCAGGGCCCCACTACTAGCAAAGCATATTTGATGCATGCCGAGGAGGCTGAGGTGGAGCCAGATTCTACGTTGATCACCGGTAACCCTTATGTTTAAGATTTTAATTTATCGCTTGATTGCATGGTTTATATGATTGTTATGAGTATTAATTTGTGGGATTTAGAACATAGAAGGAATTAGGATGCATGCTCTACCTAGTTGGAATTAAGGGTTGAATTGCTTGAATTGAGAATTTTAGGGACCTAAGTGTAATAATCGATAATATGCGGGCCTAATTGCAAAACCCGAAATGTTAAGGGCCTATTTTCGAATTCTCTAAATTTGTGGGACTTGACGCTAAATTTCAGAAAATTTTCCTATTACAAGGGGCTTAATTCAAAATTTTTGAGGGGTCAAAAATGAAAATTTTGAAACTTTTGTAGGGCCGTAATGTAATTTTCGAAGCTCTAAGGGCTAAATGGCAAAAAATTTCCGAAATTTTTGAGGTTTAATTTTGAAATTTTTGGAGGAAAAATTGCTGGTAAGAAACTTCCTAAACTTCAACTCGATTAGATTTGATGGTATGTTTTATTGAATGAAGGATATATATTTCAGGTGTAGCCAAGCATGCATTGCTAGACTCCGGAGCTATGCATTCTTCTATGTCTGAGACGTTCATCCAACGACTAGGAATTATACCAGTGGCGATGGATTCAAGATTTACGGTGTCGATTACATCCGGGGATCAGATGTTCTGTAATGCCCGAGATTTAATCATTATAATCAGATATTGATTAATTTACAGAATTGAGGTTTCAGGATCTCAAGTGGAGAAGCGGGCCTCGGTGCAATACAAAACAAATATTGAGACATTGTTGGCACCCGAGCAGTAGGAAAAGACCGCCCGAGCGCCAGTACACCACAAGTTTGGTAATTGTCCAGAATGTATGGTGCCCGAGCGGTAGAAAATGACCGCCGAGCGCCAGTGTGTAACAATTTGAGGGCTTGGACGGAGAGTTCTGCGTCCGAGCGGTAAATTGTGACCGCCCGTGCGCCGCTTGCAATACTTGAGAATAAGACACGTTTCTTCAGCATGCAAGTGGATATATATATATATATACATATCCTACCTTCAGAATGCATCAGAAAAGGAAACGAGAAAGCTGTAAAAATCCTGACGCCTTTTCACATTGTAGATTTGTGATTTGTGCAAGATCCACCTGTCTGATTTTTAATCCGACTTCGGTCTCGTATTCCTATCGACGAGAGCTTCAATTGGACGTAAGTTTTACTATGTTTTGATATGATTTGAAATTATGGTAATGAAGGAATCGGATATGATTCATATATGGTGTTCTTGACATAATAGACATCGTATAATCGAAACCGGATTGAAAATCAGTTACCGTATGAAATTGTTATGATTTTAAAAGTGGATTTGATTGAGTTTTGATATCAAATTTGTGTTGTTATTGATTATGAGTTGTGTTTGCCTATTATTGTTGACTGATTGGGTATATAGAGAATTGTACCATTATGTCGTCGACAATTACCGAGATTGATTTATCAGATTTTGATTTGAATAGAAGATTAATATGGTGCCTATTCAATATGTCATTTCAGATTGATAGTGACATAATCTACTTCGAGACTTCGACAGAGCCACAAACCGACAAAAGAAAGGTATAAATCAATGTTAACTGGGAGATCGACTGGAATCAGATGGGACTCGAGTTTCCCAAAAACCACATACTTTACTTTATTGCATTGATGTTTGCAATTGAATGAAATTGATATGCTTAGTCTATTGATTTATAGCAAAGCATGTATCAGAGTCATTGGCGGATATGCCAACACACTGGATGATCGAATTATGTCGATGTTGCTTAGGAGTAGATCGACTCCTATCGCTGAGATTCGATATATGTGACAATGTCCAGAAACCGGGATCCCTAGATTAGAGATGAGTCGAGTCTGAGATGACGAGCCACTAGTTGATTAACGGTTTTATTTCGATTCATGTATTAAGATTTGATACATGTTATTGATGACTGTTTATGCTTTTATATATATTTTTATATGATTGCATATATTCGTTGTTTATACAAAGATTATATTCTCACCGGAGTTATCCGGCTGTTATCGTGTTTGTATGTGTGCATGACAACAGGTGAGACAGGATCAGGGTCAAGAAGAGGATGAGAGAGGACAAGTTAGCGTGGAGATCCGGATCAGAAGTAGATTAGGATTCAGCACTTGATACATAGTAGTTGAACCATAGTTGATTTTAATGTATTGAGTACAAGAGACGTACTTTTACTTTTGAATGTTTATATTAGATGAATTCCATTACGTTCCGCATTGTATAAAAAAAAATTAGACTCTGTTTATCTTAATTGATTGAATTATTCCCAAGAACTATTAAGAAATGAATTAGCGTCCGGGTCCCCACAGCAGGTTGATAGTAGGTTCCAGAACTGTAGGTTCCTTAGACTGAGATAGAAGCTAGTGAGCGGGATATATTGAGTTTTCTTCCTTGCTTTTGATTGCTAGCATGATTATTGCTTTGTTGATACATGTTACTTGATTTATCTGATTTTATTTGGTAATATGTATTATTGAAAATGAATTAGAACCGATTCTTGATCAGTAGTAAGATGATCGGAGGAAGATTGAAACAGGTTTGTGGTATTTGGTTGCTAACCCTTTTGATAATCAGATATGCCTCCTCGAAGAGTCCCAGACAGGGAAGTACTTGGGCTAATCCGATGGATGTGACAGCAACTCCGATGGAAACGCTACTGAAGATATTTCAGTCGCTCAAACCGCCAACCCTGAAAGGAACAGAGACTTCGGTTGACTGTGAGTGTTGGTTAGATGATATTGAGATGCTGTTTGATTCCTTGGATTATATAGACGAGCCGAGTCAGACTGATAGGGCACCAGTTGCATGATGTTGCAAAGAACTGGTGGATTACGACAAAGAGAGCGTTGGAGCATCGAGGTATGAATATTAGTTGGAATTTTTTTAAGACTGAGTTTTATCAGAGATTTTTCCCAGTGTCATACAGGAAGGACAAGGGGGCAGAATTTGCCAACTTGAGATAGGGTCAGTTGAATATTGAAGAATATGTGGCCAAGTTCTCTACATTGTTACGTTTTGCTCCACACGTGGCTGACAATGATGAAGCTGTGGCTGATAAGTTCATCAATGGGCTGAATCATGAGATCTTTACACTGGTGAACATAGGGAGACCGAATAATTTGTCTGATGCCCTGAACAGAGCTAAGGGAGCCGAAGCCTGTCTGATGAGATAGAAAAGAGCTTCCTATGTTCCTCCAGCACCAAGACCACAGCAACCACCTCCCAGATTTGAGAGTGGAAGCAACAGTGGTGCAAAGAAATATTATCTGAGAGCCAGAGGGAAACAGTTTAAGAAGTTTGGCAGCAGTTCTTCTAGCTCCAGTGGTTCTCGATAGAGCTAGAGTTATACCGGGGCTTATTGCAGAACTTGCGGAGGGAGACATCCGACCGAGCAATGCCAAGGAGTGATTGGTAGTTGTCGTATCTGTAGATAGCAGGGACATTTTGCGAGAGTATGTCCACAGAGCGGTTCCCAGGGATCCCAGGGAGCAGAATCAGCTGGATCAGCGGCTCAAATTGATAGACGATCATCAGCTGTTCATTCATTCCAGCCACCGCCGACTACTACTCCGTCAAAGCAGAGGCCAAGAAAAAGCCAGACAGTTAGCCAGCCTCCTAGACATCAGGACAGAGTATTGGCTTTGACAGAGGAGCAGGCTCAGGAAGCACCAGATGATGTTGTTGCAGGTAACTGTTCTGTATGTTGTTACCCTGATTATGTATTGATAGATACGGGTGCTTCTCATACGTTTATTTCTGAGCGATTTGCTTTGATTCATGATTTGCATGTTGATTCTTTGTCTGCTGTAGTGTCTGTCTCTTCTCTTTTGGGGACAGGTTTGATATCAGTGAAATCTGTTAAACATTGTATGCTACAGTATGATGGACAGGAGATTGAGTTAGAATGTATTGTACTTGGGTTATCTGATTTTGATTGTATTATCGGTATCGATATGCTGACCAAGTAGAGAGCTACCATTGATAGTTTCCATAAGATTGTGAGATTCAGACCTGAGATGGCTGAAGAATGGAATTTTACAGTAAGGGTTCTAGATCTAGAATTCCTTTGATATCTGCTATGTCTATGACTCGATTATTGCAGAAAGGAGCAGAGGGGTTCCTTGTATATTTAGTTGACTTACTGAAATCGAGTCCATCATTGGCGGATTTGCCAGTGGTGTGCGAGTTTGCTGACGTCTTCCCAGACGAGATTCCTGGATTGCCTCCAATTCGAGAGATAGTCTTCAGCATCGAATTGGTACCAAGTACAGTTCCGATTTCTAGAGCTCCGTACAAAATGGCACCAATTGAATTGAAAGAGTTGAAAGATCAGTTGGAAGATTTACTGGCCAAGGGATACATCAGACCGAGTGTTCTCCTTGGGTTGCTCCAGTGTTATTTGTCAGAAAAAAAGACGGTTCAATGAGACTCTGCATTGACTATCAGTTTAACAAATGCTCCAGCTGTGTTTATGGATCTGATGAATCGTGTCTTTCAGAAATATCTCGATGATTTCGTGATTATATTCATCGATGATATTTTGATTTATTCGAAAAATATGATTGAGCATGCTGAACATTTGAGAACTGTGTGGAGAATTTTTAGGGCTGAGAAATTGTATGCAAAACTGTCGAAATGTGAATTCTGGTTGAGACATGTTGTATTTTTGGGTCATATCATATCCAGAGATGGTATATCAGTTGATCACAGCAAGGTTGAGGCCGTGATTTCTTGGCCGAGAAAGACATCAGTGCTAGAGATTCGCAGTTTTATGGATTTGTCAGGATATTACCGTCGATTTATTAAAGATTTCTCGAGTATTGCTAAACCTATTACGCAGCTGACTCAAAAGAATGAACCATTTGTTTTGTCAGAAGACTGTGAATCCAGTTTTCTAGATTTGAAGAAGAGATTGACCAGGTACTGGTGATTTTGTGGTTTATTGTGACGCTTCTCACAGAGGATTGGGTTGTGTTTTGATGCAACGAGGTCATGTCATTGCCTATCCTCAAGACAATTGGATCCGCATGAGACCCACTACCCAATTCATGATCTTGAATTGGTAGCCATTGTATTTGCACTGAAGATATGGCGACACTATCTATACGGTGAGAAGTTTGAGATTTATTCTGATCTCAAAAGCTTGAAATATCTGTTTTCATAGTCAGAGTTGAATATGAGACAACAGAGATGTAGTATCCCGATGCCTAATTTGAGTTAATTATTGGATTAATTATATTTCGGTGGGATCGGAAGGACCGAACCGGGTTCGGATCGTCCGAAGAGGGTTCGGATCGTCCGAAGACAGGTGGCTGGACACGTGGAAGATATGCAGAGTTCGGATCGTCCGATCAGGGTTCGGATCGTCCGAAGACAGGTGTCTGGACACGTGGAAGACATGCAGGGTTCGGATCGTCCGATAAGGGTTCGGAAGGTCCGAAGGGTACAAGGTTCGGATCGTCCGAAGTGGATCGGATCGTCCGAAGAGGATCGGATCGTCCGATCGTTGTCTATAAATAGAGGCGCGAGGCTTCACTTTTTTACTCGCCAATTCCGAGTGTTCCAGAGCATTTTAGTCGTTTCTGATGGGTTTCTAGTCTTTTCCCAAGGTTTAGGCACTAGCGGGGAGCTACTGGTTTTGTAGCGGAGCTGTGCTCTAGTTGGGAGCTAGCGGCATCAGTGGGCTGACTACGGACGCAGGCTTGATTCTAGGGCTGATTTCTAGGATCTACTGGTTTGAGGTACGAAAGTACTATCCGAGATAGCAGGATTGAGTATGCTTTACTATGTGTTGCATGTTTATATGTTGCATTATTATCTGTCATATGATGCATGGTTTATTATGCGGCATTTGCATAATCATGTTGAGCCTGATTATCTTTGAGATAGCCTGTTGAGAGGGTGCTCAGCCCTCGTTTATTGTGGATGGTTGGACCCCGTTGGCCGACGGTGGTCAGGTCACCGGTATATCCACATGTTTATTTCGGTATGGGAGCCACCTCCTGGTGCGACGGCGCAGAGTGCTACATACCTTGACGTCATTTACCTGAGCAGTATTTCGATATACCCAGATCCTGGTATCCAGTACATTTTGCATACATGCATGTCATAGTCTTGTATACTCATGCTTTCGGTGCTGAGCGTTTTATGCTCACGTCCTCGGTTTATCTCTGTTTTGGACACCCTATTCGATGGGGCAGGTCTCAGGTTGGATGGTCCAAGAGGGGGTGGACAGGGAGTTGGCAGAGGTTGACTTGTAGTTATTGGTATTTGTTCTTGGAATTTAGTTCGATCTGGTTGTTTAAGTATTTTGTACTTACAGATTCGATTGGGTTGTATTACTGTTTTTCCGCTGTTTTACCTGATTCAGTTTTAATGTTAATTTTGCATGCTTAAGTTCTGATTAGTAGGTGATTCTGGAACGGGTCACTACAATTATGGTATCAGAGCATGCATTAAGATTTTGGGATTTAGAACTGTTCTTTTGGGTTTAATCTCTGGTAACTTTTGTAGCTAAAAGATGTCTGGTTTTGACGACGATGCTAGTAGTCATGGCAGCGTTGGACGCTGGGGAGACCACGACGATCGGGAGCGTCGTCGAGAGCATCGAGAACGTCGTCAACACCGTCGTGATGAGCCTCAGAGTTTTAGTATGCATCGGTTCTTGCAGATGGGGCCGAAACCTCTTTCGGGCGGTGAGACTCCGGATGTTGCGGAGAACTGGCTTGAGAGGATGGAGAGCTGCTTCAAGACTTTTCAGTGCTCGGCGGAGCAGCAGATTGATACCCTTGATTTCTTGCTGGAGGGTGGTGCGCGCAAGTGGTGGAGGTCTACCTCTGCACCGATAGTTCAGCGACAGGGTCGAGTTCTTTGGGCCGATTTCCGAGCCGCTTTCATGTTGCTTTACTTTCCGCCAGCTCTTCTGCAGACCAAGGCGATTGAGTTGATCAATTTGAAGCAGGGAAGTTTGTCTGTTGATGAGTATCAGCAGAAGTTCTTTGAGTTGCTTCCGTATGTTCCGCATGTCAGTGACAATGCTAGTGCCAAGTATAACCATTTTCTTCAGGGCCTCAATCAGGAGATTTATGATCGGGTTGTTGTCTGCGATGATCCGACATCGTATGAGGGCCTTGTGAATCGTTGTCGCCAGGCTGAGGGCAGTTTGCTGAGAGGTCGAGCCATGCAGTCTGCTCGTCCTACTAGTTCTTTGGGTCCCCGCGCCCAAGCATTCAAGAAAGCTGGATCTACTTCTTCTTCCTCTGGATCTGGAGGAGTTCACCATTTTGGGAAGAAGAAGGGCCCGTGTCAGCATTGCGGGAAGGATCATCCGACGGAACGTTGTCGCAAGGTTGCGGGTGCTTGTTACAAGTGCGGTGAGTTGGGCCACATGAAGAGAGATTGTCCACAGACGGGCGGAGGATCAGGATCTGGTTCTCAGGCTTCAGTTCATCAGAGGCCACAGCAGGGACAGTCTACTCAGGGTTCTAACCTCCGACCGCGTACTCAAGGGCAGGTCTTTGCTCTTAACCAGGATCAGGCTGCTGAGGAGAACGAGAGAGTTATCGCAGGTTTATTTTTATTATGTGGATTACCTGCTTACGTTCTCATTGATACTGGTGCATCTCATTCATTCATATCTGCGAGATTTGCTAAGCGTCATGCATTACCCTTCACTTCTTTGGGCGTTGTGGTATCTGTTTCCACACCGATGGGTCATTCGGTGTTAGCTAAACGTCTAGTTTTGGGTTGTCCTCTAGAGTTTGAGGGTAATGTTTTAACTGCTAATTTGATGATTCTTGCGATGGAGGATTTTGATTGCATTCTGGGAATAGATGTGCTGACTGTGTTTAGAGCTACTGTGGACTGTTATCAGAAGTTTGTGCAGTTTCGTCCAGTTGAGGGCGACAGTTGGTTTTTCTATGGAGAGGGAGCGCGACCCCCGATGCCCGTGGTTTCTGCTCTGAAAGCCTGTCGTGCTTTAGAGTCGGGCGGGGAAGGCTACCTTATCTATACTATTGATTCGTCCGCAGTTAGTGTCGGTATCAGTGACATTCCAGTGGTTTGCGATTTTCCGGATGTTTTTCCCGAGGAGATTCCTGGTTTTCCTCCCGTTCGGGAAGTGGATTTCGGCATTGATTTAGTGCCAGGCACGGCACCAATCTCTAGAGCTCCTTATCGTTTAGCTCCATCGGAGATGCAAGAATTGAAACAGCAGTTGCAGGATCTTCTTGACAAGGGGTATATTTGACCCAGTGTGTCCCCGTGGGGAGCACCAGTTCTTTTTGTCAAAAAGAAAGATGGTTCTATGCGGCTCTGCATAGATTATCGGCAGTTGAATCGTGCTACGATAAAGAATAAGTATCCGTTGCCACGGATTGATGATTTATTTGATCAACTACAAGGTACCTCTGTGTATTCCAAGATTGATTTAAGGTCTGGTTATCATCAGCTTCGAGTTCATCAGGGAGATATATCGAAGACTGCATTCAGGACCCGGTATGGGCATTATGAGTTTCTGGTTATGCCTTTTGGGGTGACGAATGCACCAGCAGTTTTTATGGATCTGATGAATCAGGTTTTTCAGGAATTCTTGGATAAGTTTGTTGTGGTGTTTATAGATGATATCTTAATCTATTCGCATGATCAGCAAGAACACGCACAACACTTAAGGATTATTTTACAGACACTTCGCGAGAATCAGCTTTATGCGAAGTTGAGTAAATGTGAGTTTTGGATTGACAGGGTTGTATTCCTTGGTCATGTCATTTCTAGCAAGGGAGTTTCAGTTGACCCAAACAAGGTGGAAGCGGTATTGAACTGGTCGCGTCCGACGACAGTAGCCGAGATCCGCAGTTTTCTGGGATTGGCTGGGTATTATCGCCGTTTCATTGTCAATTTCTCTCAGATTGCTAAGTCACTCACTCAGCTCACTCGGAAAGATGTTTCATTTGAGTGGACATCAGAGTGCGAAGAGAGTTTCTTGGAACTTCGCAGACGTTTGACATCTGCGCCTGTTTTGGCTTTACCGTCTGGATCTGGTGGTTTCAGTGTTTACACCGATGCCTCTTTACAGGGACTAGGGTGTGTTCTGATGCAGAATGAGCATGTGATTGCTTATGCGTCGAGACAGTTAAAGCCTCATGAAGAAAACTATCCTGTTCATGATCTGGAATTAGCAGTGATCGTTTTTGCTTTGAAAATCTGGCGCCATTATCTGTATGGTGAGCGATTTGAGATCTTCACTGATCATAAGAGTTTGAAGTATCTGTTCACTCAGGCTGAGTTGAACATGCGTCAGCGTCGTTGGATGGATCTACTCAAGGATTACGATTGTGAGATCAAGTATCATCCAGGATCTGCGAATCTCACGGCCGATGCTCTTAGTTGCAAGGTGAGATTGTCTGCTCTTCAGACTTGTGCTGTATCTGAAATTATTCAGGATTTCTGTTCGATGGGATTCAATTGTAAGCGTCGGAAGGGAACAGAGAGTATCCGTATAGCTACTATTTTGTCCGAGCCAGTTTTGTATTCTCGGATTAGAGATGCTCAGATGTCTGATTCTAAGGTTCAGAAATTAGCTCGGTTGGCTGATGGAGATAATACTTCTGGATTCCACTATCAGTCCGAGGGTCTTTTGTGCTTATCTGGTCGTGTTGTTGTACCGGAAGATGACACTTTGAGGGAGGAAATTTTGTCCCAAGCTCATCGTAGCAAGTTGAGTGTTCATCCAGGGAGCAACAAGATGTATAAGGATTTGAGGACTCGATTTTGGTGGAAAGGTATGAAACGTAATGTTTATCAGTATGTCTCCAAGTGCCTAGTCTGTCAGCAGGTGAAGGCTGAGTATCGACGACCTGGAGGTTTGTTGCAGAATCTTCCTATTCCGGAGTGGAAGTGGGAGCATATCACGATGGACTTCGTGACTCACTTGCCTATGTCTGTGGGGAATAGAG
Organism: Primulina eburnea; assembly: GCF_022965805.1. Lineage (NCBI taxonomy): Eukaryota > Viridiplantae > Streptophyta > Magnoliopsida > Lamiales > Gesneriaceae > Primulina > Primulina eburnea. Next base: position 16,246,045 of record NC_133112.1, on the reverse strand, counting down.
ATGCTATCTGGGTGGTAGTGGATCGGCTTACTAAGTCTGCCCATTTTCTTCCATATAACAGAGATTTCACTTTCGATCGGATGGCACGGTTGTACATTCAGGAGATTGTACGGTTTCATGGTGTGCCCGTGAGTATCGTTAGTGACAGAGATCCTCGATTTACATCTAGATTTTGGGGCAGCTTTCAGCAAGCTTTGGGCACTACCTTGAGTTTGAGTACTGCATATCACCCAGAGACTGACGGTCAGTCAGAGAGGACTATTCGTACTCTTGAGGATATGTTGAGATCTTGTGTGATGGATTTCGGGCCAGCTTGGCAGGATCATCTGCCACTGATAGAGTTTGCATACAACAACAGTTTTCATAGGAGTATTGGTATGTCTCCGTTTGAAGCATTGTATGGTCGACGTTGTCGTACTCCTCTGTTCTGGGAAGAAGTCGGAGAACGACAGGTCGAGGGTCCAGAATTGATTCAGCAGGCCATGGACAAAGTTCTTGTGATCAAACAGCGGATTAAGACTGCTCAGGATCGACAAGCGAGTTATGCGAACTCCAAGCGCAGACCTCTTCATTTTGATGCAGGCGAGAAAGTGTTTCTCAAGGTATCACCTTTTCGGAGGATTCTGAGATTTGGACTCAAGGGTAAGCTATCTCCGAGATTCATTGGTCCTTTTGAGATCTTAGAATGTGTGGGAGACTTGGCCTACAGATTAGCTTTGCCACCGTATCTGTCTAGTGTTCACAATGTGTTTCATGTGTCCTTGTTGAGACGATACGTAGCGGATGAGTCTCATGTTTTGCATCCAACAGAAGTTCAGCTGAATCCGGATTTGTCTTTTGTAGAAAGACCGGTTTCGATCTTAGACCGGAAGGATAAGGTACTGCGGAATAAGACTATTCCTCTTGTCTTAGTGCAGTGGCAGCGCCGAGGTACTGAAGAAGCTACTTGGGAACTAGAGAGTCGCATGCGGTCAGAGCATCAAGAGTTGTTCTAGTTGTAGTATTTTCAGTTATGATTGTAATTTCAGTTGTGCTTTCAGTTGTAATTCATTCTTAAGTTGAATGTATTGTTGTTCAGAATTGTCATTCTTCAGACTCGATTTCGCGGACGAAATCCTTTTTAGAGGGGGAGAATGTAGTATCCCGATGCCTAATTTGAGTTAATTATTGGATTAATTATATTTCGGTGGGATCGGAAGGACCGAACCGGGTTCGGATCGTCCGAAGAGGGTTCGGATCGTCCGAAGACAGGTGGCTGGACACGTGGAAGACATGCAGAGTTCGGATCGTCCGATCAGGGTTCGGATCGTCCGAAGACAGGTGTCTGGACACGTGGAAGACATGCAGGGTTCGGATCGTCCGATAAGGGTTCGGAAGGTCCGAAGGGTACAGGGTTCGGATCGTCCGAAGTGGATCGGATCGTCCGAAGAGGATCGGATCGTCCGATCGTTGTCTATAAATAGAGGCGCGAGGCTTCACTTTTTTACTCGCCAATTCCGAGTGTTCCAGAGCGTTTTAGTCGTTTCTGATGGGTTTCTAGTCTTTTCTCGAGGTTTAGGCACTAGCGGGGAGCTATTGGTTTTGTAGCGGAGCTGTGCTCTAGTTGGGAGCTAGCGGCATCAGTGGGCTGACTACGGACGCAGGCTTGATTCTAGGGCTGATTTCTAGGATCTACTGGTTTGAGGTACGAAAGTACTATCCGAGATAGCAGGATTGAGTATGCTTTACTATGTGTTGCATGTTTATATGTTGCATTATTATCTGTCATATGATGCATGGTTTATTATGCGGCATTTGCATAATCATGTTGAGCCTGATTATCTTTGAGATAGCCTGTTGAGAGGGTGCTCAGCCCTCGTTTATTGTGGATGGTTGGACCCCGTTGGCCGACGGTGGTCAGGTCACCGGTATATCCACAGGTTTATTTCGGTATGGGAGCCACCTCCTGGTGCGACGGCGCAGAGTGCTACATACCTTGACGTCATTTACCTGAGCAGTATTTCGATATACCCAGATCCTGGTATCCAGTACATTTTGCATACATGCATGTCATAGTCTTGTATACTCATGCTTTCGGTGCTGAGCGTTTTATGCTCACGTCCTCGGTTTATCTCTGTTTTGGACACCCTATTCGATGGGGCAGGTCTCAGGTTGGACGGTCCAGGAGGGGGTGGACAGGGAGCTGGCAGAGGTTGACTTGTAGTTATTGGTATTTGTTCTTGGAATTTAGTTCGATCTGGTTGTTTAAGTATTTTGTACTTACAGATTCGATTGGGTTGTATTACTGTTTTTCCGCTGTTTTACCTGATTCAGTTTTAATGTTAATTTTGCATGCTTAAGTTCTGATTAGTAGGTGATTCTGGAACGGGTCACTACAAGAGATGTCTTGTTATATTGAAAGATTTTGATTGTGAAATCAAATACTATCCGGGGAAATCCAATGCAGTAGTTGATGCATTGAGTCGTAAGGTATGTTCTTTATCCTTATCGACGATTGGTGTTTCAATTTGATTGAAGATTGCTGTCTTTCTGGATAGGTATTTGAGACAGATTGTAGACCATTGAGATTATATGTTGTTCAAGTCGAACCAGAGTTGATTTTGAGAATTAAAACGGCTCAGAAAGTTGATCAGAACGTCCAGAAGTCGATTGTGATGGTCAGACAGGTCATCGATCAGAATATCAGGTTCGTGACAGTGTTTTATGTGTGAATAATCGTCTTGTTGTACCAGATGTTTCGGATTTCAGACGACGGATATTGTTAGAAGTGCATAGCAGTCGATTCAGTATTCATCCTGGTGGCAGAAAAATGTACAATGATTTGAAAAGACAGTTTTGGTGGAAACAAATGAAGCTGATATTGCTTAGTTTGTATCCAAATGTTTGAATTGCCAACAGTTAAAAGCTGGAAAGAAAGAAACCAAGAGGTCTGTTGCACAGCTTGTCTATTCCTGAATGGAAATGGGATCACATTTCCATGGACTTCGTGACGAAGCTACCACGTTTTTCCCGAGGTTGTGATGTGATTTGGGTCGTGATTGACAGATTGACCAAATCCGCATGTTTTATTCTGTAAAAGATGACATACCGACATGATCAGATTGCAGAGATCTATGTCAGAGAAGTGGTCAGATTACACAAAGTGCCTAAGTCGATTGTATCATATCGTGATCCTCGGTTTACTTCGCACTTTTGGCAGAGTTTACAGCAGGCTCTAGGTACGAAGTTTCATCTGAGTACCGCATATCATCCACAGACCGATGGACAGTCAGAGCAGACTATCCTGACACTGCAGGATATGCTGAGAGCTGTAGTACTTGATTTTAGCACTAGTTGGCAAGAATCTTTGCCACTTTGTGAGTTTTCGTACAACAACTGCTATCAGACGAGTATTGAGATGGCTCCTTTTGAGGCGTTGTACGGTAAGAAGTGCATATCCCCTCTGTATTGGGATGATATCTCTGAGGTACCTGAGATTGGACCTGATATGATCAGAGATATGACAGAGAAAATGAAGCTAATTCATAAGAGAATGAAGGCAGCTCCAGATAGACAGGCCAAATATGCCAATGTCCGACGTAGACCGTTGGTATTTTAGGCCGTAGGCAGAGTATTCTTGAAGATTGCACCTTTCAGAGGCGGCGTCAGATTTGGCAAGAAAGGGAAATTGTCTCCACGATATATTGGGCCGTATGAGATTCTCGAGAAGATAGGAGATTGTGCCTACTGACTCGCATTACCGCCTTCTCAATCTGGAATACATGATGTCTTTCGTGTATCATTATTGTGGAAATATCTTCCCGATGCATCTCATCTTATTTAGCCAGACGAGGCAGAACTTGACGAGACACTGAGTTACTTTGAGAAGCCGATCCGGATTCTCGATCATAAGGAAAAGCAGTCAGGACAAAGACTATTTCACTTGTGAAGATTCAGTGGAGTCGTCATGGCATCGAAGAAGCTACCTGGGAGACTGAATCAGATATGAGACAGAGATTCCCAGAGTTATTTCACTGAGGTGAGATCTGTTTAGCTTCTGTTATATATTCCTTTCTGATATGATTTGATTGCTTGTGATTTAGAGAACGAAATCATATCTTAGGGGGTGAGAAATGTAATGCCCGAGATTTAATCATTGTAATCAGATATCAATTCATTGATAGAATTGAGGATTTAGGAACTCAAGTGGAGAAGCCGGGCGTCGGTGCAATACAAAACAAATATTGAGAAAGAACTGTTGGCGCCCGAGCGGTAGGAAAAGACCGCCCGAGCGCCAGTACACCACAAGTTTGGTAATTGTCCAGAATGTATGGTGCTCGAGCGGTAGATTTGTGATTTGTGCAAGATCCGCCCGTCTGATTTTTCAATCCGACTTCAGTACTATATTCCTATCGACGAGAGCTTCAACTGGACGTAAGTTTTACTATATTTTGATATGATTTGAAATTATGATATTGAAGGAATCGGATATGATTCATATATGGTGTTCTTGACATAATAGACATCGTATAATCGAAACCGAATTGAAGAACATATACTGTATGAAATTTTTATGATTTCCAGAGTGGATTTGATTGAGTTTTGATATCAGATTTGTGTTGTTATTGATAATGAGTTGTGGTTTCCTATTATTGTTGACTGATTGGGTATATCGAGAATTGTACCGTTATTTCGTCAACAATTACCGAGATTAAGTTATCAGATTTTGATTTGAATAGAATATTAATATGGTGCCTATTCGATATGTCATTTCAGATTGATAGTGACAAATTCTACTTCGAGACTTCGACAGAGCCAGAAACCGACAAAAGAAAGGTATAAATCAATGTTAACTAGGAGATCGACTTGAGTAAGATGGGACTCGAGTAGCCCAAAAATCACATACTTTATTTTATTGCATTGATGTTTGCAATTGAATGAAATTGGTATGCTTAGTCTATTGATTTATAGCAAAGCATGTATCAGAGTCATGGGCGGAGATGCCTAGTCAGCGGATATGCAAAGTCTTTGGCGGATATGCCAAGACACTGGATGATTGAATTATATCGATGTTGCTTAGGAGTAGATCGATTTCTATCGCTGAGATTCGATATATGTGACAATGTCCAAAAACCGGTATCCATAGATTATAGTTGAGTCGAGTCTGAGATGACGAGTCAGTAGTTGATTTACAGTTTTATATCGATTCATGTTTTCATATTTGATACATGTTACTGATGAATGTTTATGCTTTTATATATGTTTTTATATGATGGCATATATTCATTGTTTATACTGGGATTTTATCCTCACCGGAGTTATCCAGCTGTTGTCTTGTTTGTATGTGTGCATGACAACAGGTGGGACATGATCAGGGTCAAGTAGATGATGAGAGAGGAAAAGTTAGCGTGGAGATCCGGATCAGAAGTAGATTAGGATTTGACACTTGATACATAGTAGTTGAACCCTAGTTGATTTTAATGTATTGAGTACAAGAGATGTACTTTTACTTTTGAATGTTTATGTTAACACTTCTGACCGATTTTATAAAATAACACAGCGGAAATTAAAAATTTTACTTAGAGGGAAGAAGGATTAAAACTTTTCTTGACATAAAACATTTATAATCAAAAGTATATACATGATCAAACAAATGTTGCATCAAAATACAAAATATCATTTTTGATCATGTCAAAATGCTAGCAAAATATCTTCTACCTTTGGTATGCATATGACCCCGGTTCCAATCAACGTCCCGGCTCGTCACTCTTATCTGCATCACATGAAATAACTTAAATGAGTATAAAACTTAGCAAGTGGAACTCTTACATAGCAATGGATACATATCATACTCTGTAAAACATGACTTTGAAATCATTAAATGTCATCCAACTCTTGAAACTTGAATAATATAGTAGAACATGAACATAACGATGGTATTTCTCTTTTCTCTGTTGAATTGATATCTAAATAGTATCTCTGTCTCTGTACCTATATCACATCGATATAAATCGATACTCTGTTGGGATACAAGCCTATGATCATTGATCAACTAATTGCATGCAATCTCTGACTATATATCTATCAATCCAATAAATCATTTGAACTCTCTTTTGGACATAAAATCAAACACTTTGCATACTCTTTTCTTTTGTATTCCTTTTTTACACAATTGAGACATACAATTGCCTCTAATATACAATAAAGATTATCAATACATAATATGAATCAAATGGAAGGGAATAGCATGTTAAAACCATTGAAACACCATACATATATTATCATGTCAGCACAAGGAAATGAATTCCACTTACTACACTTGGAAACCTTGAATCTAATCTCTTGGTAGAAAACCTACAACAATAAACCATGAATTGCACCATCAACATCTCAACAATCACAAACCCATATCATAACATCCATAAAACCAACATAATCAACAAACCCATGATTTCTCCCCAACACCAAATCCAAAGAATGACTAAACCATAAGCTTACCTTAGCTCCTTGAACCCAAAAGAACCTTGTTCCCTTTTCAATAATCCAAAAATAAGCTTGAATCAAAGGATATAAGATGGAAAAGTAGGAACCCTAGCTTCCCTTGCTCTGAAGAAATCGAGAGGAGTGGAGGAAATGAGGCAAAAAGTTAACCAACTCATGTATTTAATCACTTAAAATCGAAAACACGCTTTCACTGTTCACGCACCGCGGGTGCGCTAACCCTTGCACCGCGGGTGCGCTAGGCAATCTATACCACATCCAAAAATCCGAAGGCGACGACCGCGGGTGCGCTCCTTTATGGACCGCGGGTGCGCTCTGGTCTCTGCCCAAACACCGCAGGTGCGCTTCCTCTTAGACCGCGGGTGCGGTCACCCTACTGTCCAAATACCGTGGGGGTGGTAGCTTCTCTGGCGCGGGTGCACTGTCACCTGAAGCCAACAATAAACTTTGCATCTAAAAATCGAATCGCAACAACACTCCCAATAAGAAAGTTGCACCTCTATATCTAATCTATCCACCCCAATTGGCCTCATACCAATTGGCTCAACATACAAATTACCATGAATTAAACCACAACAACTCTACAATAAAACAACATAACAAGTATAACCAACAATACTATAAAACATAAATCACAACTCTTAACATCAAAACTATACTTAATCTTAACAAAGAAGTCAATAAACACAAGAAATCTTAAACAGTACCGTTCACCAAGCTTGGATATTACAATCTCCCCTCCTTAAAGGAATTTTGTCCTCGAAATTGACGTCACTGCGCAAACAACTCAGGACACTTTTCTTTCATCTCATCCTCTGGTTCCCACGTGGCTTCTTCAATCAAATGATTCCTCCAAAGGACATTAACAATGCCGATCTCTTTGTTTCTCAACACTTTAACCTTGGGATCCAGAATCTGGACTGGAATCTCTTGGTACGTCAAATTCGGCGTCAAATCCAATGGCTCGTGGCGAAGAACATGGGAAGGATTCGCAATATACTTTCTGAGCATGGAGACATGAAAAACTCTGTCAAGATCTGGCGGTATGGCTAACATGTAAGCTCGATCACCAACTCCGTCCAAAATCTCAAATGGGCCAATAAATCTCAGACTCAACTTTCCCTTTTTGCCGAACCGCATCACAACTTTAAGAGGTGCTATCTTCAAGAACACATGATCGCCAACCTCAAACTGAAATGGCCTTCGTCTGACATCAGCATAACTCTTTTGTCTCGACTGTGCTGTCTTCATTCTCTCTCGAATAATAGCAACAACATCAGCTGTCTGTTGGACCAACTCTGGTCCCAACATCTTCCTCTCGCCGATCTCGTCCCAATACAAGGGATATCTACACTTTCTGCCATAAATTGCTTCATATGGTGCCATGCCAATCTTTGCTTGGTAACTGTTATTGTACGTGAACTCAACAAGAGGCAATTTGGAATCCCAACTACCATGATAGTCAATAGTACAAGCTCTAAACATATCCTCCAAAATCTGAATAACTCTCTCTGATTGACCGTCGCTCTGGGGTGATATGTTGTACTTAATGCTAACCGTGTACCCAAGGCTCTGTGTAAACTCTTCCAAAACTCTGAAGTAAATCTAGGGTCACGATCAGACACAATCGACATAGGAACACCATGAAGTCTGACAATCTCTGCTATGTACTCTTCGGCATACTGGTTCATGGAATACGTCGTCTTGACTGGGAGAAAATTCGCTGACTTGGTCAATCGATAAACAATAACCCAAATAGAGTTATAACCTTTCTGCGTTCTAGGAATACCAAACACGAAATCCATTGTAATATGATCCCATTTCCATTGAGAAATCGGCAATGACAGCAATGTCCCAGCAGGTCTCTGGTGTTCGATTTTCACCTGCTGACAAGTTAGGCACTGAGAAATAAATATGGCAATATCCTTCTTCATACCTGGCCACCAATAGAGTTTACGAAGATTCTGATACATCTTGGTACCACCTGGATGTATAAAGTATGACGCGGTATGTGCCTCTTTCAAGACGTCTCGTCGAATATCATCACCAACAGGCACGCAAATACGGCCTCTGAATATCGTCAAACCATCTCTATTCGTCCCAAACGCTGAATTACCTCTCTCCTCTGCTCTGGCTCTCATCTCTGTCAACTGTACATCAATGGCCTGCTCTCTACGGATCCTGTCCGTCAATGTAGCCTGAAAGACAAATGCTGAAAAGCGAGCAATGGTTCATGGGACTACCAAAGCTATCTCCTCTCGTTGCAAGTCTAACAACAATGGTTGCTGAATCAGCGAACACAAAGTAGAACTTGACTTACGGCTCAATGCATCTGCTACAACATTCGCCTTCCCTGGGTGGTAACTAATAGTCACATAATAATTTTTGACAAGCTCTAACCACCGTCTCTGTCGCATATTGAGTTCTTTCTGGGAAAACAAATACCTTAAACTCTTGTGGTCCGTGAAAATTTCACACTTTTCGCCATATAAATAGTGTCTCCAGATTTTCAGGGCGAAAACCATATATGCTAGCTCCAGATCATGCGTAGGATAATTTTTCTCGTAATCTTTCAATTGACAAGAAGCACAGGCTATAACCTTTCCACGTTGCATCAGCACTGCACCGAGGCCCTTCTTCGACGCATCGGTATAAACAACAAAGTCCTCTGAACTACTGGGCAATGCAAGTACAGGAGCTGTCGTCAACTTATCTTTCAACTCTTGAAATCCACTTTGGCATTCATTGGACCACTCAAACTTCACAGTCTTCCTCGTCAGATTGGTTAACGGCAGGGCAATCTTGGAAAAATCTGAAATAAAAAGACGATAATAACCTGCCAAACCAAGAAAACTGCGTACCTCTGATACAGTGGTAGGGATAGGCCACTTCTGAATCGCCTCGATCTTTGCTAGATCAACAGCTATACCATCCTTCGAAACAACATGGCCTAAGAAAGAAATCTGCTCCAACCAGAACCCACATTTCTTCAACTTAGCATACAACCTCTTCTCTCTCAACAATTGAAGAACAACTCTGAGGTGCTCTGCATGAAGCTCTCTGGTCTTGGAATAAATCAATATGTCATCGATGAAAACAATGACAAAGCTATCCAAATAGGGCTTGAACACTCGGTTCATAAGATCCATAAAGACTGAAGGAGCATTAGTCAAACCAAATGACATAACAAGAAATTCATAATGACCGTACTTGGTCCGGAACGCCGTCTTAGGGATATCAGACTCCCTAACTTTCAACTGATAATAGCCAGATCGCAGATCAATCTTCGAAAACATTGTAGCCCCTTGCAGTTGGTCAAAAAGGTCGTCTATCCGTGGCAACAGATATTTATTCTTGATAGTCACTTTGTTGATTTCTCTGTAATCAATGCAAAGCCGCAAAGACCCATCTTTCTTCTTGACGAAAAGAACCGGAGCTCCCCAAGGCGAAGAACTCGGCCTAATAAAACCTTTATCCAAAAGATCCTGCAACTGCGTCTTCAACTCTTACATCTCTGTCCGGCGGTAAACCCGGAACATCATCCTGAAATACATCAGGAAACTCTCTAACAACATCAATATCATCAATATTCAACTTCACAATTCTATCCATATCCACAATTGAGGCCAAAAACCCATCACAACCTCTATACAACAACTTCTTAGCCTCAAGACATGAAATAAAAGGAAGGACCAGCGAAGTACTTGCACTGGCGAGCAAACCTTCCTTATTAACATCATCTGCAAATCACACCGTCTTGGCAACGCAATCAATCACTGCACGATAAGTTGATAGCCAATCCATGCCAAGTATAATATCAAACGCAACCATCGGAATAACAATCAAATCGGCATACACCACTCGCTCATCAATTTGAACATAACACGCATACACAATAGACGTCGAGCACAACACATCTCCTGAAGGCAAAACAACATTAAACTGGAGGGGAAGAATAGAAGGAACTAGACCCAAAGATCTCAAAAATAGTTCAGACATAAAAGAATGAGTAGCACCTGTATCAATCAATGTCGTAGCTACTCTGCCTGAAATTAAAATAATGCTAGAGATCACAGAAGAATCATGGTTTATACGTTCCTTCGTCATAGTGAAGATGCGACCCCGCACCTTCTCTTTATTCGATCCTCTTGGACAATCCTTGGCAATATGGCCTGCAGTACCACATCGGTAGCAAGTGTGAGTACCAAATCTACATTCTCCCCTATGATGCCTGTTGCACTTGGGACACAATGGCTTCTCTGGATCAAATTGAGCTGCCGGTGCTTTAGAACTCGGTTCCATCTTGCCTTTCCCCTTAAAAATGCCTTTGCCTCTTTGGCTCGTGTTGGATCTCGGTTTTCTACGCGCCCAAACGCAGCGAAAGTTAAAAATTTTTAGATCTTGACATTCCAGATATATGTTTTGCTTTGGGCGCTCGTATGGTTTTTACAATAAACATTCATAGGATGTTAGAAAAATTATACCTTATACAATAAACATTCTTCGATGAAATCCTTTCTTTCCTTCTAATCAGGTCCACGACTGAATTGTATGATCATTTTCCAAATTGCACTAGAAATATTGGAAGATATTTTTCATTGAGATGAAAAACTAAAACCCGGCACAACCTCAAACAATTTGAGTGGCCAAATTTTTCATGTTTTTGAGAATAATGAAATCTTAATCCTTTTAATTATCATTTGCTTAATTAATTAAATTAATTAAGCAAACTAAATATTTGGAGGATTATGGTTGTGATTCTCAAAATCTCACAATCAAAATTAGTGGAGGCTATGATTTTAGGTCAAAATTTTTAAAATAAAAATTCCATGACCTAATTACTATAATTAACATTAATGGGGTTGATCAATTAATTGTGCTAGTCCAACTAGTTTAATTAATTAATCAAAGTCCATTAAAACTTTAATTATTTAGTATGTTGGACTTCTACTCCTACAAGCCCATTAAACATACTTCCCACTATATTTAATTTAATTTTTAATAAACTCAACTTTTGAGTTTAATAAATTAAATCGATTATAAATTCAACATTTGAATTTAATATTTAAATTATAAATTCAGCTCCTTGAATTTATCACCTCCAAATTTCATAAATTCAACTTCTTGAATTTATTATCTCATAAATTCAACTCCTTGAATTTATTTTCTCAAAATTTAATTATCATAAATTCAACTCTTTGAATTTACTATATCATAATATAAATTCAACTCCTTGAATTTATTCTCTCAACGGGAACAAACGATCCAGTGTTTGTGTGACCCTCAATGGTTCAGGGATACAGCTAGCCGTGGGTTCACAACTCTTTGTGATTCAGGACATAATCCTTTATTCGGGCTTACCCTAGTTAGCCCTGAAGAACCTAAGGGGGGGGGTGAATAGGTTCTTTAAGGCCCTTTAGCGTTTTTAAAACGAGTTTGAAAAAATTGCAAGCGGAAGACTTGAGGGACAATCACAAATAAGTACGATAAATGAATGCGTAAAGTAAGTGCGTAAAATAAATGCGTAATTTAAATGCAATAAAGTAAATGCGTAAAGTAAAGAGGGATAGAGATGTTTATTGAAGTTCGACGAAGAATCGTCTACGTCTCCCCTTCTCGATGAGGATCGAGGTATCACTATAACGACTTGGCTTTAGGCGCTCCAAGCTAGCTTTTACAACCACGCCTCGATGCGTCTACTTGGCCTTGAGGGCTCCAAGGATAGCCACGAACTTTACAACCCACTCGAGAGTATTACTTTCACTCTTTTTCTACAACTCTTTTGATATTACAACTCTTTTAATCAACGCACACAAGAGATAGTAGAAAGCTTTGTAAGAGACGAGAGAGAATGGAGTGGGATAATTGAGAATGCATCCTCAAAGGCCTATTTATACTAGTCTTGGATGCCAAGGTTCGGATTTCTGTTTATGCTTCGGAACTTCCGATCAATTTGCGTAATTTCTGGAATGACTTCGGATCTTCCGTTCTTGACTTCGTAGGGTCCGAACATATGCTTCGAAGGGACCGATCAAACTTCGTTTCTTCCGAACAATTCTTTCAGACAGTGTATGAACAACTTCGGAAGGTCCGAACTCCAGTTCGTATCGTCCGAACATTCCCGCGTTCCGGAGATTTGAAATCTTCAACACTTCGTAGCTTCCGATCATGTCCATCGTAGCGTCCGAAATCTACTCAATCAACAGTCAGATCAAATTATCTCCGGATTGAAGCGATTTGATTGCTTGTGTTCGGAACGTCCGATCCATTCTTCGGAACGTCCGAACTTGCTCCTCGCAGCTTCCGAACAGCTTCTATTTTGCTTCTGATTGGCACAATTTCGGAACGTCCGAACCAAATTTCGGAGCTTCCGAACGTAACCTTGATCTTAATTTCCTGCATGCCTCAATATAAAACATTAGTGCATTTTTAAGCCAAGTTTTGGTATCATCAAAACAAAAACTTTGGGATATGTTACAGCATTAAAAACCTTAATCTCATCCTCGAGATTTGTATGCGTTTAAGGCGTAACAATCTCCCCCTTTTTGATGATCACAAAACTTGGTTAAAAATTGAGAAACAATAATCAACATAATCTAAATGTTATTAAATAGCTCCCCCTTAATCAAATAACAAATCTAAGAGGTTGAATTAAGGCGAATTTATTTAATAACCATTTAATAGCAATTTTAACCAAATAAATTCTCCCCCTTTTTGCGATAATCAAAAAGACATAAGCATAAAGAGAGACAAATAAACAGGTAAAATATCCACTAATAAATGCAAGTCTTTTATACAATGATGCATAAAGATAAAATAAACAAAAATAACAAAAACATAAGCTAAGAATCCGCATCCCGCGACTCTCTATGGCTCCTCATCTCAGCCTCGATGGAATCAAGATGCGAGGAAGTCTCAGTATGATGGCGCTCTAAGGCAGACTCCAAAAGAGAGAAACGAGTGTCGAAACGAGTCTCCAATCGCTCGAGATACTCGAAAATCCGATCGAAGGGTCCAGAGGGAGCAGGCGGAGTGAAGCCATGAGGAAGGTCATCAATGGTCAACAAAGGAGTGCTAATAGGGTCGAGACCACGCTGCTGGGATGTAGAGGGAATATCAGACGAAGGGGTAGGAGTGGTACCCGTAGTAGGAGGACCAGCGGGAAATCCTCTCGTCTGAACGTGAGGAGGAAGAAGACTGAAGGGAACATAAAAGTGTTCGGTCGGACGATAGGACGCAAAGATGCGATCCTTGTCGACGACCCAAGAGGATAAGACGGGATTCCAAGAGAGTCCCATCTTAACAACGGTATCATGGTCGATAGTCTCGTGAGGAGAAATAGACACGGATTCTTCACTGGCAAAGTCAATGTCAAAATGGGCGAGAATCCGGTTAATGAACCAGCCAAACGGAAAAGAGACGCGAGTAGAAGTATCCGCGTACTCCATGGCGGACATAAGAAAACGGGGAAGGTTAAAAGGGCGCTGGGAGACTAAGTAATAGAGAATGTATATATCTAGATACTTGCAAGTGGAGAGGTCTTCACTGCGAGGAACAATGGAAGAAGTGATAAGCTTTTGAACAAGCTGAAGCTGAGGAGGAAGGTCCTTCGCATGAGGACGGTCATCGGCAGGATTAGGCGGACGACCGAAGATGGTGGTCAAGGCAGTGACTCGATCAAAAGTGGGGTCATTCTCAGTCCAAGACTGAGAAAAGAACGTACTCGGTCCGTCTCGAGGAAGATCGAACCAAGTAGAGAGGTCGGCGGTAGAAAAAGAAATGAACCGACCCTGAACAATGGTAACAACACGAGTGTCATCACCACCAAGAACTAGGGAAAAGTTCGCATAGAACTGATGCATGAGAGAGGGGTAGATGAGATCGGGTACGGAAGGTAGAAAAAAATTTCCCCAACGTTGAGACTCAATAAAAGTAATCAACGTGAAGGAATTCGCACGGAGGTATTCGGTGTGAAGGGTACGAGCAGGCAGAATGTTACGGTTTTCGAATTCAGGTGGGGTAGGACGAGGGTTGGGTGGTTGGTTAAGATCATGGTGAAAGGCACCGTGACGAGGGCGAACATTTCGGCCAGCTGCGTTACGGCGCGGAGGCATAGTGAGTAGTGGGTGTTTTGTGTGGGGAAAGAAAGAAGGATGTGAATTAGCAAATGAATCAGAGGATCCGAACGCCTATTTATAGGCCCTGTTCGGACGGTCCGAACATGAGTTCGGAAGGTCCGGAATGCGAACAGATCGGTTATCTGGCAAGACGTGCGGACGATCCGATTACCAATCGGACATTCCGATCCTAGAACGGAGGCTACGATGAGTAAACGGAGGGTCCGAAGTCCGACAGTCAGGCATTGGGAAGGCGCGAACATTAAATGACATCGGAAGGAGGTTCGGACGATCCGATGTGTGTTCGGATGGTCCGAAGAGTGAATCGGAGGTTCTGGAACCTATGGTCAGGTTCGGACGATCCGAACACGTTCGGTGGATCTGAAGTGAAACGAAGCATCCGAATAAGGAACGGTGATTCCGAAGTAGCCAAGATGAGGAACACCTAAAATTTAAAATATTTAGCACATAAATGAATGTTGAGCCATAATTATGGATAAATACAATTAATTTGTATTATCCGACATTATAATGCTCACATTAATAATACTCCCCCTCAATTTAACAAATATGTACGAGAGTATTTGACCAATGTTTACAACTCAATCATGCCAAGTTCACCACGCAAACGAGTAAAAGTAGATTCATCTAGTGGTTTTGTAAAAATATCAGCAATTTGATTCTTGGTGTCAACATAGTGAAGTTCAACATCATTTTGCTCAATGTGATCACGAATAAAATGATGTCGAATGTCAATATGTTTAGTACGAGAATGTTGAACTGGATTCTTTGTTAGACATATGGTGCTTGTATTATCACAAAAGATTTGAATTTTTGAAAAAGTAACACCATAGTCGAGTAATTGATACTTCATCCAAAGAATTTGTGCACAACAACTACCGGCAGCCATATACTCGGCCTAGGTCGTTGAAAGTGCAACACAGTTTTGCTTTTTAGAAAACCATGACACCAAGCAATTTCCCAAAAAGAAACAAGTACCACTAGTGCTCTTTCTATCCACCTTATATCCTCCAAAGTCGGCATCACATTAAGCTTTTAAATCAAAAAATGAGTTCTTAGAATACCATAATCCGAGATTTGGAGTATTTGAAAGATATTTGAAAATGCGTTTTAAGGCGAATAAGTGTGATTCCTTTGGACATGATTGAAATCGTGCACACAAGCAAACACTAAACATAATGTCAGGTCTACTAGCAGTCGCATAGAGTAGGGAGCCAATCATGCTACGAAATAACTTTTGGTCAACAGGTTTACCTCCCTCATCTTTGTCGAGTCTGACTGTCGTGCTCATAGGTGTGGATGAGACTTTGGAAGACTCCATCCCAAACTTTTTGAGCATCTCCTTGATGTACTTCCCTTGGTTGACAAAGAAACCATCCTTGCATTGCTTGATTTGGAGACCAAGGAAGTAGTTGAGCTCGCCCATCATGCTCATCTCAAAGTGATCCTGCATAAGCTCAGAAAAATCTCTACACAAGTGTTCATTAGTAGCACCAAATATAATATCATCTACATATATTTGTACTATCAGCAAATCATTATCTTTAGTCAAGGTAAACAAGGTAATGTCAACTTTACCCCTACAAAAACCATTAGACAGTAAGAAAGTAGACAATTTCTCATACCAAGCTCTAGGAGCTTGTTTCAAACCATACAAAGCCTTATCAAGTTTATACACATAATCAGATAAGTGCACATCTTCAAAACCAACAGGTTGCTCAACATACACTTCTTCTTTCAAATCACCATTAAGAAAAGCACTTTTAACATCCATTTGAAACAATTTAAAGTCTCTAGAGCAAGCAAAAGCAAGTAGCATGCGAATGGATTCTAGTCTAGCAACAGGGGCATAAGTTTCATCATAATCAATTCCCTCTTCTTGACTATATCCTTTAGCTACTAGCCTAGCTTTATTTCTAGTGATTGTGCCATGCTCATCTAACTTGTTCCTAAATACCCATTTAGTTCCTATGACAGGTCTATCAGTGGGTCTAGGTACAAGATTCCAAACTTTATTCCTTCTAAATTCATTTAGTTCATCTTGCATAGCAATAATCCAAGAATCATCAAGTAAAGCTTCTTCTATGTTCTTAGGCTCTATGTGAGAAAGAAAAGCAAGATAATTGCACATATTAGAAGAGCGAGTAGATACTCCCTTCGATGGGCTACCAATGATGAGGTCCATGGGATGATCCTTGTGCATAGTCCACTCCTTCGGAAGAGATGCGTCCTCTTGATCTTTAGGAACATCATCTAGGCTTGTGGACTCCAACTCTTCGCCAAGGATATCTATATCATCATCATCAGAAACAACAGGTCTAGGCAAGCAAGGGTTAGTTTCATCAAATATGACATGAATAGATTCTTCAACTAGTAAAGTGCGTTTATTAAAGACTCTATATGCTTTGCTAGAAGTAGAGTAACCAAGAAAGATACCTTTGTCCGATTTAGCATCGAACTTACCCAGGTTGTCCTTACCATTGTTGTGGATGAAGCATTTTGATCCAAAAGCGCGGAAGTAAGAAATGTTAGGCTTTCTCCCTCTCCATAGTTCGTATGGAGTTTTCTTGAGAATTGGCCTTATTGATACGCGATTGATGATGTAACAAGCAGAACTCATCGCTTCAGCCCAAAAATATTTTGGTAGAGAATGCTCACATAGCATGGTCCTTGCAATCTCTACTAGGGTCCTATTCTTCCTCTCAACGACACCGTTTTGTTGAGGAGTTCTAGGACAAGAAAAGTTGTGACCAATGCCTTTGTTTTGACAAAAAAATGAAAAAATTCATTTTGAAATTCCGTTCCGTGGTCACTACGGATTTGTTTGATCAAAAGATTTTTCTCATTTTCAACCTTTTTGACAAAAATTTTGAAATGATCAAAGGCATCACTTTTATGGGCTAAAAACAATGTCCAAGTAAAACGTGAAAAATCATCCACAATGACAAAAGCATAGGATTTACCTCCTAGACTAGTTGTCCTCGAGGGGCCACATAAATCTAGGTGAAGTAATTCAAGGGGCATAGAAGTGGATACAAAATTTTTATTTTTGAAAGATTCCTTTGTGTGTTTACCAAGTTGACAAGCATCACAAAAAGAATCTAATTTTAAATTCAGCTTTGGCATTCCGGAAACTAGGTCAAGTTTTAAAAGTTTTTCTATGGTGCTCATCCCAACATGACCAAGTCGTCTATGCCAAAGAATGTTGTCATCAACATTTAATGTTACAAGGCTTTTTTTTTTGAAAAAGATGAAATCTTTAAATCGACCTTGTAAACATTTTCACTTCTATAACCTTTGAAACTAATGGATTTGTCAGTTGTGAGTGATACAGTGCAATCGTGTGGTGTGAATTTGACTTCATAACCCCTATCGCACAATTGACTAATGCTTAGGAGGTTATGTTTAAGTCCTTTCACAAGAAGTACATCATCAATAATAGTAGAGTTAGATATACCTATTGAGACAATGCCTTCTATGATCCCTTTGCTGTTGTCTCCAAAGGTCACCGATCCCTTTTCTTTTGGTCGAATGGATTGTAGCAGCTTCTTTTCTCCCGTCATGTGTCGAGAGCATCCACTGTCAAGATACCAAGTGCTCGATGACTTGTCTCCCCTTTGTCCCTACAAGATTGAGATACAGTTTGATAGTTGGTACCCGTTTCTTTGGGTCCTTTGAGGTTAGTAGTAGTTGGGGATTTGTGGATCCATTTCCAATAACTATTCTTATTGTGTTGGTGTCTAAGTTTCTTGCATTTAGGTCTTATGTGGCCTATCTTACAACAGTAAGTGCATGTTGGTGGTGTTCTTAGTTTTGCCTTTGCGATAAGACTAGCGAAGTTGACTGATTTCTTTTCATATCCTAGACCTCCTTTGTCGAAGTTACACCTTTGCATGCTCAAGAGGTTTTCTAGTTTACCGCTACTCACATTGAACTTGTTGAAGGCTTTCTCTAAGTCTCTTAGGTTTGTCTTGAGCCTAGTGTTGTCATGCATCCTAGCTTCTACTTCAGTTTTAAGTTGCTTATTCTCATTTCTAAGTGACTTAGCCTTATTGTACATACTAGTGTAAGCGGAGAGTAATTCATCGTAAAAGGGTACCTCGTCGTCATCCGAGTCGGTCAGATGATCTTCCTTTGCCATGAAGCATAGGGTAGACTCCTCTTCGTTGTCGCTGTCGCTCCACGTGGCTAGAAGGGCCTTCTTCTTGTCTTTGCCGGCCTTCTTCTTGGAGGGACACTCGTTTGCATAGTGACCCTTTTGTTGACAGTTGTAGCAGGTCACTTCCTTCTCAATCTTTTTGTCCTTCTTGTTGAAGTTGGAACTCCGCATGAATCTTTTGAACTTTCTAGTGAGGAGTGCCATTTCTTCATCGTCGCTATCTTCAAGTTGACTGGTCAAGGCGATCCCTTTCGCCTTTACTTTGTCGTCATCTTTCTTTGTCTCCTTTCGGGTAGATACTTCAAGTTCATGGGTCTTTAGTGTCCCATGAAGTTGATCAAGGTCGTAGGATGCCACATCTCCCTTGTTGGATTCAATGATAGCCGTGCGCTTTGCATCCCATTCCGTCGGTAGTGCTCGAAGGGCTCTCCTCCACACTTGTTTAGTTGGGTAGTTCTCACCAAGTTGGGCAAGCTCATTGATGATTTGGGTGAGCCGCCGGAACATGGTGTCGATATCCTCCTTGGGTTCCATCTCAAAGGTCTCGTACTTGATTTGGAGAAGATCTATCTTCGTTTCTTTGACTTGATTGGTTCCCTCGTGGCAAATCTCCAATTTGTCCCAAATCTCTTTGGCGGAGGTGCAAGCCGAGATTCGGTTGTATTCATTCATATCTAGGGAACAATGAAGAATATTCATAGCTTTAGCATTTTGAGAGATAAGTTTCATATCGTCCTTGGTGAGGTCATCCATTCCCTTAGGAATTTCCTTATCATCCACCGTTTTCATGGGGATATAGGGACCTTTCACCGTTATTTTCCAAAGGTCGTAATCGACGGATTGGATGTATAGAGATATTCTATTCTTCCAATATCCATAATTAGTACCATTGAAAAGAGGGGGACGATTTGTGGATTGTCCTTGGGCATACTCGCTTGCTAGATTGGCCATTTTTAAAAGATTTTGAAAAACTTGGCTCTGATACCACTTGAAGAACCTAAGGGGGGGGGGGGGGGGGTGAATAGGATCTTTAAGGCCCTTTAGCGTTTTTAAAACGAGTTTGCAAAAATTACAAGCGGGAGACTTGAGGGACAATCACAAATAAGTACGATAAATGAATGCGTAAAGTAAGTGCGTAAAATAAATGCGTAATTTAAATGCAATAAAGTAAATGCGTAAAGTAAAGAGGGATAGAGATGTTTATTGAAGTTCGACGAAGAATCGTCTACGTCTCCCCTTCTCGATGAGGATCGAGGTATCACTATAACGACTTGGCTTTAGGAGCTCCAAGCTAGCTTTTACAACCACGCCTCGATGCGTCTACTTGGCCTTGAGGGCTCCAAGGATAGCCACGAACTTTACAACCCACTCGAGAGTATTACTTTCACTCTTTTTCTACAACTCTTTTGATATTACAACTCTTTTAATCAACGCACACAAGAGATAGTAGAAAGCTTTGTAAGAGACAAGAGAGAATGGAGTGGGATAATTGAGAATGCATCCTCAAAGGCCTATTTATACTAGTCTTGGACGTCAAGGTTCGGATCTTCTGTTTATGCTTCGGAACTTCCGATCAGTTTGCGTAATTTCTGGAATGACTTCGGATCTTCCGTTCTTGACTTCGTAGGGTCCGAACATATGCTTCGGAGGGACCGATCAAACTTCGTTTCTTCCGAAAAATTCTTTCAGACAGTGTATGAACAACTTCGGAAGGTCCGAACTCCAGTTCGTATCGTCCGAACATTCCCGCGTTCCGGAGATTTGAAATCTTCAACACTTCGTAGCTTCCGATCATGTCCATCGTAGCGTCCGAAATCTACTCAATCAACAGTCAGATCAAATTATCTCCGGATTGAAGCGATTTGATTGCTTGTGTTCGGAACGTCCGATCCATTCTTCGGAACGTCCGAACTTGCTCCTCGCAGCTTCCGAACAGCTTCTATTTTTCTTCTGATTGGCACAATTTCGGAACGTCCGAACCAAATTTCGGAGCTTCCGAACGTAACCTTGATCTTAATTTCCTGCATGCCTCAATATAAAACATTAGTGCATTTTTAAGCCAAGTTTTGGTATCATCAAAACAAAAACTTTGGGATATGTTACAGCATTAAAAACATTAATCTCATCCTCGAGATTTGTATGCGTTTAAGGCGTAACAAGCCCCATTCTTTTCATCAACACATTGATCAAGAATGTCAGAACTCATTTCTGATAGCTCCCATCGGATCATGGTAAGAGCTTCTAGTAGCATCGCCCCATGATCCCCTAGGTATCACTGATAGTGCCTGCAAGAACCAGTAGATTATGATTAACGTACAGTACGGTCCCTTCATCTCATATATCACGATCGAATCTGCAACCATTGGTTCATCGAGGGTTGCATATTAATTCGATAACAATGTGATAACTTTAATAGTGGCATCGCGTGTACTATTGGAGAACTCCTTCTCCAACGTACATCTCATACTCTGGCCAGAGATTCCATGCACTATTATTACATCAGATCACATAGGATATCCACACCCGCAGGTGAGCGGTGAATCCCCGACTACAATGCACTGGCTCCTATATGTGTCGCAACTGTACCCAACCTCGCTACCTGATGACTCTCCTGGAGCCGGTAAACGAGTCAAAGCACAGCCCTAGCATATAGAGCCTCAGTGTTGTCCCGGGTCGTAAGGACTAATGGTGTAAAATCATAACCACAGACTTATCCTCTCGATGAATGATAACCACTTGGAAAGTCCGAAGGAGGGTTGTTCGGTATAATCATCATATGACTACCCATCTGCATGTTTGGACATCTCCATGCCCTTACCAAGAAACGCAGTACACAACATCACATATGCTAGTCTCGAGCTCAAGCGACCTTTATCCATGTTTTAGGCGGCTGAATCGACTAGGAACGAATTTAGAATATGCAGTGCTTACAAATGAGTTTCAACATCGAATTATGATTCATTTGTATTAAAGCATAATCAAGAACTTTATCTATGCTGATTGCATGGGTATACAGATAAAGTATAACAAGACCATAAAAAGTTAAATTATATTAAAATAAAGATTGTTTATTTCACTTGAGTCAATAAATCCCTAGCCAACCGTTGGCTTGCAGGGCATCTACTCTAACAATCTCCCACTTGCCCTAGAGCCAACTACCCTTAATCTCATTGCTTCGCTATGCTTTTCAAACAATGGTCCTGGCAAGGGCTTTGTAAGTGGATCAACAACATTATCTGCAGAGGAAAACTTTCAACCGATATATCTCCTCTTCCCACAATCTCCCGTATGATGTGGAACTTCCTCTGTGGGGACCCGGACGTTAATTCATTCCTTAATCGTCTTTAGGAATAAATAATCAAATATAATAAACATGGTCTAAATTTTTTTTTTCCTAAATTACACAGCGGAAACGTAATGTAATTAAATTCAAATTACATATTATACATAATCTAACAATTATTGTATGATCTACATAGTCCAACTAGGTTCAACTACATGTCCGTGCTGAATCCTACGTTGCTTCAAAGCCCGGATCTCGACGCTATCTAGTCCAGCCTCGTTCTCGTCCTGACCCCGCTTCTATCCCACCTGTTGTCATGCACACATACAAACAAGACAACAGCCGGATAACTCCGGTGAGATATAAATATCCCAGTATAAATCATGTATACATGATATCATATAAACAATATAAAAGCATATATTAAAAATCATATCATATATCAAAATCATGATATCAATCCATAACAAGAATAAATCATATTCTATACATGTACCCTAATCCGGAACATAATTCAATTTCCAGAATAAATTATATTCTAAGCATTTACCATTATCAGGAACAACAAGGAACATGAACCATATTCAGGAACATAATCAACATCAATAAATATGAATCAATATAATTGTCACTCAAACTCGTGACTCCACGTTTTAGACTAGACTCAATCCTAGCCTAGGGATCCCGATTTCCAGATGTGGTATTCCTATATCGACCAACAGTAATAGAAAAGACTCCAGTTCTATCAACGCCGATAAAACCAAACATCCAGTGCCCTGACCTAACCGTCATGGACTGTGGTCCTATCACCAATATCATGTCCTGTGACAAAGTGCAATGGGCCAGTGACGAGTCCTCACTATCCGGTCCTTTTGTCACAAGATGAAATGTCTACGACTAAGCTTATCCGCTTATGACTCAAGACATACATTGTCTATAAATCCATAGACCAAAAATATCAATCGTATTCAATTGCAAATAACAATGCAATAAAATAAAGTATGTGATTTAGAGAAACTCGAGTCAAACCTTCCTCGAGTTGTGCAATCCCAACTCAACATTAATTTATACCTTTATCTTCTCGCTCAGAAGAAGAAGAAGAAGTCCTAACTCTATCTCGGTCCATTCCCAATCTGGTAATAACAATACCGAACAGATATAATATCAATATTCAACTCAATTCAATACCTGTTCTGATTAATATTCAAATCGAAATATACGCTGATCGATATCCAATCAAGATACACTCTAATCCATATCGAGCATATCGCGATATAATCGAAATCACTACATAATCTGATCAATATCAATTAACTGATGTTTCAACGGTATAACAATACAGTCTCGATAACCCCGTCAATTCGAACATCACAGATATAATACCAGAACTCATAATCAATATCGATACCAGTCATAATCTCAATAACACTACATATCTGATATGAATTCTCAGTCAAATCGATTCCAAAAATCATAACAATTACATAATCAGTTCGTTTCTCACTCTGACTTCGATTCTATGATGTCTAACATGACAAGAACATCATATATGAATTCTATTCAATTCTGACAAATCATAATTTCAAAGCATATCAAAACGTAGCAAAACTTACGTCCAGTTGTATCCTACGTTGATAGGAACTCGGTACTGTACTCAGATTCAAAATCTGACGGACGGATTTCTCACAAAATGCGTAAGGATTTTCTGGAGAATTTCTCGTGCTTCCTTTCTCGTTTCTCTTCTTTCTTACAATTCATAATTCACATTTGTATGTATATATGTATATATATATACATCTCACGCCTGTATACAAACGTGGTTTCTTTACGTTTTGCATGACTCGCACTCGGGCGGTAAGAAACTACCGCTCGAGCGCGGCAGTTTCTGCCCAAGATTTTCAACTTGCACCCTTGGCGCTCGGGCGGTAATATTCTACCGCTTGGGCGCCACATCTTCTGCCCGAGACACATTTCTGTTGAACATTGGCACTCGGGCGGTCAAAAACCACCGCTCGGGCGCCACACTCTCTGCCCAACTTCCTCGAATTTCACATGTAGTCTTATTTTCATGTTCCGATTAATCCTTTCATGATCATATCAAATTATATATCAATAATTATAGATTACTAGGATTAAATTTTCGGGCATTACATTTCTCCCCCTCTAAGATATGATTTCGTCCCCGAAATCACAAGCACTCAACTCGTGTTATACAGATAATCAGATCATATATCAAATCAGATACAAGAAGGAGACTTACAGAAATTACAATGATCTCATATCAATGAAATCACTCGTAATAGAATCAACCTCAGAACCATGGCTATACAACATCCGTATATACCAATCAATCAACTCATAACAATCAATATCCTTATCTGTTAATCCCAGTCAAAGACATATTCAATCTTCGGCTTCAATTACCAACAGTCATCGTCCGACGTTGGCATATTCAGTCTCTGTATTCTGAGCTATCCTCCTTTCTTCTGAATCAATTTCATTTTATTTATCATATCACTGATCTTAGCAAATTTGCTCTCAAGCATCACTGTAATATCATTCACATACGAAAGAAATTCACAGTTCTCATTGTACAATACCTCGACTAAAGCTATTTCGATATTCATCTGATAGCGATTATTGTACAATAATTCACAAGTGACAGCGAATTATGACAACTAATGCTATAATCCAGCACTAAATTTCCTGGATATCCTCCAGTATTAGGATAGTTCACTCTGACTATCCGTCAATCTATAAATCATAGATGAAAATCATGTCATACACGCAGCCAAAAGTATAAAATCAAACGAAATTCATTGTCTGATATAATCAACTCTGGCATTCAATACAATCTAACTTCATGTTTCTGACATACCTCTCAGTAATGGGATCATATCTGTACGTCATCCTGTACAATATAATAGAGGCAGATTCGAGAAATCTGTCAATCATAATCACATCATCGCACAATCTTGTCAATATTTCAGTAGTGTCATCACACAATCCATAGAAATGTACTTCCATTTCTATTTATAAATCAATAATCTAGATCAGTAATCTAAAAGTTTCTATTTTCCTGTCTTCATCTGTCAGCGATGGAGACATTTCAATACAAATTCTGACATAACTGATTTCATCTGTTTATATCAAAACTGTCTATTCGAATTATCACACATTTCCTATTATCAGAATAATACTAAATCTACTACTGTGTGCATCTGACAATACCTGTCATTTCAAATTCGAGTATCTGGCACAAACAAATCAGCTAATAATATATATTAAAGAAAGATACCTACCTGGTATTCTGTTCTGACTATCAAAATCAAGTTCTAAACAGTCTGATCAAACTTCTGAATCGCTGAATTTTCAAAACCAGTTCTGACTCGACTGAACTGTATATAAACTCAACGGTTCATATCAATCGGTATCAAACACGGACTCAGAATGATAATAATATCGGATCAGATTCAAAATATCAATACACAATACTGATCTAATAACTGCATAAGACGCAATCTCTGACATTTCTGACATCTCTGAAATTATGCTATATTCAATGTCGTTCTCAGCTACTAATCATGGTCTCGCTGGGCTAAAATCAATCAGTATACTATCTTCAGATATCACAGACTCTGAATACACTCTGTTAAAATCAAGATTCATATCTGAACAATTCTGTATACAAAAATCTCAATTCCCAGAACATTCAATATCATTTCCACTGTTCAGTTCAACCAATCATATGCTGCGAATATATCAAAATGTCACAGATAAACCGAGCATAAAAATCATCAGAACACTTCCGAGCACATGATTTATCAACCCATAAATGGAACTGAAGTACTTTACAGAGAAACATATAATCAGATGTAACTCTAACTCTTCAGGCAATAAATCTTTCAACTGATATCTCAATTCTCTCAATTCAATCAATATCAGTCTATAAGAAATTCTAAGATGAAACCAATATCTGGAATCACATCAAGGCCGAAGTCACTCTCCCTGATACAGGACCAACCTGAAATCTCATCTGCAAGACTATAGCAAACTTCCTGCTACTAGTAAATCAATCCGTGATAGACTCCACTTCAGTCATCCACGAACAAAAAGGAATAACTCCATTCCTTTCGACAATCATCGAATCTTATATAATACGGATATCAAGGAATTCAAAACCAAGAATCCTTACCGTATATCATTCATTATTTGGCCATTTCATGTCCAAATCTTACCATTTCCTGGCAAGACTCTATAATAGCTCTGTACTTGTTCGATATATCACTATCAATCACGCAATCATCATCAGACAATACAAGTATAAGCTAGTCTAACTCAATCTTATTCTCAACTTACTGCAGTATACAATATATTACAGAATATCACTGATATCAAATTCTTTCCCCAAACTGGTAAAGAATCAATACTACAGTAAATACAGACTCAACAGGTACAACGTATATCAATGCAACTCAGTCAAAGATAATCGTAAATAATGCATTAGTATATATCAATACATATGCAATATAATCATAAAAGATCAGTACCTGTCACTGTATCATCCAGTATGTCCTGGGTTTGTTCCTCGATCACCACCCCCAGATGATCCCGCTCCCTGAAATCTTCGGGAACCCTTCTGTGGACAGACTCTAGCAAAGTGTCCTTGCTGTTTACAGAAGTTGCACCGACCAGTCACTCTATGGCATAGCTCCGGGGAATGTCTCCCACCGCAATTCCTGCAATAAACTCCAGTATAATTCGGACTAGAGCCACTGGAGCTAGATGAACCGCTCCCAAACTTCTTGAATTGCTTCTTTTGAACTTTCAACATCTCTTTCTTTCCACCACTGCTACTGCCAATCTCGATTCTGGAAGGCAGTTGTTGTGGTATCGGTGTTGGAAGAACATATAAAGCTTCCTTTTGTCTCATTAGAACGGTTTCTGCTCTTCTGGCTCGATTCAGAGTATCAGTAAAATTACTCGGTTGTCTCACAGTTACCAAGGTGCGTATTTCTGGATTCAAGCCCTTGATAAACTAATCAGCTACAGCTGTATCATTTCTAGCCACTTGCGGACCAAACTTTAACAAGGTGAAGAAATGGGCCAAATATTCATCAATCTTCAATGGACCCTGCCTCAAATTTGTAAATTCTGCACTTTTGTCCTCTCGATATGATAGAGGTACAAACCTTTGATAAAATTCCATTTTGAAAAGTTTCCACGTAATCGTGAAACCACGCTGTGCTATGGCTTCCCGGGTTATCAACCACCAACTCCTAGCGACTTCCCGTAGTTGATTCCCAACCAATTTAATTCTGCACTCATCTGTGAATCCCAGAAATTCAAACAGCATCTCAATCTCCTCCAGCCAAGTCTCACAATCAGCTGGTGCCTCAACACCCCTCAAACTCGGTGGTTGAAACGACTGAAACCTTATCATCTGCGTTTCCATCAGAGTTTCAGACACATCCATCTAATCATACGATGTACTACCCCTTTCTGGAATCCTTCTAGGAGGAATATCTGATAATCACAGACGTTAGTAGTAACAAGAGACAGATCCGTCTCAATCCCAATCCTGATCAGCTTACCTCTGATCAAGAATTGGTTCTGATCCAGTTCCAAATAATACATATTACCAAATCAACTCAGATATTCAGGTAACATGTAGCTTGATAACAGTAAAAACATACTGAAATCTTAGCATATACAATGTAATTTCAACATTATATTCAATCATATGCCATGTAAATCCAGGCAGTAAAACATAATATCATACTAGCATACACAATGTAATTCCACATTATAATCAATCACATGCTAGCAATCACATGCAAGGAAAGAAAACTCATTCTACCCCGCTCACTCTTCTCAATCTCAGTGCTAAGGAACCTATAGTTCAAGGACCTACGCTCTGATACCACCTGTTGTGGGGACCCGGACGTTAATTCATTCCTTAATCGTCTTTAGGAATAAATAATCAAATATAATAAACAGGGTCTAAATTATTTTTTTCCTAAATTACACAGCGGAAACGTAATGTAATTAAATTCAAATTACCTATTATACATAATCTAACAATTATTGTATGATCTACATAGTCCAACTAGGTTCAACTACATGTCCGTGCTGAATCCTACGTTGCTTCAAAGCCCGGATCTCCACGCTATCTAGTCCAGCCTCGTTCTCGTCCTGACCCCGCTTCTATCCCACCTGTTGCCATGCACACATACAAACAAGACAACAGCCGGATAACTCCGGTGAGATATAAATATCCCAGTATAAATCATGTATACATGATATCATATAAACAATATAAAAGCATATATTAAAAATCATATCATATATCAAAATCATGATATCAATCCATAACAAGAATAAATCATATTCTATACATGTACCCTAATCCGGAACATAATTCAATTTCCAGAATAAATTATATTCTAAGCATGTACCAATATCAGGAACAACAAGGAACATGAACCATATTCAGGAACATAATCAACATCAATAAATATGAATCAATATAATTGTCACTCAAACTCGTGACTCCACGTTTTAGACTAGACTCAATCCTAGCCTAGGGATCCCGGTTTCCAGATGTGGTATTCCTATATCGACCAACAGTAATAGAAAAGACTCCAGTTCTATCCACGTCGATATAACCAAACATCCAGTGCCCTGACCTAACCGTCATGGACTGTGGTCCTATCACCAATATCATGTCCTGTGACAAAGTGCAATGGGCCAGTGACGAGTCCTCACTATCCGGCCCTTTTGTCACAAGATGAAATGTCTACGACTAAGCATATCCGCTTATGACTCAAGACATACATTGTCTATAAATCCATAGACCAAAAATATCAATCGTATTCAATTGCAAATAACAATGCAATAAAATAAAGTATGTGATTTAGAGAAAATCGAGTCAAACCTTCCTCGAGTTGTGCAATTCCAACTCAACATTAATTTATACCTTTATCTTCTCGCTCAGAAGAAGAAGAAGAAGTCCTAACTCTATCTCGGTCCATTCCCAATCTGGTAATAACAATACCGAACAGATATAATATCAATATTCAACTCAATTCAATACCTGTTCTGATTAATATTCAAATCGAAATATACGCTGATCGATATCAAATCAAGATACACTCTAATCCATATCGACCATATCACGATATAATCAAAATCACTTCAGAATCTGATCAATATCAATTAACTGATGTTTCAACGGTATAACAATACATTCTCGATAACCCCGTCAATCCGAACATCACAGATATAATACCAGAACTCATAATCAATATTGATACCAGTCATAATCTCAATAACACTACATATCTTATATGAATTCTCAGTCAAATCGATTCCAAAAATCATAACAATTACATAATCAGTTCGTTTCTCACTCTGACTTCGATTCTATGATGTCTAACATGACAAGAACATCATATATGAATTCTATTCAATTCTGACAAATCATAATTTCAAAGCATATCAAAACGTAGCAAAACTTACGTCCAGTTGTATCCTACGTTGATAGGAACTCGGTACTGTACTCAGATTCAAAATCTGACGGACGGATTTCTCACAAAAGGCGTAAGGATTTTCTGGAGAATTTCTCGTGCTTCCTTTCTCGTTTCTCTTCTTTCTTACAATTCATAATTCACATTTGTATGTATATATGTATATATATATATACATCTCACGCCTGTATACAAACGTGGCTTCTTTATGTTTTGCATGACTCGCGCTCGGGCGGTAAGAAACTACCGCTCGAGCGCGGCAGTTTCTGCCCAAGATTTTCAACTTGCACCCTTGGCGCTCGGGCGGTCAAAAACCACCGCTCGGGCGCCACACTCTCTGCCCAACTTCCTCGAATTTCACATGTAGTCTTATTTTCATGTTCCGATTAATCCTTTCATAATCATATCAAATTATATATCAATAATTATAAATTAATAGGATTAAATTTCCGGGCATTACATCCTCAGTACATGTTTGGATCGCTGATGAGACCTTGATTCCTTTGCTTGCGCAATGGCACCAGTGTTGTCACAGTACGACGGGACTGGATCAACTCTATTAGGAATAACACCCAACTCTTGGACAAAATTCCTCATCCAAACTACCTCTTTGGCTGCATCAGATGCAACAATTTATTCAGCTTCAGTGGTGGAATCCGCAACGGTGTCTTTCTTGGAACCTTTCCAAAAGACAGCCGCACCATATAGCATGAATACAAAGCCAGAGGTCGATTTCGAATCAACTACGTCACATTGGAAGCTAAAATCAGTGTAGCCTTCCAATTTCAATTCTCCACCCCATAGACCATGAACAAGTTCTTAGTCTTTCTCAAGTACTTCAGAATATCTTTCACGGCCTTTCAATACATTGGACCAGGGTTTGCCTGATATCTACTTGTAACACTCAGAGTGTAAGCAACATCAGGATGGGTTGATATCATACCATATATAATATTACCAATAGCTGATGCATATGAAATACATGTCATCATCTCTATCTCTTCATCAGTTTTGGGACACATAACTTTAGATAGAATAATACCATGACACATTAGTAAGTATCCTCTCTTGGACTCTTCCATAGAGAATCGTTTTATGATGGTATCGACATATGTGGCTTGGGTGAGCCCCAACATCCCTTTTGATCTATCTCTATAGA
Organism: Primulina eburnea; assembly: GCF_022965805.1. Taxonomy (NCBI): domain Eukaryota; kingdom Viridiplantae; phylum Streptophyta; class Magnoliopsida; order Lamiales; family Gesneriaceae; genus Primulina; species Primulina eburnea. Next base: position 16,215,297 of record NC_133112.1, on the reverse strand, counting down.
TTTGTATTCCTAATACATAGGATGCTTCACCCATGTCCTTCATGGAGAATTTACTGGCTAACCATACTTTAGTTGATTGCAATAATCCTACATCATTCCCAATGAGCAGGATATCGTCAACATAAAGTACTAGGAATGTCACTGCATTCCCACTAACTTTCTTGTACGCACACGGTTCCTCAGGATTCTTAGCAAAACCAAACTCTTTGATAGTGCTATCAAATCTGAGGTTCCAACTCCTTGACTCCTGCTTGAGACCATATATTGATCTCTTAAGTTTGCATACCTTATGCTCACTTCCTACTGATGTGTATTCCTCAGGTTGAGATATATAAATTTCTTCTTTGATGTCTCCATTGAGGAATGCAGTCTTTACATCTATTTTTCATATCTCATAGCCATACCATGATGCTATGGCTAGTAGTAATCTAATGGACTTAAACATAGAAACTGGTGAAAAAATTTCCTCATAGACAACTCCTTGTCTTTGAGTATAATCTTTTGCAACCAGCCTTGCTTTGAAGGTCACTACCTTCCCATTCGCCCCAAGCTTTCCTTTGTAGATCCATTTGCATCCTATGGGAACGATTCCCTCAGGTGGATCCACTAATGTCCAGACTTGGTTTGAATACATAAAGTCCATTTATGACTGCATGGCTTCAAGCCATTTGGTTGAATCAGTATCAGATAATGCTTATTTGAAATTCATTGGATCACATTCAACACAAGACTCATCATGACTTTGTTCATTAAGAAGCGTATATCTTGCAGGTGGTCTAATAACCCTATCAGAGCTTCTAGAAGCTTGTACTTCAACTACTGGTTCTTGGGAAATGGGTTCAACTTCTATAGTTGATGGAGTATCTTGAATTTCTTCAAGTTCTATCATCTTTCCTTTTCTATCTAATAGAAATTCCTTTTCCAAAAAGGTGGCATTTCTTGAAACTAACACTTTTGCTTCATTTGGATGATAGAAATAATATCCAACAGAATTCTTTGGATATCCTACAAAGTAGCACAAAGTGGATCTACTATCCAATTTGTCTCCCACTGTCTGCTTTACATAAGCAGGACATCCCCATATTCTCATGTAAGAATATTTGGGAGTTTTTCCCATCCATATCTCATATGGTGTTTTATCCACTGCTCTAGTATAGACATTATTCAACAACATTGTCGCAGTTTCAAGCGCAAAGCCCCAAAACAATGTAGGCAATTCAGTGAATCTCATCATTCATCGAACCATGTCCAACAAGGTTCGCTTACAATGTTCAGAAACACCATTCAATTGTGGTGTTGCTGGTGGAGTCCACTATGAGAGAATCACATTCTCTTTTAGATAACCCAAAAATTCAGCACTCAAGTATTCTCCACCTCGATCAGATCGAAGTGCCTTAATACTTCTTTCTAGCTGATTTTCTACTTCAAATCTGAATTCTTTGAACTTTTCAAATGATTCAGACTTATGTTTCATACACATGCCCATACCTCGAATGATCATCATTAAAGGTAATGAAGTTGGATTGCCCATATTTTGTGCTAACACTTAGCGGACCACAAACGTCTGTATGGATCAAATCCAGTAGACCATGCACGTTCCACGTTTCCATCGAATGGAGTCTTTGTCACTTTTTCTCTTAGACAAGATTTACAAGTATGTAGAGAATTTATGTCTGACAAGTCAAACATGCATTCTCCCACTAGCTTGTGCATCCTTCTTTGAGAAATATGACCTAGTATAGCGTGCCATATTTGTGTGAGATTTGGATCATCTAACTTTATTTTGTTTGTTGTTGAAATCATGTTTACTTGGACATTCACTTATCATTTCCAGAACATTTCTGGCGCATATAATTTCTTATGTCCGGACTTCTTGCAATGAAATAAATATGTTCTAACTTATCGGGCTTTGTAGGCCTTTTAAGTATCTTTCAGAGTTTGCCTCTTATTAGAATTGTTTTTTCTTGTGAGGCGCAGAACATTTCTTTCCCTTATCTGGTGGGCCATTTTTCGTCTGACGAGAGGCCCATTAGAAAAACAACAATTCCCTGATTTATGGTGATCTCATAAGTCATAAGCATATTGACTAGCTCTTCAAGGCTATCAAATATCTTATTAAACTTGAAGTTCACCATAACCCCGTCAAATGAGGAAGAGAAAGACAACAAATTGATGCTATCAATTAACTCGTTAGGAATCACATTTTTTAGGCCCACCACATTCTCAATAAGCCCAGTTATACGTACACCACGCTCATGGGCCAAAACCCTGTCTTGCATGTGTGTAGTCATGAGTTCCTTGAAAATGGTGTGCATAGTTTCATGCACCATGCAACTCTTGCACGTGCATTCGAATGTCAGCAGCATTCAAAATTTCCTCAAACTGTCCCTACAGTTCATTTAACATAGAAGCGAGCATGTTACACTTTAGCTTGCATACTATGGTCCCACCATCTTGCATGCATTGTCAGTTCAATAAGACTGACATTAGTGTGTATGCCATTTTCTCCGAATTCAGAACAATTTACCCAACCAGTCTTGGAAATTTGATTCAATTAGATTGTTAATAATCAAAATGGATTACGTGACGAAATCGAAAATATACTGATACGGAAACAGAATAATGGTTGCTGATTATTTTAAAATAATTTTAAGATATAAAATATGGATTTCATTTTATAAATTATCCTCCTACTATTTTGACAATTCCACCACCCTCTGATGAAAAAGGGAAATCGTATTTCCTTAGTAGGCACGTAGAGTCCAATTAGCCAATTATAATCCCGAATAATATCAGCCAATTATAATTTCTAAAAGGTAGAGTCCAATTGCATCCATATGCAACCTCCGCGTGTTTTGCCTCATGTTTAATAAGGACCCAATAATATGACGTCATTTATTTTCGCGTGTCAAACCAACCCATCAATATTGAATTGTAGTAGACGGTCGCCATGAGTTCCCCCAATAATATGAGCCGAAGTCATGGGAGTTCCACTCAATTCACATCATATGTCCGGTGGAAGTCATAGCTTTCCGACGTACAGGCCTCCCCAATAATATGAGCCAGACACTGTCCGCGGGTAGCAATCAACATGCAACCACGGTTGATGGAAGGCAAGGAAAAATTAAACTCTTTTAATTTTTACTTATTTGGTTTGATATAAATTTTTAATCATATTCAAAATGAGGGATTTTAATTTTAAAATTGTCTCATCATTTTAATTTAAAAATCGTGTGCCATGAGTTTGTATTTTGCCGGATTCATGCAGCTATATTATCTAATAATATACATACATGCATACTACTGTATATCTCATATATATCATAATATGACATTCAACAATAAATAAGGATAATCGATCGCCAAAACTATTAGATCCATGTGAGCCATACATGGATCCAGGTTCAACCTAGGTGAATGCAGGGATGCAAATGCAACTATTACAAAAGCTTCCAATATTTTCCATGCCTTCATCTTGATCATCGGGCCCACCATCTTCCAGTCTTGATCTCCCACTATTTTTAATAATTACATTTGAATAGTCATGGCACATAAGGGATTCATCTCATGAGGGTGGGAACGGGCCATAAACCAGGCCCACTTTAATAATATCAAATATTATAAAAAGAATAAAAACAGTAAAATATCCTAACATACACCTAACACATTGGTCAAGGCTCTCGATCATCCTCCATGCATTTAATATCAAATATTAACATCAATTAATTAAACAATTTAATTAATTGATAAATCATATATCTAATAATTTATCACAAACCACCACAATTATTAAAGAATTTAATAAATTAAATAAACCCCTTTATTTAATTTCCAATTAAATCAATAATAATTTATTTCTGATAAAAACTCATTTTTACCATAAATAATTAAAATCATATTCTAATTATTTATTTCACAAGAAAATTATTAATTTTACAAAAATTAATTTTTAAAAGAAAAATTTGAGCCAATTTTCAAAAATATCAATTTTGCCCAAAAATTTGAAAAATCCGAAAATTGCACCCTAAGCCCAAACAATTCAGGCCCATCATCCAGAATGCTTCTTGAGACGATCCCGGGTAGCCGCCCTTGCTGCCCGCCCTTTGCCCGAACGTTTCGGGCAGTGGCGGCAGCCCCTGTACGCGCTGGGCGCACAGGTGCGCGCGGCGCGTGGACGTTCCGCACAGCGCGCCAGCGCGGCCGCCGAGCGCTGTGCGGACGCTCCGCACAGCGCGCGCGGCCGCTGCGCGGCCCTGCGCGCACATGCTGCCCGGAACAGTTCCGGGCAGAAACGAATTTTTTTTTTTTCGAAAATCTGGAAAAATAAATTTTCATGGTGCCATAATTTTCTGAAAAATTTTCTTGTGTGGTTAGAAATAAATTATTCAATATCAAAACCATACGATTTAGAAAAAACTGTCTCTGATACCACTGTTGGATCTCGGTTTTCTACGCGCCCAAACGCAGCGGAAGTTAAAAATTTTTAGATCTTGACATTCAAGATATATGTTTTGCTTTGGTCGCTCGTATGGTTTTTACAATAAACATTCATAGGATGTCAGAAAAATTATACATTTGTGAATTAATCACGTGGCTCCAACTAATCCGGTATAAACGGATAAGCTCTTGATAAATCCCTACGAACTTTCTTCGATGAAATCCTTCTTTCCTTCTAATCAGGTCCACGACTGAATTGTATGATCCTTTTCCAAATTGCACTAGAAATATTGGAAGATATTTTTCATTGAGATGAAACACTAAAACCCGACACAACCTCAAACAATTTGAGTGGCCAAATTTTTCATGTTTTGAGAATGGATTTTTCGAGAGATGCTTGGTGGAATTGGAAGAGCCGAAAAGTTGTTCTCCTTTTATTCCTTGAAACTCACGAATCCTATCTCAATCTTTTTGAGAATAACGAAATCTTAATCCTTTTAATTATCATTTGATTAATTAATTAAATTAAATTAATTAAGTAAACTAAATATTTGGAGGATTATGGTTGTGATTCTCAAAATCTCACAATCAAAATTAGTGGAGGCTATGATTTTGGTCAAAATTTTTAAATAAAAATTCCATGACCTAATTACTATAATTAACATTAATGGGCTTGATCAATTAATTGGACTAGTCCAACTAGTTTAATTAATTAATCAAAGTCCATTAAAACTTTAATTATTTAGTATGTTGGACTTATACTCCTACAAGCCCATTAAACATACTTCCCACTATATTTAATTTAATTTTTAATAAAATCAACTTTTGAGTTTAATAAATTAAATCGATTATAAATTCAACATTTGAAATTAATATTTAATTATAAATTCAACTCCTTGAATTTATCACCTCCAAATTTCATAAATTCAACTTCTTGAATTTATTATCTCATAAATTCAACTCCTTGAATTTATTTTCTCAAAATTTAATTATCATAAATTCAACTCTTTGAATTTACTATATCATAATATAAATTCAACTCCTTGAATTTATTCTCTCAACGGGAACAAACGATCCAGTGCATGTGTGACCCTCAATGGTTCAGGGATACAGCTAGCCGTGGGTTCACAACTCTTTGTGATTCAGGACATAATCCTTTATTCGGGCTTACCCTAGTTAGCCCCATTCTTTTCATCAACACCTTGATCAAGAATGTCAGAACTCATTTCTGATAGCACTCATCGGATCATGGTAAGAGCGTCTAGTAGCATCGCCCCATGATCCCCTAGGTATCACTGATAGTGCCTGCAAGAACCAGTAGATTATGATTAACGCATAGTACGGTCCCTTCATCTCATATATCCCGATCGAATCTGCAACCATTGGTTCATCGAGGGTTGCATATTAATTCGATAACAATGTGATAACTTTAATAGTGGCATCGCGTGTACTATTGGAGAACTCCTTCTCCAACGTACATCTCAAACTCTGGCCAGAGATTCCATGCACTATTATTACATCAGATCACATAGGATATTCACACCCGCAGGTGAGCGGTGAATCCCCGACTACAATGCACTGGCTCCTATATGTGTCGCAACTGTACCCAACCTCGCCACCTGATGACTCTCCTGGAGCCAGTAAACGAGTCAAAGCACAGCCCTAGCATATAGAGCCCCATTGTTGTCCCGGGTCGTTAGGACTAATGGTGTACAATTATAACCACGGACTTATCCTCTCGATGAATGATAACCACTTGGAAAGTCCGAGGGAAGGTTTTTCGGTATAATCATCATATGACTACCCATCTGCATGTTTGGACATCTCCATGCCCTTACCAAGAAACGCAATACACAACATCACAGATGCTAGTCTCGAGATCAAGCGACCTTTATCCATGTTTTAGGCGGCTGAATCGACTAGGAACGAATTTAGAATATGCAGTGCTTGCAAATGAGTTTCAACATTGAATTACGATTCATTTGTATTAAAGCGTAATCAAGAACTTTATCTATGCTGATTGCATGGGTATACAGATAAAGTATAACAAGACCATAAAAAGTTAAATTATATTAAAATAAAGATTGTTTATTTCACTTGAGTCAATAAATCCCTAGCCAACCGTTGGCTTGCAGGGCATCTACTCTAACAGCTCGAACCTTGACCTCTTTGAGCAATAGCCTGTTGCCTCGCCTGTCTCTCTCTGGCAGTGTCTTTCTCATCTTGCTCGGCTAACAAGGCTTTAGCCACAATCTCTTTATATGTCACTGCCTTAGACATATTGATGTCCCTTCTGATCTCTGCTTGAAGGCCTCTAATGAAGTAAGCACCCTTGTCTTTGTCATTGGAGGCAATATACGGAGCAAACAGACAGCCCTCCTCGAATTTCAAAATGTACTCGTCAACATTCATACCTCCTTGACGAAGCTCTAAAAACTTAGTCATCTTCCGAGCTCGAAGTGCATCTGAGAAGTACTTGTTGTAGAAAAGATCTGTGAAATCTTGCCACTTCAATGTCGGAACATCAACACCTACCTTGGTAGCATTCCACCAAATGCGTGCAGCTTTGACTAACATGAATACTGCACAACTAACTCTGTCTTTGTCTTCATAATTGAGATGATCAAAAATCGCCTCAAGTGCTTTGATCCACTCTATGGCCTCCAATGGATCAGTGCTTCTTGCAAACTCAGGCGGATCCATTCTCTTGAAAGCAGTAAATATCCCATCGGTTCCAACTGCCTGAGCCACTTGGCCTCTACCTTGACTTTGCAAACGGATCAACTATTGAATCTGCTCAATATGGACATTGGCTTGCTCTTTCAATAACTTACCGAACTCGTCGGCAACTCTCGATGAGGAGCTATCCTCACCCTTTGAAGATTTCCTCTTAGGAGGCATTACTCCTACAATGTGCTCACATAATACATATCAACTAATAACAATAAATAGATGTAGAAGAAGACATACCCGGACTGTTGAAAGTAGACGAAGTCATATGCATTGGTCCGAAGAACGGTTCTCTGATACCACTAAATGTAACACCTCTGACCGATTTTATAAAATAACACAGCGGAAATTAAAAATTTTACTTAGAGGGAAGAAGGATTAAAATTTTCTTGAGATAAAACATTTACAATCAAAAGTATATACATGATCAAACAAATTTTGCATCAAAATACAAAATATCATTTTTGATCATGTCAATATGCTAACAAAATATCTTCTTCCTTCCACCTTTGTTATGCATATGACCCCGGCTCCAATCAACGTCCCGGCTCGTCACTCTTATCTGCATCACATGAAATAACTGAAATGAGTATAAAACTCAGCAAGTGGAACTCTTACATAGCAATGGATACATATCATACTCTGTAAAACATGACTTTGAATTCATTAAATACCATCCAACTTTTGAAACTTCTCTGTTGGATTGATATCTAAATAGTATCTCTGTCTCTGTACCTATATCCCATCGATATAAATCGATACTCTGTTGGGATATAAGCCTATGGTCGTTGATCAACTAATTGCATGCAATCTCTGACTATGTATCTATCAATCCAATAAATCATTTGAACTCTCTTTTGGACATAAAATCAAACACTTTGCATACTCTTTTCTTTTGTATTCCATTTTTATACAATTGAGACATACAATTGCCTCTAATATACAATAAAGTATATCAATACATAATATGAATCAAATGGAAGGGAATAGCATGTTAAAACCATTGAAACACCATACATATATTATCATGTGAGCACAAGGAAATGAATTCCACTTACTACACTTGGAAACCTTGAATCTAATCTCTTGGTAGAAAACCTACAACAATAAACCATGAATTGTACCATCATCTCAACAATCACAAACCCATGTCATAACATCCATAAAACCAACATAATCAACAAATCCATGATTTCTCCCCAACACCAAATCCAAACAATGACTAAACCATAAGCTTAACTTAGCTCCTTGAACCCAAAAGAACCTTGTTCCCTTTTCAATAATCCAAAAATAAGCTTGAATCAAAGGATAGAAGATGGAAAAGTAGGAACCCTAGCTTCCCTTGCTCTGAAGAAATCGAGAGGAGTGGAGGAAATGAGGCAAAAAGTTAACCAACTCATGTATTTAATCACTTAAAATCGAAAACACGCTTTCACTGTTCACGCACCGCGGGTGCGCTAACCCTTGCACCGCGGGTGCGCTAGGCAATCTGTACCACATCCAAAAATCCGAATGCGACGACCGCGGGTGCGCTCCTTTATCGACCGTGGGTGCGCTCTGGTCTCTGCCCAAACACCGCAGGTGCGCTTCCTCTTAGACCGCGGGTTCAGTCACCCTACTTTCCAAATACCGTGGGGGCGGTAGCTTCTCTGGTGCGGGTGCACTGTCACCTGAAGCCAACAATAAACTTTGTATCTAAAAATCGAATCGCAACGTCGCTTCTCCTCATAATCTGGCAACACTTCCAACAAGAAAGTTGCACCTCTATATCTAATCTAACCACCCCAATTGGCCTCATCCAATTGGCTCAACATACAAATTATCATGAATTAAACCACAACGACACTACAATAAAACCACATAACAAGTATAACCAACAATACTATAAATCATAAATCACAACTCTTAACATAAAAACTATACTTAATCTTAACCAAGGAGTCAATAAACACAAGAAATATTAAACCGTACAATTCACAAATCTTGGATATTACAGTTTATATTAGATGAATTCCATTATGTTCTGCATTGTATAAAAAAAAATTTAGACCCTGTTTATCTTAGTTGATTGAATTATTCCCAAGAATGATTAAGAAATGAATTAGCGTCGGGGTCCCCACATGTTCACTTCTCAGAGAGTGAGGTGGTTGGAGCTTCGGTTGCAGAGGAATGCGGTACAGGCAGATTTGATTGTGCTACCATTGTCGGAGTTTGATATTATTTTAGGTATGGACTGGCTTTCCTTGAACGGAGATGTCATAGACTTCCGACAGATATCAGTATCTGTCCGACCGCCCAGCAGTAAGACGTTTATTTTGAGGCAGCCAGACTCCAGCAGATGCCACACATCATTTCTTGCATGTGTGCAAGGAAGCTCATGAAGAAGGGCTGTCAGGATTTTTTGGCCAGTATTATATCAGTGTCAGAGCTAGCCAGTCAGAAGCTAGAGGACGTAGATGTGGTCAGAGATTTCCCTAATGTTTTCCTGACGATGTTTAAGGCATTCCACCGGACAGAGAGGTGAATTTTTCTATCGAGCTTATGCCAGGTACCGTGCCTATTTCTAAGGCGCCCTATCAACTAGAACCTGCAGAGATGAAGGAGTTGAAAGATCAGATATAGGATTTGCTAGATAAGGGTTTCACTCGCCCTAGATTTTCTCCATGGGGCGCACCAGTACTTTTTGTGAAGAATAAAGATGGCAGCATGCGGCTAAGAATTGACTACAGAGAGCAAAACAGAGTCATGGTCAAGAACAAGTATTTGTTGCCGAGGATAGAGGATTTGTTTGATCAGCTTCAGGGAGCATCAATATTCTCAAAGATCGATCTCCGATCCGGATACTATCAGCTGAAGGCGAGAGAGTCAGACGTGCATAAGACAGCTTTCCAGATGTGTTAATGGGCACTATGAGTTTATGGTGATACCCTTCGGTTTGACGAACGCGCCAGAGATCTTAATGGATCTCATGAATCGTGTGTTTCTGCCATATTTGGATCAGTTTGTCATAGTTTTTATAGATGACATACTAATTTATTCGAGGAGCACAGTTTGCATCTGTGTACTGTAATACAGACTCTACAGGACAGACGGCTCTATGCCAAATTCAGAAAGTGCGAATTCTGGCTTGACAAAGTGGCATTCTTGGGCCACATTGTATCTCGGGATGGTATAGAAGTCGACCCCAGCAAAGTTGAGGCAGTCAGAGATTGTCCAGTGCCTAAGAACGTGACAGTGATCCGTAGCTTCTTGGGATTGGCTAGTTATTACAGGAAGTTTATTCAGGGCTTCTCTTCTATTGTGGTGCCTATGACCGCCTTGACAAAGAAGAATGCCAAGTTCATTTTGGGACTAGAGTGCCAGGAGAGTTTCCACAGGATTGAAGCAGGCTTTGACCTCAGCGTCAGTTATAGCTATGCTAGGGTGATTTTGTTGTATATATAGATGCTTCAAGGCTCAGTTTGGGCTCTGTGTTGATGCAGCATGACAGAGTTATAGCTTATGCGTCCCGATAGCTGAAGGTCAATGAGAAGAATTATCCGACCCACGACCTAGAGCTAGCAGCAGTGGTATTTGCCATGAAGATCTGGAGACATTATCTGTATGGGGAGAAGTGTAGGATTTTCACTGACCACAAGAGCCTAAAGTACTTTTTCACACAAAAAGAGCTGAACATGAGATAGTGGAGGTGGCTAGAGTTAGTGAAAGATTATTTCTGTGACATTAGCTATCATCCAGGTAAGGCTAGTGTGGTAGCAGATGCACTGAAGCAGGAAGAACACATTGATTGTTCATTTGTCGGTACAGAGACCGCTGCAGGCAGAGATTCAGAGGTTCGAGCTTGCAGTTTATACCAGGGGCGATGATCCAAATTGAAACATCCTGTCCTTTTTGTTTCTTTAAAAGTACTAGAAATTTTTTTTTATAAACACTCGATTTTCGACCATGGCATATAACTCATGAAAATATTTTTATAAAATATTTTTCCCTTTTTAAAATAAAACATCAACCAACTAGTATTTAAAAATCAAGTGAAATAGTCATAAAACTGAAATCGTCTGCTGTTTACCAAAACTAAAAAGCAATAATTTGAAAAAAATAGCCCATACTCAACCTCTCAAAAAATCTCTCAAATGCATAAATACATAATCTTAAAAATCTTTAACTTAAATCAGTAAGCGTAAAACGTAATGCGGAAAATAGTAGCGCTGGTCCTCGGGTTGTGTGCGCCTTCAGTCCAGTCAAATCATTCATCAAGTCCTCCCTCAATACCACCTGCATCCATCACAGCTAGTGAGTCTAAAGTCTCAACACACCATCATCTTTATATCAAATAATATATATAAAACCACGTGCAACAGTAAAAATAATTGACAGTAAAAATAAATTTTCATGAAATGCAAACATGAATTCCCTTTTTCCTCAACATGACATGACATAAAACCTTAAACAAGATCATGAACATTTTCTTTTCCCTTTGTTGAATTCAAATCGTTAATTGTGACTTTCTTGACATGACATGAAAATCGATGGATCCATCTACTTGAAACCGTAGTACTGGGCGGCGGGGGACACCAGCAACACTCTCACCGGTCAACTGGGCCCTGGCCTATCATGATTAAATAGAAATACGATCGTCGAGGTTCCTTCGGGGGCTTTTTCACATAAATGGGTTCCATCTGGGGCCTTTTCCCCTCACAATATCCCATTCTTCCGTTACCACAAAACCGTTACCACATATTCGCAATGATAGAAACACGATCGTTGGGCTCCCACTGGGACCATAACCCTCACGATGTCGCCAACATTAACGAATTAGTCACAATCACTTCACTTCCTTCAACATTTACATTCTCATCACTTTATAAAAATCATGAATAGCCTTACATTTTGTTTTTGAAACCAAGCATGTAACATGTCTTTTAAATGGCTTCCTTAAATCATAAAATCCCTTAAACATTAAAAATAATAATTTAATCATTAACATTTCATAAACATTTAAAAATAATCATAATTCATAAAAACAACATTAAGGGCACTGCCATGACCATTACTACTTTCTATGTGTAAAAAGACTGTTTTACCACTAGACTCGACATTTTACGATTTTGACTTTTTCTTGATTTCATGACTCTAACATGTCCCAAATAATTATTTAAGCCTATTTTTTCATAATTTTATTTGGCTTAAAACTTAGACTTTTTCAATTATCTTTACTTAATTGTTTTAACGGTGTTTTAATCCCGAAAAATCTCAAACTTTAATATAAAATCCCTAAATTTAGTCTGTTTATATTATTTTAGCCCTTATGGACCATGACTCGACCCCCGTGAGTTGTTTTCCAATTTTTCTTTACTTAAAACACCTTATTTGACACCTAAACTTCGACCCCAAGCCAACTTCCGATTTTCACGAGTTACCCCCGAGCCATGTTGATCCAAAACTTCACCAACCTCCTAACTTAACCTACTGGACCCTTAGACCACCAAGAACCCAGCCCAAACCACAAAAACGAGCCCTCTTCTCCTTACCCCTAAGCTGGCCGAGAGTTGCACCTAGACTAGGACTCATGTTTTGCTTCTAGGACTCTTCCCCACGCACCCAACCGCTGAACCCAACTGTTGTACACCTGCTAAGGACCCTAAGGACTCCCTAGAACCCAACCTTACAACCCAGGCTGCGCCCCAAAGCCCCTTGCGCGACGCTGAACCCTGCGCGCCTCACATGCAATTTCTCGGGTAGAGTCCTAGCATGGCTAGGACTCTTTCCCCAGCCCCTACTCGAGTCCTAGCTTGGCTAGGACTCTCCCCTTGACTCATGAAAGACTTTGGTCGAGTGCTAGACCAGACCAAGACCAAGCCGCCCCCTTCCCTCGAACCCAAAACCCTTTGACAGCAAGTTTCTCGGTTCCTGCTGTTTCTTTTCCTTTTTGCTGTGAGTTTGGTGAGTGTGTGTGACTCTAGTTCATGTAAAAACCTCTCTTGATCTTACCTTATGTCATGGCAGCCCCTTAACCAATGAATATGCAATTTATTTGAATCAAAACAATGTTTCTTCATGCATACATGCAATATTACGAAAATTCTGAAAATAAAGTCTTGTTTTTCATGCGCCCAATAATTCAAACCATAATATGATATGATGGATGAGAAAAAGGAGATGTATGGCGTGCCTTTGCGTATTATACGCTCGAATAATCGTTGACGACAAAGAACGGGAGAAACTATGGCTACTTACTCCTTGAATCCTTCGAAAATCCTTCCTCTAAGTGTGTTGTGTGTGTGCCGTGAGATAGGTGGAGTTGGGAGAGAATATTTTTCAGAAAATAAAAGTGGCCGATTGTTTTGTGTGCAAAGTTTAGGGTTTTAGGTGTTTTAATCTCATATAAACTCTAATTAAGTTACTAACTAGGCTTTAGGCCTATCAAGCCACAATTAAGCCCATTAGTATTTTAATTAGAATTAAATAAAATATATTAGTAATGTTTTGGTAAAAAAGTTTATGAATTAAATAGCCGGGTTGCCAAAAAGTTCGCATTTAACACCGATAAAATTTACGCCCCGGCGTATAAAATCACCTCAAAACCCTTTATTTTCAAAAATACTAAAAACAACAACTGTGGGGACCCGGACGCTAATCATGTTCTTAATCGTGATTGGGACTAATTAATCAATTGTAATAAACAGGGTCTAAATTTTTTTTTTTTTAAATGCGGAAGGTAATGGAATCAAACTCCTATACATATCAGTATAAAAGTATAAATCTGATAAAATATACAATCATACAAACTCAGGTTCAACAACTACTATCAAGTGTTCAAACCCTAGCTCTAGTCCAATTCCGGTATCACCACTCTAATCTCAGTCTGTCTTCATCTCAGTGACCCTGTACATGTCCCACCTGTTGTCATGCACACATACAAACAAGACAACAGCCGGATAACTCCGGTGAGATATAAATATCCCAGTATAAACAATGTAGTAAATGCAATCATATAAAACATATATAAAAGCAAAATCAAACATCGAAACATGTATCTAGTCTGACTACATGAATAAATGACTCGTGATCTAATCTTATCTTATCTCAACTCTAGGGATCCCAATCTAATTTAGACTTTGGTATGCTGTATCGAGTGTCTGAGATAGACGTCGATCTACATCTAAGGCTCTTCGATACACCGTAAGTCTAGAGTCTTATCGGTTCTGAGAAAGACTCGGCGGTTCTGCCCTAGCTAGGCTGTCTGCCCTAGACTCGGACTCTGACTCTGTTCTAAGTCAATACATTAACATATCAATCTGATAATTTGCAAATATCAATGCAATAAAATAAAGTATGTGATTTAGGGAAACTCAAGTCAAACCTAACTCGAGTTGTGCAATCCCGAATCAACATTTATTTATACCTTTCTTGCTGCCGATCTGATACAATCAAAGTCTTGATTCAGAGTCTGTCAGTGTTCAATCTGGCAATGACAATATCAATATTCTGTATCAATATTCTAATCAAATCACAACATCTCTGTTTTATCAAATTCTGACAGTACAACAGTACAGTCTTGCGATACTGATAATACTGTATCAGTCTATATCAATTCCAAACATTTACAATCAACCACCCTACAAATCTGATATCAATTCTAGTCAATTTCCTTCTGAAATTCATAATAATTCCATATTCAGTCCGTTTCTTAATCTGAATTCGATTCTACGCTGTCTAACATGTCAAGAACAACATACATGACGTGTATTCAATTCTGGCAACATCATAATTTCAAAACATGTCAAAACGTAATAAAACTTACGTCCCGTAGTAGCCTGCGTTGCTAGGAGCACGGTACCGAAGTCGGATTTAAAATCTAACGGACGGATTTCTCACAAATCGAATTCTAAATTCAAAGATCAAAAGTTTCTTCTAAATTTCGATTTCCCTTCATCTGAGTACGGTTTGCATGTATATATATATATATACCAACGTATATGCAAAAGCCAAATGTCGATTTTTCCTTCTGCATGTCTCGCGCATATGCGCGACAATTCTGGCGCATATGCGCGAGACCTACTGGTCTCGATCTTGGCAACTCGCGCATATGCGCGACTTAGTTCCGCGCATATGCGCGATGTCTTCTGGACATCATTTGCATAGGCTCGCGCATATGCGCG
This sequence comes from Primulina eburnea, assembly GCF_022965805.1. Classification (NCBI taxonomy): domain Eukaryota; kingdom Viridiplantae; phylum Streptophyta; class Magnoliopsida; order Lamiales; family Gesneriaceae; genus Primulina; species Primulina eburnea. The sequence goes on along the minus strand of NC_133112.1, from coordinate 16,199,968 downwards.
ACATCTTCCGCGCAGAGGCGCGAGGTCTTCTGCCTGTTTGGCGCATGTGCGCGCATTCAGTCGCGCATGTGCGCCAACCCCTCTAGACCTCTCGTGCATGTGCGCGCATATACTCGCGCATGTGCGCCAATGCTACTGTCCTCGCACTTCAATTTTCACACGTGATCTCATTTCGTGTTTTGGTTAGCCCCTTCATAATCGTCTCGATTAAAAATCTATAATCGTAATTTAACACGATATAAAATCTCGGGCATTACATTTCTCCCCCCCTAAGATACGATTTCGCCCTCGAAATCACAGGCATTTTATTTAAGGAGTATATATACAAAACTGTATAAGAAATTTACATTATCGAAACAACTCTGGGAATTCTTGTCTCATATCTGATTCAGTCTCCCAAGTTGCTTCTTCTACACCATGACGAGTCCATTGTACTTTCACAAGTGGAATCATTTTCGTTCTGAGCTATTTTTCTTTGCGATCAATAATCTGGATCGGTTTTTCAACATAGCTCAACGTCTCATCCAGTTCGGCCTCGTCTGGTTGAATAGCATGTGAAGCATCAGGAAGGTACTTCCTTAATAACGATACATGAAAGACATCATGTATCCCAGATAATGAAGGCGGTAAGGCGAGTCGATAGGCACGATCTCCTATCTTCTCGAGAATCTCATAAGGCCCGATGTATCGTGGAGAGAGTTTTCCTTTCTTGCCAAATCTGACAACTCCTCTGAAAGGTGAAATCTTTAAAAATACTCGGTCTCCTACCTCAAATACCAACAGTCTACGTCGAACATTGGCATATTTGGCCTGTCTGTCTTGGGCTGCCTTCATTTTCTTTTGAATTAGCTTCACTTTTTCTGTCATATCTCTGATCATATCTGGTCCAATCTCAGGTACTTCAGAGATATCATCCCAATAGAGAGGGGATCTACACTTCTTTCCGTACAACGCTTCAAATGGTGCCATCTCAATGCTCGTCTGATAGCTATTGTTGTACGAAAACTCACAAAAAGACAATGCATCTTGCCAATTAGTGCTAAAATCTAGCACTACTGCTCTTAGCATATCCTCCAGTGTCTGGATGTTCCGCTCTGACTGTCCGTCGGTCTGTGGATGATATGCGGTACTCAGATGTAACTTCGTACCGAGAGCCTGCTGCAAACTCTGCCAGAAGTGCGAAGTAAATCGAGGATCACGATCTGATACAATCGACTTCGGCACTCCATGCAATCTGACCACTTCTCTGACATAGATCTCTGCCATCTAGTCAAATCTGTACGTCATCTTGTACGGAATAAAACAAGCAGATTTGGTCAATCTGTCAATCACAACCCAAATCGCATCACAACCTCGGGAGGAACGTGGCAACTGTGTCACAAAATCCATGGAAATGTGATCCCATTTCCATTCAGGAATGGACAAGCTCTGTAATAAACCTCCTGGTTTCTTTCTTTCTGCTTTCACCTGTTGGCAATTCAGACATTTGGAAAAAAATTCGGCGATATCAGTCTTCATTTGTTTCCACCAGAACTGTCTTTTCAAATCATTGTACATCTTTCTGCCACCAGGATGAATACTGAATCGACTGTTGTGCGCTTCTGACAATATCTGTCGTCTCAAATCTGAAACATTCGGCACAACCAGACGATGATTCACGTACAAGACATTATCACGTACCTGATACTCTGATCGATGTCCTGTTCTGACCATTGCTACATATTTTTGTACATTCTGATCAACTTTCTGAGCTGCCTTAATTCTAATAATCAGCTCTGGTTCTATTTGCACCGTATAAAGTCTCAACGGTCTATAATCTGTGTCAAATGCTAATCCAGACAAACAGCAGTCTTCTATCAAATTTGAAACGCCAATCGTCGATAAGGACAAGGAACATACCTTTCGACTCAGTGCATCAGATGCTGCATTAGACTTTCCTGGATAGTATTTGATTTCACAATCAAAATCTTTAAGCAAATCAAGCCATCTTCGTTGCCTCATATTCAATTCAGATTGTGAAAACAGATATTTCAAACTCTTATGATCAGAATATATCTCAAACTTTTCACCATAAAGATAGTGTCACCATATCTTTAATGCAAAGACAATGGCTGCCAATTCAAGATCATGAATTGGATAACGGGTCTCATTTGGTTTAAGCTGTCTTGAGGCATAAGCGATAACATGCCCTCGTTGCATCAACAAACATCCCAATCCTCTGTGAGAAGCGTCGCAATAAACCACAAAATCACCAGTACCGGATGGAATAGTCAACACCGGTGCACTGGTCAACCTCTTCTTCAACTCCAGAAAACTGGTCTCACATTCTTCAGACCAAACAAATGGAGCATTCTTCTGAGTCAGCTGAGTAATTGGTTTAGCTATACTCGAGAAATCTTTAATGAAACGACGGTAGTATCCTGCTAAACCCATGAAACTGCGAATTTCAGGTACTGATGTCGGTCTTGGCCAAGAAATCACGGCTTCCACTTTACTGGGATCAACTGATATCCCATCTCCGGATATAATATGACCCAGAAATACTACTTGTCTTAGCCAAAACTCACATTTCGACAGTTTAGCATATAATTTCTCAGTTCTTAGAATTCGTAACACGGTTCTTAAATGCTCAGAATGTTCACTCATATTCTTTGAATAAATCAAAATATCATCGATGAAAATAATCACAAAATCATCGAGATATTTCTGGAAGATACGGTTCATCAATCCCATGAATACCGCTGGAGCATTCGTCAGACCAAACGGCATGACAATAAATTCATAGTGGCCATACCTGGTTCTGAATGCCTTCTTTGAGATATCAGAATCTCTGACTCTTAGCTGATGATATCCCGATCTCAAATCAATCTTGGAATATACTGAAGAACCCTGCAACTGATCGAATAAATCATCTATATGAGGCAAAGGATATTTATTCTTTACCGTTGCCTTGTTCAGTTGCCGATAGTCGATGCAGAGTCTCATCGAACCATCTTTCTTTTTTACAAATAGTACTGGAGCACCCCAAATAGACACACTCGGTCTGATGTACCCCTTGGCCAGTAAATCTTCCAACTGATCCTTCAATTCTTTCAATTCAACTGGTGCCATTCTGTACGGAGCTCTAGAAATCGGTACTGTACCTGGCATCAGTTCAATGCTGAAGTCTATCTCTCTAACTGGAGGTAACCCCGGGATCTCATCTGGGCAGACGTCAGCAAACTCACGTACCACTGGCAGATCTGCCAATGCTGGACTCGACTTCAGTAAATCTACTGAATATACAAGGAACCCTTCTGCTCCTTTCTGTAATAATCGAGTCATAGATAATACGGATATTAAAGGAATTCTCGATCTAGAACCCTTACCGTAAAATTTCCACTCTTCAGCCATATCTGGTTTGAATCTCACTATCTTGTGGAAACAATCAACTGTCGCTCTGTACTTGGTCAGCATATCAATACCGATAATACAGTCAAAGTCAGACAATCCAAGTACGATGCAATCTAACTCAATCTCATGCCCGTCATACTGTAGTACACAATGGTTAACCGAATTCACGGATATCAAACCTATCCCCAAAGGCGAAGATACCGACACTACAGTAGCTAAAGACTCTACAGGCAATGCATGACTCAATGCAAATCGTTCAGAAATAAATGTGTGTGAAGCACCGGTATCAATTAGTACGTAAGCAGGATAACCACATAAAGAACAGTTACCTGCCACAACGTCATCTGGTGCTTCCTGGGCCTGCTCCTCTGTCAAAGCGAAGACTCTGGCCTGCTGTCTCGGAGGCTGACCAACTGTCTGGCTTCCTCCTGGCCTCTGCGTGACTGAGCTGGCGCTGACTGGAATGTATGAACAGCAGCTGATCATCTCTCAGTCTGTGCTGCTGATCCCGATGACTCGGCCCCCTGAGCTCTCTGCAAACCTTTCTGTGGACACACTTTAGCAAAGTGTCCCGGCTGTTTACAGAAATTGCAACTACCAGTCACTCCCTGGCATTGCTCAGTAGCATGTCTTCCTCCGCAAGTCTTGCAATAAACTCCAGTGTAACTCTGGCTCTGTCTAGAACCACCGGAGCTGGAAGAACTACTGCCAGATTTCTTGAATTGCTTTCCCCTGGCTTTCAAAAATTCTTTCTTTCCTCCACTACTGCTGCCACCCTCAAATCTGGGAGGTTGTTGTTGTGTTCTCGGTGCTGGAGGTACAAATGAAGCCCCTTTCTGTCTCATCAGACCGGCTTCTGCTCCCTTAGCTCTGTTCAGGGCATCAGTAAAATTATCCGGTCGCCCTGTGTTCACCAATGTGAAAATGTCGGGGTTCAGGCCATTGATGAACTGGTCAGCAGTAGCTTCTTCGCTGTCAGCCACATGTGGAGCAAATTTCAGCGAGGAGGAGAACTTGGACACGTATTCTTCTATGTTCATCTGTCCTTGCTTGAGGTTGGCAAACTCCGCCCCCTTATCCTTCCGGTACGACACTGGAAAGAATCGTTGATAAAATTCAGTTCTAAATATATTCCAGGTAATATTCGTACCTCTATGCTCCATGGCTCTCTTTCTCGTAATCCACCAGTCTTTGGCAACGTCGCGTAACTGGTGTCCAACTAATTTCACCCTCTTCTCATCTGTATACTCCAAGGATTCGAACAACATCTCTATATCATCGTGCCAACTCTCGCACTCCACAGCATTCTCTGTGCCTTTCAAGGTTGGCGGATGAAATGACTGAAATCGTTTCAGTAACGTTTCCATTGGAGTCGGTGTGACATCCATTGTAGGATTGGATGTACTTCCCTGTTCTGATACTCGTCTCGGAGGCATATCTAATAATCAAATAGATTAGTAACAAGTACAACAATTCTGTTTCAATCCTCCTCTGATCATCTTACTGCTGATCTAGAATCAGTACTGATCCAATCTCAATAAAACATATTACTATATCAAATCAGATAAACAAGTAACATGTAATAAAGCGTAAGACATGCTAGCATTCAAAAGCAGGAAAGAAAACCTCGATCTACCCCGCTCACTAGCCTCTTCTATCTCAATCTAAAGGATCTATCGCTCTGATACCACCTGTTGTGGGGACTCGGACGCTAATCATGTTCTTAATCGTGATTGGGACTAATTAATCAATTGTAATAAACAGGGTCTAAATTATTTTTTTTTTTAAATGCGGAAGGTAATGGAATCAAACTCCTATACATATCAGTATAAAAGTATAAATCTGATAAAATATACAATCATACAAACTCAGGTTCAACAACTACTATCAAGTGTTCAAACCCTAGCTCTAGTCCAAGTCCGGTATCACCACTCTAATCTCAGTCTGCCTTCATCTCTGTGACCCTGTACCTGTCCCACCTGTTGTCATGCACACATACAAACAAGACAACAGCCGGATAACTCCGGTGAGATATAAATATCCCAGTATAAACAATGTAGTAAATGCAATCATATAAAACATATATAAAAGCAAAATCAAACATCGAAACATGTATCTAGTCTGACTACATGAATAAATGACTCGTGATCTAATCTTATCTTATCTCAACTCTAGGGATCCCAATCTAATTTAGACTTTGGTATGCTGTATCGAGTGTCTGAGATAGACGTCGATCTACATCTAAGGCTCTTCGATACACCGTAAGTCTAGAGTCTTATCGGTTCTGAGAAAGACTCGGCGGTTCTGCCCTAGCTAGGCTGTCTGCCCTAGACTCGGACTCTGACTCTGTTCTAAGTCAATACATTAACATATCAATCTGATAATTTGCAAATATCAATGCAATAAAATAAAGTATGTGATTTAGGGAAACTCAAGTCAAACCTAACTCGAGTTGTGCAATCCCGAATCAACATTTATTTATACCTTTCTTGCTGCCGATCTGATACAATCAAAGTCTTGATTCCGTGTCTGTCAGTGTTCAATCTGGCAATGACAATATCAATATTTTGTATCAATATTCTAATCAAATCACAACATCTCTGTTTTATCAAATTCTGACAGTACAACAGTACAGTCTTGCGATACTGATAATACTGTATCAGTCTATATCAATTCCAAACATTTACAATCAACCACCCTACAAATCTGATATCAATTATAGTCAATTTCCTTCTGAAATTCATAATAATTCCATATTCAGTCCGTTTCTTAATCTGAATTCGATTCTACGCTGTCTAACATGTCAAGAACAACATACATGACGTGTATTCAATTCTGGCAACATCATAATTTCAAAACATGTCAAAACGTAATAAAACTTACGTCCCGTAGTAGCCTGCGTTGCTAGGAGCACGGTACCGAAGTCAGATTTAAAATCTAACAGACGGATTTCTCACAAATCGAATTCAAAATTCAAAGATCAAAAGTTTCTTCTAAATTTCGATTTCCCTTCATCTAAGTACGGTTTGCATGTATATATATATATATATACCAACGTACATGCAAAAGCCAAATGTTGATTTTTCCTTCTACATGTCTCGCGCATATGCGCGACAATTCTGGCGCATATGCGCGAGACCTACTGGTCTCGATCTTGGCAACTCGCGCATATGCGCGACTTAGTTCCGCGCATATGCGCGATGTCTTCTGGACATCATTTGCATAGGCTCGCGCATATGCGCGACATCTTCCGCGCATATGCGCGAGGTCTTCTGCCTGTTTGGCGCATGTGCGCGCATTCAGTCGCGCATGTGCGCCAACCCCTCTGGACCTCTCGTGCATGTGCGTGCATATACTCGTGCATGTGCGCCAATGCTACTGTCCTCGCACTTCAATTTTCACACGTGATCTCATTTCGTGTTTTGGTTAGCCCCTTCATAATCGTCTCGATTAAAAATCTATAATCGTAATTTAACACGATATAAAATCTCGGGCATTACAACAACCACCTTTAAAATAATTAAAAATAATAATTTGATAAAAATATTTTACATTTTCAGCCCTCGATTCTCGTTCCTCGATCGTCACTTGAATATTCCTTAAAATTAAAATTTTAATGAAATCATGCAGAAAAATTTATTTTAAAAATGTCAACATGCACAACATATTTAATTCATGCAATTAAAATATTTAATTAAAATACACAAAGAATTTAATAATTGCATGCATGAGGTTCGCGTGAACCTTTAAATTTTCGGGGTGTTACAATCTTCCCCCCTTAAATTGAATTTCGTCCTCAAAATTCGCTTATCCTTAATGACCCAAAGTTTAGAATTAGTTCTAGTATCCCAAAAATCCATGCTTCCGCTGCGCTACTCTGATCAAACTTAAGTTTTAGATTGCCCTTACGTCTCCTTGATCCCAATTAAATTTTTCTTCTAAATCCTTACTTTCAAATCGCAACTTAAAAACGACCCAAATGACTTTGTGTTGTTACAATTATAACCTCGAATTTCAATTTTTTTCTTAAAATTCCCAATATCAAAAGATGGACGACCGAACTTATCGTATATTACTTCCTTATTTTATACCCAAAATATTCATCAACCTATCAAATTTCAATCTTAAATCCCAAACGCATTCGCTAACGCTTAGATTTTTCGAGCTTAATATTGTTTCATCCTTAAAAACCCTTGATTAACATTCCTTATAACATTATAACCCAAGATATCCCAATGTTCCAAATATTCTTAAAAGTCTAAATTCTCAAAATTCTTAGCATTTAAACCATTTAATTATCGTTTATTGCTAAACTAGTTCCCAAATTCTTTAGCATTTGCACAAATAAATTCTTAATTTCATCAAATATTATCTTAATTGATCATTGTTTTCAAAATTCCTTAATTAACCCATAAATTTTTGGCATTCTTAATTTTCTTCTACAGGTTTTCCATAGCATAATTTCGATAAATTTAAACTTATTTACCCAAAAATCAATTCCTATAATCAATCTTACCTTTCGTCAAAACTCAAAATCCCAATTTATATATTTCTATACTCCCAATGTCGTTGTAAATCCTCGAATCATTATTACTTATGAGTAATTCCCAAAAATTAATTCAATTAGTAACCATGAATCATAAATATTTTCTTAGAAAATCTACGTGTCCCATAAAGCATTCATAACATTCACGATTAACCTATAGCCCAAAAAATAGAACGTCAATACTAAAACCCAAAAATCAACATAGTCCATTTCCATCACCAAACCAACATGCGTTGAAATCAAATAATTTCTTAACTCATATCGTAACACGTATAAAAAATTCTAAAGCATAAAAATCATATATTATCATAAAGCTATTGAACATGTGGCGTAAACATAATGTACATGTACTTATGCAGGTAGCATCATAAAATCATATAAAGCGTGTAAACTTACAGACTGAGGCGTGACGACTGATCTCTCTGGCGCTGATGGTGGCACAACCCTTTACAGGACCTTTGCTCTGATACCAACTGAAACGTCCTGTCTTTTTATTTCTTTAAAAGTACTAGAAATTTTTTTTTACAAACACTCGATTTTCGACCATGGCATATAACTCATGAAAATATTTTTATAAAATATTTTTCCCTTTTTAAAATAAAACATCACCCAACTAGTATTTAAAAATCAAGTGAAATAGTCATAAAACTGAAATCGTCTGTTGTTTACCAAACCTAAAAAGCAATAATTTGAAAAGAATAGCTCATACTAAACCTCTCAGAAAATCTCTCAAATGCATAAATACATAATCTTAAAAATCTTTAACTTAAATCAGTAAGCGTAAAACGTAATGCGGAAAATAGTAGCGCTGGTCCTCGGGTTGTGTGCGCCTTCAGTCCAGTCAAATCATTCATCAAGTCCTCTCTCAATACCACCTGCATCCATCACACCTAGTGAGTCTAAAGACTCAACACACCATCATCTTTAAATCAAATAATATATATAAAACCACATGCAATAGTGAAAATACTTGACAGTAAAAATAAATTTTCATGAAATGCAAACATGAATTCCCTTTTTCCTCAACATGACATCACATAAAACCTTAAACATGATCATCAACATTTTCTTTTCCCTTTTTTGAATTCAGATCGTTAATTGTGACTTTCCTGACATGACATGACATGAAAATCGATGGATCCATCTACGTGAAACCGCAGTACTGGGCGGCGGGGGACACCAGCAACACTCTCACCGGTCAACTGGGCCCTGGCCTATCATGATTGAATGGAAATACTATCGTCGAGGTTCCCTCGGGGGCCTTTTCCCATAAATGGGTTCCCATTGGGGCCTTTTCCCCTCACGATATCCCATTCTTCCGTTACCACAAAACTGTTACCACATATTCACAATGATGGAAACACAATCGTCGGGCTCCCACTGGGACCATAACCCTCACGATGTCGCCAAAATTAACGAATTAGTCACAATCATTTCACTTCCTTCAACATTTACATTCTCATCACTTTATAAAAATCATGAATAGCCTTACATTTTGTTTTTGAAACCAAGTATGAAACATGTCTTTTAAATGTCTTCCTTAAATCATAAAATCCCTTAAACATTAAAAATCATAATTTAATCATGAACATTTCATAAACATTTAAAAATAATCATAATTCATAAAAACAGCATTTAAGGCACTGCCATGACCTTTACTACTTTCTAGGTGTAAAAAGACCGTTTTACCCCTAGACTCGACATTTTACGATTTTGACTTTTTCTTGATTTCATGAATCTAAAATGTCCCAAATAATTTTTTAAGGCTACTTGATTTTTTTCATAATTTATTTGGCTTAAAACTTAGACTTTTTCAATTATCTTTACGTAATTGTTTTAACGGTGTTTTAATCCCGAAAAATCCCAAACTTTAATATAAAAATCCTAAATTTTAAATTTAATCTTTTTATATTATTTTAGCCCTTATGGACCATGACTCAACCCCCGTGAGCCGTTTTTCAATTTTTCTTTACTTAAAACACCCTATTTGACACCTAAACTTCGACCCCGAGCCAACTTCCGATTTTCACGAGTTACCCCCGAGCCATGTTGATCCAAAACTTCACCAACCTCCTAACTTAACCTACTGGACCCTTAGACCACCAAGAACCCAGCCCAAACCACAAAAACGAGCCCTCTTCTCCTTACCCCTAAGCTGGCCGAGAGTTGCACCTAGACTAGGACTCATGTTTTGCTTCTAGGACTCTTCCCCACGCACCCAACCGCTGAACCCAACTGTTGTACACCTGCTAAGGACCCTAAGGACTCCCTAGAACACAACCTTACAACCCAGGCTGCGCCCCAAAGCCCCTTGCGCGACGCTGAACCCTGCGCGCCTCACATGCAATTTCTCGGGTAGAGTCCTAGCATGGCTAGGACTCTTTCCCCAGCCCCTACTCGAGTCCTAGCTTGGCTAGGACTCTCCCCTTGACTCATGAAAGACTTTGGTCGAGTGCTAGACCAGACCAAGACCAAGCCGCCCCATTCCCTCAAGAAAACCGAACCCAAAACCCTTTGACAGCAAGTTTCTCGGTCCATGCTGTTTCTTTTCCTTTTTGCTGTGAGTTTGGTGAGTGTGTGTGACTCTAATTCATGTAAAAACCTCTCTTGATCTTACCTTATGTGATGGCAGCCCCTTAACCAATCAATATGCAATTTATTTGAATCAAAACCATGTTTCTTCATGCATACATACAGTATTACTACAATTCTGAAAATAAATTCTTGTTTTTCATGCACCCAATAATTCAAACCATAATATGATATGATGGATGAGAAAAAGGAGATGTATGACGTGCCTTTGCTTATTATACGCTCGAATAATCGTTGACGACGAAGAACAGGAGAAACTTTGGCTACTTACTACTTGAATCCTTCGAAAATCCTTCCTCCATGTGTGTTGTGTGTGTGTCGTGAGATAGGTGGAGTTGGGAGAGAATATTTTTCAGAAAATAAAAGTGGCCGATTGTTTTGTGTGCAAGGTTTAGGGTTTTAGGTGTTTTAATCTCATATAAACTCAAATTAAGTTACTAACTAGGCTTTAGGCCTATCAAGCCACAATTAAGCCCATTAGTCTTTTAATTAGAATTAAATACAATACATTAGTAAATATTTGGTAAAAAAGTTTATGAATTAAATAGCCGGGTTTCCAAAAAGTTCGCATTTTAGTTGAAAAGCCAACACCGATAAAATTTACGCCCCGGCGTATAAAATCACCTCAAAATCCTTTGTTTTCAAAAATACTAAAAACAACCACCACCTTTTGAATAATTAAAAATAATCATTTGATAAAAACATTTTATATTTTCAGCCCTCGGTTCCCGTTCCTCGATCGTCACTTGAATATTCCATAAAAATACAATTTTAATGCAATCATGCAGAAAAGTATATTTTAAAAATGTCTACATGCACAACATATTTAATTCATGCAATTAAAATATTTAATTAAAATACACAAAGAATTTAATAATTGCATGCATGTGGTTCGCGTGAACCTTTAAATTGTCGGGGTGTTACACAAATCTTGCTATTCTATCAGTATAAAAGTTGCAGAAGTGGAGACAGAGGGACGAGGCTGAAATTCGGAGACTGTATACAGTTTTGGATGGCATAGTGAGATATAGAGACCGACTGTGAGTTCCTGACAGTGATTCCCTTGGAGTAGATATCTTGAGCGAGGCCCACAGCACCCCGTACTCCATCAAACCAAGGAGTACGAAGATGTATAGGGATCTTCAGTCTCTCTATTGGTGGCCGGGCATTAAGAGAGATATTTTGCGATTTGTCTACGAGTGTTTAACATGTCAGCATGTCAAGGCAGAGCATCAGAGACCTGCAGAGAAGCTTAGGCCACTCCCTATCCTGAGTGGAAATAGGATAACATCACCATGGATTTCGTGACAGGACTTCTGAGGACGACTGGTGGATATAATGTCATATGGGTGATCGTTTATCGGCTCACTAAATCATTTTCTGCCGATAAAGAAAACTTTCACCATGACTCAGTACGCAGAGCTGTATATCGGAGAGATAGTCAGGCTGCATGGCATTCCAGTGTCCATCGTGTCAGAAAGATATCCGAGATTCACATCTGCGTTCTGGAAGAATCTACCTCAAGCATTGGGTACTAAGTTGCTATTCATTACTTCCTTCTATCATCAGACAGACGGATAGTCAGAGAGGGTGATTCAGATTCTGGAGGACCTACTCAGAGCTTGCATGATCGACTTCCAAGGTAGCTGGGAGCCGAAGTTACTTCTTGTGGAGTTCACGTACAACAACAGCTATCAGGCGTCTAACGGTATGGCTCCATACGAGGCATTATACGGGAGTAAGTGTATGTAATGACCGAGATTTTATATCATGTTAAGCTGAGATTATTGAGTTTGAGTTGATGTGATTATAGATGGACCATTCCGAGACCAGATTGGGTAAAGCATGTGATTTATGTAATTTTCGAACAGAACTGTTGGCGCCCGAGCAGTATAAAATAACCTCCCGAGCGCCAGTGTTCAACAAGGACATTTCGTGGACAGAACTTCTGGCGCACGAGCGGTAGTTTTTGACCGCTCCAGTGCCAGTGCTTAACAAGCCGAGTACTTGGACAGAAGGTTCGGCGCCCGAGCGGTAGTTTGTGACCGCTCGAGCGCCGCCTGAAATGTGTAAAGATGAGATACGTATCTTACAAATGCAAGGTGATATATATAAATGCAATTCCTTCAGATTCAGGCACAAGAAAAAACGAGGAAAAGCTTCAGAAAATCCTTACACCTTTACACCTATTAGATTTGTGATTTGTGAATGATCCGTCCGTTAGATTTTCAATTCGACTTCAGTACCGTGTTTCTATCGACGAGAGCTTCAACTAGACGTAAGTTTTACTACGTTTTGTTATGATTTGAAAATATGATAGTGAAGGAATCAGATATGATTCATATATGGTGTTCTTGACATAGTAGACATCGTATAATCGAAACCAGATTGAAGAACAGATCCTGTATGAAATTGTTATGAATTTCGGAATCGATTTGATTAAGATTTGATATCAGATTTGTATGGTTATCGATTAAGAGTTGTGGGAATTAATATCTGTTGATTTTTATTACTGGGTATATTGAGATGGTGCAGTTATGCCGTTGAAACAGAATTAGATTAAGTTCTGTTTATATCCAGTATTGACTTGAGTGGTGTATTGATATTATACTCCTCTACATTGTCATTGTCAGATTGAGTATTGACAGGCTTCGAATTCAAGACTTCGACAAAGCCAAAAACCTACAGAAAGAAGTTATAAATCAATGTTAACCGGGAGATCGACTTGAGTCAGATTGGAATTGAGTTTCCCAAAAACCACATACTTTATTTTATTGCATTGATGTTTGCAATTCATGAGATTGATATGCTTAGTCTATTGATTTATAGCAAAGCGTGTATTGAGTCATGGGCGGAGATGCCTAGTCATTGGCAGATATGCCAAGTCTTTGGCGGATATGCCGAGACACTGGATGATTGAATTATATCAATGTTGCTTAGGAGTAAATCAACTCCTATCGCTGAGATTCGATATATGAGACAATGTCCAGAAACCGGGATCCCTAGATTAGAGATGAGTCGAGTCTGAGATGACGAGTCACTAGTTGTGTGGGGACCCGAGCTCTAACTCAACTATCTTTGGGATTAAGTGGATCTTTGCTAGAAAATGGGTCAGAAAATTTTTTCTTTTAAACATTATAAACTATTGTATATAATCATACACATGTGATAACTCTATTTATTTCATTAAAAGTAAGTACAAGTCTTGTTCCATTTCATTTATACAAACTAGTATTAGTAACAAACTACATATCACATGTAGAACATCTAGTTGTCTTCTACGCCCGAAATCACCACGCTATCCAATCTCTGTCACGCTCTCCTTGACCCTGATCATGTCTCACCTGTCGTCATTCACACATACAGACACAATAACAGCCGGATACTCCGGTGAGAAAAAATCCCAGTATAAAACATGTATACATGCATGTCATGCAATTAAATACAAAATCATAACACATAAATCAGTATTTATGACACATTAGTGAATACAGATAAAACTCTTCGACTCTTATTCTTTGACTCAACTCATATCTAAGTCTAGGGATCTCAGTGTGAATAAGACGTAACAATCTCCCACCTACTCTCCTAATCGGGGTGGTGGTACGTCTTATCTCCGGACTTCGGCCATCTCTATATCGAATATCTACAATAGGAGTCGATCTTCTCCTACGTACATAGACATCACCGAACATCCGGTATCTTGGCATATCTGCCAATGACTCACCTATCTCATGTGCATTGCTATAACTCCATAGACAAGGCATAACCATATCAAACTATAAACAATCTAGTATGTGATTTTGAGAAGCTCAAATTGGATCTAATTCGACTTGTGTCTTCCCGAATCAACATTGAATTATACCTTTCTTGTTGTAGTCTCGATTTGAACAAGTCGAAGTCTACATAATCCTATTCAACTAACTTAAGGAAATCAGTCAGTAAAAATCTGAAATGACATGTATAAAATGTACCATATCAACCTCTAACTTAAGGAAATATACATACGGATCAATATTCAATATTGGTACATCTCGATGGCATAACGGCGTAATCTCGCGATACCGGTCAACTCAAACATCAATAATAAATAACAATAGCTCATGATCCTCATCATAACACATTATAATCTTGTAACTCTACATAATCCTATTCAACTAATGCTGAAATCTGCATATTCCAAACTCAAGACATGCTGGAAAATAAACAAAATCACATATCATATCCGTTCTTCGATCAGGTGTCAAATATATGTGCCCCATCATCTCAACAACATATATTATCAAGCATATATTGATTTCTCCCACACATAAAAATCAAAACATGCTGGAAAGTAATAAATATATATACCCTTTCGAATCTCTTGTCGAGAGGAGTAAGAATCTCCACTCGGATAGATAATCGGACGGCTAGATCTTTCACAATTCAAAATCTAAGCTATGATGAAACTTGAGAGATTCTAAGGCCCTCTGTTCTGTCTCCTGGAAATCTGAATGAAGGAAACGAGGATTCAATACTTTATATATCAATGCATGCAAGGGGCAAGTGGCTCATCCTTTGCTAAACACGTCTCGCGCATAGGCGCGACCTTCTTTGGCGCATATGCGCGAGACATAATGTCTCGGCGTGTAGCATCACGGTGACTCGTTCATATGCGCACCCTCACTTGGCGCATATGCGCGAGGCCCTTTTCCATTCTTCGCAACTCTCGGGTACCCTCGCGCACATGCGCGGATTCATATCGCGCATCTGCGCGAGGTGCTCTGCCTGCCTCGCGCATATGTGCCCGACGGGGTCGCGCATATGCACGAGGTCTTATTCTCGCACATAATTTTATTTTCTTTTCGGCTTTCCCGGTCTGATCCGTTTGGTCTATAAGTGCATCAATTATCCACAATTCATTTCAGATTACAATCATCACATTCTTGGGCCTTACATTTCTCCCCCCCCCCCCCTAAGATATGATTTCGTCCTCGAAATCACAGGCATTTAATTTATAGCTTCTTCGATGCCATGACTTTTACTGAATTTTTACCAACGAAATAATCTTTGTTCTGAGCTGTTTTTCCTTCCGATCCAGAATCTGAATCGGCTTCTCAAAATAACTCAAAGTCTCATCAAATTAGGCCTCGTCACGCTAAAGAATATGAGAAGTATCTGGCAGATATTTCCGTAGCATCGACACATGAAAGACGTCATGTATCCCGAATAGAGAAGGAGGAAGAGCAAGTCGATATGCACGATCACCAATCTTTTCAAGAATCTCGTATGGACTGATGTATCTATGAGATAACTTTCCACGTTTACCAAATCTGACAATACCTCTGAAAGGGGAAATCTTCAAAAATACTATGTCTCCTTGTTCAAACACTTAGGCACAAAGTCTGCAATGTCTGATTTCATCTTTTTCCACCAAAACTGTTTCTTCAGATCATTGTACATTTTTCTGCCACCAGGATGAACACTGAACCGACTACTGTGCGCTTCTGACAATATCTGTTGTTTCACATCTGAGACATCTGGCACTACAAGACGGTTATTCACATACAAAACATGATCATGTACTTGATACTCTGAATGATGTCTTGATCTGACCATCTTAATCGACTTCTGAACATTCGGATCATTTTTCTGCGCTTCTTTAATGCGAACAATCAAATCTGGTTCTATTTGAATCGTAGAAAGTCGCAATGGTCTAATATCTGTGTCAAATACTAATTCAGACAAATAACAATCTTCAATCAAATTCGAAATACCTATCGTCGATAAGCATAGAGCACATACCTTTCTACTCAAGGCATCTGCTGCTGCATTAGACTTCCCTGGATAGTACTTGATTTCACAATTGAAATCCTTCACTAAATCGAGCCATCTACGCTGTCTCATATTCAACTCTGACTGCGAAAACATGTATTTCAAGCTCTTGTGATCAGAATAGATTTCAAATTTTTCGCCATAAAGATAGTGTCGCCATATCTTCAAAGCAAATACAATGGCTGCCAATTCAAGATCATGAATTGGGTAACGAGTCTCGTGTGATTTCAATTGTCTCGAGGCTTATGCAATTACATGTCCTCGCTGCATCAGAACACATCATAGTCCTCTGTGAGATGCATCACAGTATACAACGAAATCACCAGTACCTGAAGGGATAGTCAAAACTGGAGCACTAGTTAACCTTTTCTTCAACTCCAGGAACTGGACTCACAGGCCTATGACCAAATAAATGGAGCATTCTTCTGAGTTAGCTACGTAATCGGCTTTGCGATACTGGAAAAATCATTGATAAATCTTCGGTAATAGCCTGCTAGACCAATGAAACTGCGTATCTCTGGCACTGATGTCGGTCTAGGCCAACTGATCACAGCCTCAACTTTGCTAGGGTCAACAGAAATACCCTCTCCCGATAAAATATGCCCCAGAAACACAACTTGCTTCAGCCAGAACTCACACTTTGACAGTTTGGCGTACAATTTTTCTACTCTCAAAGCTCTCAACACAGTCCTCAAATGACTAGCATGATCAGTCCTATTCTTCGAATATATCAGAATATCATCAATGAATATAATCACAAAATCGTCAAGGTACTTCTGGAAGATACGGTTCATTAGACCCATAAATACAGCTGGAGCATTTGTTAAACCAAATGGCATGACAATAAATTCATAATGTCAATACCTGGTTCTAAACGCTGTCTTGGGTATATCAGAATCTCTGACCCTCAGCTGGTGATATCTAGATCTCAGATCGATCTTGTAATATACAGAAGAACCCTGCAACTGATCAAATAAATCGTCGATACGAGGCAATGAGTATTTGTTCTTTACCGTTGCCATATTCAGTTGTCGATAATCGATGCAAAGTCTCATCGAACCATCTTTCTTCCGGACAAACAGTACTGGAGCACCCCAAGGAGACACACTCGGTCTGATGTAACCTTTGGCCAATAAATCTTCGAGCTGTTCTTTCAATTCTTTCAATTCAATAGATGCCATTCTATAGGGAGCTCGAGATATTGGAACAGTACCTGGTAAGAGATCAATACTGAAATCTACCTCTCGGGAAAACCTCCGCAAACTCGCATACCACTAGCAGATCTGTCATTGCTGGGCTCGATTTCAATAGATCTACTGAATATACAAGGAATCCCTCTGCTCCTTTCTGCAACAATCGACTCATAGACAACGTAGATATCAAGGAAATCCGAGCTCTGGAACCCTTACCATAGAATTTTCACTCATCAGCCATCTCTGGTCTGAATCTGACAATTTTCTGTAAACAATCTACAGTTGCTCTGTACTTGGTTAACATATCGATACCGACAATACAGTCAAAATCATACAACCCAAGTACAACACAGTCTAACTAAATTTCATTACTCTCAAACTGTAGCATGCAATATCTAACCGATGTCACTGATATCAAAACACTCCCCGCGTGTTTTTTTTCGACATACCACAACGATTTTATAAAAACCGTTGTGGATTGGTGTTTTATTTTTTGACAAACGACAACGGTTTAATAAAACCGTTGTTGATTGAAGTTTTTTTTATAGAAACGACAACGCTTTTAGTGAACCGTTGTAGATTAGCGGGTTTTTTTTTAAACCGTTGCCGATTCAAACTAGCGACGGATTATAATCGTCGCTATTTATAAATCGGCGACGGTTTAGCGACGGTTTAAACAAAAAACCGTTGCTATTAGCGAGATGTTTACTAAAACCGTCACAAAGTTTACTGTAGCGACGAATTTAAAACCGTCGCTAGAGGCAGATCGGCGACGATTTTAGAAAATCCGTCGCCGAGTTAAATTTAAAATAGCAACAGGTTTTTGAAAACTGTCGCCGATTTAAAATAGCGACAGGTTTTTGGTCATTATTCTATTTTAAAAATTTTTAACAGTTCTTGAGTGTCTTTTATCCGTTGTCGTTTATTCTATTTAGCGACAGTTTTTTCTTTAACCGTCGCGAAAAGTAGCGACGGTTTTACTTAAACTGTCGCCGATTTACAATTTTGCGACAGTTTAATCGATACCGTCGCTAAATATAGCGACGGTTATAAAAACCTGTCGCATGTTTAAAACTAGCGACGGATTTTGCCAAAACCGTTGCTAAATTAGCGACCGTTAAATACAAAACTGTCGCAAATTGTAGCGACAGTTTAGATTAAACCGTCGCCGATTTACAATTTCGCGACGTTTTAAATAAAACCGTTGCTATTTTCAAAAAATTTCCTTCCCCCCTAAACTTCCCCCATTTTCTTTCACCACTCTTTATAAATACACACAAATTTACTTCAATTTCTTCCACTTCACTTCACAACAATTAAAATTTTTCTCACTTACACGATTTTACAACTTCACAACACTTAAATTTTTGTCTCTTCACGATTTTACAACTTCACAACACTTAAAATTTTTATCTCTTACACGATTTTTTTACCACTTCAAAACGATTAAAATTTTTATCTCTTACACGATTTTATCACTTCACGACTTTTAAATTTTTTATCTCGTCAACGATTGTATCAATTGAAAACACAGATTTATTAAATTCTTAAATTTTTTTTTTATTTTACCTAAAATATTAGCGACGGAATCTATAAACTGTCACTAATTAGCGACAGTTAATCACATGAACACCGTCGGTAAACGTAGTGACGGTAATATGTAAACTGTTGCTAAATATAGCGACGGTATTGTAAACCGTCGCTAATCAGCGACGGTTATTATATACTGACCGTCGCAAATATCTTTTGCGATGGTTATCAAAACCGTCGCAAATTGTAGTTTCGACAACACTTTTTATTTTGCGACGATTTTAAAAACTGTCTCAAATTGTAGCTACGACACCGGTTTAAAACCCTTGTATAACCGTTTTCGTTGCTAGAAATTACAACGGTTTAACACTGTTGCAAAACCGTTGTCGTTGCTAGAAAAGACAACGGTTTAACACTGTTGCAAAACCGTTGTCGTTGCTAGAAAAGACACTTTCAACAACACCCTCAGTTACAACAGTTTTATCTAGCCTACGACAACGGATTTTATCCGTTGTCGTTTGGCATTTTTGTTGTAGTGTATCAAAGGAATTCTATATCTAGAACCCTTACCGTAAAATTTCCATTCTTCAGCCATCTCAGGTCTGAATCTCACAATCTTATGGAAACAATCAACGGTAGCTCTGTACTTTGTAATCATATCATTACCGATAACACAATCAAAATTAGATAACCCAAGTACGATATAGTCTAACTCAATCTCCTGTCCGTCATAATGTAGCATACAATGTTTAACAGATTTCACTGATATCAAACCTGCCCCCAAAGGAGAAGAGATAGACACTACAGCAGACAAAGACTCAACAGGCAAATCACGCATCAAAGCAAATCGCTCAGAAATAAACGTTTGAGAAGCACCCGCATCTATCAATACATAAGCAGGGTAACCACATAAAGAACAGTTACCTGCAAAGACATCATCTGGTGCTTCCTGGGCCTGCTCTTCAATCAAGGCAAATACTCTGGCCTATTGTCTAGGAGGCTGGCTCATAGTCTGGCTTCCTCCTGGCCTCTACTGTGACTGAGGAGTTGTCAGTGATGGCTGGAAAGAATGAACATCTGATGATCGTCTATCAGTTTGAGCCACTGATCCAGCTGATTCTGCTCCCTAGGATCCCTGGGAACCTCTCTGTGGACATACTCTATCAAAATGTCCTTGCTGTCTGCAAATACGGCAACTACCAATCACTCCTTGGCATTGCTCGGTAGGATGTCTCCCTCCGCAAGTCCTGCAATGACCCTCGGTTTAACTCCGGCTCAGTAGAGAATCACTGGAGCTAGAAGAACTGCTGCCAGACTTCTTAAACTGTCTTCCTCTGGCTTTCAGAAAATTTTCTTTCCACCACTGATGTTGCCACTCTCAAATCTGGGAGGTGGTTGTTGTGGTCTCGGTGCTGGAGGAACATACGAAGCTCCCTTCTATCTCATCAGACCTGCTTCGGCTCCCTTTGCTCTATTCACGGCATCAACAAAATTATTCGGTCGCTCAGTGTTCACAAATGTAAAGATCTCATGATTCAGCCCATTGATGAACTGATCAGCAATAGCCTCGTCATTCTCGGCAACATGTGAAGAAAATCGTGGCAAAGTAAAGAACTTGGCCACATATTCTTCCATATTCAACTGGCCCTGTCTCAATTTGGCAAACTCCGCCCCCTTGTACTTCCTGTACGACACTGGGAAAAATCTCTGATAGAATTCAGTCTTAAAAACATTCCAAGTGATATTCGTACCTCGATGCTCCAACGCTCTCTTTGTGGTAATCCACCAGTTCTTAGAAACATCATGCAACTGGTGCCCAATCAGTCTGACTCGACGCTCATCTGTGTAATCCAAGGAATCAAACAGCATCTCTATATCATCTAACCAACACTCACAGTCAACAGAAGTCTCTGTCCCTTTCAGGGTTGGCAGTTTGAATGACTGAAACCTTTTCAGTAGCGTTTCCATCGGTGTTGCTGTCACATCCATCGGATTTGCTGAAGTACTACCTTATTCTGGGATTCTTCGAGGAGGCATATCTGATTATCAAAAGGATTAGTAACCCAATACAACAAATCTATTTCAGTTCAGTCCCCCTCCGATCATCTTACTGTTGATCAAGAATCGGTTCTGATTCATTCTCAATAATACATATTACTAAATCAAATCAGATAATCAAATAAACATGTATTTCAAAGCAGTAAACCATGATGGAATGCTAGAATGTAAAAGAAAGGAAGAAAACTCAATCTACCCTTCTCACTAGCTTCTATCTCAATCTAAGGAACCTACAGTTCTGGAACCTACTGCTCTGATACTACATGCTGTGGGGATCCGGATGCTAATTCATTTCTTAATCATCTTTGAGAATAATTTGATCAATTTTGATAAACATGGTCTAATTTTTTTTTTTTAATACAATTGCGGAACATAATGGAATCACTCTGATATAAACATCAACATAAATTACATGTCTTGTACAATTATATTACAATCAAACTAGGGTTCAACTAGTATGTATCAAGTACTGAAGCCTAATCTACTTCTGATCCGGATCTCCACGCTAACTTGTACTCTCTCATCCTCTTCTTGACCCTGATCCTGTCCCACCCGTTGTCCTGCACACATACAAACACGACAACAGCCGGATAACTCCGATGAGAATATAATCCCAGTATAAACAATAAATAAATGCAATCATATAAAAACATATATAAAAGCATAACATGTATCAAATCTGAAAACATGAATCGATATAAATCTGTAAATCAACTTGTAAGGCCCAAGAATGTGATTATTGTAATCTGAAATGAATTTTGGATAATTGATGCACTTATAGACAGAACGGATCAGACCGGGAAAGCCGGAAAGAAAATAAAATTATGTGCGAGGATAAGACCTCGCGCATATGCGCGACCCCGTCGGACGCATATGCATGATATGAATCTGCGCATGTGCGTGAGGGTACCCGAGAGTTGCGAAGAATGGAAAAGGGCCTCGCGCATATGCGCCAAGTGAGGGCACGCATATGCGCTAGTCACCGTGATGCTACGCGCCGAGACATTATGTCTCGCGCATATGCGCGACGCGTATATGCACCAAAGAGGGTCGCGCATATGCGCGAGACGTGTTTAGCAAAGGATGAGCCACTTGCCACTTTCCCCTTGCATGCATTGATATATAAAGAATTGAATCCTCATTTGCTTCTTTCAGATTTCCAGGAGAAAGAACCGAGGGCCTTAGAATCTCTCAAGTTTCATCATAGCTTAGATTTTGAATTGTGAAAGATCTAGCCGTCCGATTATCGATCCGAGTTGAGATTTTTACTCCTCTCGACAAGAGCTTCGAAAGTGTAATGCCCAAGATTTTGATTCTGTTAATATGAGATTATTGATTAGGAACTAATGTGATTATAGCCGGGCTATTCCGAGACCAGATTGGGCAAAGCATATTAAAAGTACAATTCTTGGACAGAACTGTTGGCGCCCGAGCGGTAGTTTTGACCTCCCAAGCGCCAGTGTTCAATAAGATTATGTTACGGACAGAAGGTTCGGCGCCTGGTACGTAGTTTTTGACCGCCTGAACGCTAGTGCCTGATAAGAGAATGTTTGGGCAGAACATGCCGCGAACGAGCGGTAATTCTCGACCGCCCGAGCGCCGCCTGAAGTTCATGGAAACAAGCCACGTTTCTTCAACATGCCACTTGTGATATATATATGTAGATTCTTTCCTTCAGAATTCATTAGAGACGAAGAAGAGAAATCGAGAAATCTTTCATAAAATCCTTACGCCTTTATATTTCGATCCGTCAGTCTGATTTTGAATCCGACTTCGGTACTGTGTTCCTATTGACGTAGGCTACAATTGGACGTAAGTTTTACTACGTTTTGTCATGTCTTGAAATTATGATGTTGTCAGAATCGATATGATTCATATATGATGTTCTTGACATGTTAGACATCGTAGAATCAAAGACAGATTGAAAAGCAGACTGATTATGGAATTGTTATGAATTTCAGAGTTGATTGGGTTGAGATATGATATCGGATGTGTATCGTTATGGATCATGAGTTACATGAATTGATATGTGTCGATTTGTATTGCTTGGTATATTGAAATTGGGCAGTTATGCCGTTGAAAACAGAATGTGATTTAGTTCTGATTATATCAAGTATCGATTGATTGGGATATTGATATTGTATTCCTTGTTATTATCATTGCCAGACTGAGTATTGACAGACTTTGCGTCCGAGACTTCGACAGATTCAGAAAGACAGAAAGAAAGGTATAAATAAATGTTGATTCGGGATTGCACAACTCGAGTTAGATTGACTTGAGTTTCCCAAAATGACATACTGAATGATTATTGCAGTTGATATTTGAAATGTTTGATATTGATATGCTTACTCTATTGATTATAGCAAAGCATGAGTTAGAGTTGGGCAAAACCGCCTAGTCTTTGTCAGAACCGTCATGGCAGAACCGCCAAGTCACTGGACTTTTGGATATATATTGATAGATTGAGGAGAAGACCGCCTCCTATTTCAGATCTTCAATATAGACCGCCAAAGTCTGGGACTAAGAACGTACCACCATCTAGCTGGGGTAAAGTAGATGGGAGATCGTTGCGTTCTTATTCAGATCGGGATCCCTAGATTAGGATGAGTCGAGTCAGAGTTCAGAAGTCACAGAGTGTGATTCAGAGTTTGTTTTGATATATGTGGTTCAGATTTGATACTTGTTATTGATATGTGTTTCATGCTTTTATATTTGCTTTTATATGACTGCATGTTTACATTATTTATACTGGGATATATATCTCACCGGATTTATCCGACTGTTGTCGTGTTTGTATGTGTGCATGGCAACAGGTGGGACAGGATCAGGGTCAAGAAGATGAGGAGAGATCGTGATTAGAGTGGAGACTACGGACTTCGATGTAAATAGGGTTGAACACTTGATAATTAGTTGTTGAACCTTAGATTTAGATGAATGTACGTTGTACAAGATTTATACTTTTATACTGATATGTATATTAGATTGATTCCATTACGTTCCGCACTATATTTATAAAAAAAAAATTTAGACCCAGAATCATTATATTGATCCAGTTATCCCAATATTGATTAAGAAGACGATTAGCGCCCGGGTCCCTACAACAGGTGGTATCAGAGCGATAGATCCTTTAGATTGAGATAGAAGCTAGTGAGCGGGGTAGATTGAGGTTTTCTTTCCTGCTTTTGATTGCTGGCATGTTTTACTGCTTTAATACATGTTACTTGCTTATCTGATTTGATGTAGTAATATGTTTTTTTGAGAATGGGTCAGAACCAATTCTTGTTCAGCAGTAAGATGATCGGAGGAGGACTGAAATAGAATTGTGGTATTTGTTACTAATCCATTTGATTTTCAGATATGCCTCTGAGAAGAGTAGCAGAACAGGGAGTACTTCGAATCCTCCAATGGATGTTACAGCGACACCAATGGAAACACTGTTGAAGAGGTTTCAGTCATTTAAACCGCCAACCCTGAAAGGAACAGAGACTTCTGTGGACTGTGAGAGCTGGTTAGATGACATAAAAATGCTGTTTGAGTCTTTGGATTATACAGATGAGCGACGAGTTCGACTAATTGGACACCAGTTGCGTGATGTTGCCAAGAACTGGTGGATTACGACAAAGAGAGCCTTGCAGCATCGAGGTACGACTATTACCTGGAATGTTTTTAGAACTGAATTTTATCAGAGATTCTTTCTAGTGTCGTATAGGAAAGACAAGGGGGCAGAATTTGCCAATCTGAGGCCAGGACAGTTGAACGTTGAAGAGTATGTGACCAAGTTCGCTACCTTGTCGAGATTTGCTCCACATGTGGTCGAGAATGAGGAAGCGATTGCTGATCAGCTCATCAATGGTTTGAATCCCGAGATCTTTACATTGGTGAACACAGGGCGACCGAATAATTTCACTGATGCCCTGAATCGAGCCAAAGGAGCAGAAGCTGGATTGATAAGGCAGAAGGGAGCTTCGTATGTTCCCCCAGCACCAAGGCCACCGCAACCTCCTTCCAAATTTGAGGGTGGTAGCAGCAGTAGTGGAAAGAAAGATTTCTTGAAAGCCCGAGGAAAGCAATTCAAGAAATCAGGGAGCAGTTCATCTAGCTCTGGTGGTTCTCGACAGAGCCAGAGCTATACTGGAGTGCACTGCAGAACTTGCGGAGGGAGACATCCGACCGAGCAATGCCGGGGAGTGACTGGTAGCTGTAACATTTGCAAACAATCGGGACACTTTGCTATGGTGTGTCCACAGAAAGGTTCCCAAAGATCTCAGGGAGCCGAATCATCTGGATCAGCGGCACAGACTGATAGACGATCTGCTGCTGTTCATTCGTTTCAGCCAGCCCCAGCTCAGTCACAGCAGAGGCCCGGAGGTAGCCAGACAGTGAGCCAGTCTCCTAGACAGCATGCCAGATTATTCGCATTGACAGAGGAGCAGGCACAGGAAGCACCAGATGATGTCGTTGTAGGTAACTGTTTTATTTCTCATTACCCTGCTT
Organism: Primulina eburnea; assembly: GCF_022965805.1. Lineage (NCBI taxonomy): Eukaryota > Viridiplantae > Streptophyta > Magnoliopsida > Lamiales > Gesneriaceae > Primulina > Primulina eburnea. The sequence continues at coordinate 16,174,348 of NC_133112.1, read as the reverse complement.
ATGTATTGATTGATACCGGTGCTTCTCATACATTTATTTCTGAGAAATTTGCATTGAATCATGCATTGCCTGTAGAGTCTTTATCATCTGTAGTGTCTGTCTCTTCTCCGTTGGAGACAAGTTTAATATCAGTTAATTCTGTAAAACATTGCATACTATAGTATGACGGGCATGAGATTGAGTTAGAGTGCATCGTACTTGGATTGTCTGATTTTGACTTTATTATCGGGATTGATATGCTGACCAAGTACAGAGCGACTGTTGATTGTTTCCACAAGATTGTGAGATTCAGACCAGACAGGGATGATGAGTGGAAATTCTACGGTAAGGGTTCTAGATCTAGAATTCCTTTGATATCCGTATTGTCTATGACTCGATTGTTACAGAAATGAGCAGAGGGATTCTTTGTCTATTCAGTTGATTTATTGAAATCGAGTCCATCATTGGCAGATCTGCCAGTGGTGTGTGAGTTTGCTGATGTCTTCCCAGACGAGATTCCGGGTTTGCCTCCGATCCGAGAGATTGACTTCAGCATTGAGTTAATGCCTGGTACAGTCCCGATTTCTAGAGCTCCGTACAGAATGGCACCGATTGAGTTGAAAGAATTGAAAGATCAGTCAGAAGATCTACTGGCCAAGGGATACTCCAGTATTATTTGTGAGAAAGAAAGACGGTTCAATGAGATTATGTATTGATTACCGGCAACTGAACAAGGCAACGGTAAAGAACAAATATCATTTGCCTCATATTGATGATTTATTTGATCAGTTGCAGGGTTCTTCTATATATTCCAAGATCGATCTGAGATCTGGATATCATCAGCTGAGAGTCAGAGATTCTGATATCTCGAAGATAGCATTCAGAACCAGGTATGGACATTATGAGTTTATTGTCATTCCATTTGGTTTGACGAATGCTCCAGCTGTATTTATGGGATTAATGAACCGTGTCTTCCAGAAATATCTCGATGAGTTTGTGATTATATTCATTGATGATATTTTGATTTATTCGAAGAATATGAGTGAGCATGCTAAACATTTAAGAACTGTGTTGCGAATTCTGAGGGCTAAGAAATTATATGCTAAACTGTCGAAATGCGAGTTTTGGTTGAGAAAGGTTGTATTCTTGGGTCACATTATATCCGGAGATGGTATATCTGTTGATCACAGTAAAGTTGAGGCAGTGATTTCTTGGCCGAGATCGACATCAGTGCTTGAGATACGTAGTTTTATGGGTTTGGCAGGATATTATCGACGATTTATTAAAGATTTCTCGAGTATTGCTAAACCAATTACTCAGTTGACTCAGAAGAATGCTCCATTTGTTTTGTCTGAAGAATGTGAGACCAGTTTTCTGGAATTGAAAAAGAGATTGACCAGTGCTCCGGTGTTGACTATCCCGTCAGGTACTGGTGATTTTGTGGTTTATTGTGATGCATCTCACTGAGGATTAGGTTGTGTACTGATGCAGCGAGGGCATGTCATTGCTTATGCCTCAAGACAGCTTAAGCCACATGAGACCCGTTATCCAATTCATGATCTTGAATTGGCAGCCATTATCTTTACATTAAAGATATGGCGAAACTATCTTTATGGTGAAAAGTTTGAAATTTATTCTGATCATAAAAGCTTTAAGTATCTATTTTCACAATCAGAGTTGAATATGAGACAGCGAAGATGACTTGATCTGCTCAAAGACTTTGATTGTGAAATCAAATACTATCCAGGGAAATCCAATGCAGCAGCTGATGCACTGAGTCGGAAGGTATGCTCTGTATCCTTATCGACAATTGGAGTTCCAAATATGATTGAAGACTGCTGTTTGTCTGGATTAGTATTTGAGGCAGATTACAGACTGATGAGATTATATGCTGTTCAAGTTGAACCAGAGCTGATTTTAAGAGTTAAAGCAGCTCAGAAAAGTGATCAGAATGTTCAGAACTCTATTTCGATGGTTAGAGCAGGGCATCGATCTGAGTATCAGGTACGGGATAGTGTGCTGTATGTGAATGATCGTCTGGTTGCGCCGAATGTTTCAGAGTTAAAACGACATATTTTGTCAGAAGCACAGAACAGTCGATTCAGTATTCATCCTGGTGGCAGAAAAATATATAATGATTTGAAAAGACAGTTTTGGTGGAAACAGATGAAAGCTGATATTGCCGAGTTTGTATCAAAATGTCTGAATTGCCAGTAGGTGAAAGCAGAAAGAAAGAGACCAGGAGGACTTTTACAGAGCTTATCTATTCCTGAATGGAATTGGATTTGTGACGAAGCTACAGAGATCCTCCCGAGGTTGTGATGCGATTTGGGTCGTGATTGATAGATTGACCAAATCCGCATGATTTATTCCGTACAAGATGACCTACCGACATGACCAGATGGCAGAGATTTATGTCAGAGAGGTAGTTAGATTGCACGGAGTGCCGAAGTCGATTGTTTCAGACCGTGATCCTCGGTTTACTTCCCACTTCTGGCAGAGTTTACAGCAGGCTCTAGGTACGAAGTTACATCTTAGTACCGCATATCATCCACAGACCGATGGACAGTCAGAACGGACTATCCAGACATTGGAAGATATGCTAAGAGCTGTGGTGCTTGATTTTAACACTAGTTGGCAGGATGCATTGCCACTTTGTGAATTCTCGTACAACAACAGCTATCAGACGAGTATTGAGATGGCTCCTTTTGAGGCGTTGGACGGGAAGAGATGCAGATCCCCTCTGTATTGGGACGATATCTTTGAGGTCCCTGAGATTGGACCTGATATGATCAGAGATATGACTGAGAAAGTGAAGCTGATACAGAAAGGAATGAAGGCAGCCCAGGATAGACAAGCCAAATATGCAAATGTGCGGCGTAGACCATTGGTATTTGAGGCAGGAGACATGGTGTTTTTGAAGATTTCACCTTTCAGAGGAGTTGTCAGATTTGGCAAGAAAGAGAAGTTGTCTCCACGATATATTGGGCCGTATGAGATTCTCGAGAAGATAGGAGATCGTGCCTACCGACTTGCATTACCGCCTTCTCTATCTGGAATACATGATGTCTTTCGTGTATCATTATTGCGGAAGTATCTTGATTCAGCTTCTGTTATACAGAGATTTCCTGAGTTATTTCACTGATGTGAGTATTTTGATTCAGCTTCTGTTATACATTTCTTTCTGATCTGATTTGATTGCATGTGATTTCGAGGACGAAATCAGATCTTAGGAGGAGAGAAATGTAATGCCCAAGATTTTGATTCTGTTAATCTGAGATTATTGATTAGGAACTAATGTGATTATAGCCGGGCCATTCCGAGACCAGACTGGGCAAATCATTTTAAAAGTACAATTCTTGGACAGAACATGCCGCGCCCGAGCGGTAATTCTCAACCGTCCGAGCGCCGCCTGAAGTTCATGAAAATAAGCCACGTTTCTTCAACATGCCACTTGTGATATATATGTAGATTCTTTCCTTCAGAATTCATTAGAGACGAAGAAGAGAAATCAAGAAATCTTTCAGAAAATCCTTACGCCTTTATATTTCGATCCGTCCGTCTGATTTTGAATCCGACTTCGGTACTGTGTTCCTATTGACGCAGGCTACAATTGGACGTAAGTTTTACTACGTTTTGTCATGTCTTGAAATTATGATGTTGTCAGAATCTAATATGATTCATATATGATGTTCTTGACATGTTAAACATCATAGAATCAAAGACAGATTGAAAATCACAGACTGATTATGGAATTTTTATGAATTTCAGAGTTGATTGGGTTGAGATATGATATCACATGTGTATCATTATTGATCATGAGTTACAAGAATTGATATGTGTCGATTTGTATTGCTGGGTATATTGAAATTGGGCAGTTATGCCGTTGAAACAGAATGTGATTTAGTTCTGATTATCGATTGATTGGGATATTGATATTGTATTCCTCGTTATTTTCATTGCCAGACTGAGTATTGACAGACTTTGCATCCGAGACTTCGAAAGATTCAGAAAGACAGAAAGAAAGGTATAAATAAATGTTGATTCGGGATTGCACAACTCGAGTTAGATTGACTTGAGTTTCCCAAAATCACATACTGAATGATTATTGCAGTTGATATTTGCAATGTTTGATATTGATATGATTACTCTATTGATTATAGCAAAGCATAAGTTAGAGTTGGGCAGAACCGCCTAGTCTTTGACAGAACCGTCATGGAAGAACCGCCAAGTCACTGGACTTTTGGATATATATTGATAGACTGAGGAGAAGACTGCATCCTATTTCAGATCTTCAATATGGACTGCCAAAGTCTAGGACTAAGAACATACCACCATCTAGCCGGGGTAAAGTAGATGGGAGAACGTTGTGCTCTTATTCAGATCGGGATCCCTAGATTAGGATGAGTCGAGTCAGAGTTCAGAAGTCATAGATTGTGATTCAGAGTTTGTTTTGATATATGTGGTTCAGATTTGATACTTGTTGTTGATATGTGTTTCATGCTTTTATATATGCTTTTATATGACTGCATGTTTACATTGTTTATACTGGGATATATATCTCACCGGAGTTATCCGGCTGTTGTCGTGTTTGTATGTATGCATGGCAAAAGGTGGGACATGATCAGGGTCAAGAAGATGAGGAGAGATCGTGATTATTGTGGAGACTACGGACTTCGATGTAAATAGGGTTGAACACTTGATAATTAGTTGTTGAACCTTAGATTTAGATGAATGTATGTTGTACAAGATTTATACTTTTATACTGATATGTATATTAGATTGATTCCATTACGTTCCGCACTATATTTAAAAAAAAAATTAGACCCAAAATCATTATATTGATCCAATTATCCCAATAATGATTAAGAAGACGATTAGCATCCGGATCCCCACAGAAAGGGTTTATATATTTATTACTTTCCAGCATGTTTTGATATTTATGTGTGGGAGAAATCAATATATGCTTTATAATATATGTTGTTGAGATGATGGGGCACATATATTTGACACCGGATCGAATAACGGATATGATATGTGATTTTGTTCATTTTCCAGCATGTCTTGAGTTTGGAATATGCAGATTTCAGCATTAGTTGAATAGGATTATGCAGAGTTGCAAGATTATAATGTGTTATGATGAGGATTATGAGATTTTGTTATTGATTATTAATGTTTGAGTTGACCGGTATCGCGAGATTACGTCATTATGCCATCGAGATGTACCGAGATTGAATATTGATCCGTATGTATATTTCCTTAAGTTAGAGGTTGATATGGTACATTTTATACATGTCATTTCAAATTTGTACTGACAGATTGGATATCGAGATTTCAAGACTTCGACTTGTTTAAATCGAGACTACAACAACAAAGGTATAATTCAATGTTGATTCGGGAAGACACAACTCGAATTAGATCAAATTTGAGTTTCCCAAAATCACATACTAGATTGTTTATAGTTTGATATGGTTATGCCTTAACTATGGAGTTATAGCAATACACATGAGATAGGTGAGTCATTGGAAGATATGCCAAGATACCGGATGTTCGGTGATGTCGATGTACGTAGGAGAAGTTCGACTCCTATTGTAGATATTCGATACAGAGAGGGCCGAAGTCCGAGAATAAGACGTCCCGCCACCCTGATTGGGAGAGTAGGTGGGAGATTGTTACGTCTTATTCACAGCGGGATCCCTAGACTTAGATATGAGTTGAGTCAAAGAATAAGAGTCGAAGAGTTTTATCTGTATTCATTAATGTGTCATAAATACTGATTCATGTGTTATGATTTTGTATTTAATTGCATGACATGCATGTATACATGTTTTATACTGGGATTTGTTCTCACCGGAGTATCCGGCTATTGTTGTGTCTGTATGTGTGCATGAAGACAAGTGGGACAGGATCAGGGTCAAGGAAAGCGTGACTGAGATTGGATAGCGTGGTGATTTCGGGCGTAGAAGACAACTAGATGTTCTACATGTGATATGTAGTTTGTTACTAATACTAGTTTGTATAAATGAAATGGAACAAGACATGTACTTACTTTTAATGTAATAAATAGAGTTATCACATTTGTATGATGATTATATACAATAGTTTATAATTTTTAAAACGAAAAATTTTCTGACCCGTTTTCTAGCAAAGATCCACTTAATCCCAAAGATAGTTGAGTTAGAGCCCGGGTCCCCACAACAGGTGGTATCAGAGCAGTAGGTTATGTAGACTGAAATAGAAGCGAGTGAGCGGGGTAGATCGAGTCGTCTTCCTTGATTTTATGATGTTAGCATGCTATTCAGTGTATGTTGATTTACATATGTTTATATGAAAGCATGTTTCTTGCTGTAATACATGGGTACATGTTTATCTGGTTGATTGCGACATGTATTAAGAATAAAATGGAACAGACTCGATTCTGGATCAGAAGTATATGATTAGAGGAGGACTGAGACAAATTGTATAAATTGTGTACTAATCCGTTTGATAATCAGATATGCCCCTTGAAGAGCAGCAATGCATGTGCGTCCGGTACCAGAACAGGGTAGTACTTCTAGTGATCCGATGGATGTTACTGCAACACCGATGGAGACACTATTGAAACGGTTTCAATCCTTCAAACCGCCGTCATTGAAAGGTACTGAGTGCGTTATTGATTGCGAAAGCTGGTTAGATGACATCGAGATGTTATTTGAGTCCCTTGACTATACCGATGAGCGTCGAGTGAAGTTAATTGGTCATCAACTGCATGAAGTCGCGAAGAATTGGTGGTTTACCACAAATAGAGCGTTGGAGCATCGTGGCGCAGAGATCACTTGGAAGGTCTTTAAAGCGGAGTTCTATCAACGCTTCTTCCCTGTGTCCTACAGAAAAGATAAAGGTGCCGAGTTTGCCAATCTGAGACAGGGACAACTGAACATCGAAGAATATGTGGCAAAGTTTTTGACATTGCTCCGATTTGCTCCTCACGTTGCAGAGAGTGACGAGGCCGTTGCAGATCAGTTTATCAATGGCTTGAATCCTAATATTTTTACCTTGGTCAATACCGGTAGACCGAACAAATTTGCAGATGCCTTGAACCGAGCCAAGGGAGCGGAAGAGGGCCTGATTAAGCAAAGAGGACTTTCATATGCCGCTCCGATTCCAAGGCCACCACAGCCATCTTTTCAACCACATCCCAGATTCGAGAGTGGTGGTAGTAGCAGTGGCAAGAAAGATCAACTGAAAGCCCGAGGAAAACAGTTCAAGAAGTCGGGTAGCAGTTCATCGAGCTCCAGTGGGTCACGACAGAGGGGTCCTGGTCAGAGTTGAGATTATACGAGGGTGTATTGCAGTACTTGTGGAGGCAGACATCCTACAGATCAGTGTCAAGGAGTGGTTGGGCGATGCAATATCTGCAGACAGCAGGGACATTTCGCCAGAGTCTGTCCACAGAGAGGGTCACAGCGATCTCAGGGTGCAGGATCATCTGCATTAGTACCTCAGCCTGAGAAGCAAGCATCATCTGTCCATTCCTTTCAGGCGCCACCTGCACAGTCCTAGTTGAGGCCAGGAGGGAGCCAGACTGTGAACCAACCTCCTAGACAGCAGGCTCGAGTATTTGCACTGACAGAAGAACAGGCCCAAGATGCACCAGATGATGTGATCGCAGGTAACTATTTTCTTTGCGGTTATCCTGCATATGTATTGATAGACACGGGTGCATCATATACATTCATTTCTGAGCGCTTTGCATTGATGCATGCTTTGCCTGTTGAATCATTATTTGCTGTAGTATAAACTTCTAACTCCCTTTATTGAGGATGGTGGTGGTAAGTTCTTGATGACTTCTATTTTCGCTTTGTCCACCTCAATCCCTTGTTCCGAAATCTTGTGCCCTAGGACAATTCCTTCTTGTACCATGAAGTGGAATTTTTCCCAATTCAGCACCAAATTTGTCTCCTCGCAGCGCATAAACCGCACTTTCAAGTTCTGCAAACACTTATCAAAAGAAGAGCCAAAAATCGAGAAATCATCCATAAAAATCTCATGAAAGGTTTCTATCATGTCATGAAATATAGCGGTCATGCATCGTTGAAAAGTGGCAGGGACATTACACAACCCAAAGGGAATCCGTTTAAACGCAAAAGTGTCATAAGGACAAGTGAAAGTGGTTTTTTCTTGGTCCTCGGGTGCAATCATAATTTGGTTATACCCAGAATACCCATCCAAAAAGCAATAAAACTCATGACCCGCTAACCTCTCAAGCATTTGATCAATAAAGGGAAGTGGAAAGTGATCTTTACGGGTAGCGTCATTTAATTTCCTATAATCAATGCACACACGCCATCCCGTAACCGTCCTAGTGTGTATCAACTCATTTTTTTTCATTTGTAATCACAGTAATCCCACCCTTCTTTGGCACACACTTGACCGGACTTACCCATGCACTATCAGATATAGGATAGATAATACCTGCATCGAGAAGCTTAATCGTTTCTGCCTTTACTACCTCTTGCATCTTTGGATTCAATCTTCTCTGAGGTTGCACAAGAGGTGAGTACTTGTCTTCCATCAAGATCTTGTGCATACAGACTGATGGATTGATCCCTTTGATAGCCGCCACATTCCACGCAAATGCACCCTTGTGCGCTTTCAGAACCTCCAACAATTTGTCTTCCATCACATCTGCCAAAGCAGCAGAAATAATGATAGGTAAAATGTTATTCTCACCTAAGTACACGTACTTGAGGTGTGGAGGCAACGGCTTTAGCTCAAGTGTCGGTGGCTCCTCGATGCTTGACCTTTGAGGGGTCAAATCTCTTTGTTCTCCTAGATCCTCCAGTCGCATCTTTATTGGCTTTCTCCATGGATGGTTGGCATTAAAGTGTGCCACTATTTCAGCTTTTTCTTCATCCAATTCCTCTTCTCCCAATTCAGTAGTGATGGTGGCCTCCAAAGGGTCACTAAGAGCATCCTGCACATAGTGAGACACAAGAGAGTCAAAAGCATCAATCCTAAAACAACTATCAGAATGCAGTGTGTGCTTAAGTGCATTAAAAACATCAAAAGTAATCTCTTCCTCGCCCACTCTCAATCTCAACTTCCCTTGTTGCACATCAATCAGTGCCTTGCCAGTTGCAAGGAACGGTCTCCCCAAAATTAGAGGCATCTCTGTATCTTCTTCCATGTCGAGCACCACGAAATCAGCAGGAAAAATAAACTTATCCACTTTCACTAGCACATTCTCAATCACTCCGCGGGGGTACTTGACAGATCTGTCAGCCAGTTGCAAGGACATCCTCGTCGGCTTAGGCTCTCCCAACCCAAGTTTCCTAAACACAGACAATGGCATAAGATTAGTACTTGCACCAAGATCACATAACGCTTTATGAAAAACAACATCACCAATCATGCAAGGAATAGAAAAACTCCCTAGGTCTTTGAGTTTCGGTGGGATTTTGTTTTGCACCAAAGCGGAGCAATTTTCAGTTAAGTTCACTGTCATGTGATCCTCCAACTTCCTCTTATTGGCTAAAATGTCCCTTAAAAATTTAGCATAACTAGGCATTTGCATTAAAGCATCGGCGAAGGGAATATTGATATGCAATTTTTTAAACACCTCAAGAAACTTACCGAATTGTGCATCTAGTTTTGCTTTTTTCAATGCTACAGGGAAAGGTGGAGGAATAACAATTTTAGGTTGTGTAGTGGGTGCTAGTGTAGAGTTAGAAGACTTACCTTTAGATGTCGCAGTTTGCTCATCCACTGTTTGAGTATTCTCTTTTTCCCTTGACTCCAAAACTTTCCCACTCTTCAACTCGATGGCCTTCACTTGCTCTTTTGGATTAGTCTGTGTGTTACTTGGCAAGGTGCCTGGCTCTCTACTTGCTATCATCTTCGCTAACTGACCAATCTGATTTTCAAGCCCCTTTATCGACGCATCCTGATTTTGAATTCTAGTTTTAGTGGATGAAAAAAACTTAGACATCATTTGCTCCAAGTTGGACTTTTCTTCTCTAGGAGGATCGGATCTGTACATCGGTTGTTTCCCATATTGTTGTCCTCCTTGCGGTCTATTCTGACTATTTTGACTGCCCCATGAGAAGTTGGGATGTTGCCTCCACCCAAGATTGTATGTGTTCGGATAAGGGTCATTCCTTGGGCGGTTTTGGACGCCCACTTGATTCACCAGTGCCTCATTTTGCACATAGAAGGGATTTACATCTTGACAGTCTTTCACATAGTGTTCTCCTCCACATTTCTCACAGAATATCTCCTGAAGACGCATAGTCGTGCCACCCACGTTCAAGCCATCCAGCTTCCTGTTCAATGCATCAAGTTTTGCAGTAATAGCAGAAAAATCAGTTACCTGGTGAACTCCTGCACTTCTCCGCTGGTTGTTCTTGTCAGATTGAGGATGATAACTGCTAGCAGCCATCTCCTCCAACAACTCATATCCTTCTTCCGCAGTCTTCCTGAAAAGGTTCCCACAAGCAGCAGCATCTATCATAGTACGGTTAGGAGTGAGCAAACCATAATAAAATGTTTGAACGACTAACCCAAGTGGTAACTCGTGATGTGGGCATCTTCGTAGTAGGTCCTTGAAGCGTTCCCATGCCTTATATAAAGACTTTTGATCGAATTGAGCAAATGTTGTAATGTCTGCCTGCAGCGTCATGGTCTTGGAGGGAGGGAAGTATTTGATGAGAAATGCTTTCGCCATGTCGTCCCATGTAGCGATCGAACCTACAGGCAAACAATTTAACCATGCTTTAGCTTTATCACGTAAGGAGAAAGGAAATAAACGCAACCTAACAGCATCATCAGAAACTCCATTGAATTTAAAAGTATCGCAAATTTCAAGAAAATCTGCGATGTGCGTGTTTGGGTCATCTATTGCAGTTCCTCCAAATTGGACTTCTGAATCATTTGGATTATGGCGGGCTTGATTTCAAAGTGATTTGCCCGCACGATAGGCCTCACAATGCTAGGGCGTGCACCCTCCAAAGAAGGTTGGGCATACTCCAGCATCGGTATGCGGCGTGGCATCTCGACTTGTCTATTTTCACGCTGTTCCTCCTCACGTTCTGGCTCGTGTCTCTCCATCAGTTCTTTAAGCCTCTGTTGTTGTCTTCTCCTGCGGAAGGTTCTTTCAATTTCAGGATCGAACTCAAGCTCCACGTCAAGTGACTTTGGCATGCACTGGAAGGGATATCTGTAATAAAATATGAAGTGTTATCTCAAGAGAAATAAAAAAATGCTAAAGGAAATAACTAAAAATAAAATTGTAGATTAACAGTCCCCGGCAACGGCGCCAAAAACTTGAACGAGCAAAACTTGCATTGTGATATCCTCAATAAAAAGATGTTTTTATATGCTCAAAATGTAATCGCAAGTGCACGATGTCAAGTAATAGAATAGTGTACGTGAGTACGAGTATCGATCCACTGAAGACTGTGTTTCACAATTATTATTCCAGTTATTAAACTTTAGCAACGAAAATTGAGTGATTGTTTTATAACTAATAAAATTTAATGAAACTAAACAAACAAGTGCAAGAATTTAATGATGAGATATGAATGCTAGATCAATTGATTAAATTTCAATGATAAATGAATTTGTTGGGAATTCTGGTTCACCTACCCCGTATTAATTCGTTAATTCGTTCGATCGTGTTTATATGCTTCCGACAGGATTTCCTATTCTATTGAACACACCTTCTCGAGCTATGCCAAACTAATTCGACTCAATGAAGTAATTAAATATCTTTAATTATTTATCACGAGTGAATCGCATTTCGATCTATGAAATCCCCTAGTTTTCGACACTAAGGATTATGACTATCGGCGCGTATCCAATTTCATATATCTATGTAAATTGTAGATCCGCGAATTATACTACTCGTTCCTATCACAAGTTATTCTCTCGAACTCACTTGCAATATAAAAACGTCGTTAAAGTTAGCTACGCTCTAACAACACGATAAAACAGCAGTAAGATCAAGAATAAAGCACAATTGAAATATAAATTAAGTTAAATCAATGTTCGGGGTAGGATCCCCTTTAATCCCAACAAATAATAAAGTTTAGCTACTAGAATTCATAATTCAACTAAGCAAAACAATGTTTAAAAGATAAAAACTAAGTTAGAAATACTAGAAGTGACGAAAAACACGAAGAACGGTGCCCGAAAAATGTCGAATCTTCAATCCAAGCGCCAAGTGCTCTCCAAAACTCTTCACCGCCGAAGAATTGAAGTCTGAATAGCTCTCTAATTCGTGCCTCTCCCCTACCATATCAGCCACCCTCCAAAAATAAGGTAAGAAATCGCGCATAAAAATTTTCCAAAAATAGGTGGCGCTCAGGCAAAAGAAAAGTACCGCTCGAGCGCCACACTCTCTGTAGAATGCCTAGAATGTGCAACTTCTGGCGCTCGGGCGATAGAAAAGTACCGCTCGAGCGCCACATCTTCTGTATATTTTTCTTTGGGGATTCTTTCTCGCGCTCGGGCGGTAGAAAAGTACCGCCCGAGCGCCACACTTTCTGTCGAATACCTTCGGCAACACGCTTCTCGCGCCCGGGCGGTAGAAAATTACCCCTCGGGCGCAAGCCTTTCTGTACAAAATCTTATTGGCTTAACACTTGGCTCCGAGTTCCGTTTGTCCGGCCATTTTCCTGCAAATTCGTCATGCCCGAGTGAGATATGATAAAATGCAAATGTTTACTCTAAAATGAACAAAATGTGATTGAAATAGACGTATGCACAACGCAAAACACACACAGACTAATGCAATAAAACACGTAAAAACCACACCTATCACTTGCACTATAAAATCACTGGTCAAAATTTGTAACATTTAAGCTCGTAATAATCGCAAGTACACAATGTCAAGTAATAGTATAATATACGAGATTATGAGTATCGTTCCATGGAGACTGTATTTTACAATTATTTTCAGTTATTAAATCTTTAGCAACAAAATTTTAATGATTGTTTATGACTACTAAAATCAAATAAAAACTCAATGAAAAAATTCAATAATTAAATACTGAAATATAAACTCTTGACCGCTTAATTAAATTTCAATGAGAAATGGATTTATTGGGAATTTCAGTTCACCTACCCTTTATTGATTAATTAATTTGTTCGATAGTGATTTACACTTTCGATAGGATTTCCTATTCAATTGAACACACTCTCTCGAGCTATGCCAAACTAATTCTACTCAGCGAAGTAATAAATGTCTTTAATTATTTATCAAGAGTGAATCGCATACCGATCTATGAAATCCCCTAGTTTTCGTCCTACCGGACTAGGACTATCGGCGCGTATCCAATTTCATAAATCTATGTAAATTGTAGATCCACGGACTATGCTACTCGATCCTATCACAAGCTATTCTCTCGAACTCACTCGCAATATAAAAACGTTGTTAAAGTTAGCTACGCTCTAACAACATGATAAAACAATAGCATATTCAAGAATAAATCAAAAACCAACACGTGAATTAATTGAATCAAAGTTCGGGATAGGATCCCTTTAAATCCCAACAAATATTTTACTTAGCTACTCGAATTCATAGTGAACATAAACAACACAATGTTTAAACGATAAATTCTAAATAAGAAAAATAATAGACGAGACGATATTTGCAAAGAATAGTGCCCGGAAATCTTCTAATCTTCAACTCCAAGAAATTTCTCCAAGCTTTTCTCTCCTCTTCTCCTTTTTTCGGCCGCTCAATAGTGTCTGAATACCCTCCAAAATTGTCCAATCTCCCCCTTCCATATCTTCCATATCCAGAAATAAGGAAAGAAATCGGCCAAGAATTTTTTCAAAAATTCAACTGCGCTCAGGCTGATATAAGTTTCCGACCTAGCAGATGGCTTGTGAAAATCCTGTATTATTTTTTCCATAGGCGCACCCGGGCGGATGACTTTCGCAAGTCTTATAATTTATTCACCTTGCAGGAACCCGAGCGGACCAAAGGTTGGCCCACGCGGAGGTCTCTCGCAAATTGATCCATTTTCTACAGTTTATTCATGAATTTCCTGGATTTTCACCACGAGACACATGAGCAACAAGAAAACATAATATATGCCAAAATATCACAAAAATTCATGCAATCTAAAAGATATGTGTAACATAATGAGCTATCACATATTATGAAAAAACACTTAAAATCCACTTATATCAACCCTGTGGGGACCGGGGCTCTAACTCAATTGTCTTTGGGATTAATTGGATCTTTGCTAGAAAATGTGGATCAAAATTTTGCTTTTAATATAAAAAACAATTGTATATAAATCATACATCAACGTTATCTCTATTTTTATTTCAACAAACATTGGTACATGTCTTGTTCCATTACCGTCAAACAAACTAGCGTTTACAACAAACTACATAGCAAATGTAAAACTACTAGTTCATCTTCTACGCCCGAAATCACCACGCTATCCAATCTCAGTCACGCTCTCCTTGACCCTGATCCTGTCCCACCTGTTGTCATGCACACATACAGACACAACAACAGCCGGATACTCCGGTGAGAACAAATCCCAGTATAAAACATGTATGCATGCATGTCATGCAATAATATACAAAATCATAACACATAAATCAGTATTTATGACACATTAGTGAATACAGATAAAACTCTTCGACTCTTATTCTTTGACTCGACTCATAACTAAGTCTAGGGATCCCGGTGTGAATAAGACGTAACAATCTCCAACCTACTCTCCCAATCGGGGTGGCGGTACGTCTTATTCCCGTACTTCGGCCCATTCTGTATCGAATATCTACAATAGGAGTCGATCTTCTCCTATGTATGTCGATATCACCGAAGATCTGGTATCTTGGCATATCTGCCAACGACTCACCTATCTCATGTGCATTGCTATAACTCTATAACCAAGGCATAACCATATCAAATTACAAACAATCTAGTATGTGATTTTGGGAAACTCAAATAAAATCTAATTTGAGTTGTGTCTTCCCGAATCAACATTTAATTATACCTTTCTTGTCGTAATCTCAGTTGAACAAGTCGAAATCTTGAAATCTCGATATCAAATATATCAATACCAATCTGAAATAACATATATAGCATGTACCATATCAATCTCCAACTCAAGGTAGGATATGTGTGTAGATCAATATGAAATTTCAATAACTTTCGACGGCATAACGGCGTAGTCTCTATATACCGATAATACCAACACGAAAATTATATCATCAGCTCATAACCATCACAATCTATACAACATAATCTCAAAATCTGCATATTCTCAATTCAACACATGCTGGAAAATGAAACGATAGCATATGATACCCGTTCTTTGATCCATTTTCGATTCTACGATGTCTATTATCTCGAGAATACATTGTAGATCTCAAATCTTAATTTCCCTAACATCTCAACTTTAAAACATGCTAAAATGTAGTAATACTTACATCTTTTTGTAGCTTGTAACAAGAGGAGTACGGAACCGAAGTCAGAACGAAATTCGGGTGGTTAGATCTTGTACAAGCTAATTTCTAACTAAGAACATTCTTGAGGCTTTCATGGAGGTTTTGTCTTGTTCCTGTGTGTGCAAGGGTGAAGAAATGAAGACTCAGTACTTATATTGCATAGAAAGGGACACATGGCTTATTTTTCAAGTTGCACGTCTCACCGCAGGTGCGCTCACTCTGCACCGTGAGTGCGCTGAGCACACTGGATCACATCCAACCATTCAGAAGACAAGACCGCGGGTGCGCTAGGTCTTGTACTGCGGGTGCGCTGACTCTACTATACCAACACTACGGGTGCGATCATGTTTTTGGTGCGGTTGCGGTGTCTCTTTGCCACTAACTCAACTTGCAATGTCGCTTCTCCCTGTCTGTTCTTCCATTCCCTTATTCATAATACATGACAACTCAAAATTATCAAACTAAAATCTCGGGTATTACATTTCTCCCCCTCTTAGATATGAGTTCGTCCTCGAACTCGCAGGCAATCAATCGTAGCATGTAAAAGAAGCAATATAATCTAAAGCTGAATAAATACTCACGTCATGGAAATAACTCTGGATATCTCTGTCTCATTTCTGATTCTGTCTCCCAAGTCGCTTCTTCAGTGCCATGACGATTCCATTGGACTTTCACTAGCGGAATAGTCTTCGTTCTGAGCTGTTTTTCTTTCCAATCAAGAATCTGAGTTGGCTGTTCAATATAACTCAAATTGTCGTCAAGCTCGGCTTCATCAGGCTGAATGACAAGAGAAACATCAGGCATATATCTACGCAGCATGATACATGAAAGACATCATGTATCCCAGATAGAGAAAGAGGAAGAGCAAGTCTATATGCACGATCACCAATCTTCTCAAGGATCTCGTATAGACCGATGTATCTAGGAGACAACTTCCCACGTTTACCAAATCTGACAATACCTCTGAAAGGAGAAATTTTCAAAAATACTCTGTCTCCTTGTTCAAACACTAACGGTCTACGTCTAACATTCGCATACTTGGCTTGTCTATCCTGAGCTGTCTTCATTCTCGTCTAAATTAGTTTCACTTTCTCAGTCATCTCTCGAATCATATCAGGCCCAAGTTCTGGTACTTCTGATATATCGTCCCAATACAGAGGAGATCTGCACTTCTTGCCATATAATGCTTCAAACGGTGCAATCTCGATGCTCGTCTGATAGCTGTTGTTGTACGAGAATTCACAAAGAGGTAGTGAATCTTGCCAACTAGTGCCAAAATCTAGCACTACAACTCTCAGCATATCCTCCAATGTCTGGATAGTCCGCTCTGACTGTCCATCGGTCTGAGGATGATATGCAGTACTCAGGTGCAATGTCGTACCTAAAGCCTGCTGCAAACTGTGCCAGAAATTTGAAGTGAATCGGGGATCACGATCTGATACATTAGATTTCGGTACACCATGCAATCTGACCACCTCTCTGACATAAATCTCTGCCATCTAATCATGTCGGTACGTCATTCTGTACGGAATAAAGCATGTTGATTTGGTCAATCTGTCAATCACGACTCAAATCGCATCATAGCCCGGGATGATCGTGGTAACTTCGTAACAAAATCCATGAAAATGTGATCCCATTTCCATTCAGGAATAGATAAACTTTGAAGTAAACCTCCAGGTTTCTTCCTCTCGGCCTTCACCTGTTGGCAGTTCAAACACTTAGATACAAACTCAGTAATGTCTGATTTCATCTTTTTCCACCAAAACTGTGTCTTTAGATCGTTGTACATCTTCCTGCCGTCAGGATGAATACTGAACCGACTACGGTGCGCTTCTGACAATATTTGTTGTTTCAAATCTGAAACATCTGGCACTACAAGACGTTTATTCACATATAAAACATGATCAAGTACCTGATACTCTGACTGATGTCCTGATCTGACCATCTCAATCGACTTCTGAACATTCGGATCATTTTTCTGTGCTTCTTTAATGCGAACAATCAAATCTGGTTCGACTTGAACCACAGCAAGTTGCAATGGTCTACTATCTGTATCGAATACTAATGCAGACAAACAAAAATTTTCAATCTAATTTGAAACACCTATCGTCGACAAGGATAGAGCACATACCTTTCGACTCAAGGCATCCGCTGCTGCATTTGACTTCCCTGGATAGTACTTGATTTCACAGTCAAAATCTTTCAGTAGATCTAGCCATCTACGTTGTCTCATATTCAACTCTGACTGTGAAAACAGGTATTTCAAGCTCTTGTGATCAGAATAGATTTCAAACTTTACGCCGTAGAGATAGTGTCGCCATATCTTCTGTGCAAATACAATAGCCGCCAATTCAAGATCATGAATTGGGTAACGAGTCTCGTGTGGCTTCAACTGTCTCAATGCATATGCAATCACATGTCCTCGCTGCATAAGAATACATCCAGCCCTCTGTGAGATGCATCACAATATACAACGAAATCACCAGTACCTGAAGGAATAGTCAGCACTGGAGCACTGGTTAATCTTTTCTTCAATTCCAGAAAACTAGACTCACAAGCTTCTGACCAAATAAACGGAGTATTCTTTTGAGTCAACTGAGTGATCGGCTTTGAGATATTAGAGAAATCTTTGATAAATCGCCGGTAATAGCCTGCCAGACCCATAAAACTGCGTATCTCAGGCACAGAGGTCGGTCTAGGCCAACTAATCACTGCCTCGACTTTGCTCGGGTCAACAGATATACCGTCTCCAGATATGATATGCCCCAAAAACACAACTTGTCTCAAGCATTTCGACAATTTAGCATATAATTTTTCAGTTCTCAAAATTCTCAGCACAGTTAATGTTCGGCATGCTCAATCATGTTCTTGGAATATACCAAAATATCATCAATAAAAACAATAACAAACTCATCCAGATATTTCTGAAAGACACGGTTCATCAGTACCATGAACACAGCTGGAGCACTCGTTAACCCAAAAGGCATGACAACAAACTCATAATGTCCATACCTGGTTCGGAATGCTGTCTTCGGTATGTCTGTATCTTTGATTCGGAGTTGGTGATATCCAGATCGCAGATCGATCTTGGAATAGACAGAAGATCCCTGCAACTGATCAAATAAATCGTCGATACGAGGCAAAGGATATTTGTTCTTCACCGTTGCTTTGTTTAGTTGCCGGTAATCAATGCACAATCTCATCGAACCATCTTTCTTGCAAACAAATAGCACTGGTGCGCCCCAAGGAGATTCACTCGGTCTAATATAACCTTTGGCCAGTAAATCTTCGAGCTGTTCTTTCAATTCTTTCAATTCAATAGGTGCCATTCTATAGGGAGCTCGAGATATAGGAACGGTACCTGGTATAAGATCAATGCTAAAATCTACCTCTCGGGCTGGAGGTAATCCTGAAATCTTGTCTGGGAATACATCAGCAAACTCGCATACTATTGGAAAATCTGCCAATGCTGGGCTCGATTTCCGTAGATCTACTGAATAGACAAGGAACCCCTCTGCTTCTTTCTGTAACAATCGCGTCATCGTCAAAACAGATAATAAGGGAATCCGAGATCTGGAACTATTACCGTAGAATTTCCACTCGTCAGCCGTCTCTGGTCTGAACCTGACAATCTTCTGGAAACAATCTACAGTGGCTCGGTACTTTGTTAACATATCGATACCGACAATACAATCAAAATCATATAACCCAAGCACAATACAATCTAAATCAATCTCATGACCCTCAAAATGTAGTATACAATGTCTAACCGAAGTCACAGATATAAGACCACTTCCCAACGGGGAAGAAACAGACACTACCGTAGTTAATGATTCAACAGGAAATGAATGTTATATTGCAAAATGCTCTGATATGAATGTATGAGATGTACCCGTATCAATAAATACATAGGCAAGATAACCGCAAAGAAAACAGTTACCTGCGACAACATCGTCTGGTGCATCTTGGGCCTGCTCCTCTGTCAGCGCAAACACCTGAGCTTGCTGTCTAGAAGGGTGGCTCACTGTCTGGCTACCTCTGGCTCGGGGCTGGGTCTGTGGAGGTGTTGGCTGAAGGGAATGGACAGATGATGCTTGCCTCTCAGGCTGAGGTACTGATACAGATGATCCTGCACCTTGGAATCTCTGTGAACCTCTATGTGGACAGACTTAGGCGAAATGTCCCTGCTGTCTGCAGATGTTGCATCGACCCATCACACCCTGACATTGCTCGGTGGCATGTCTGCCTCCACAAGAACTGCAATATACTCCTGTATACTTTGTACTCTGGCCAGAACCCTTCTGTCGTGACCCACTGGAGCTCGACGAACTGCTCCCTGATCTTTTGAACTCTTTGCCTTTCACTTTTAACTGGTCTTTTCTCCCGCTACTACTACCACCACTCTCAAATCTGGGAGGGGGTTGAACTGAAGGTTGTGGCGGTCTCAGAGTCAGAGCAGCATACGAAAGTCCTCGTTGCTTAATCAGGCCCGCTTCCGCTCCCTTGGCTCTGTTCAAGGCATCTGTAAAATTGTTGGGTCTGCCGTATTCACCAAGGTAAAGATATCCGGATTCAATCCATTGATAAACTGATCTGCAACGGCCTTGTCACTCTCTGCGACGTGAGGAGCAAATCGGAGCAATGTCGAAAACTTTGCCACATATTCTTCAATATTCAGCTGTCCCTGTCTCAAATTGGCAAACTCGGCACCTTTATCTTTTTTGTGTGACACGGGAAAGAAACATTGATATAACTCTGCTTTAAAAACTTTCCAAGTGATCTCTGTGCCACGATGCTCCAACGCTCTTTTTGTGGTGAACCACTAGTTCTTTGCGACTTTATGTAGTTGATGCCCAATTAACTTCACTCGGCGTTCATCGGTATATTCAAGAGATTCAAATAACATCTCAATGTCATCTAACCAGCTTTTGCAATCCATAGCACTCTCAGTACCTTTCAGTGTCGGTGGTTTGAAGGATTGAAACTGTTTCAATAGTTTCTCCATCGGTGTTGCAGTAACATCCATCGGATCATTAGAAGTCCTGCCCAGTTCTGGTACCGGACGTACAGGCACTGCTGCTCTTCGAGGAGGCATATATGATTATCAAACGGATTAGTACACAATCTATACAATCTGTCTCAGTCCTCCTCTGATCATATAACTATGATCCAGAATCGGTTCTGATTCAGTCTTATTTTTAATACATGTTGCAATCAATCAGATAAGAAAGTAAACATGTATTACCGTAAGAAACATGCTTTCATATAGAACATATGTAAATCACATACAATTAATAGCATGCTAGCATCATCAAAGCAAGGAAGACGACTCGATCTACCCTGCTCATTCACTTCTAGTTCAGCCTAAAGGATCAATCGCTCTGATACCACCTGTTGTGGGGACCCGGGCTCTAACTCAATTGTCTTTGGGATTAATTGGATCTTTGCTAGAAATTGTGGGTCAAAATTTTGCTTTTAATATCAAAAACAATTGTATATAAATCATACATCAACGTTATGTCTATTTTTATTTCAACAAACATTGGTACATGTCTTGTTCCATTACCGTTATACAAACTAGCGTTTACAACAAAATACATAGCAAATGTAAAACTACTAGTTCATCTTCTACGCCCGAAATCACCACGCTATCCAATCTCAGTCATGCTCTCCTTGACCCTGATCATGTCCCACCTATTGTCATGCACACATACAGACACAACAACAGCCGGATACTCCGGTGAGAACAAATCCCGGTATAAAACATGTATACATGCATGTCATGCAATAATATACAAAATCATAATACATAAATCAGTATTTATGACACATTAGTGAATACAGATAAAACTCTTCGACTCTTATTCTTTGACTCGACTCATATCTAAGTTTAGGGATCCCGGTGTGAATAAGACGTAACAATCTCCCACCTACTCTCCCAATCGGGGTGGCGGTGCGTCTTATTCTCGGACTTCGGCCCGTTCTATACCGAATATCTACAATAGGAGTCGTTCTTCTCCTACGTACGTCGATATCACCGAACATCCGGTATCTTGGCATATCTGCCAACGACTCACCTATCTCATGTGCATTGCTATAACTCTATAACCAAGGCATAACCATATCAAATTACAAACAATCTAGTATGTGATTTTTGGAAACTCAAATAGAATCTAATTTGAGTTGTGTCTTCCCGAATCAACATTGAATTATACCTTTATTGTCGTAATCTCGGTTGAACAAGTCGAAATCTAGAAATCTCGATATCAAATCTATCAATACCAATCTGAAATAACATATATTGCATGTACCATATCAATCTCCAACTCAATGTAGAATATGTGTGTAGATCAATATGAAATTTCAATAACTTTCGACGGCATAACGACGTAGTCTCTATATACCGATAATACCGACACGAGAATTATATCATCAGCTCATAACCATCACAATCTATACATCATAATCTCAAAATCTGCATATTCTCAATTCAACACATGCTGGAAAATGAAACGATAGCATATGATACACGTTCTTTGATCCGTTTTCAATTCTACGATGTCTATTATCTCGAGAATACATTGTAGAACTCAAATCATAATTTCCCTAACATCTCAACTTTAAAACATGCTAAAATGTATTAATACTTACATCATTTTGTAGCTTGTAACAAGAGGAGTACGGAACCGAAGTCAGATCGAAATTCGTGTGGTTAGATCTTGTACAAGCTAAGTTCTAAGCTAAGAACATTCTTGAGGCTTTCATGGAGGTTTTCTATCGTTCATGTACGTGCAAGGTTGAAGAAATGAAGACTCAGCACTTATACATGGCAAGGGACACATGGCTTATTTTTCAAGTTGCACGTCTCACCGCGGGTGCGCTCGCTCTGCACCGCAAGTGCGCTGAGCACACTGGATCACATCCAATAATTCAGAGGACACGACCGCGGGTGCGCTAGGTCTTGTACTGCGGGTGCGCTGACTCTACTGTACCAACATCGCGGGTGCGATCATATTTCTGGTGCGGTTGCGGTGTCTCTTTGCCACTAACTCAACTTGCAACGTCGCTTCTCCCTGTCTGTTCTTCCATTCCCTTATTCATAATACATGACAACTCAAAATTATCAAACTAAAATCTCGGGTATTACAAACCCCCAATACTAACCTTTTGCTCGCCCTCGAGCAAAACAGGTGACACGACAAAACGGAACATGACACAAAGTAGCTCGACAGTGAGTTCATAGTCTCAATTAGCCTTATCGAAACTCAACATATTCCCTTGCTGATCAATGCAAAAACACAACTCTTCGCACTTCCCTTGGTCTAGACATTGTTTCAAATAAAACATGAACGTGTATATGTGTGTCGTTAGTCCTAGCATCATAAATGATTGAGGGATCCATTCTCAACCATTGTCAGATATTTAAATCAGCCTGTTAGTGTAAATCTTACTCTCCTCTATTCCTCTACACTTAGTAATCACCATCAGCCTCTCTTCTTCTTCTTTTTTTCTTTTTAACTGAATTGGAATACATTAATAAAAAGACTATATTAGAACCTTTCATTTCAGATTCAAATCCATGTGTTTTACATATTTAGCCAGGAATAGGATTTCATTCCTTTATTCGGCTCCCCAGCACCTTACATCTCCATCGTTATTTTTTTTTACGCTGATGATAGATACCTCGATTCAAGAGAATATAGTCAAGCTCAATCCACACCTTCAAACATCTTTGTTCCCTACTTTAGTTTTAAATTTTCACCATCTTGTTATGCATGCTTCTAGTTCTAACGTTCGTGCAAAGAAATTTCAATGTTTTAAAATAAAACTTCATGTCTTTACCACAGTATGTGCTATGGAAATGCGAGTACACGAAAGACAGGGCATGTCTCATCACCTCTTAATCATCCTTGGCTAACAAGTACTACTTCGAACATTGTCGGTTGACATACATCAATGCAACATGACTAAAACTAAATGCCAACGAATAAAACCAACAAAGCCCCAAAAAGGACACACAAAACAACACCCATCCACCCCCCAATATTGAAGTCGAGCAGTGTCCCCAATGCAACAGACGATAGAAAAAGAGACATATAGTGCATAACAAATGCAATATAACCTAATCATGCAACAGACACAGAAATAAATAAAATGATCGAAACGAAATGCAAGAAATAAAAGAAGGGACGGAAGTGACTCCCCTCTCAATGATCCTCCTCCTCGTGCTCCTCCGGGGGAATGACGCCAGCCTCCGGCTCTGGTGAATCGGCGTAGTGAAACTTAAACGGCGACGACAAAGCTGGCATAGGTGGTGGCATAAGGGGCGGGTCAATACCATTGTGACTCAGGGACAGATGCAGCATGGCATCAGTAGCGGTCTGATATGTCTGACTCACAGCCTGACACTGTAATTGATGGTCAGCAAATGCAGCAAATTTGTCCATCCAGTCCTAAAGAAGGCGACGTCGAGGTCATGGGGCCGATGGTGGGGGCTGCTGTGGCAGTGGATCAAAGGTCAAGCTGTCCCAAATAGGTCCAAAGTGAGGGAAAGCCTTCCACCGTACTGCGGTCTTTTGTAGCCATCTGGAGTCATCAAGGGCCTTGGTCGGTGGCAACCATTCATCATCATCTTGGAAAACGACCCCGGCGCGCGCACACAGCTCGATGATAATGTGGGGAAAGAATAATGCCACATTCGGATTGTGATTACTCAGCTGGATCTGTGAATAAATAATATTTCCCACATTGATTGGCATATGGGTCAGCGGTGCATAAAGCAACACCCCCTCTCCTTCTGTACGTCGCTAGTGTGCTCGACTGGCATCAATCGTGTGGCCAAAAATGTATACCACATCGCAGCCAGGACTAAAAAATATTTCTCGACGAAACTGGTGTACGATCCAGGTGTCTTCCACGGAGACCCCAGATAGCATATTTTGTGCATCATCAAGTCTAAGTCAAGGTATGCTGCCCATACCATATACACTGAATCATCCACAACCGGTGTCTCAAGCACCCTATTAATCTCTACAGAACTATACTCCACTAGTTTCCCTCTCACAAATGCTTTATTATCATTCTGCTCAGCCTCATTCGCATAAAACTCTCGCACTACCAGTGCCACCGCGGCTTGCGGTTGAGCACAATATTTACTCATCCTCTATTTGAAATTTGATTTAGAATTAAGATTTGTTGCACAAGTTGAAAACCACGCTCACGAATTGGAGCTCGATGTATTTTTGCATGTTCATAGCGTTCCTTAGCGGCATTATTCACAAATGAATGGGAATTACGAGAGGAGGACGAAGAGGCATCATGACTTACCCGAGCTTTCTTATGCGGCATCGTGGATGATTTGTGAAGAACAAGAAGACTGGATGGGAGGTGTGTTGTCGGAAGAATGACTCGCCAGAACTCAGTGGTGGCCGAGAATCACAGTGGCGGCCGGAAAGTTGCAGCGCTGGCCGGAGAAACAAATTGGTGGCCAGAAATTGTAGTGGTAGCCGAAAAATTGACACCCTTGGTGCTTGGTGAAGGTGGTGACACAAGATTTGACCTGATCGGCACAAAACAAGTTACTTGAGTGAGATTGAGAGAGGAGGTATCGAAAATCGAAGGGAAGAGGCTAGGTTTCGAATGGGGGAAGAAAAAGAGTCTGCAGTTTTAAAAAAATTCAGCGACCAGCCCCGGGCGGACATAAGCATCCGCCCGGGCGGATGGTTTGCGGCTTTGAATTAATTTTTTGTAAAAGGGGTGCGCCCGGGCGGATGCTTCACGGCTTTTTATTAAGTCCTGCCCCCCAAATTTTGCTTTAATTTTTTTTTAAAAAAAATATAAGTAGAATAAGTAACTAACTAAAATCATAACATCAAATTAAGTAGGGAAATATGTAGTTCTCAATTTATAGTCGAGAGCTTGACTGTCAGCTCTCGGTAAGTTTCAGTTCAGATTGTCCTGGAACCGGGTAATTCCAAGTTGTGGCTCAATTGTGCCACTCATGTAGTACTTCAGTCGCTGGGCATTGACTGTAAATGTCTCATCCTATCCATCTTGCAGTTCCACAGCTCTCGATAGGTAAACTTTAGAAATCACGAATGGACCAGACCATCGCGACTTCAATTTTTCGGGAAACAGTCGCAATCAAGAGTTGTAGAGCAGGACATTTTCAACTTCCCTGAATTACCTTTCGATGATTCGCCTGTCATGAGCCCTCTTTTTCTTCTCCTTGTATGATAATGCGAGATCATATGCCAGATTTCGGAATTATTCCAACTGATGCAATTGAAGTAGACGTCGTTCACTTGCATCAGTAAAGTTAAAGTTTAGTGCTTTTGTTGCCCAGTATGCCCGATGCTCTAACTCTACAGGTAAATGACATGCTTTACCAAACAGTAACCTATATCGTGTAGTGCCTATATGTGTTTTAAAAGCAATCCTATATGCCCAAAGAGCATCATCTAACCTTACAGACCAGTCTTTCCGACTGACACCTACCACTTTTTCCAAAATTCACTTGATCTCTCGGTTAGAAACTTCCACTTGATCACTCTTTTGGGGGTGATAAGGGGTAGAGATCTTATGTGTAACACCATATTTGCTAAAAAGTTTTTCAAATATTTTGTTGCAAAAATGGGTACCACGATCACTAATGATTGCTCGTGGTGTTCCAAATCTATTAAAAACATTTTTCTTTAAAAATTTCAGGACCACTTGAGCATCATTAGTGGCATATTCTTCTGCCTCTACCCACTTAGACACATAATCAACCGCAACCAAAATATATTTTTTCGTGAACGGACTGGGAAACGGTCCCATGAAGTCTATCCCCCACACATCAAAAACCTCACACTCAATGATATTTTTAAAAGGCATTTCATGACGGTTAGAGATTTTACCTATCCGCTGGCATTTATCAGAGGCAAGCACATAAGAACGAGCATCTTTAAATAGTATTGACCAATAAAAGCCACATTCGAGTACCTTGGATGCCATTCGTGTGGGTCCAAAATGACCACCTATCTCGCGGTCATGACAATGGCTGAGCTTCGATCTCATTTCTTCCTCCGCCACACATCTCCGTACCCTGGTATCTGCACAAATTTTGAACAAAAACGGTTCCTCCCAAAATTAATATTTCACGTCACTAAAGAATTTCTTTCGTTGGTGAAAGGATAGATTCGGTGGTGTGCTTGTGACAATAAAGTTATCAAAATTTGCATACCATTGTTTCACCTCAAATAGTTGCTCATCTGGAAACAAATCATTAATAGCATGATCTACACAGTCATTACTTATAATCTCCAATCTAGACAAGTGATCTGCTATCACATTCTCAACACCCTTCTTATTCTTTATTTCTAAATCAAATTCTTATAACAATAAAATCCACCGAAGTAGGCGTGGCTTTGCATCTTTCTTAGCAAGTAAATATTTAAGTGCAAAGTGGTCTGTGTAAACAATGACTTTGGACAAAACAAGATATGAATTGAACTTGTCAAGTGCAAATACTAATGCAAGTAACTCTTTTTCAGTGGTGGCATAATTTAATTGTGTCTCATCTTGCGTAGTAAATTATATGAAAACACCTTGTTTCGCCACTGGCCAAGCACAGCCCCCACTGCAGTATCACTAGCATCGCGCATGATCTCGAAGGATAGAACCCAATCCGGTGCCACCAAAACAGGAGCCGTCACCAAGCACTCCTTTAAATCCTCGTATGCCTGCATACAATTAGAATTAAAATCAAAAAGCACATCTTTCATAAGTTAAGAAGACAGAGGTCTGGAAATTTTTGAAAAATATTTGATAAAATGCCGATAAAAACCAGCGTGGCCTAGGAAACTTCTAACCCCCTTTATGAATGTCGGGGTTGATAAATTCCACTTTTGTCGTATCTACCTCTATTCCATGCTCCGAATTCTTGTGCCCTAGGACAATTCTCTCTTGTACCATGAAGAGGCACTTCTCTCAATTCAGCACCAGGTTCGTCTCCTCGCACCTCCTCAACACGGATCTCAATTTCGGTAAATAGTACTCATCAAACGTTGCACCAAAGATAGAAAAGTCATCCATAAATATTTCAAGAAATGTTTCAATCATATCATGGAATATAGCAATCATGCAGCGCAAAAAAGTAGCAGGGGCATTACAAAGACCAAAAGGCATACGGTGGAAAGCAAACGTTACATAAGGACAAGTGAAAGTGGTTTTCTCTTGGTCCTCAGGCGCAATAGTGATTTGGTTTTACCCCAAATACCCATCTAAAAAATAGTAAAACTCATGCCCCGCTAGTCTCTCCAACATCTGATCAATAAAGGGAAGGGGAAAGTGGTCCTTACGGGTGGCATAATTCAACTTCCTGCAATTTATACACACTCTCCACCCTGTAACAGTCCTCGTGGGAATAAGTTAATTCTTTTCATTAGTGACCACAGTAATCCCACCTTTCTTAGGCACACACTGAACAGGACTTACCCATGCACTATCTGAAATGGGATAGATAATACATGCATCGAGAAGCTTGATAGTCTCAGCTTTCACTACCTCTTGCATCTTTGGATTGAGTCGTCTTTGAGGTTGCACGAGGGGTGAGTACTTTTCTTCCATCAAGATTTTGTGCATGCAGATTGATGGACTTATTCCCTTGATGTCTTCCACCTTCCAGGAAAATGCCTTTTTGTGCTCTTTGAGAACTTGCAACAATTTTTTCTCCATAGCATCTGTCAAAACAGCAAAAATAATGATAGGCAAAGTGTTATTCTCACATAGGTATACGTACTTTAGGTGCAGAGGCAATGGTTTTAGCTCAAGAGTCTGTGGTTCCTCGATGCTTAACTTTGGAGGGGTCAAATATCTTCGCTCTCCTAAATCCTCCAGTCTCATCCTTATTGACTTTCTCAATAGATAGTTGGCATTAAAGTATGCCACTATTTCAGCTTTTTCTTCGTCTAAGTCATCTTCCTTCAATTCAGTTGTGAGGGTGGCTTCCAATTGGTCTTTCATGGCATCCTGCATAAAATTACACACAAGTGAATCCACAGCATCAATTCTAAAACAATCATCAGTGTGCAGTGTGTGCTTAAGAGCATTAAAGATGTCAAAAGTAATTTTTTCCTCGCCCACTCTCAATCTCAACTTCCCTTCTTGAACATCAATCAATGCCTTGCCAGTCGCAAGAAATGGTCTCCCCGAAATCCAAGGCATCTCCATGTCTTCCTCTATGTCAAGTACTACAAAGTCTGCAAGAAATATAAATTTGTCCACCTTTACTAGGACGTCCTCTATGACTCCTCACGGGTATTTGACAGATCTGTCTGCCAATTGGAAGGACATCCTGGTTGGCTTAGGCTCTCCTAATCCGAGTTTCCTGAATACAGATAACGGCATAAGATCAATACTCGCACTAAGATCACACAAAGCTTTATGAAAAACAACATCACCAATCATGCAAGGAATAGAAAAACTCCCTGGATCTTTAAGTTTCGGTAGGATTTTGTTTTACACCAAAGCAGATCAATTTTCAATTAGAATTATCGTCATGTGATCTTCCAATTTTCTCTTGTTTGTTAAGACGTCCTTCAAAAATTTAGCATAACTAGGCATTTGCATCAAAGCATCGGAAAAGAAATATTGATATGCAATTTTTTAAATATCTCAAGAAACTTGCCGAATTGCGCATCAATTTTTTTTTTTTTTCAATGCTGCAGGGAAATGAGGAGGTACAACAATCTTTGATTGTGCAGTGGGTGCTGGTGCAGAGTTAGAAGACTTACCTTTGTATGTCTCAGTCTGTTCATCCAATATTTGACTTTTTTCCTTCCCTCTAAACTCTAAATTTTTCCGACTCTTCAACTTGATGGCCTTCACTTTCTCTTTTGGATTGGTCTCTGTGTTACTTGACAAGGTGATTGGCTCTCTACTTGCTATCATCTTAGCTAACCGTCCAATTTTACTCTCTAGCACCTTTATCGATGCATCTTGGTTTTGGAGTCCAGTCTCGGTGGCTGATATGAACTTAGACATCATCTGCACCAAATTGAACTTTTCTTCTCTAGGAGGGTCAGATCTGTACATCGGTTGTTTCCCATATGGTTGTCCTCACTGTGGTCAATTCTGACTGTTTTGATCACTCCATGAGAATTTGGGATATTTCCTCCATCCAGGATGATATGTGTTTGAATACGGATCATTATTTGGACAGTTTTGGACTCCCACTTGATTCACTGGTGCCTCTTCTTGCACATAGAAGGGATTTCCATCTTGACAGTCCTTCACAAAGTGTTCACATCCACACTTATCACATAATATCTCTTGAAGACGCACAGCTGTGCCACCCATATTCAAGTCGTCCAATTTCCTGTTCAAGACATCAAGTTGTGCAGTAATAGCAGAAAGGTCATTTACCTGGTGAACTCCTGCACTTCTCCGCTGGTTATTCCTTTCATATTGAGGATGATAGCTGCTAGCAGCCATCTCCTCCAATAACTCATATATTTCCTCAGCAGTTTTTCTCAATAGGTTCCCACAAGCAGCAGCACCTATTATAGTATGATTAAGAGTGAGTAAGCCATAATAAAAGGTTTGAACGACTAACCCAAGTGGCAGTTCGTGATGAGGGAATCTTCGTAATAGATCTTTGAAACGCTCCCATGCCTCATATAAAGAATCTTGCTCGAATTTAGCAAATGTTGTGATATTTGCCCGCAACTTCATGGTTTAGATGGAGGAAAGTATTTAATGAGAAATGCCTTTGCCATGTCCTCACATGTGGTGATCGAACCTACATGCAAACAATTTAACCATGCTTTAGCTTTGTCACGTAAGGAGAAAGGAATAAACGCAACCTAATAGCATCATCAGAAACTCCGTTAAATTTAAAAGTATCGTAAATTTCAAGAAAATATGTGATGTGCGTGTTTGGGTCATCTACTGTAGATCCCCCAAACTTGACTGTATTCTGAATCATCTGAATTATAGTTGGCTTGATTCGAAGTGGTTTGCCCGCACAATAGGCCTCACAATGTTGGGGCGTGCACCATCCAAAGACGGCTGGGCATATTCTTGCATCGGTATGTGGCGTTGTATCTCAACATTTCTATCTTCATGGTGTTTCTTCTCAGGCTCGTGCTCGTGCCTTTCCATCAGTTCCTTCAGTCTCTGTTGATGTCTTTTTCTACGGAAAGTTCTTTCAATTACAGGGTCAAACGGCTCAAGCTTCACGTCAAGTGACTTTGGCATGCACTGTAAAAGATATCTGGAATAGAATATGGAGTGTTAGCTCAAGAAAAATAAAACAATGCTAAAGAAAATAACTAAAAATAAAATTGTGAATTAACAGTCCCCGCCAACGACGACAAAAACTTGATCGTGCAAAACTTGCACTAACAAAATTCTTGGTCAAAATTTATAATATTTAAGCTCGAAATAATTACAAGTGCACGATGTCAAGTAATAGTATAATATACGAGAGTACGAGTATCGTTCCACTGGAGACTGTATTTTACAATTATTATTCTCAGTTATTCAATCTTTAGCAACGAAATTTTAATGATTGTTTATGACTACAAAATTAAGTAAAAACTCAATGAACAAGTTAAAGAATTAAATGCTGAAATATAAACTCTAGACCGCTTAATTAAATTTCATTGAGAAATGGATTTGTTGGGAATTTTTAGTTCACATACTTTTTATTAATCAATTAATTCGTTCGGTAGTGATTTACATTTCCGAAAAAAATTTCTATTCAATTGAACACACCCTCTCGAGCTATGCCAAACTAATTCTACTCAGCGAAGTAATAAATGTCTTTAATTATTTATCAAGAGTGAATCGCATACCGATCTATGAAATCCCCTAGTTTTCGCCCTACCAGACTATGACTATCGGCGCGTATCCAATTTCATAAGTCTGTGTGAATTGTAGATCCACGAACTATGCTACTCGATCCTATCACAAGCTATTCTCTCGAACTCACTCGCAATATAAAAACATTGTTAAAGTTAGCTACGCTCTAACACACAACAAAACAATAGCATATTCAAGAATAAATCAACAACCAACACGTGAATTAATTGAATCGAAGTTCGGGATAGGATCCCTTTAAATCCCAATAAATATTTTACTTAGCTACTCGAATTCATAGTGAAAATAAACAACACAATGTTTAAACGATAAATTCTAAATAAGAAATACTAGACAGACGAGATCTGCGAAGAACGGTGCCCGGAAATCTTCTAATCTTCAACTCCAAGCAATTGCTCCAAGCTTTTCTCTCATCTTCTCCTTTTTCGGCTGCTCAATAGTGTCTGAATACCCTCCAAAATCGTCCAATCTCCCCTTCCATATCTTCCATATCCAGAAATAAGAAAAGAAATCGGCCAAGATTTTTTCCAAAAATTCAACTACGCATGGCCGAACACAAGTTTCCGCCCGGGCGGATGACTTTCGCAAATCTTCTAATTTCTTCACCTTGCAGGTGCCCGGGCGGACCAAAGTGTGGGCTCGGGCGGAGGTCTCTCGTAAATTGATCCATTTTCTTTGGTTTATTCATGAATTTCCTGCATTTTCACCATGAGACACATGAGCAACAAGAAAACATAATATATGCCAAAATATCACAAAAATGCATGCAATCTAAACGATATGTGCAACACAATGATCTATCACATAATATGAAAAAACATGTAAAATCCACCTATATCACGAGGCCCACAGCACACAGTACTCCATCCATCCAGGGAGTACGAAGATGTATAAGGATCTGCAGACTCTCTATTGGTGGTCGGACATGAAATAGGATATTCTGCATTTCATTTCCAAGTATTTGACTTGTCAGCAGGTCAAGGCAGAGCATCCGAGACCTGCAGGGAAGTTGAGACCACTCCCTATCACCGAGTGGAAATGGGATAACATCACCAAAGACTTTGTGACGGGGCTTCCGAGAACTACTGGAGGATATAATGCCATCTGGGTCATAGTTGATTGGCTTACTAAATCAGCTCATTTATTACCGATCAGGAAGACTTTCACCATGACTCAGTACGTCGAGCTGTACATCAGAGAGATAGTCAGACTGCACGAGATTCAAGTGTCCATCGTGTTAGACAAGGATCCGAGGTTCACATCTGTGTTCTGGAAGAGTCTACACCAGGCATGGGGTACTAAGCTACTGTTCAATACTGCCTTTCATCCTCAGACATACGGACTGTCAGAGAGGGTGATTCAGATTCTGGAGGACCTACTCCGAGCTTGCATGATCGACTTCCAGGGCAGTTGGGAGCCGAATTTACCACTCGTGGAGTTCACATACAACAATAGTTATCAGGCTTGGATTGGTATGGCTCCATACGATGCACTTTACGGGAGGAAGTTTAGGTCGCCGGTGTATTGGGATGAGGTAGGAGAGAGAGCAGAGTTAGGTCCGGATATTGTCAGGCAGACCGCAGAGTTAGTGGTCAAGATTCAGGACAAGTTGAGAACCGCTCAGAGCCGCCAGAAAATTTATGTAGATCAGAGGCGCAAAGATCTCAAGTTCGCATTAGGGGATCACGTTTCATGAAAGTCGCAACGATAAAGGGTGTGATGAGATTTGGGAAGAAGGGCTATGAGCCACTTGAGCTGATACTGCACCTGTCATTCGAGGAGAGACCCTCTCAGGTTTTGGACAGACATGAGAGGAGGCTCCAGAACAATGTGATCCACATGGTCAAAGTCAAGTGGCTGAATCATTTCGAGGAGGATGCTACTTGGGAAACTAAGGCCGAAGTGAGGAGTCGTTACCCGGAGTTATTTGGTATTTTTTAAATTTTGAGGACGAAATTTTATTTTAAGGTGGGGAGATTTGTATGGTCCAGGAAATTTAAATTTACATAACATGAATACATGCAATCTAGAGTTTTATTTAAATCATGTGTTTATTTACTTTATGCATTTAATGCATAATTATTGCATGGTTAGGATTTATTACACGAAATTTTTAAAATTTCATGTATTAGCTAAAAGTTCATGTATTAGGGAAAAATATTTTTATTGATCGATTAATTATAATTAATTAGGGCGCTCGAACGAGGAACGGAGCCCAGAGATTATCAAGAAAAATATTTTTATTGATCGATTAATTTTAATCAATGAATTTTAAGTGTTTTAAGGGTATTTTTTCGAAAATGGGCCTTGATTGGGCATTTTTACTCGTCGGGTTATATTTTTAACCGGTATGCAATTTTTAATGATTCAGGGGAGTTTTTGAGGGTTCGAGCAATATTTTCAAAAACGTACCTAAACGAAATATTTTTTGGAAGTTTTATTGGACTTGATGGGTTTGTTTTAATTTCTAATGGGCTCAAGACATTTTAGTCCTTTTAAAATATTATTAAGGCCCATTAGTGTTTTATTTAAACTCTTTTAAAGCCTCATTAAGCCAACCCTAAACCTAATCCCTTCATTAACAGCCGCCCCCTCCCTCATTAGCTGCATTCCCACGTCTTTTTTTTGAGCAGCAAGAACCACCAACCATCGGCCCCCATTGATTCTTCAAGAAAATTTCTCCCCGCCTCTCTGGTTTGCATCCCGTGCGTAGATATTCAAGCTTTTGTTCATTTAATCATCAAGGCACGTTTGTTTTTTTGTTTTCTCATCATTCACTCCTATATTATGCTGAAAATTATGTATGTGCTCAAAAATGTAGTGATCTATGTTGAGGTTGCATTTGTTTACAAGTTATACATGAAATCTTGCACTCTTTTTGCATCTTACTCACATTTTTCATGTGGCTGTGCAAGGGACTGTCGGTTGTTGTTGCTAGGGGGCTGAAACATGTCAAGGTTTAAGAGAGAATAGTGCTGGAGTCGGTGATGGTCCAAGTGGTTGAAGGGTCAGTCGCTTTCCTTGAAGGTGTGGCTCGGTTGTAGGGTGATTGGCGGTTGGGTTTGAGTTGGCAGAGCAAGGGCTGATCCAAGGCTTGGACCAGACCCTGGTGGGTCTGAGACATGGTTGAGGACGGCTCAAACACTTCTGGACCTGCCCGCAAAGCCGATCGATCGGGTCAGTTATGAACGACCACGGGTGGTGCTTTTTTGGTGACTTGCGGCTGTTGGAATGGTGCAGCGTGCATGGGGTCAAGGGGTTGGTTTGAGCAGGTCTAGGAAGGTCCTAATGAGGGCTAAGAAGGTTTTGTCCAAGGCTTGTCCTAGCCGGTAGAATCTAGGGTCTATAGTTTTCGAGTTTGGGGTATTAGGGTTTTCGGAGGTGGGTGCGCAATAAATTACAGCAGCTTATGGGCATGTTTTTGGGAGTCATAGTGGGCTGCAATGTGAAATTTATTGGTTGTTAGAATGTGTTTTAGGTGTGGTAAAGGTTTGGAAAAAAATTTGGTTAAGTTTCGGGTTGATTCGGGTTAAAACCGAAACTCCGATTCAAGTTTTAAAACGAATCGAGTAAGTTTTGAAACGAGCTCGATTTTTTTACGTTTGAGAAATAATTTTGATTATGTTTTGGGATGTTTTAAGGAGTTTGGTAAGTTTCAGGTCGAAATTTTGAGGTCCAGGGGTAAAAGGGTCATTTTGGGTTACCAAGAGCAAAATAGTCATTTTGCACCCGAGTCGAGATATTAGCCCTGGTAGCACCCTGAGCACCAATTTATCATGTTTTTAAATGTTTATGCATCACGTATATGACTTTTACATAATAATGAAAATACGTTGCATGCTTGGTTTCAAGGAAAAATATCATATATGCATGATTTTATTAGTGATGAATGTGATGACATGTTTTGAATGATGAGAGTTGGTTGTGACTAATACGATGACATTTTGACATGATGACATGTAAGGCCAGGGCTCAGTGGACATGTAATGCTGTCGTTGTTGTAATCGTCGTCGGGTATCTCGGTTACACGTAGATGGGTCCATCGACTGACATGATAATACGAAAGTCGCAACTAATGAACTGAGTTCAATTAAAAGAATTTGTATACGCATATGATATTATGATGAGACATGTTTTGACACGTTATGCTTCGATATGTTTACGTTACGCTTTTAATATCATGAAATGTATGTTGATTACAATATTTTTCACTGTTGCATGATAGGTATATGTATTTGATATATCGATACAAGTGTGTGAGTCTTTAGAATCACTAGGTGTGAATGATGCAGGTGAGCATGTCGATGAAGGGACAGGAGGTGTCAAATTCTGAGTGGGTAGGGCTGGATGTGCGCACACGACCCGAGGACCACACCTTTCCGCAAATGATGTTTTTACGAGTTTGAGTGGGCAGAACATTTTGATACGTTGATTTTGTTATGATGATGATTATCAAGATGTTTACTTGATTTTTGTTTACGAACACATATTATGGCTGTGCCAACAATTTTAAACTGTAATATTTTACTTGTCAGATATTTTTAAACCATAGTATTTTATCTGTTACAGGAATACGACTATTTAAAAAAAATCTATTAATATTTTAAATTAATAGACGCCACATATTGAAATTTTAGAAAATAACGAATAAGCTTTTATGACAGAAATTTGATTACATTTTTTTTATTTCAATGTATCATTTATTTATATTTATATGGCAAAAACTTGTGTGAGACGGTCTCACGGGTCGTATTTGTGAGACGGATCTCTTATTTGGGTCACCCATGAAAAAATATTACTTTTTATGCTAAGAATATTACTTTTTATTGTGAATATAGATAGGGTTGATTCGTCTCACAAATTATGATCCGTGAGACGGTCTCACATGAAACACACTATATAATTATATATAATGAGTAAGAAGATACAAAACCCTAGCAAACACGCCGCTGAATCCCTTCTCTAATTATTAAACGCTATATAATGGCAACAAAACTGGGCACAAACTCTAATATCTACTCTTCCTTTCGTTAAACCCTTGTTGCTAGGGTTTGTCGACCTTCTCAGAACCTCTCCCGCCACCATTAGAACTTCGTCTTTCCTTCCGATGGCGAAATCTGATAAGAAGTCAGCAGCTAAGGTGAAATATGCTTTGTCAATCTGTTGTTTTACTGTTGTTTTTGGTCCATTCGAAGATTGGATTAATCGATTCTTTTGTAGATCGATGCTGCCGTTATTCCAGCCAAACCCTTGAAAAAAGGTTCGATTTTGACTACGTTTAATCGCTGTTGCTCATTTTCTGGGAGGGTCTCGGTTTCTTGTTTTTATTTATTGGTAGGTTGGGATGCGTTTTGTGGGAGTTCAATTTGACAACTTATTTGGGTTTCCATGTTTTGTATGTTTAGCAACAGGAAAGCGAGAAGCTGAGGAAGTTGTAGATAAAAAGAACGCTAAGAAGCAGAAGGAGTTGGTGGAGGAAAAGAAGATTGAAATCAAGACTAAGAAGAAGATTGTCAAAAAGAAAGCCGAGACATCATCTGATGAAGAATCTTCTTCGGAGTCCGAGAAAGAACTGAAGGTTTAATTGCTGAATTTGTTACAGTTTATATTGTTTAATGCTTTATTTGTTTTTATTTTTTGAATGCTAAATAGTTAGATACCAATCTACTTGTTTCATTTTAAACATGCGCGCGTACTCTGTTTCAATTGCTAGATATCTTTATGTGTTCTTGCCAGAATAAGGATAAGTGAATTTTACGACTTATAATTTGTCGATTTGTGTTCCGAACTGTTACTAGGTTAAGGTATCTTCCAAGAATGGTGCCTTAAAACCGGACTTGGGATCTGAAGATAGTAGGGGTTTAGAGGAAGATGTCAGTGTACCTAAGAAGAGACCTGCAGCAAAAAATAGTCATGTGGCTGCTGCTAAGAAGAAAGACGAATCAAGCAGTGATTCTGATTCTGAAGATGAAACTACTTCTGATGAGGATGTTGCTGCAGCCAAGAAAGCTCCAGCACTTCAGGCTAAAAATGTCTCTGTTGCTGCTATCAAGAAGGAAGATAAATCTATTGATGAATCTGATTCCGAAGATGAAACTAGTTCTGATGAGGATGTTGCTGAGGCCAAGAAAGCTCCTGCGGCTCTGACTAAAAATGTCCCTGTAGCTGCTATCAAGAAAGAAAAATCTTCTGATTCTGATGATGAAACTAGTTCTGATGAGGATGTTCCTGCTGTGAAGAAAGCCCCTACAACTCTCACAAAAACTGCCCCAGCAGCTTCTGCTACAAAGAAGGACGAGTCAAACGATGATTCTGTTTCTGAAGACGAAACAAGTTCTGATGAAGAAGCTGAAGCTTCCAAGAAAACTGCAACTAAAAATGTGACCAAGAAGGTTGAGT
Organism: Primulina eburnea; assembly: GCF_022965805.1. Taxonomy (NCBI): domain Eukaryota; kingdom Viridiplantae; phylum Streptophyta; class Magnoliopsida; order Lamiales; family Gesneriaceae; genus Primulina; species Primulina eburnea. The sequence continues at coordinate 16,136,650 of NC_133112.1, read as the reverse complement.
CAACTGCGAATTCAGAATCAGATGATGAAAGCAGCAGCACTGAAGATGAGGTAAGTGTATAGTTCTGACTTCCCTGCATTTTCAATTAGACATTTTGTTACTGATTATTTAAGGAAAATTTTAAAAATGTTTTCTTCAAATCAAGTTTTTGGAAAATAACCCTCCCCTAGTGTTGTTGAGTGTTTGTTTTCAAATAGTTTAGTTTTAAAAAAAATGTTTGACCAAGGTTAGTTTGCTAACTAACCCCATTTTTTTTATACCACTCTATCTCTGGTAACTGAATTTTCTAACTCCCTTTCTTTCCTCCTGTTTTTTGAGTTGAGATGTGGGATGCCAGGAGGAAAACAAAAAAAAACTTGCAAAAATGTGCTACTTTTTCAGAAAGTGTAAATTGGATTATTGATATGATTATTTAATACATTATATCACTCTTCTCTACAGGCTCCTAAAAAAGTTGTTTCTTTGAAGAAAACCACTACAGAAGCAAGCCAGGTATATTTAATCTTCTTAGGTTTCTATACTGTGCGGCTTCTTTTTAGAATTTTAAGGAAACTGGAGATGATTACGTGAACACTGTTTTACAGGCAAAGAAAAATGCTAGCTCTGAAGATGATAGTTCCGATGAGGAAAGTGATGACGAGGAGCCTCAAAAGAAGAAGATCAAAGCTCCAGTATGTTTAAGTGATTTTGTGGTATAAAATTTGTTACGATGAATTTTAATTGATTTCTTTGTTTTTACAACATACAATTTTTGTTACTACAGGATACTGATGTAAAAATGGCTGATGCTGCATCTGCAAAGGCAAATTCAGGGAAAGGAGGTTCGCAAATTGAAACAACTGTAAGCTTTTTTCGCCTGACATTAGTTTGATATCCGGATTCTGTAATACACTTAGGTAAAGTGATTATTTGACCCAGTGGCTGCTGGTTTTAGGCTGTTCCTTTTCTCAAGGGAACATGATTTGCATGCCTCCTACTTTATCTGTCACTAATTTTACTGTGTTTCAAGTCTCTGCATGATCAGATAGTGGTAATAGTTTAAGGAAATGCAATCCTAACTTTTTGATCCACGACTTTATTTTTGGGGGCGCTCCGCAGTTGGTGCATTTATGATATTTGGGTGGACGATGAAATTTTTTTCTTATTAGAAAGAGCATTTTGCGTGTTTTATTAACGTTCTATATGCACTCTTTTGCAGCCCAAGACACCAATCACTCCGAAAGAGCAATCAAGAGGATCTAAAACCCTGTTTGTTGGGAATCTGTCTTACTCTATTGAGCAAGCTGATGTGTTAAGTATTGATGCTGTAAATTGTTTTCTTGGCGACCTATGTGTTTTTTACATTGACACCTCATTGTAATGTTCCAGTGAGAATTTTTTCAAAAATGCTGGGGAAATTGTTGAGGTTCGCTTTTCCATGTTCCCCGACAATTCATTCAGGGGCTTTGGTCATGTTGAGTTCGCTACAGCAGCAGAAGCAGAGAAGGTGATTATTTATGGATTCATATTTTCTGTCTTGGTGCTAATACTTAAATATGATTTCCTAAGAGGGATGCAAATGAACTGAATCGAGCTGCGGAGCTTGAACATCTTTTTGAAGTTTTAATATTAGACCAGTTTTTTTTATTGATAGATAATAGACCATTTGATATAATCTATATGGTATTTTATGCTAAAAAAGTTGAGTCATGACAAATACCTAGCGATGCTACTGCATAGTCACTGGTGTTGTCGATAAATAAAAAAATGGCAAAGTTTTGAATGTCCCGATGCTTGGTCGGCTAGAGGTTTTGGCCCTGCTTGAGAATATACTATTCTGTTCTAAACTGGGTGATTTAGTCATTTTTGTGGTAACTTTTACTGGAGGTTTGTATTGTCATCGAATATTTTGTTTATAAATTTGTCAGGCCCTCCGCGAGATGAATGGTAAGGAGTTGCTGGGTCGTCCTGTGAAACTTGACCTTGCAAGGGAAAGGGGGTCCTTCACTCCGCATAGTGGGTGGGTTTGAATCATTATTTATAGCCTTAATTCTAAGGGTTTGCTTTATAAATTTGGTGCTTACATAATAATTTTATTTAAATTGGTTTAGTGAAAAGGATACGAATTCCTTCCAAAAGGGTGGTAGAGCTCGAGGACAAACAGTTTTTGTTCGTGGATTCGATAAAAACGGTGAAGAAGACCAGGCATGTGTTTTCATATTCCATTTTTGTTGCCCATTTTATCATCTCTGCTGCATCAAGTTGCATAAATTGTCGTCACTAACATAATTAAATTTCAGATTAGGAGCTCTTTGGAAGAACATTTTGGTTCCTGTGGTGAAATTTCTAGAGTGTCTCTTCCTAAAGATCAAGAGGGTGGTTTTAAGGGGTCCGATTTCTCTTTTAATTTTCTTTCCTTTGTTTCAGGGGCCTACTCTATTTCAAGAACAATTAAATTTTTATTATTTTCATTAGTTTTTTTATGCTTTTGAAAATTGATCATAGATGTCTCCATGACGTTAAAAACGTGTTTTTATCATCTACCAGCTTGTTATTTTTGTCTTAGTTGAGCTCTTGTACATTGAAATGGCTTATTCACATTACTTTCTGTTCACAGGATGGCTTATATCGATTTTACTGATAGTGATGGCTTCAACAAAGCTTTAGAATTGAATGGTTCTGATATTGGAGAGTACACTTTGAATGTGGAGGAGGCTAAGCCTAGAAATGATGCCTCCGGTGGGCCCAGACGTGGTGGGAGAAGTGGCGGCGGGCACAGCGCCGGTGATAGGTTCGGTGGCCGCTCTGGAGACCGCTTTGGCGATAGTGGTCGTGGTCGGTTCGGAAACCGTGGCCGCTCTGGAGGTCACTTTGGCGATGGTAGTCGTGGTGGCAGATTTAGCAGAGGACGTGGAACTCCCAACAAGCCGAGCATGGCTGCGCCTGGAACTGGTGTGTGCAAATAATTTATGTACTTTGCACCATTTTTCCAATAGATATAGATGGGTTGTTATCACTCGAATGGTATTTATATATATTTTTCGCCTTAAATGTTATATTTTGTTTGCAGGGAAGAAAACAACCTTCAATGACGATGAGTAGAAGCAGTTTTTTGATTTTTGCATGGATATGGGCGAGAGCTAGTTTTTTTATTTTAGATGTTTACTGTTTATTTTTATAAAATCTGCATGTACTATTTTAAATAGCAGCAGTTATATTGCAGAGTAGTTGGTGTTTTTGATAATTGACAAATGATGATATATAACAACTATATATATTTGTGTTGAGACTCCAGAGATATGCTACCTTCCTTTTTCAACTTTCTCTAATGTTATTTTTATGTATTTGTTTTATTTTGGCTCAACATGATTTCTTCTACTTGATGTATTTTTAGCAAATACTTTAAAAATTGTCTAAATCAATGAACATTAACAAATGTTCGCAAAATCCTTGTGCTAAGTACTCAACAAGTCGGGTATAGAGCATCGATATACAGGACGTTGAATATTATTGTCGTTGAATATTATTGTTATAATAGTTTTATTAACATGAAACCGTTATATTTATTGAACTCTCGCCGTAAGAGTTCATTTGACAAAATTGATCAGTAATAAAATTCAATGTAGTGTAAATATTCAAACCGTCTCATTCCCACACATTACAAAAAGATAGTTTTGAGCATTTCAAGGAGGATATTGCAAGTGAAGTCGTTCATATTAATACTACAAATGAAAAGTTCACACAATATCCTACAAATCCTTGAATTGACTGAAAGTTACCTATTTGGCCTACGGTTTGCCAAAAAGCAAGAAGAAGATTAAAGAGTACTTCATAATATATATGGTGATTGAAAATGACTTGTCCATGTCGAGGAAATTGTCGAGGAAAACAATACAGATGATCGTTGAAAATCAAATCAGATAATTGGTGCTTTTCAACTATAAAAATGAAGAATATTCAAAGTGAAGAACACCAGAAACTTGAACAATCAATTATTCCAGAGGCTGAATAAAAAAAAATATACAATCTGCATATTTTCATTTCGTTTGAGCACACTTAATAGTTTACATTTCAGACTGTTCAACCAAAGCACACACTTACTAGATTAATTCAGGTATTCAAGAATCAACCTATGCTACCTCAATTAAGTCAAGCCGTTACAAATCCAGGCATTGGGTCATTGTTATTTGTTTTGTTGTCTGGTGAACCAAGAGTTATTAAACACCAGACCTTGTACAGTAATCACTAAGAGTTTCAGTTTATGAAGTATTATAAGTGCTAAATGAAGCGGGTGTTGGACCTCGGTTTTCTCGTGCCCAAACGCAGCGGAAGTTTTGAAATTTTTATTTTATTTTGACAATCAAAATATATTTGTTTTGGGTATCCATATTGTTTATTAATCAAACATTCATATGACGTTAGAATTTTATAACTTTGGTGAATTAAATCACTTGGCTCCAACTAATCCGGTATAGACAGATATAGCTCTTGACGAATCCTGACGAACTTTTTTTCAAGAACTCCTTCCTTCAATCTTCAAATCAGGTCCACGAATACAAGATTTGTTCCTCTTCTAGTTTTCATTAGAAAAATTAGAAGAAGTATTTACGTTGGACATCAAAATATCGAGAGGTGGCTCAATTTCTTTTCTAAAGAGAGGGCCGGAATATTTAGGTGAGGGAGAGGAGAGTATTGTTGAAATTGGTGTCTTGTGGTGGCTAGGGTTATGGCCTCTCAACACCCTTTTATAATTAAGTCATGACTTTAATACACATAATTAACATTAATGAGCTTGACTAATTAATTGGGTTAGTCCAACTAATTTAATTAATTAATCAAAGTCCATTAAGAACTTTAATTATTTAGTATATTGGTCATGTCCTCCTACAAGCCCATTAAAACTACTTCCCACCAATTTTAATTTAATATTTAATATACTCAACTTTTGAGTTTAATAAATTAAATCATTATAAAATCAACATTTGAATTTATTATTTAAATTATAAATTCAAATTCTTGAATTTTATCACCTCTATAATTTAATAAAATCAACTTTGAGTTTCATAAATTAAATTATCAATTTTATAAATTCAACTCTTTGAATATTCTCTCAAAATTTAATTATCATAAATTCAACTCCTTGAATTTGCTATATCATAATATAAATTCAACTCCTTGAATTTATTCTCTCAACGAGAACAAAGGATCCAGTGCTTGTGTGACCCTAAATGACTCATGGATACAGCTAACCGTGGGTTCACAACTCTTTTTGATTCAGGACATAATCCTTTATTCGGGCTTACCCTTATTTGCCTCATTCTATGTATCAACAATTGATAATGAGAATGTCAGAAATCATATTTCTAATTAAACCCATCGAACCATGGTAAGAGCGTTTAGTAGCATCGCCCCATGATTCCCTAGGTATCACTGATAGTGAATGCAAGAACCAGTCGATTATGATTCGTGTACAGTACGGTCCCTTCATCTCATATATCCCGATCGAATCTGCAACCATGGATTCATCGAGGGTTGCATAATAATTCGATAACTATGTGATACATATAATAGTGGCATCGCATGTACCATTAGAGAACTCTTTCTCCAACGTACATCTCATACTCTTGCCAGAAGTTCCACGCACTATTATTTTATCAGATCACATAGGATATCCATACCCGTAGGTGAGCGGTGAATCCCCGACTACAATGCACTGGCTCCTATATGTGTCGCAACTGTACCCAACCTCGCCACCTGATGACTCTCCTGGAGTCGATAAACGAGTCAAAACACAGTCCTAGCATATAGAGCCTCAGTGATGTCTCGGGTCGTAAGGACTAATGGTGTACAATCATTGTAGTGCCCAAATTCAGTACACGTATAACCCCATGCATTTATTTAATTATTAGATCATTTATTTAATTTTAAAATGAGTCTTAGTGGGGCATCATTTATTTAAATGCATTATTTTAAATTGTTTATGTTTATGTGATGCACATTAAAATATTTTTCAAGTGTCATGTTTCAGGCGATCATTCGAGGTGAGATCGAGGAATAGAGACCGGTGACGAGTTTTGCAATTTTTAAATGCGGTATTTTTATTTTGAGTTGAGGTTGGGAAATTTTAAATGATTTATTAAGTTTAGCATTTTATAACCTAATTTAAGTATTAGATGATTTTAAGATTTTAAAAGTTAAAATTAGTGTGTACTTATTTTTAATTGAGGGGTTTGATTAAATTAGTGTGAGTTAGCTTTTGTTAGCATTTTTAATCAGTTAAATTAGCACCAATTACTCCTAATTAAAACACACACACGTTACACACACTCACACACACTTACACGTTTTTACACACACAAAGACACACAACACACACCTACACATTTTATTTTCAGATTTTTAAAAGAGAAAACCCAGGGTTCCTCCACTCTTGAGCAGCCACCCTCCCTTTTGAATTTCCAGCAAGATTTCGGTGATTTTTATTGCAAGAAAACGGTGCCACGTTCGTCTCGGATCAACCTCGTATCTTTCCTCGCGTCGGTATCGTCATATTGGTATTTCTATCCATCAAAAGACATGTATATTCTTTCGCTTCTGCATCGATCTTGTCATAGTAAATATTTTGATGTTTATTGTATGAAAATCATATATATGTTATGTAAGAGTTTGAGCAAATATGGTTGGATCACTTTTGAAACGGTTTTTGCTGTCATTTTTAAAACTGTGATTGTTTGGTCATGATTCTGAGAAAACTTTCTACATGAAAATTGTAGAAATTTTTGATACCTTTGATTTGACAGTAAATTCGAAATATTTGGATAACGATTGAGTGAGTTATGGTGTTTTTCGTGAGACTGCTCAAACTGATTTTTTCAAAAACTTATGTATTGATGTGTTCTTGAAGTGATTTGTTGCAGGCTTCGTTGGGAATTGCCGGGATTGTGCTCCTGTATTTAGATATGTTATGGGTTGTATTTACGTGTTATTTGGTGGTTCGTTTGGGTCGGTATTGGCTTGGGATGTAATAGAAGTCGTAGGAATCGAAACGATGCCGAATTACGAGTTATTGTTGTATTGAAGTTAATTGTTGATGCTTGGGGACGTTTTGAGTGTTTGTACGGGTTTGAATCAATGTAATAGCATCCTGGGATGAGTTTCGAGGTGTTGGTTCATGGTCCTTAGGCTTGGATTGAAAGGGTGGATGACTAAGTTAGTGAATTTTCGTGATTTTCAAATACAGAGTGTACCCGGACCCCTTCCCGGACTCCGGCACGGAGTCCGTGTCCGTGTCCGTTTTCCTTCAAAAATACGAAATTTCATTTCCTACCCGGACCCGTACACGCACCCCTACACGGTGTCCGTGTACCCCCTCTTTAAATTTTTTTTTTAGGGTTTGTTTCGGGGTTCTATATCATGGTTTAGTACGATGGTTAAAATTTATTTATATAAAAATATAGGATTTGTTTTGGGGTTTTATGTCATGGTTTAGTACGATGATTAAACGAAGTCAAGTCCGGAGCGAACTAGAATGTCATAAGCTACTTATTCACTTTGGTGGTGAGGTCGAGTACCTACGTCTAAGACATGCAAGTTAAGTATTTAAATTCATGTTAGTATGTGTAGTAGCGGCCCCAAGTGAGATCCAATGAATCTCTCAATACCAAGTAAGTATGTTGACGTGCAAAGAAAATATTTCAAGTTTTAAGGTATGCTAAATGTCTTGTGACCAAATTTATGTATGGGATTGGAAAGCGTTAAAGTATGAACGTGGACCAATCCACCCCGTTAAATCATGAACAAGTTTAGATCAGGATTGGAAAGCGTTAAAGTATGAACGGGGACCAATCCACCCGTTAAAGCATGAACGATGATATCATGTATGTGGCAGTGGATTCTTCCCTGTCAGCCAAGTACTGTGGTTTAGTCTGATCAGGCGATTTACGTTATGGGTCACTTGCTTTGAAACATGTCTCTACGCAAAATAATGAAGTTCACATAAGTTCATGTATGTACAAGCATGCAAGCACGTTTATAAAAGTTTTACATTATGGCACGTCTAAGTTATGTACGTATGTTCAAGTTTAGTGCAAGTTCAAGTTTCAAGTATGTATGTCCTATTTTAAAGTTGCATGTGGTTATATTACGTATTATTCGTTACTCCCAGTTTATACGTGTTGAGTTTTTAGACTCATTAGACTTGATCGATGCAGGTGAGGATGTTTATGAGGAGGCTAGGGGTGGAGACCAAGGAGCTGGCTTGGACTGTGTAGGAGGCTAAACCCGAGGACCGCCATGTTTTGAAGTTTTTATGCAATGCGCAAAATACTTTTATTTCACGTTATGATTTATGATGTTTTTGAAACGAGTACTTTTTTTAGCAACTTATTTGACATCTTTTGTCGCAAAGATTTTGGATGAACCGTATATTTTCATTGGATTTTGAAGGTTGAGTGCTTCTTTAAGAAATTTTTAATTTTTTCGCAAATTTTTAGTAGTAAAAGTACGGTACGTTACAATCATAATCACGGACTCATCCTCTCGATGAATGCTAACTACTTGAAAAGTCCGAGGGAGGGTTGTTCGGTATAATCATCATATGACTACCTATCTACATGTTTGGACATCTCTATGCCATTACCGAAAAATGCAGTACACAACATCACATATGCTAGTCTCGAGCTCAAGCGACCTTTATCCAAGTTTTAGGCGGTTGAATCGACTAGGAACAAATTTAGATCATACAATGTTTACAAATGAGTTTCAACATCGAATTACGATTCACTTGTATTAAGCTTGTATTAAGGTATAATCAAAGTCTTTATCTATGTTTGATAACATAGGTATATAGATAAAGAAATAAAAAACCATGAAATAATGAACTATATTAAAATAAAGATTGTTTATTACAACTGAGTCAATAAAATCTTTGGCCAACAGTTGGCTTGTAGGGCATCTACTCTAACAATCTCCCACTTTCCCTAGAGCCAACTACCCATAAACTTTAATCCCATTGCTTCGCGATGCTTTTCAAACAATGGTCCTAGCAAGGGCTTTGTAAGTGGATCAACAACATTATCTGCAGAGGGACTCTTTTGACTGATATATCTTTTCTTCCCACAATCTCCGAAATGATGTGGAACTTCCTCAGTACATGTTTGGATCGCTGATGTGAACTTGGTTCCTTTCCTTGCGCAACGGCACCAGTGTTGTCGCAGTACACTGGGACTGGATAAACTCCATTAAGAATAACGCCCAACTCTTGGACAAAATTCCTCATCCAAACTTCCTCTTTGGCTGCAGCAAATGCAACAATGTATTCAGCTTCAGTGGTTGAATCTGCAACGGTGTCTGAAACTTTTCCAAGAGACAGTCGTACCATTAAGCATGAATACAAAACCAGAGGTCGATTTGAATCATCGAGGCCACATTGGAAGCTAGAATCAGTGTAGACTTCCAATTTTAGTTCTCCACCCACATAGATCATAAACAAGTTCTTAGTCCTTCTTAAGTACTTAAGAATATCTTTCACGGCCTTCCAATGCATTGGACCGGGGTTCTCCTGATATCTGCTTGTAACACTCGGAGTGTAAGCAACATCAGGACGTGTCGATATCAGACCATACATGATACTACCAATGGCTGACGCATATGAAATATGTGTCATCATCTCTATCTCTTCATCAGTTTTGGGACACATATCTTTAGATAGAACAACACCATGACACATTGGTAAGTATCCTCTCTTGGACTCTTCCATAGAGAATCGCTTCAAAATGGTATCGATATAAGTGGCTTGGGTGAGCCCCAACATCCTCTTCGATCTATCTCTATAGATTTGTATTCCCAATACATAGGATGCTTCACCCATGTCTTTCATGGAGAATTTACTTGCTAACCATAATTTAGTTGATTGCAGTAATCTTACATCATTCCCAATGAGTAGGATGTCATCAACATAAAGTACTAGGAATATCACCGCACTCTCACTATCTTTCTTGTACACGCATGGTTCCTCAGGATTCTTAGCAAAACCAAACTCTTTGATAGTGCTATCAAATATGAGGTTCCAACTCCTTGACGCCTGCTTGAGACCATATATTTATCTATGAAGTTTGCATACCGTATGCTCACTTCCTACTAACGTGTATCCCTCAGGTTGATGCATATAAATTTCTTCTTTGATGTCTCCATTGATGAATGCAGTTTTTACATCCATTTTCCATATCTCATAGTCATACCATGATGTTATGGCTAGTAGTATTATAATGGACTTAAACATAGCAACTGGTGAAAAAGTTTTCTCATAGTCAATTCCTTGCCTTTGAGTATAACCTTTTGCAACCGGTCTTGCTTTGAAGGTCACTACCTTCCCATCCGCCCAAGCTTTCTTTTGTAGATCCATTTGCATCTTATGGAACAATTCCCTCAGGTGGATCCACCAATGTCCAGACTTGGTTTAAATACATAGAGTCCAATTCAGACTGCATGGCTTCAAGCCATTTGGTTGAATCAGTATCAAATATTGCTTCTTTGAAATTCATTGGATTACATCCACACAATGCTCATCACGGCTATGTTCATGAAGAAGCGTATATCTTGCAGGTGGTCTAATAACCCTATCAGACTTTCTAGGAGCTTGTACTTCAACTACTGGTTGTGGGGAAATATGTTCAACTTCTATAGTTGAAGGAGTATCTTGAATTTCTTCAAGTTCTATCATCTTGCCTTTTCTATCGAATAGAAATTTCCTTTCCAAAAATGTGGCATTTCTTGAAACAAACACTTTTGCTTCATTGGGATGATAGAATTAATAACCAACAGAATTATTTGGATATCCTACAAAGTAGCACAAAGTGGATCTACTATCCAATTTGTCTCCCACTATCTGCTTCACGTAAGTAGGACATCCCCATATTCTCATGTAAGAATACTTTGGGAGTTTTTCCCATTCATATCTCATATGGTGTTTTATTCACTGCTTTAATATGGACATTATTCAACAACATTGCTACAGTTTCAAGCGCAAAGCCCCAAAACGTTGTAGGCAATTCAGTGAATCCCATCTTGGATCGAACCATGTCCATCAAAGTTCAATTTCGACGTTCAAAAACACTATTCAATTGTGGTGTTGCTGGTGGAGTCCATTGTGAGAGAATCTCATTCTCCTTTAGATAACCCAAAAATTCAGCACTCAAGTATTCTCCACCTCGATCAGATCTAAGTGCCTTAATACTTCTTTCTAGCTGGTTTTTTACTTCAGATCTGAATTGTAGTGACCCGTTCCAGAATCACCTACTAATCAGAACTTAAGCATGCAAAATTAACATTAAAACTGAATCAGGTAAAACAGCGGAAAAACAGTAATACAACCCAATCGAATCTGTAAGTACAAAATACTTAAACAACCAGATCGAACTAAATTCTAAGAACAAATACCAATAACTACAAGTCAACCTCTGCCAGCTCCCTGTCCACTCCCTCCTGGACCGTCAACCTGAGACCTGCCCCATCGAATAGGGTGTCCAAAACAGAGATAAACCGAGGACGTGAGCATAAAACGCTCAGTACCGAAAGCATGAGTATACAAGACTATGACATGCATGTATGAAAAATGTACTGGATACAAGGATCTGGGTATATCGAAATACTGCTCAGGTAAATGACGTCAAGGTATGTAGCACTCTGCGCCGTCGCACCAGGAGGTGGCTCCCATACCAAAATAAACCTGTGGATATACCGGTGACCTGACCACCGTCGGCCAACGGGGTCCAACCATCCACAACAAACGAGGGCTGAGCACCCTCTCAACAGGCTATCTCAAAGATAATCAGGCTCAACATGATTATGCAAATGCCGCATAATAAACCATGCATCATATGACAGATAATAATGCAACATATAAACATGCAACACATAGTAAAGCATACTCAATCCTGCTATCTCGGATAGTACTTCCGTACCTCAAACCAGTAGATCCTAGAAATCAGCCCTAGAATCAAGCCTGCGTCCGTAGTCAGCCCACTGATGCCGCTAGCTCTCAACTAGAGCACAGCTCCGCTACAAAACCAGTAGCTCCCCGCTAGTGCCTAAACCTCGGGAAAAGGCTAGAAACCCATCAGAAACGACTAAAACGCTCTGGAACACTCGGAATTGGCGAGTAAAAAGTGAAGCCTCGCGCCTCTATTTATAGACAACGATCGGACGATCCGATCCTCTTCGGACGATCCGATCCACTTCGGACGATCCGAACCCTGTACCCTTCGGACCTTCCGAACCCTTATCGGACGATCCGAACCCTGCATGTCTTCCACGTGTCCAGACACCTGTCTTCGGACGATCCGAACCCTGATCGGACGATCCGAACTCTGCATGTCTTCCACGTGTCCAGCCACCTGTCTTCGGACGATCCGAACCCTCTTCGGACGATCCGAACCCTATTCGGACGATCCGAACCCGGTTCGGTCCTTCCGATCCCACCGAAATATAATTAATCCAATAATTAACTCAAATTAGGCATCGGGATACTACATGAATTCTTTGAACTTTCAAATGCTTCAGATTTTTGTTTCATCAAATAAACGTACCCATACCTCGAATGGTCATCAGTAAAGGTAAAGAAGTAAATTTTGTGCTAACACTTAGCGGGCCACAAACGTCCGTGTTAATCAAATCCAGTAGACCATGTGAACGTTCCACGTTTCCATTGAATGGAGTCTTTGTCATTTTTCCTTTTAGACATGACTCACAAGTAGGTATAGAATTTATGTCTGACAAGTCAAACATGTCTTCTCCCACCACTAGCTTGTGCATCCTTCTTTGGGAAATATGACCTAGTCTAAAGTGTCATATTTGTGCGGGATTTGGATCTTCTATTTTTATTTTGTTTGTTGATGTTTTTGTATACGCCTGGATTTTTTTTAACGGAATATCTTTAGTTTTAATTTTCAAAAATATTAATTTTGCCCAAAAATTTGAAAAATCAGAAAATGACATTATAGGCCCAAGCAATTCAAGCCCATCATCTAGCACGGTTTCCGAGACACTCCCGGGCAGCCGCCCGCCCGCCTGCTGCCCTAACGTTTCGGGCAGTGGCACCAGCCCTGCGCGTAGCACACTCCGCGTCTCTGCGAGCTGCGCACGCAACCCTGTGGGCGGTCTGCCCAGAACTGTTCCGGGCAGATCCGAAATTTTTTATTATTATTTTGATTTCTGAAAAAAATAATTTTTATGGTGCTACAATTTTCTGAAAAATTTTCTTGTGTAGTCAGAAACAAATTATTCAATATCAAAACCATACGATTTAGAAAAACTTTGGCTCTGATACCACTGTTGGATCTCGATTTTCTCTTGCCCAAACACAGCATAAGTTTTAAAATTTTATTTTATTTTGACAATCAAAATATATTTGTTTTAGGCACTCGTATGATTTATTAATCAAACATTCATAGAGCGTTAGAATTATATACCATTGGTGAATTAAATCACTTGACTCCAACTAATCCGGTATAGGAAGATATTGTAACGCCCCGAAAATTTGAGGGTCCACGCGAACTACATGCAAACAAATTATTAAATTCCTTTGTATTTTAATTAAATGTTTTAATTGCATTACATAATTATGTTATGCATATTTACATGTTTAAAATATATTTTCTGCATGGTTATATTAAAATTATATTTTTAAGAGATATTCAAGACGCGATCGAGGAACGGAGATCGGGGGACCGATCGAAAAAGAGAAAATATTTTTATTAAAAGGATTATATTTACTTATTTAAACTATGGTGTTATATTTTTCCAAAATAATGTTTTCAGGGTACTTTTACCCGAGGAGTCGTATTTTTAACCGGTAAATGATTTTCGACGAAAATAAAAGCTTTTTGAGAACCCGAATAATATTTTTGAAAACTTCCCGACACGAAATATTTAACCTGCGTGTTAATGGGCCTAATGGGCTTATCCTACCTAAGTTATTGGGCCTAACAAAATACACAATTATTTATATTGAATAAGAGTTTTAAAACCCTAGAAAATCTTTCATAATTCACGTATAGGCTGATATCTTCCATGGCAGCGGAGCATACATGATCACACACAGAATTTTAGAGGGTTTTCACGCTACTTTTGAAGAAATAATTCCAGCAAGCGTTCCCCGGCACTCCGGCTAAATTCTTACGCGTTTAGAACCGAGTTTCGAGCGTGGTACACGCAAAGGTACGCCTTAATCTCCCTTTCTTCATCTCTCACATCATATTATGCGTGTTTATATGTATTTGCATGAAAAATATGATAAGCTTCTGGATATTTTCGCTTTTAAGAATTTTTACATGAAAATCTTGAGTTTTCTTGATGTTTCTTGTTGACTCTCGTTACTGGAAGGGGCTGCCATGGTAAGGGTGTGAGGGGGCGATTTACAGTATGTTTAGGGGCCAAGGTGAGTGGCTTCAGGATCTGTTACGGGCAGGATGAAGGGCTGGTCGGGTCTTGAGTTTTTTTGCATGAAAAGGGGTCGGCCATGGGGTGGGTGATGTGCAGACGATGAGCGGCTTTAGGGCTGGTTCCAGAGGGTGTCCATGGCGTCGGTCACGACCCTGGGAGGATCGGACATCGTCTGGTCCAGGGGTAGCAAAGGGCCGATCGGTTGTGGATTAAGGATAGGGTAGGCGCAAGCTTCTTGGGTATTCTTGCACAGGCTATGAATGGGGGGTTGCAACGTGGTCATTGGGCGGTCTAGGGAGTCTATTAGGGTCCTGAGTGGGTTGGTATAGGTCTGGTCCTCATGGCTCGAGGCTAAGGTCGAAGGAGAAAAACGGCGGCATAGTTGGGCTAGAATTGGTTCGAACCCACAGAAAAATACAGCACTGTCTAAGTCAATTTTCTAAGGTCCTAAAAATGTTGTTTTGGGTTGGAAAACGGTTAGTTAGGTGCTGGTAGTTTAGGATTCGAATTTGGTAAAGTTTGGGCGAGTTTCGAATTTATTCGGGTTAAAACCAGGACTTCGGTTCAAGTTTTAAAACGAGTTTTTGAATTTTAATCGAGGGGTTTAGTTTACGTCTAAGGAATGTTTATGGGTGAATTTTAAGGTTATATGTTAAGTTTGGAATGATTTGGGTCGTTGTTTAGAGGTTTTAGGATAAATACGAAAAACCATGCTCGATTGGATAAAATGGTCATTTTACATTGAAAAATGGGTAGACATCCTGGCAGTGCCCCGAATGCGATAATATATGATAAAATGCTTATTTGAAATGTTTATGAATTTTTATGACATGGATTTTAAATGTTTACGAATTATAATGTCAAAACGTTATTTTATAAGGTTATGATTTAATATGTTAAAATGTTTATTTTAAATGTTTATGATTTAAATGCATATTTTAAATTTTTATGATGTTGAAATGTTTATTTAAAATATTTATGGATTTTTATATGTTAAAAGGTTTTTTTTTAAAATGTTTATGTACTTTTATGAGAAAACGATAACGTTAAAAGATATGTTGCATTTTTGTTTTTTAAAAGAAAATGATATTACATGCATGATTTTTATAAAGTGATGAAAATATGAAACATTGGAGGAGGTGAAGTAATTGTGACCATTGAAGATATGAGGATACGAGGATATAAATGAGGATAGGCCAAGGCTCAGTTGACGATCTTATGTCGCTGATGTAAAGGCCCTAAAACTCCTTGCTTGAAAAATTGCGGAAAATTAAAAATTTTCTTTTTTTTTTAAAAGAACTTAAATGGCCTCATTCATAAAATCAACTGATGAATCAAATTCAGTGTTTAAAATAATAGCAGCGGAAAAATAAAGTTTGCCAACAACAACAATTTAAAATTTATCCAACGACTGATAAAATTATTTGCGGAAAAATAACAACTGCTGCACTGAGGTCCTCGGGTGCCACTACTGCCGACCCAAGCTGGCTTACTGGTCCCCGCCCTCGGCCCTGACCTCATCAGTACCTACAACAATCAAGTCTAGTGAGCCTAAAGACTCAGCATGCATATATCGCAGGTAACGAGAAATCTGAAGTAAAATATGCATGGGATAAAATATCATGTCATGAGGCATGCTGAAAATAATCTGTACTGAGCAATTATGATACGTGCATAACTGAACTGAAAATCACAGTAAAAATATTTGCTCCTTGGAGCCCTGCACTGAAATAACTGGTAAAATTTTCTGTTGAGATTATGGTCTACGCCTGTGGCCCCTGCACTAAGCTGAACTGATCGGTAACTGGCTACTGGAGAGTCTGAAACTGAACTGAGCTGGCCGGTCACTGGCGACCGGGTGGTACCAAACTGAACTGAGCGGTCACTGGCGACCGTATAAAATAATACTCCCACATAGTGAATGAACCACGAGCCATATCGCATAAATCTCAAAAAAATCATTTTCTATTTAATGCACGTAAAATAATTAACTGGCATAATGAAAATTCCTGTATATTTTACCAACTGGATTGGATTGTCCCCAGGCTCGCTGCAACCTAACGGTGTCATGAAAATATGCAATATATTTTTCTTGACCACACTATGCAATTAAGTTTGAAAATGCGACAATCACGTCTAACGTCTTCGTATTTAATCATGACCCCGAACCAACCCGAACCAACACTGAACCAACGTGACGTCATGATTAAAATACGCCTAAAATTATGAATTTATGCTCCTAATATGATGAGGGTCGAAATCTAGGTGAATGAAGGCCAAAACATGAAACGCTCTTTCGAGAGTCAATTTGACACATCGCATGTAAATTCTCGTACGACCTCAAAAATGATCCAAATCACAAACGGTCAAAAACATGACCTTCCCAACTCGATGAGCCACTGTCCAGTCCAAGGCCATAGGCTAAAAGCCAACCAAGAACTCAAACGAGCCTTCGCACCGACACAGCAACTTGCTGTCCAAAAACAGCAGCTGTACATGTGCTTTTCTTGTGTCGTTTTCGAGTCCGCCTGTCACGCCCCGAGTCCGAAGCATCAGTGACATCCGGCATTGTTTAACAATTACTTGAAAACAATTAAGCCTCGTATCGAAATGCCAAAAACCAGTCTTTTTCATAAATTAAACATTGTCTTTACATTGACAATAGAAATAAACATACATCAGAGTTTTGCGGAAACGAAACAGAAGAAAAGAATAAAATTCTCCATTCTTGAACTTTTCTTTCGATCACCATCCCCAGAACGCTTCCTGCTCCTCCTTATTCAGTTGTTCTTCATTTTTATCTGAAATTGTAAGGGGTGAGTGTTTTGAAAAACACTCAGCAAGTGAGGGTTGATCGATTTCCAATGATACATATAGATCTTAATCCTTAAAACATTTCTTTTATCAAACTTTCAAAACTTGTAACAGTTAACTTATCATGTCGAAACGAACGATTATAACAGATCAGATTTTACAGAATGGTTCAGAAACAGATCAGATCAGATCATATACAGAACATAACAGATCGGAACAAACAGAACATTGTTATTCATCTCATCTCCATGGTCAAATTGTCCCCAATATGTTAGTCCTCTAAGGGGTGAGGCCAGAACATGGTTTTATACCCACCAATGGGGGCCAGACAGAACATGGTTTTATACCCACCAATGGGGGCCAGACAGAACTACAATTCTCGTCCCATTTCAAATTCGAATCGTAACAGTGCAACAAAGATTTCAGACTTATCAGACAGAACTTTTCAGATTTTCAGATTTCAGAGTTTTCATACTGACACAGCGGAATCAAAGAATTTCGAAGCACAGAAGAGAACACATAATCGATCGAAATTTTAAACAGAATGGCTTAGCAATTTTCGAAAATGAAGACACACATACATACATGTCATGATATACATATTCAAGTTTAAAAATACAAACGAATATATAACAAAAGCCCACTTACTCATAGTTCGGAATTGCGGCTTGAACTCGCTTGCTAACCGGACGAGGTCTTGGCCGAAGCTTGGGCAGCGTTTTGCCAACTTTTTGAGTAGAGTACGGAGTTATTTCAACAGCACTTTGACATGCTTTGTTGAGGCTTGAAATGACCGCACAAAGCCTTCTTTTCCTTCCTTGCCTTGGCAGAACTTTGAAGGGAATTGAGGGGAAAAGAGCCGATTTTTCTTGCTGAATTTTTGGGTGTGGTTTCTTCAACACCTTGAGTGGTATTTATAGGTGCCAAAATGTCTTCTCAATACCCCATGGTCGAAATATTGGGCTCCAAGAAATGAAATAAATGTAGTCAAGGCATATCAAGCACCAAAGGTCATTTCCTGCACCATAAATGTGTCTTAGCCTCTTAGCTCCTCCCTTAGCTCCTTCATTGGTTTTCTCAATAGTCATTTCTTGCATAATAAGTTTGTCCAAATCTTTAGTTCATTTAGTTCCTTCATTGGTTAACTCAATGGTCATCTCTTGCACAATAAATTTGTCCAAACTTTTAGCTTATGGACAATTCTTGCTCAATAAATTTGTCCATTCCCTTAGTTCCTCCTTTACTTACCTTTTGGTCCTTTTAGGACAAGCATGGTTGAGCTTCATTGAGCTAGGATATTGAATTCATGAGCTAGGGATTTCCTCCCCGACAATCTTGGAGCTTTCTTGAGCTGAGGGTTTTAGTTTATGAGCTGAGGGTTTCTTTTCCAAGTATCTTGGAGCTTCCTTGAGCTTTTTTTTGAGCTACTTTCCGAGCTTTTTGAGTTGCTTTGCTTCGAAAAATCCGGGTTCTCACACCGCCGGCCATTGGGGCTTGCACCACCGACCAGAGACCCTTACCAACATCCCAAGGAAGGATTTGAACCATGGCTAAGGGCACAAGACCAGCCACAATTCGCACCACACCAGAAACAAGACTACACACCTAGCCGAGGAAGAAAATCTGCGCGCTTAGGGTGTTTGGTTTCGCTTGTTGTCTCGTATCGTTCCAGTGACCATTTCATTGACCATGGCACGATCTAGATATCTAGGGGCAAGGTGTAAACCATGGCTAAGGGCCCTAGGCCAACCAAGATTCACACCACGCCCCAACAAAACGACTACACTTGCTGTCAAATGAAGGGGCCGAAAGGGGAGGGGGTGCTGTTCTAATGTTTTGATTAAAAACCGGGGAACCATGGACCAAGCCACCAAAAAGGGCGACTTAGTCATGTCTTAGACATGCTAGGGAAGCGATCTAACCATGGCTATAGGCCCTTAGGGCAGCCAAGATCAGATCCCTTTCCCATGACAGCAGAACAGATTTTTCGAACACAACTCTGTACCTACGGGTTGCTTGCTGTCATATCGTTTTTCCAGCAAGCATGGGGGCTGAAAGAATGGACCATCATGGTCCTAATGCATCCTAATACATGTCTATAAGTCGCCTTGGGAGCCTGGAGTCGATCCAATACCTGAAACTCACAAACCAAAAGAAACCGTGAAATGCATCTTAAAATCGAAAATTCTGCATATGTAAGTTTCTGAAATTTGCTGATATAATTCGGTTTTAGCATGATGAAATCTGATCATGTACTGAAAAATACTTGATAATATGACTTGATTGAGGTTTAGAAAAAATATATACATGCCTTGGATTTTTCGTTTGAAAGAAACGAACGAAACAACGACGACGCGACGCGGAGGAGTGGAGCGCTTTCTTCCCTTTCCTTCTACTCGATTTCTCTCCCTTTCTTTCTAGCTAAGACTCACGATTTTTCTCTCTGGTTTAGGCTCTGGAAATCTCGAAATTAAAGAGGGGAGAATGGTTGGGAGAGTGAGGGAGAGATCCACTAAAAATGGGATACAAATGCAAGATCAAGTCTCCACTATTTTGAAATTTGAATTTTTGTTGGGTATCAAATGATTTGTTGGGGAGATAATGCATGGGATGGCCGATTATTCTAGCTAGAATAGGGTAGGATAATGCTTGTTAGATAATTAAATGGTGCTCCAAAAAATCCAAGAATCAATCCACTAATTAAATTCAAAGAAAAGATAAAAAGGGGATAAGGCAAATGAATTGTCTACTAACCAAGGTGTGGCCGATAATTTAACAAATAAATGGAGGGGAATTATTTCCTAAATAGTAAATTTATAATCATTAAAAGCTTTACTTATCCCTTAATTAATTTAGTGAACTAACCCCATAATTAAGGAACTTAATTAAATTTATTTTTCTACTTACCTCAAGTAATTTAAATAATTCCTTAAACTTCTTTTTAACTTAAATTAACTTACTTGCTAGCTAAATAAAATCCTGGATATATTTTCTGAAATCTTAAATTTATCTCTAAACTCCAACTCCGGTCCGGCCTCACTGAAATAACTGAAAGAATAAAATTAAACTGCTGGCTAAAAATAATTAACTTCAAATAAAAGCATTTAAAAAAATCATGCAATGAAGTCAATTAAATTTAAAATACTAGAATTATACATGGCTTATACGTAGACTGATTTACGGGTTCTACAATCCTTCCCCCCTTAAAAGAAATTTCGTCATCGAAATTAAAACTCACCGAATAACTCAGGGTAACGATTTCTCATCTCCGGCTCATACTCCCACGTAGCTTCCTCCTCAGAATGGTTGAGCCATTTGACTTTGACTCGCTTAACCAGCTTGTTGCGAAGCTTCTTCTCTTGCCGGTCTAGGATCTGCACTGGTCTCTCCTCATAAGACAAGTTCGGAGTAAGCTGCAACGGCTCGAAATTCAGCACATGCGAAGGATTTGCCATATACTTCCTCAGCATGGAGACGTGGAACACATTGTGTACTCCGGCCAGATTCGGCGGAAGAGCCACACGATACGCTAGCATCCCAACTCTGTCAAGGATCTCAAACGGTCCAATGAATCTCGGACTGAGCTTCCCTTTCTTCCCAAATCTCATGACACCCTTCATAGGTGCCACCTTCACAAAAACATGATCGCCCACTGCAAACTCTAAATCTCTCCTCCGTTGATCTGCATAGCTTTTCTGTCGACTCTGAGCAGTCCTCATCCGATCACGGATCTTGACTACTACATCTGCAGCCTGCTGAACAATTTCTGGACCCAACTCTGCTCTCTCTCCTACTTCATCCCAATGAACAGGAGATCTACAATTACGGCAGTACAAAGCTTCATACGGTGCCATACCAATAGAAGACTGGAAGCTGTTGTTATAGGTGAACTCTACCAATGGCAAGTTCGCCTCCCAACTCCCAGAAAAATCAATGACGCAAGCACGAAGAAGATCCTCCAAAATCTGAATAACTCGCTCCGAATGCCCATCTGTCTGCGGATGGAAAGCTGTGCTAAACAGCAACTTCGTACCCATGGTCGAATGCAAACTCTTCCAAAAGGAGGAAGTGAATCTAGGGTCTCTGTCAGATACGATCGAAACTGGAATACCATGAAGTCGGACTATCTCCCGGTTATACAACTCTGCATACTGAACCATGGTGAAAGTCGTCTTAATAGGCAAGAAGTGCGCTGATTTAATAAGACGATCTACAATCACCCAGATGGCATTCGATCCTCTGGCTGACTTCGGCAAACCGGTCACAAAATCCATGGTAATGTTCTCCCACTTCCACTCGGGAATAGAAAGAGGCTTGAGCAAACCTGTTGGTCTCTGATGCTCGGCCTTCACTAACTGGCAAGTCAGGCACTCGGATACAAAACGCCTGATGTCTTTCTTCATCCCTGGCCACCAATACAATAGCTGCAGATCTTTGTACATCTTCGTACTCCCAGGGTTAATAGAGTACGGGGACATGTGGGCCTCTGTTAGAATATCTGCTCGGATAGAACCACTGCTAGGAACCCACATCCTGTCTCGGTATCTCACAATACCGTCGGTGACTTTGTACAAGACACTGTCCTTGGCTTCATCTCTCTTCTTCCACTGTGCCAATTGCTCATCTGCTGACTGACCACTGCGAATACGGTCCAAAAGGGAAGACTGAATGATCAAGGTAGATAAACGGGGAACTCTACCTCGAGGATAAGTCTCAAGATCGAACTTCTGCATCTCAATCTGAAGAGGTTTCTGAATCGTCAAATGGGCCATCACTGCGACTTTTCTGTTCAGTGCATCTACAACGACATTAGCCTTACCCGGGTGGTAGCTAATGTCACAGTCGTAATCCTTCACAAGCTCCAACCAACGCCTCTGACGCATGTTCAGCTCCTTCTGCGTAAATAAATACTTGAGGCTCTTGTGGTCGGTAAAGATTTGGCACTTCTCTCCATACAAATAATGCCTCCAAATCTTCAATGAAAAAACTACAGCGGCCAACTCTAGATCATGGGTAGGGTAATTCTTCTCATGGGTTTTCAGCTGTCGAGACGCATATGCTATCACCTTCCCATGTTGCATCAAAACTGCACCTAAACCGAGCTTCGAAGCGTCGGTATAAAGGACAAACTCGCCGGGCCCTGCTGGTGTGGCCAAAACTGGTGCTGAAATAAGAGCTTGCTTTAAAGTATCGAAGCTCTTCTGACAGTCATCGCACCACACAAACTTCACATTTTTCTTGGTCAGTGCTGTGAGTGGAACGACAATGGAGGAGAATCCCTGAATGAATTTTCTGTAATATCCTACTAGCCCAAGGAAACTGCGGATCTCGGATGCATTCTGCGGCACAACCCAATCTCTGACTGCAGCGACTTTCGCTGGGTCTACCTCAATGCCACTGCTAGAAACAATGTGGCCTAAGAACGCCACCTTCTCTAACCAGAATTCGCACTTACTGAACTTTGCGAATAACTTGTGCTTCTGCAAGGTCTGCAACACTGTGGTCAGATGTCTGCTGTGATTCTCCTGATTCTTGGAGTAGACGAGAATGTCGTCTATGAACACTATCACAGACTGATCGAGGTACGGCTGAAATACGCGATTCATGAGATCCATGAAGATCGCTGGCGCATTCGTCAGACCGAACGGCATCACAAGGAACTCGTAGTGACCATAACGAGTCCTAAAAGCAGTCTTGGAAACATCAGCATCTCTCACCCTCAACTGGTAATAACCGGAACGCAGATCAATCTTGGAGAAAATCGAAGCTCCCTGCAATTGGTCAAACAGATCCTCAATCCTCGGAAGTGGGTACTTGTTCTTCACTGTAACCCTGTTCAACTCCCGGTAGTCAATGCAAAGCCTCATAGAGCCATCCTTCTTCTTCACAAATAAGACCGGCGCGCCCCATGGAGAAAAGCTCGGGCGAATGAACTCCTTGTCGAGAAGTTCCTGAATCTGTTTCTTAAGCTCTGCCATCTCTGTTGGTGCTAGTCGGTACGACGCTTTGGATATCGGAGCCGTACCTGGCATAAGCTCGATGGAAAACTCCACCTCTCTCTCGGGTGGTATGCCAGAGACGTCTTCGGGAAAAACGTCTAAGAAATCTCTGACAATCGGAACATCTGAGGCTGACTGGCTGGGTTCCTCGGGGACAGATAAAAAGGTCGCTAGAAATGCCCGACACCCTCTATGCATGAGCTTCCTAGCCTGAACATATGGAATAATGCGCGGTAAAGGAAAGTACCTGTCCGGCTCAATTAAGAATTGCTCCATTCCAGGCGGTCGGACGAGAACAGATCTCTGCTGGAAGTCTATCAACACTCTGTTCCTCAATAGCCAGTCCATCCCTAGGATGATGTCAAATTCTGGCATCGGTAGCACGATCAGATCCGCATAAACAAGGTTACCGTGCAGCTCCATATCTATATCTCGGATAACATTGGTAGCTGCCATCTCCTCGCCTGACGGCAACACTACTGAAAAGGCTATGTCTAGCCCAATGGTCTTGATCTTGAGAAAGTTTGCAAAGACCTCCGAAATAAACGAGTGAGTGGCCCCTGAATCTATCAAGGCCTTGGTAGCGGAACCAGATATAAAAATTCTCCCTGAAAGATCGGAACTCTAAGTTGAATCCCACTACAAGAACTAAACTTATAGTCATGCAAAGGTCAAGGTTCTTCTAGCTTAATTCCCCCAAAATAAATCTGAGTAGAGCATGCAATCCTATAACAGTTCTAAGTTCAAAAATCTAAATCCCGATTCCCAAAACGCTGAAATTCGAATAATAACTCAATGCTTAAAGGTACCTGTCAACAACATAGTCTCTGGGTTTGTTTCCGCCGCATGGAGAGCAAAAACTCTGCCTTGAGTAGGCAGATGTCTCTGAGGGCACTGTAGCAACACGTGGTCTGGACTGCCACACTTAAAACACTTTCTTGAGCCAGCCATACACGCTCCAGGATGGCGGCGTGAGCACCTGGGACAGACTGGGTGCTCAAAAGTCCTCGGGGCTGGGCGCCCCTGCTGCTGCTGCGGCTGCTGGCCTCTGATTCTAGGCGGCCCATGAAATGGCCTCTTGTTTTGCTTGCTGATGCTGATGAGGAGGAGGGCGGTGTGGTACCTGGGCTGGGCGCTTGCCCTGGCGATCCCTCTCGATATCCCGCAGATCCTGCTCTGCGGCTAGGGCTTTGGAGACCGCAATCTCATAAGTAGCAGGGTCAGACACCCTAACATCCCGGCGCAAGATCGGCCGTAGGCCCACCAGGAAATGCATCAACTTAGCTCTAGCATCATTCGCTATCAGGGGCACAAAGTGGCAGCCCCTCTCGAACTTACGGATGAACTCCGTAACCGTCATATCTCCTTGCCTCAGACTCATAAACTCGGTGGTCAACCTGGTGCGAACTTCCTCCGCAAAATACTTTGAGTAGAAAACCTCCGTGAAGCGTGTCCATGAAAGTGTAGCCAAGGTCAGGGCTACCGACGCTCCTTCCCACCATAAGCGGGCGTCTCCAGTAAACAGATAGGTGGTGCATCTGACTCTGTCGGCATCTCCCAGCTCCATAAACTCGAAGATGACCTCGAGGGATTTGATCCATCCCTCAGCAATCATGGGGTCAGACGTCCCAGAAAACTCCTTCGGACGCATCTTCATAAACCTCTCATAAACAGCCTCGGGCCCTGTCGGCCTGGCTGCGGCATTGTTCCCCGCAAACTGTGCGAAGAACTGCGTCATACTAGCTAGCATCTGGGCATTCATGTCAGGTGGGGGTGGAGGTGGAGGCAGAGGAGGAGGAGGAGGTGTCTGCCTCTCTTGTCTCTGATCGTCATCGTCCTCGCGACGGTGCTCGCCACCACCTCTCGGGCGTCCTACTTGGCGTCTAGGGGGCATACTGTTCCAACATAAACCATACGTAACTAACATGCATAATTCCATAATTTATTTGAAATGAACACTGAAATACTGAAAATCTGGTCGAAATTATTTCATGGAAGCATGCTGGCAAAATAATTAATGCTTTAAATAAAATGCTGAACTGTAAAACTTACAGACCGAAGACGTGGCTTCGTGAGCTTCTCGCGGTCAGAAGTAGTGTAACCCTATACAGAACCTGGCTCTGATACCAACTGTAAAGGCCCTAAACTCCTTGCTTGAAAAATTGCGGAAAATTTTAAAAAAATTTTTTGAAAAGAACTTAAATGGCCTCATTCATAAAATCGACTGATGAATCAAATTCAGTGTTTAAAATAATAGCAGCGGAAAAATAAAGTTTGCCAACAACAACAATTTAAAATTTATCCGACGACTGATAAAATTGTTTGCGGAAAAATAACAACTGCTGCACTGAGGTCCTCGGGTGCCACTACTGCCGACCCAAGCTGGCTCACTGGTCCCCGCCCTCGGCCCTGGCCTCATCCGTACCTACAACAATCAAGTCTAGTGAGCCTAAAGACTCAGCATGCATATATCGCAGGTAACGAGTAAATCTGAAGTAAAATATGCATGGGATAAAATATCATGTCATGAGGCATGCTGAAAATAATCTGTACTGAGCAATTATGATACGTGCATAACTGAACTGAAAATCACAGTAAAAATATTTGCTCCTTGGAGCCCTGCACTGAAATAACTGGTAAAATTTTCTGTTGAGATTATGGTCTACGCCTGTGGCCCCTGCACTAAGCTGAACTGATCGGTAACTGGCTACCGGAGAGTCTGAAACTGAACTGAGCTGGCCGGTCACTGGCGACCGGGTGGTACCAAACTGAACTGAGCGGTCACTGGCGACCGTATAAAATAATACTCCCACATAGTGAATGAACCACGAGCCATATCGCATAAATCTCAAAAAAATCATTTTCTAATTAATGCACGTAAAATAATTAACTGGCATAATGAAAATTCCTGTATATTTTACCAACTGGATTGGATTGGATCGTCCCCAGGCTCGCTGCAACCTAACGGTGTCATGAAAATATGCAATATATTTTTCTTGACCAAACTATGCAATTAAGTTTGAAAATGCGACAATCACGTCTAACGTCTTCGTATTTAATCATGACCCCGAACCAACCCGAACCAACACTGAACCAACGTGACGTCATGATTAAAATACGCCTAAAATTATGAATTTATGCTCCTAATATGATGAGGGTCGAAATCTAGGTGAATGGAGGCCAAAACATGAAACGCTCTTTCGAGAGTCCATTTGGCACATCGCATCGTAAATTCTCGTACGACCTCAAAAATGATCCAAATCATGAACGGTCAAAAACATGACCTTCCAAACTCGATGAGGCACTGTCCAGTCCAAGGCCATAGGCTAAAAGCCAACCAAGAACTCAAACGAGCCTTCGCACCGACACAGCAACTTGCTGTCCAAAAACAGCAGCTGTACATGTGCTTTTCTTGTGTCGTTTTCGAGTCCTCCGGCCATTGGGGCTTGCACCACCGACCAGAGACCCTTACCAACATCCCAAGGAAGGATTTGAACCATGGCTAAGGGTACAAGACCAGCCACAATTCGCACCACTACCAGAAACAAGACTACACACCTAGCCGAGGAAGAAAATCTGCGCGCTTAGGGTGTTTGGTTTCGCTTGTTGTCTCGTGTCGTTCCAGTGACCATTTCATTGACCATGGCACGATCTAGATATCTAGGGGCAAGGTGTAAACCATGGCTAAGGGCCCTAGGCCAACCAAGATTCACACCACGCCCCAACAAAACGACTACACTTGCTGTCAAATGAAGGGGCCGATAGGGGAGGGGGGGCTGTTCTGATGTTTTGATTAAAAACCGGGGAACCATGGACCAAGCCACCAAAAAGGGCGACTTAGTCACGTCTTAGACATGCTAGGGAAGCGATATAACCATGGCTATAGGCCCTTAGGGCAGCCAAGATCAGATCCCTTTCCCATGACAGCAGGACAGATTTTTCGAACACAACTCTGTACCTACGGGTTGCTTGCTGTCATATCGTTTTTTTTTTCCAGCAAGCATGGGGGCTGAAAGAATGGACCATCATGGTCCTAATGCATCCTACTACATGTCTATAAGTCGCCTTGGGAGCCTGGAGTGGATCCAATACCTGAAACTCACAAACCAAAAGAAACCGTGAAATGCATCTTAAAATCGAAAATTCTGCATATGTAAGTTTCTGAAATTTGCTGATATAATTCGGTTTTAGCATGATGAAATATGATCATGTACTGAAAAATACTTGATAATATGACTTGATTGAGGTTTAGAAAAAGTATATACATGCCTTGGATTTTTTCGTTTGAAAGAAACGAACGAAACAACGACGACGCGACGCGGAGGAGTGGAGCGCTTTCTTCCCTTTCCTTCTACTCGATTTCTCTCCCTTTCTTTCTAGCTAAGACTCACGATTTTTCTCTCTGGTTTAGGCTCTGGAAATCTCGAAATTAAAGAGGGGAGAATGGTTGGGAGAGTGAGGGAGAGAACCACTAAAAATGGGATACAAATGCAAGATCAAGTCTCCACTATTTTGAAATTTGAATTTTTGTTGGGTATCAAATGATTTGTTGGGGAGATAATTCATGGGATGGCCAATTATTCTAGCTAGAATAGGGTAGGATAATGCTTGTTAGATAATTAAATGGTGCTCCAAAAAATCCAAGAATCAATCCACTAATTAAATTCAAAGAAAAGATAAAAAGGGGATAAGGCAAATGAATTGTCTACTAACCAAGGTGTGGCCGATAATTTAACAAATAAATGGAGGGGAATTATTTCCTAACTAGTAAATTTATAATCGTTAAAAGCTTTACTTATCCCTTAATTAATTTAGTGAACTAACCCCATAATTAAGGAACTTAATTAAATTTATTTTTCTACTTACCTCAAGTAATTTAAATAATTCCTTAAACTTCTTTTTAACTTAAATTAACTTACTTGCTAGCTAAATAAAATCCTGGATATATTTTTTGAAATCTTAAATTTATCTCTAAACTCCAACTCCGGTCCGGCCTCACTGAAATAACTGAAAGAATAAAATTAAACTGCTGGCTAAAAATAATTAACTTCAAATAAAAGCATTTAAAAAAAAATCATGCAATGAAGTCAATTAAATTTAAAATACTAGAATTATGCATGGCTTATATGTAGACTGATTTACGGGTTCTACAGCTGATGTCCCCGCCTCCCAGTACTGTGGTTTCATGTAGATGGATCCATCGACTATTGAGGATATGAGGATATGATTGAGGATAAGCCAAGGCTCAGTTGATGATCTTATGTCGCTGATGTCCCCGCCGCCCAGTTGCGTGGTTTCATGTAGATGGATCCATCGACTTTTGAGGATTGAAGAAAGTTACAATTAACGATCTGAATTCAATAAAAAAAAATATGTATATGCTCATGATGAAAGGATTTATGTTATGAAATTAGGAAAAAGAAAGTGTTGAGGTTTATGTTACGCATGTTCATATGAATATGTTTATGAGGATATGAAAAGGTTTACGAAAATATTTACGAAAAGTTTATGAAAATTTTATGTTTGAAGTTGATGCATCATTATGAAAAGCGTTTTGTTTAAAGTTTATGCATCATGAAAATATTTACGAAAATGTTATGTTTATGCATATCCATGAAAACGATATGTTTAGTACAAGTATTTTTACGGTGCATGTATATGTATTACTTATTATCAAGATTACGGAATGTTGAGTCTTTAGACTCAATAGGTGTGATTGATGCAGGTGATTATGATAATAATGTTTATGGAGGTCTTGATGTTTGACTTTGCTAGACTGAAGGTTCAGATAATCCGAGGACCGACGCTAGTTTTCCGCACTAGTTATGATTTATGATTTTAAGTGATGTTAAAAATATCTTTACAACCTTTTATTTATGTTTATGAGAGATTTTTGAGAGGTTATAGTATAGGATATACTTTTCAAATGATGTTGTTAGGTTGGTAAAACGTTTGACGATTTTATGCTTTAAAATATTTTCCTTTGTATTTTTAAATGTTAGTTGGATGTTTGGTGTCAAGATATTTTAAAGTATTTGTATGTATGTATATTTTTAATTATGGAGATTAAGGAGAGAAAAAATATTTTTTTAGCACGTTTTAAGAAAAAGAATAAGCAGACGTTTCAGTTGGTATCAGAGCAATGGTTTTGCAAAGGGTTGTGCCATTCAACGCCGGGAAGATCAGTCGTCAAGCCTCAACTTGTAAGTTTAAATGCTTTTTATGATTTTATGATGTTACATGCATAATTATATGAATTATATGTTTACGTCACATGTTTAACAGCTTTATGATAAAATATGATTTATATGATCTAGAATTTTTATACGTGATACGATATGAAATAAGAATTTATATGATTTCAACGCATATTGGCTTTGTGGTGGAAATTGGACTATGTTGTTTTTGGGTTTTAGTATTGACATTCTATTTTTTGGGCCATAAGTTAATCATGAATATTATGAATGCTTTGGGACACATAGATTTTCTAAGAAAATATTTATGATTCATGGTTATTAGTTGAATTAATTTTTGGGAATTTCACCTAAGAAATAATGATTCGAGGATTTGCAATGGCTTGGGAGTATAGAAATGTATAAATTGGGATTTTAAGTTTTAATGAAAGGTAATATTGGTTATATGAATTGATTTTGGGTAAATAAGTTTAAATTTATCGAAATTATGTCATGGGAAAACCTTAGAAGAAAATTAAGAATACCGAGAACTTATAGGTTAACTGTATGATTTTTGAAATTAAAGATCAATTGGATATTTTTTGAGGAAATTAAGAATTAATTTTGCGATTTTTAAGGAATTTGGGAACTAGTTTAGCAATAAGCGAGAATTGAATGGCTTAAATGATAAGAATTTTCAATAATTTAGACTTTTAGGTAACGTTTGGTTGGGGTGATTGGGTAGGATAGATAATTTTAT
Source organism: Primulina eburnea (assembly GCF_022965805.1). Classification (NCBI taxonomy): domain Eukaryota; kingdom Viridiplantae; phylum Streptophyta; class Magnoliopsida; order Lamiales; family Gesneriaceae; genus Primulina; species Primulina eburnea. Next base: position 16,106,486 of record NC_133112.1, on the reverse strand, counting down.
CCTACTCTATCCGACGTTTCGTTGGAGTGATTATTTAACCAAGTCAATCCCTCCTATGAATGATTAGGTTATATTAGGTAGGTTAAAATAATACCTCCTCACCCCCTAGGATTATTTATCCCACTCTTAATACCTCATATTTTTCCAATTTTACCCTTCTCCTAAATTCAAACTCACCACCACTTCCCGCCTAAAATCAAACTTACCACCACTTCCCGCCACCGACTGTCGCCTCCACAACCGCCGCCGGCCGACCGCCGATGGACCGCCAACCGCGGCCGAGCACCGGCCGACAGGCGATGGACCGCCGGCCGACAGCTGTTTAGCGACGGTTTGTAAAAAACCGTCGCAAATAGCGACGGTTTTTTTTCAAACGGTCGCTAAATGTCAAATTTTTTAGTAACTAAAATAATTCAAAACCAGATCGGCGACGGTTTCTCAAAAACCGTCGCTAATAGCGACGGTTTTTAAAATCCGTCGCTAATTTTCCGGAAACTGCCCTTTTCCAGCAGACCATTTCCGACCGGCCGCCGCCGTCGCGAAGGGGAAGGGCAATTTCGTCTTTTCATTCAAAAATTCAAAATTATCCTACACTTAAAAATCTTACCAAACATAATATTATTTTACACCATATATTACAATCCTACCAAAATCATTTTCTTTATCATTTACGTACTAATCATTAGTTTATCCTATCCTTCCAACCAAATGCAGCCTTAGTAATATTTGGAACCTTGGGATATCTTGGTTATAGTGTTATAAGAAATGTTAATCAAAGGTTTTTAAGAATGAATCGATATTAGGCTTGAAAATCTAAGCTTAGCGTATGTGTTTGGGATTTTAAGATTTAAATTTGATAAGTTGATGCATATTTTGGGTATAAAATAAGGAAAATAATATACGATAAGTATAGTCATCCATCTTTTAATATTGGGAGTTGTAAAAAAATTGAAATTAGAGGTTATAATAGTAAGATCACTAAGTCATTATGGGTCTTTTTAAGTTGCGAATTGGAAAATAAAGATTTAGATGGAAAATTGAATTGGGATCAAGGAGACATAAGGACATTTTAGAACTTAAGTTTTATCAGAGTAGCGCAGCGAAAGCGCGGATTTTCGGGATACTAGAACTAAGTGTAAACTTTGAGTTATTAAGGATAAGCGAATTTCGAGGACGAAATTCAATTTAATGGGGAATGATTGTAACGCCCAGAAAATTTGAGGGTCCACGCGAACTACATGCAAACAAATTATTAAATTCCTTTGTATTTTAGTTAAATGTTTTAATTGCATTAAATAATTATGTTATGCATAATTACATGTTTAAAATATATTTTCTACATGGTTGTATTAAAATTGTATTTTTAAAGGATATTCAAGACGCGATCGAGGAATGGAGATCGGGACCGACCGAAAAAGAGAAAATATTTTTATGAAAATGATTATTTTTACTTATTTATGTTATGGTGTTATATTTTTCAAAAATAATATTTTTAGGATATTTTTATCCGACGAGTCGTATTTTTAACCGGTAAAGGATTTTCGACGAAAATAAAAGCTTTTTGAGAACCCGACTAATATTTTCGAAAAAACTTCCCGACACGAAATATTTTACCTACGTGTTAAAGGGCCTAATGGGCTTATCCTACCTAAGTTATTGGGCCTAACAAAATACACAACTATTTATATTAAATAAGACTTTTAAAACCCTAGAAAATCTATCATAACTCACGTATAGGCTGATATATTCCCTGGCAGCCGAGCATACACGATCACACACAGAATTTTAGAGGGTTTTCATGCTACTTTTGAAGAAAAAATTCCAGCAAGCGTTCCCCAGCACTCCGGCTAAATTCCTACGCGTCTATAATCGAGTTTCAAGCGTGATACATGCAAAGGTACGCTTTAATCTCCCTTTCTTCATCGCTCACATCATATTATGCGTGTTTATATGTATTTGCATGAAAAATATGATAAGCTTCTGGATATTTTCGCTTTTAAGAATTTTTACATGAAAATCTTGAGTTTTCTTGATGTTTCTTGTTGACTCTCGTTACTGGAAGGGGCTGCCATGGTAAGGGTGTGAGGGGGCGATTTACAGTATGTTTAGGGGCCAAGGTGAGTGGCTGCAGGATCTGTTACGGGCAGGATGGAGGGCTGGTCGGGTATTGAGTTTTTTTGCATGAAAAGGGGTCGGCCATGGGGTGGCTGATGTGCAGACGACGAGCGGCTTTAGGGCTGGTTCCAGAGGGTGTCCATGGCGTCGGTCACGACCCTGGGAGGATCGGACATTGTCTGGTCCAGGGGTAGCAAAGGGCCGATCGGTTGTGGATTAAGGATAGGGTAGGCGCAAGCTTCTTGGGTATTCTTGCACAGGCTATGAATGGGGGGTTGCAACGTGGTCATTGGGCGGTCTAGGGAGTCCATTAGGGTCCTGAGTGGGTTGGTATAGGTCTGGTCCTCATGGCTCGAGGCTAAGGTCGAAGGAAAAAAAACGGCGGCATAGTTGGGCTAGAATTGGTTCGAACCCACAGAAAAATACAACACGGTCTAAGTCAATTTTCGAGGGTCCTAAAAATGTTGTTTTGGGTTGGAAAACGGTTAGTTAGGTGCTGGTAGTTTACGATTTGAATTTGGTAAAGTTTGGGCGAGTTTCGAATTTATTCGGGTTAAAACCAGGACTTCGGTTCAAGTTTTAAAACGAATTTTCGAATTTTAGACGAGGGGTTAAGTTTACGTCTAAGGAATGTTTATGGGTGAATTTTAAGGTTATATTTTAAGTTTGGAATGATTTGGGTCGTGGTTTAGATGTTTAAGGATAAATACGAAAACCATGCTCGAAGGGGTAAAATGGTCATTTTACACCGAAAATGGGTAGACGTCCTGGCAGTGCCCCGAATGCGATAATATATGATAAAATGATTATTCCAAATGTTTATGAATTTTTATGACATGGATTTTAAATGTTTACGAATTATTATGTCAAAACGTTATTTTATAAGTTATGATTTAATATGTTAAAATGCATATTTTAAATGTTTATGATTTAAATGAAAATTTTAAATGTTTATGATGTTGAAATGTTTATTTAAAAGATTTATTGATTTTTATATGTTAAAAGGTTTTTTTTAAAATATTATGGATTTTTATAAGAAAACGATAGCATTAAAAGATATGTTGCATGCTTGTTTTTAAAAAGAAAATGATATTACATGCATGATTTTTATAAAGTGATGAAAATATGAAACATTGGAGGAGGTGAAGTAATTGTGACCATTGAAGATATGAGGATACGAGGATATGATTGAGGATAAGCCAAGGCTCAGTTGACGATCTTATGTCGCTGATGTTCCCGCCGCCCAGTACTGTGATTTCATGTAAATGGATCCATCGATTATTGAGGATATGAGGATATGATTGAGGATAAGCCAAGGCTCAGTTGACGATCTTATGTCGCTGATGTCCCCGCCGCCCAGTAGCGTGGTTTCATGTAGATGGATCCATCGACTTTTGAGGATTGAAGAAAGTTACAATTAACGATCTGAATTCAATTAAAAAAAATATGCATATGCTCATGATGAAAGGATTTATGTTATGAAATGAGGAAAAAGAAAGTGTTGAGGTTTATGTTACGCATGTTCATATGAATATGTTTCTGAGGATATGAAAAAGTTTACGAAAATGTTTACAAAAATTTTATGAAAATGTTTGTAAAGGCCCGTATTTCGTATTCGTATTTTTACGGAATTATCAAAATTTTTATTTTTATTTTTTTTATAAATAACTTGCCTCATTCATAAAATAAATCTATAAATAGATTTAACTTTAAAATAACAGCGGAAGTAAACATTGTGTTTCAAAACAACAACTTAAAAATAATCCAACATATTAAAATCTGAATTTGAACATAATAAGGTGAATAAACTGAAACAGGAGGTCCTCGGGTTCCTACTACTGCTGACCCAAGCTAGCTCACTGGTCCCCATCCTCAATCTCGACCTCATCAGTACCTACAACAATCAAGTCTAGTGAGGCTAAAGACTCAGCATGCATATATCGCGAATAGCAAGTAAATATATCATAAAATCGCATGCAATATAAAAATATCGTATCGTAAGGCGTAAGTGAAAATCGTGTCATGAGTAAGTATAAATACGTGCATATCAGAAAATTATATATAAAATCTCGACTCGGTAGAGCCCTGTCATAACATTTCATATCTTAACATTTTCTTGTAGAGATAATGTTTCAACGCGAGTGGCCCATAACATATCATGAACGTCTGATTAGACTAAACCACAGTATAATAGGCGGTAGAGATCACGACAGCCCTTGGACTGGATATCCGTACCCATACATAATCGTAAACCGGTCGTAAGTCACCGGGTGGAGGGATCCGATAAACGTGAGGTTGCCACAAGAAATATCACATGTATCTCAAAATAAACATTTTATATTTTATGCACGTAATATAATTATAACCCTGTTTTTACCGGATGAGTTGGATCGTACCCAGGCTTGCTACGACCTAATCTCAATATAAGACACATGAAATTAATCTCAACTTGGCAAAAACTTCATATCCGACCCAAGAACGATACAAACGAGACCAACAACCTAATTTCTAACCATGGTTTCGTATCAACCCGAAACAACATTGAACCATCGTTTAGCCATGATTAAAATACACATAACATAATGAAATAATATCCATAAGAACTGTAATACACGAAAAATAGTGAATGGAGGCCAAAATCATGAAATGCTCTTTCAACAGTCACTTTGGCACAGTACACCTTAAATTCTCATACAACCTGTAAACTCAACCAAATTACGAACGGCCAAAAAAATGACCTTCATAACTCATTGAGGTACTTTCCAGTCCAAGGCCATAGGTTAAAAGCCAACCAAGAACTCAAACAAGATCCCTGAACCGAAACATTGCTGCTGTCAAAAGCACGGTGGCAACAACTGTGCATTTGCTAGTTATTTTAGGGAACTAATGGCCATTGGGCCTGAACCACCGACCAGAGTCCCTTACCAATATCCTAAGGCGTGGCTTGAACCATGGCTAAGGGCACTTGGCCGACCACAACTCAAGCAAATACTTAGGACCACCCAATGCTCAAACCGAGAGCACCAAAATTCTGTACTGTGTGATGTATTGAATTGTTTGCTGTCTTGTATCGTTCCGGTGGCCATATAATCGACTATGGCTCGATCTAGACATGATGAGTTATTGTGTGAACCATGGCTAAGGGCTAAAAGCCAATCACAATCCACCAAAACACCCCAAATCCAAAACTCACTCACACAAACCCGAAGCGAAGAAAACCGAGGGGCACTTGTATTGTTGTTTTAAAATTTGATGGATCCATGAACCAAGCCTTGAAAGGCTGTCATGGTCATGTACTATACATTCTAAGGGAGGGTTCTAACCATGGTTACAGTCCCTGGGCCAACCAAGGTACAAACATTCACCTTAGACAACCAAACAACAAAAATCATGACTCAAACTTGCAACTATGGGATAGTTTTATTCTTTTACTGTCACTTCTTTAGCATGGGCGTATGGACTTGAACCAATGAACCATCAATACCCTAACACACTCTAGATCATGCCTAGATGTAGCCTTGAGTGCCTGGGACTGAACTCACTACCTGGAATCATCAAAACATCTCAAGTGTGAAGCAAAAATAATTGGCCGAGAAGGCTTGTACAGATTTTTACAAAGTTTGCTGTCATTTTGGGTTTTGTTTCATGAATCCTGAACATATAATGGTTTAAAATATCTATAGGACTTGATTGAAGAGAAAATAAACAATATATACATGCATGGAAAATTTGTTTTGAATAAAACAAAGCAATACGACGAACACGGCGCGGCGGAGTCGGAGTTTCTTTTCATTCTTGTTTTTCTGCTACTGTTTCACGATTTCAGTAGCTGATCTCTTCTGATATTTTCGAAGATATGGTGAAGGAATATTAGTTAATGCAGGTGAAGGCTACTAGGGGTGATAAATGAGTCATGCAAGGCATTTAGATGGGAGTTACAAGTGAGAAGTTTGAATGGCAAATCAATTGCTTCTTTCCCTTCTTGCTGAACGAAATGTGTGGGATTGTTATGTTAGATTAATGGGTTGAGGGAAATTAGGTGCATAATGGTGCTTGAATTATCACTAATTGGTGAGTTAAAGGTGAGAGAAATTATTACTCCATGAAGGCCATTGAGGGGTGACTTGAATAGAGAGTTGCCAAACATAATTAAATTGCCAATGGGATAACCGAAATTTGCTAACAATTTGTAAGGTATAATATTGCTTAAATATTGTATTTTAAATTCTTAAAGTTTTAAACACCCATTATGTATTTTAGTGAATCAATAAATTAAATTAGGATAAAAATTTCTTGTATGGCATGGCTTGGTCTTAAAATTAATTATTAAAATGTTAAGTTATAATTTCTTGAATATATTAGGTCTAGATTAATTTATCCCAATTGGTTACACATTTTAATTTAGGCTTTTAACCAAAAATTAGACATAAAAGAACTTATTTAATAACTTAAATCCAATTAATTTAATAATTCTTAAAAACATTCTTTATCATTAAAATAAAATATTATTTGGCTTAAATTAAATTTAGGAATATTGTCTTATTATTAATCTTATCTCAATTCTCCAAACTCCAGCCCGGCCTCGCGTATTTATCTGAAAAATAAAACTAACTTATGCGATTAAAATGAATAGTTGTGACTTAACAAAGTTTAAACTGAATTAAACCCTTCATGTATATATCAAAATCATTTTTAATTTAAATAATAGCAATTATGCATGGCTTATATGAAATATGATTTTTCGGGTTCTACAATGTTTATGTTTAAAGTTGATGCATCATTATGAAAAGCGTTTTGTTTAAAGTTTATGCATCATGAAAATATTTACGAAAATGTTATGTTTATGAATATCAATGAAAATGATATTTGAAGTACAAGTATTTTTACGGTGCATGTATATGTATTACTTGTTATCAAGATTATGGTGTGTTGAGTCTTTAGACTCACTAGGTGTGATTGATGCAAGTGATTATGATAATAATGTTTATGGAGGTCTTGATGGTTGACTTTCTTGGAATGAAGGTGCACAAAACCCGATGACCGACGCCAGTTTTCCGCACTAATTATGATTTATGATTTTAAGTGATGTTAAAGATATCTTTACGACTTTTTATTTATGTTTATGAGAGAATTTTGAGATGTTATAGTATGAGCTATACTTTTCAAATGATTTTGTTATGTTGGTAAAACGTTTGACGATTTTATGTTTTAAAATATTTTCCTTCTATATTTTTAAATGTTAGTTGGATGTTTATTTTTAAAATGGTGTCAAGATATTTTAAAGTATTTATATATATGTATATTTTTAATTATGGAGATTAAGGAGAGAAAAAAAAATTTATAACACGTTTTAAGAAAACGAATAAGCATACGTTTCAGATATAGCTCTTGATGAATCCCTACGAACTTTCTCCAAGAACTCCTTCCTTCAATCTTCAAATCAGGTCCACGACTACAAGATTTGTTCCTGTTCTAATTTGCACTAGAAAAATTAGAAGATGTTTTTATGTTGGAGATCAAAATATCGAGAGGCGGCTCAATCTCTTTTCTAAAGAGAGGGCTGAAATATTTAGGTGAGGGAGAGGAGAGTATTTTCGAAATTGGTGTCTTGTGGTGGCTAGGGTTATGGCCTCTCAACACCCTTTTATAATTAAGTCATGACCTTAATACACATAATTAAAATTAATGGTTTTGATTAATTAATTGGGCTAGTCCAACTAGTTTAATTAATTAATCAAAGTCTATTAAGAACTTTAATTATTTAATATGTTGGACTTGTGCTTCTACAAGCCCATTAAACATACTTCCCACCAATTTTAATTTAATATTTAATAAACTCATCTTTTGAGTTTAATAAATTAAATCCATTATAAATTCAACTTCGAATTTATTATTTAAATTATAAATTCAACTCCTTGAATTTTATCACCTCCATAATTTTATATTTAATAAATTTATAGGATCGATTAACGTATCAAGAGTGTTTAGAAGGCGGAGTTGAATAAACACTCACAATTAAAACTGATCTTTTCGAATTTTGAGTTCAGTTTGGTAACAAACTGATTCTCGGAATCTTGCTGGTCAATGACAATCAGTTAAACTAAAGTAGTTGCGGAAAGTAACTGATTAAAGATAGAATACGAAACTGAAATAAAATACACAAGGATTGTTTCTGGATGTTCGGAGATTTCAATTACTCCTACGTCACCCCTTCTATCTCAAGGATAGGATTTTCACTAAAAGACTTTGATCGAATACAAGATTTGTACTGACCCACTTCAGTTTGGACTTATCACTGTCAAAAGCTGAAACTCTTAGTATTACAAAATGTTCTCGGTGCGTAACTGATCTTAGCACTGTCGAATTTAACGACTATTACAAAGTGCTAGTGAGCTCAAATTGTAGCTTTGACTGCTACGAATAAACCAAGTAAGTGTGAGCTAAGATTTTAGCAGAGTAACAGCAATTTTTGAATAGAGTGATCTTCTTTTTTAATTCAGCTGTTCTTCTGTCATATTTATAAACTTCCCTTCCAACGGTAACTTGAGATATATTTGAATCTTTGTATCCGTTGATTGCCACTTCATTATTCCTTAGTCATTTTTTGCTTCATTTATTGTAATGCGGCGTCTTAATTGCTTTAGCCGAAATGCGTTGTTATAATCTGTATTGATTGAGGTGCGGCGTTTCATATTCAGTTGCAGTCTGCTATGTATCTTTGTCGGTTGAATGTTCTTTCCCGAGACATGTTTAGTTGAAGGATGCTTAGCTTAAAAGCATACGACTGATTATATCAACTGATCGGTTTCCAACTGATCAGTTTTCTTTATTAGATCTGCTGATTTCAGTTGTTAAGTCCAGTTTCTGAATATAATTGCGCGTATTAGTTGGTTGATCAGTTTGTCAAACTCCAAAATTTAGCTTTTGGTTTTCACCAATTTCCCCCTTTAGGGTGTTTGACAAAACTCAGCAAATAATAATAACTGAATACTGAACTTTATGTGGATAAAATAAGATCTGAATTTCTTGAATTGATAGAGGTCTTGATTCAATAACAGCTGAATCTAATAATCTGATTAACTGCTTTTTAACAAGATGGTTTCTTCTGCTGTTTCTCAATATGCTCTTTTGATTTCTTCCCCCTTTTTGTCAAACAAATCCATCTTCACAGATAATCTTCGAACGTCAGTGGAAAGAATTTTGACATCTGAGGAGGTACTTGAGATAGCAGATTGTAAAAAAGTCTACAGCAATTCCATTTTATTAGAAACAGAAGTTTCCAATCGTTCAACTCATTGACTGATTATATCCTGAGTTGTATAGAGACTTTGAGCTAGACCTCTGTTTTTCTTCATCTCAAGCACAGTTCGGGTAAGAGACTCCATGGTTGCTTGAATGGCTTTCAGTTTTTGCTGAATCAGATTCAATTGAAGAATCCAATTTGACAGTATGGGACAATTGTGTGGATTGAATTTTCTTGATTTCAGTAATCATCTGCTGCATATTGTGCTGCATATTCTGGATTTCTTCAAGGACAATATCCGATTCTGTGGATTGAAGAGGAGGTGACTGATCAGATGTTCCTCGTGTTTGATCTTTAGAGGCTTGATCAGAAATTACTAGAATCTTGTTCTGGACTTCAGTTTCAGCAGTTGTAAGATCAGGGACTTCTGATTCAATGACTTCTTCTGCAGTCTGAGTTGTAACTAAAAAAATTTGTGCCTCTTGTTGTTCTTGCACTAAATCTGGGGCTTGCTCTTCAGTTGGAAAATTTTCAATGATTAATTGAGTTTCCTCCGATTTAGTTAGTTCTTTTTCTGAAGTTTGGATTGGCACTTCAGTTTGTTCTTCAGTCTCAGCAGATATTTCTTGCTGAATTAATTCTTCAGCAACAAGAGGCTCAACCGGTTCTTCAGATGATATCTGAACCTCTTGTTCTGGTTGCTCAGTTGAATGAGCAACTGATTTAGAATTTATTTTTTCTAGCTGAGCTTCCAGGGCTACTGTCTGAATGATTTCATCAATATTGGCAAAGGTTAATTCAGCCTCGGAATACATATGTTTATCAGCAGATGATTGTGGCATATCCTGAACAGGTTCTTCAGCAACCGGTTGTGGAGGTGGCTCTTTCTGCTGGGAGGAGAATGTATCTTCTTCTGTTTTTGAACAGGAGGATTTTTCAGGAAGAACCAATTTCTGATCCTGTTCCCAAAATCTGATTTCCCTTTGTAGGCTACTAAGATCTGAGTCCACTTGGGTGAACACAGCTCTATCATGATATGCAGTTGGACCTATGGGATTGTAGTTGGATTTCAGCTTTTCAACCATTCTAGTCAGCTTTTTGGCTCGAATTTGATCAAGGAAATATTTTTGCCTCTCCAATGCCTGGGCAATAGCGGCAGCTTTGACTATATTCAACACAATAGCTTCAAGTTTAATAAACTTTTTCAGTTGGGATTTGTGCTTCAACTATTTGGCAAAAATCTCAGTCCTAAAACTCTTCCAACTATCAAAAGATTTTAGTTTCGATGTGGCAAATGCATTGACATGTTCCCAAACTAGGTCAATGTGAGTTTGGATGGCATTAGATGGCCTTGGCTCTTCAACTAGCGTGCCCTTTCCTTTTTCAGTAGTGAGAATGTGAGGAATATCCAAACCAGAGTGAGTTGTGACCACTGGCTCCCTTATTGTAACGCCTTTAGATCTGGCCGGAGGCAAAATGGTAGGGCGATTTATATGAGTCAAGGGAGCTCTTACTTTAGCGGGTGCCTTTTTTTCAGTAACTGAATCATCAGGTGGAACAACCTGCAAAAGGATAGCCTGAATAGGCTGTTGGGCAGTTGATTGAGTCAATTTCTCAGTTGGAATGAATTCCACCGCTGTTATTGGTTTAGTTCTTTGCGTCCTCGGTCTCTTGACAAGCTTAGGAGAAAGAGTTTTCTCCGAGTCTGATTCACTGATAATCAGTTTTCATTTTGCAGTCTTCAGTTGGGCCAAAGTTTTGGCCTTCTTGACTGGTGTTGGAGCAGGTGGTTGCGTCCCAACCTCCTGTTTGGTTTTCAAAAACTGTTTGGGAGAAATGTCCAGTTTGGTCTTTGGCGGCAAGATGTTCTTGGCAGTGAATACCTTGAACTTTGATAATTTTCCAGCATTGTCAGCTACCAATCCCTTTAGTTTCAGAAGATAACTGATTGGAATAGCAAACCCTCTTGATTGTTTGGTAGATTGAAGTATATTCTTCAGAATATTGAAAATAATATGCCTAATGTTAGCTTTCTTCTCTCCCATGATGATGGTCATCACATGGAATTTTTCAAGAATAAGGGCAGAATAAGAGTCGGCCTTAGCCAATATGCCCTATGCCACAATGTCGTCTAATAACTGAATTTCTGATTTCAGCGCTTTCTTTGGATCGGAAACTTTGATTTTCCGCCTATCAGCAGACAACAAAGATTGCATTTCCTCAATGTCAGATGTTTTGACTTCAGAGAAGCTGACATACCCATCAGTTGGCAAAGAGAAAATTTCTTCGAAGGTTTCTTCAGATAGGATCAACAGCTGATCCTTGACAGTTACAGAGATACTTCCATCAGTAGTGACAAACCCCTTTAGATAGAATTCATTTACTTCCTTGGGGTATATCTCCTGCGAAGTTTGTCCCAAAAACATCCTGAGACCAGCAGATTCAATCTTCAGAAAGACGTTCTTCACTTCAGCTTCTTGGACTGATAAAACCGAGTCAAAATCAATGGCCATACATTCAACACGTGAGCTGGGATTTGATTCGCCATTTCGAAAGATAAAATGATCTGAAATTCGTAAAAGATAAGCTCTGGAATTAGTATGCTCTTAGGCACTGATTGTATTCGTAAGAAGGAAAACTGAATTGAAGCGGGCATAGTACATTTGTACGTGATTGTTCAAATTCGGGACACGTGTCAGTCCATGAAAAAATTTGAATAAAAAATATGTGTACGTGTACTGTAAGCGTGTGTGCAAAAAGTGAACGGTTTAAAATAGGCCACGTTATGAAACTGCAGTCACGTCAGTTGATTTGGAATATAATAAGTTTTTTAATTTGTTAACTTATGTGAGAAGATTTGTAAAATATCCAACTGAACAATCAGTTGGGAAACTGATTCATTTCAGTTGAGAATTCACAAACAATTGTCCTCATCATGCATATATCGTGAATAACAAGTAAAATATATCATAAAATTTGGCGTAACGTAAAAATATCGTATCATAAAGCGTAACGTGAAAATCGTGTCATGAGTAATTATAAATACATGCATATCTGAAAAATCGTACGTAAATGAGTTGTTCGATAGAGCCCTGTCATAAATTAGCATATCATAATTTTCTGTAGAGATAATGTTCTACGCAAGTGGCCCGTATCTGATCAGACTAAACCACATAATACTGGGCAGTAGAGATCATCACAGCCCTTGGACTGGATGTCCGTACCCATACATGAACATGAACCGGTCGTAAGTCACCGGTAGAAATCCCATAAGCATGAGATGGCCACAAGACATATCGCATATATCTAAAAAATAAACATTTTATATTTTTGCACGTAATATAATTATAACCACATTTTTATTAAAAGGGTTAGATCGTTCACAGGCTCGTTGCGACCAACTTCTAACATGAGGAACATGCAAATAATTTCAACTTGACTAAAGCTTCATAACCGAACCCAAAAACGAGACAAACGCGGCCCACGAACTAATATTCCAACCATGACTCCGTACCAACCCGAACCAACATTGAACCATCTTTTATGTCACGAACCGTACTTTTTAACTACTTTAAATTTGCGGAAAAATAAAAATTTTCTTAAATAAGTATAAATTATCAACCTTCGTTAATAAATATTTGCTCGTCTAAAATATTTTGAATAAAACAACTACCAACAGTTGCGACAAGTAAACGTTTAAAACATCGAAAACACCACTCCTTAAAATCAGAATAATTGAACATGCATAAAATCTTAAAACACGGGCGGTCCTCGGGTTTAGCCCCTTGCACAGCCCAAGTAAGCTCATTGGTCATCACCCCTCATCTCCTCAACATCCTCCTCACCTGCATCAATCAAGTCTAGTGAGTATACAGACCCAACATGTATAAACTTAAAGTAACAAGTAATACGTAATAAAACCACATGCATTTTAAAATAGAGCGTACATATTTGAACTTAAACTTACATACATAAAATTGATGTGCCATCATATCATAAAACTTTTCATAAACATACTTGCATCATGCATACTTGAACATGCATACGTCATTTCGCGTAGAGATATGTTTCAAAGCAAGTGACCTATACATAAATGTGCCTGATCAGACTAAACCACAGTACTGGGCTGGCAGGGAAAATACACTGCCACATACATGAGATCCCCGGTCATGCTTTACCGGGTGGATTGGTCTCTGGTTATGATTTACCGCTTTATAATCCTAATCTAAACCCGGTCATGCTTTACCGGGGTGGAGACGTACTCGACCACGCTCGCCGACTTCCATACCCGTTCATAATTTGGTCACAAGACATTTAGCATACCTCAAAAACTTAAAAGTATTTTCTTTTGCACGTCGAACATACTTACTTGGCGTTGAGGGATTCGTTGGATCTCGCTTGGGCCCACTGCTGCACATACTAACATGAAATTCAAACACTTATCTTTCATAGCTTAGACGTAGGTATTCATGCTCACCACCGAATTAAATAAATAGCTTATGACATTCTAGATCACTCAGGACTTGACCTCGTTTAATTATCGTATTATACCATGACATAGAACCCCAAAATAAATCCACTATTTTATATTCATAACCACAAGACAAATCCTATATTTTATATACATATTTTAAAAAATATATATTTTTTAATTTTTTTTATATAAAAAGGGGTACACGGACCCCTTGTAGGGGTACAAGGACCCCGTGTAGGGGTCCGGGTAGGCACGAAAATTTCGTATTTTTGAAGGAAAAAGGACACGTACTCCGTGTCGAAGTCCGGGAAGGGGTCCAGAAACATGCTGGACATGGAAATTCATGAAAATTCACTAACTTAATGATTCATTCTTCCAACCCAAGCCTAAGGACCATGAACCAACACCTCAAGACTCATCCTAGAATGCTATTACATTGATTCAAAACCGTACAAACACACCAAACGTCTCCAAGCATCTACAAGCAACTTCAATACAACAATAACCCGTAATTCGACATTGTTTCGCTTCCTACGACTTCTATTACATCCCAAGCCAATCCCGACCCAAACGAACCACAAAATAACACCTAAACACATCCCATAACATACCTAAATGCATTAGCACAAGCCCGACGATGTCCAACGAAGACTGCAACTCAAAAACTTCAAAACATGATAAACATCATTTTCATAAGATCGCAGGTTTGAGCAGTCACTCGGAAACAACCATAACTCACTCATTTCTTATCCAAATATTTCTATTTACTGTCAAATCGAAGGTATCGAAAAGTTCTACGTTTTATATTTTGAAAGTTTTTCCAGAATATCAACCGAAAAGTCGCAGTTTTCAAAATGACAGCAAACTTGTGTTTTGAGATCCAAATTATTTTCAAAATCGATTCAATGCATAATCGCTCAAACCTTTCTCATAACTATCAAATTTTCACGCATAACATTCATCAAAATATCTACTATGACGAGATCGATGCATAAAACGAAAAAATATACATGTCTTTGATCTTTAAAACTCACGATACGGTGAATATCAAAGCGGCACGGTGCGGGAAATGATCCGGGCGACTTGAGGCACGATTTTTGCTGCTAAATCAATGAAGGATTATTGAAGGAAATTTGGAGAGGAAGATGTGTTAGAGTAGGTGCCCGTCGAGCCAAGTGTTGGCCGAGTGTTCACAATGAAACTCTATGTATAAGCAATCTTTATTTTTCTAATATTTGAAATTATTATTTTGGCAAATCTTTATCTGTATACCCATGCTAGTTGCATAGATAAAGCCCTTGAATATACAAATAGTAGAAAGAATATGAGATGCTCATATGATGAGTATCATGAAACTCATATTTGTAATACTGTATATTCTAAACGGTTCCTAGTCGATTCAGCCGCCACTAAGAAGGATATAGGCCGCTCGAGTTAGAGACTAGTATCTGCGATGTGAGTACCATGTTTCATTGGTAGGGGACATTGTGATGTCCGAGCATGCAGATAGGTGCTCCTGGTAGAGTGCACTGAACAACCCTCCATAAAAGGACTTTCCAAGTGGTTCTCACTTATCGAGTGGAAAAGTCCTGGTTTATGGTTGTACAGAATTAGTCCTTATGACCCGGGACAACATTGAGACTCTATGTGCTAGCGTTTCACTTTGACTTGTTTACCGACTCTTATGGGGTCATTAGGTGGCAAGGTTGGGTGTTACGGCGAAACATATAGGAGTCGATGCATTGTAGTCGGGGATTCACCGCTTACCTACGGGTATGGATATCCTATGTGTTTTTCATGAATGTGTGGGTTGAAATCTCTGATCAGAGTATGGTGGTAATTATGAAAGGGGTTTCATAGATTACACCATCGATGCAACCACAACATGACACATAGTATCGATTCATTGACAACTCTCGATAGACCAATAGTCGTCGAATCGGTCGGGATATACGAGTTGAAGGGACCGTACTGTACGCTAACCATAATTGAATGGTTCTTGCAGGCACTATCATGTGATACCTAGGGAATCACGTAAGCGATGCTGCTAGGCGTTTAACGTGATTGGTTGGGTACTATCAGACTTGAGTTCTGACGTTCTTACTATCAAGGAGTTGATAAGTAAGAATGGAGCAATTGGGGTATGCTCGAATAAGGACATGTTTAGTCCGAATCACATAGAGATGTGAACCCACGGCTAGTTGTATCAATGAACCATTGAGGGCCACACAAATACTAGCTTTGTAAATCCCGATGAGAAGTAAAATAGTTCAATGTGTTGAACGGCTTATAAATGTGTTTATATGCGTAAAGAAAAATAGAAGTATGACTTCTAAGAGAGAAATATAAATTTTAATTTATGGAAGTGTTCCTAAGATTAAAATTTGGCCAAGTAAATAATGTAGTTGAAAATTTTGATTTTCATAAACATTATTGGGGACTAAATTAAATTAATTCAAGTGTTGAATTAATTAAACACTAGTAGACCTAGTAGAGTCTAAATAATTAAATTAATTCAAGTGTTGAATTAATTAAATAATATTGAGTCTTGTAGAGCTCAATTAAAATAATTATTTAACTAGTGGGACTTGAATAAATTCAAGAAGTATTTAATTAATCTCAAATATGTTTGAGATAATTAAAATTTAGTCCATGGTTTTTAATGTGTGAAAAACCATATAATATATGTGAGACATGCTAGGGTTTGCATGCTTGGGAGGTGAAGAGTCTTGAATACTTTTGATTAAAAAATTGCAAAGGCATGCAACTTTTGTATCTAACCTTTTGCAACCCCAAGACTCAACTCTCCCTCCTCATTCCATACATCACTTGGCCGAAATCTCCTTGGTCTTCTCTCTAAAATTTTTCTTCTCTCTTTTGTTCTTCAAGTGTTGGAGAATAAAAGTCCTCTCATTAAAAAATCTTCTTGCTTTTCTAGTGCAAAGCAAGAAGGGATTTACATAGCTTGTGGTGGGCTTGATTTTTGAACAAGGAGTGTTCAAGGAGGTAGCTTGTAGATCAACTCATCCATACAAGAGCTAAAGTGTTTACACTTTAGTTGGTGCCATTCATCAATCTCTTGAGATTGATAGGTAAATCACTTGAACATCCTATGAATGTATGAAGTTTTTGTAAATATTGCACAAACTAGTGGTGGCCGAAAATTCTTGCATAAATTTAAAATTTTTTGACTTCCGTTGCGCTTCCGGCCACCGTAACCGGTCCGCTTTCAAGTGGTATCCGAGCTAAGGTTAAGGTTTTTGTGTAATATTTGCATAATATTATGTTGAGATCGATTTCTAACCGTTTGAGAATTTTTGTGTATACTATACTCAAGGACCGAAAATTTTACAAAACATTTTTTCGGGCAGCCCGAGGGGGCTGCCCGAAAATTTCGGGCAGCCGAGGGACAGCCCAAGGGGCTGCCCGAAATGCAGTTTTTAAAATAATTTTTTTTTTTTTTTGTTGTTGTGGCCGGAATCCGGCGACGGAGCTCCGGCGACGGCGGTGACGGCTAGGGTTTAGGGTTTAGGGTTTCCAAAAGTGTTTTGGAGAATCTTAGTGTCATGGGCCTTGAGATGTTGGGCCATTAGATGGTCAACATATTTTGTGAAATTTAAATAGGCCTAAGTATTTTTTTTGAAAAATGAGTTTTGGGCCCTTAAGTTTAAATTTACAATTGTTGCACATATTTTCTCATAAAATAAATAATTGAAGTAAGACTTTAATTATTTATAGTAAATGGTGATTTACAAGAAATTCGATTATAAATAAATTAATTTGAAAGTATACAAAGGTGTTTGTATACTTTGTTAATTTAATTTATAATTGTGGCGGTTAGTGATTGGATCAAGATATATAATATTAGATCAATTAATTATTGTGATAATTAATTGATGGTGTATGATATATGATATTATGCATGAAGGATGATCAAAAGCCCAAGCCTAATTTGCTAGGTGTATGCTAGGATATTTGTGTTGAATGATTGTAATAATTATCAATTTAAAGTGGGCTTGGTTTATGGCCCGTTCCCACCCCATGAGATGTATCTCTATGTGCCATGGATATTTAATTGTAAATATTAGAATAGTGGAAGATCAAGATTGGAAGATGGTGGCCTTGGTGATTATGAAGATCGAAGACATGTAATATTGGATGCTAATGTAATAATTTAGTTGCATTGCATCCCTTGCATTTACCCTAGGATTGGACCTAGGCCCATGTTTAGCTCACACGGGCCATTAGTATTGGGGCAATTGATCATCCTTGTACTGTTTTCTATTTATAATATATGCATGATATGTTATAAATAATGAGTATGTGCGTTATTATTATTATAATAACAAAGTTGCATGAATCCGGCAAACATACGATCAAACATGGCGAGCTTTTAAAATAATATTAATGATGAGACCTTTCAAAATTAAAAAACCCTCATTTTGAATTAGATTCAAAATTAATATCAAGTCCGAAAAGGGGAATTATAAATTTGTTTATAATTTCCTTGTCTTCCATCGACAATGGATGCATGATGAACGCTACCCGTACTCGGGGCTCGGCTCATATTATTGAGGGGGCCCTGGGTGCCGGAAAGCTGTGACATCCATTGACATTGTGATGTGAACTACGTGGAACTCCCATGATTTCGGCTCATATTATTGAGGGAACTCATGGCGACCGTCCATTAAGGTTCAACATCGATGGGTTAGGCTTGACACGTAAAGATGAACGACGTCATATTATTGGGTCCTAATCAAACGTGAGACAAAAGTTTACGTAGAGGGTTGCATTGTGATGCAATTGGAAACTACCTTTTAGGAATTGTGATTGGCTGATATTATTCGGGATCACAATTCGCTAATTGGACCTTACGTACCTACTGAGGAAAGGAGTTTCCCGTTTTCACTAGAGGGTAGTGAAAGATGTCAAAACAGTGGGAGCAAATATTTATGAAGTAAAAGTCCAAACTTCATATCTTACTAAATATTTAAAATAGTCATCAACATTTATCTGTTTTTACTTTTCAGTACAAATCAACAATGTCTTCGATGCGCAATTCGATATCTGTAATACTCGACAAACACATATTAACTGGACCTAATTACCTCACTTGGCTAAGAAATTTGAAAATAGTCTTGAATTCGGAAAGGGTAACATATACACTGACTCAGTCGCCCCCTGTTGAGGCTCCGACTGACTGCACTCATGAGGAATTGCAGGCTTACAAGGAATGGTGTGACCATGACTTGATAGCCAGGTTTTATATGCTAACTTCTATGAACGATGAGCTGCAGAGGCGTTTTGAGGGTGCAAAGAATGCTGCTGACATTCATTTGCACCTCAAAGAGCTCTTTGGAGAGCAAACGCGTCCTCTTAGGCATGCTACCGTCAAGGAGCTGATCACTTTGCGCATGCGAGATGGGACCTCGGTCCATGAGCATGGCCTAAAGGTGATCGGGCTCGTGGACAAGCTCGTTGGCATGGATCTGATCTTGCCTTCGGAGTTGACCACCGACGTGTTGCTGTTATCGCTGCCTAGCTCATTTGATCCTTTTGTGGTGAATTTCAACATGAACAAGATGGAACCGACCCTTGAGGAGTTGGTGAACATGCTTGTTACGTTTGAATCCACCATCAAGAAAGAGAAGTTGGTTCTTTATGTGGGTTCTTCATCTGGTACGAAGATTGATCCACATGGGAAGGGAAAGAAGAGTTCTTTCCAACGTCCCAAAAAGAACGTGCCCTTGTTGAGGCAATCTCCGAATCCTGTTGAGACAGCCAGATCAGTTAAGGCTGAGAAGACTGGTGATGTTTGTCATCACTGCAAGAAGCCTGGATATTGGAAGCGAAATTGCAAGGAATATCTGGCCCAGAAGTGTTCTGGAAACGGTATGTTCTAAATTTAAGTAAACATTTCAATTAACTCTACTTCTTGGGTATTAGATACCGGTTGTGACTCACATCTCTGTAATGGGTTACAGGTGATGGGAAGAAGTAGGAAGCTTAAGGAAGGTGTGACCTTCTTGAGGATGAGCAATGGAGCAAGAGTTGCTACCAAGGCTATTAAGGATGTTTACTTATTGTTGAACAATGACTTTAAGTTAATTTTAAGAGATGTTTTGTTTGTACCTGTTTGGTGTAAAGCATTGTTTCCATTTCTATTGTGATAAAAATGGATATTCTTGTTTATTTAGCAAAGGTGTTTGCAACATTTACAAGAATGAATGTTTAATTGGTACTTGAGAACTTGAAAACGATCTCTATAACTTAAAATTAAAGATATTCCACTAAATGTCCATTTAAAGGCAAACACCATATGAGATATGGATGGGTAAGCCTCCCAAATATTCTCATCTTAGAATATGGGGAGCCCTGCTTATATGAAGCAGGTAGTGTGAGATAAATTGGATTGTTGATCCATTTTATGTTACTTTGTGGGATATCCAAGGAATTAAGTTGGATATTAATTCTATCATCCCCAAGAAACAAAGGTGTTTGTTTCTAGGAATGCAACCTTTTTGGAAAAGGATTTTCTATTGGATAGAAAAGGGGAGATGATAGAACTCGAAGAGGTTCGAGAGAAACCCGCAATTATAGAACCCACACCCAATGAGCCAAGAGAGGAGATACAAGCTCCTAGCAGGTACGAGAAAGTCTCGAGACCACCTATGAGGTATGGTCAGCTTCTTGAAGAGGGCCATGATGAGCCTAACCATGGATGTGATCCAAGGACCTTCAAGGAAGCGTTATCTGATGCCAATTCATCCAAGTGACTTGAAACAATGGAATCTGAGTTGAATTCCATGCATTCGAACCAAGTGTAGGATCTTGTGGATCCAACTGTGGGAACTGTTCCCACAGGGACTTGGGGAGGATGGGAAGGTGTTGACCTTCAAGGCGCGATTGGTGGCAAAAGGATGTACTCAAAGACAAGGAGTTGACATTGAGGAAACCTTTTCCCAATCGCAATTTTCAAGTCCATAAGATTTTGCTAGCCATAGCTGTATGGTATGACTATGAGATATGGCAGATGGATGTTAAGACAGCATTTCTTAATAGGGATTTTAAGAAAGTGATTTACATGTCTCAACCTGAAGGGTTTACATCTGTCGGAAGAGAGCATATGGTATGCAAACTTCAGAGATCTATTTGTGGTCTAAGAAGGCATCTAGGAGTTGGAACCTTAGATTCGATAGTACAATCAAAGAGTTGATTTACTAAGATTCCTGAGAGACCCTATGTGTATAAGAAGGTCAGTGGGAGTGTTGTGACATTCCTGGTGTTATATGTTGATGACATTCTACTCATTGGGAATGATGTAGGAATGTTGCAATCAACTAAGATATGGTTAGCGAGTAAGTTCTCGATGCAGGACTTGGGTGAAGCATCTTTTGTATTGGGATACAGATCTATAGAGATAGATCGAAAAGATGGCTTGCTCTCACCCAGTCCACATACATGATACCATCGTGAAGCGGTTCTCGATGGATGAGTCCTTGAGAGGACATCTACCAATGTGTCATGGCGTGTCCCTATCCAAGTCTGTCTCCTAAGACTGATGCAGAGATAGTGACGATGACACGCATTCCGTATGCTTCGGCAATTGGTAACATCATGTATGGGATGATATCTACACGTCTTGACGTGGCTTTCGCACTAAGTGTAGTGCGTAGATATCAATCGAACCCTGGTCTTTCACACTGGAAAGCTGTGAAAGACATCCTCAAGTAGTTGAGAAGGACCAATAAATTGTTCTTGGTCTATGGGGTGGAGAACTAAAATTGGAAGGCTATATCGACTCTAGCTTCCAAAGCGATATCGATGACTCGAAGTCAACCTCTGGTTTTGTATTCATGCTCTATGGTGCTGCTGTCTCTTGGAAGAGTTCCAAGCAAGACAATACTGCGGATTCCAGCACAGAGGCCGAATACATTGCTGCATCGAATGCAGCAAGGGAGGCTGTTTGGATAAGGAATTTCGTCCAAGAGTTGGGCGTCATTCCTAATGGAGTTGCTCCTGTCCCGGTGTTGTGTGACAACAAGGGAGTTTTAGCTCAAGCATAGGAGCCAAGGTCTCATCAGAAATCCAAACTAGTATTGAGAAAGTACCACATTCTCGGAGAGATTGTGGAAAGAAGAGAAGTGTCTATTGACAAAGTCGGCTCCACAGATTATGTTGTTGATCCACTAATTAGGCCTTTACCTGGACCATTATTCGACAAGCATCGCGAATCAATGGGTTTTAAGCATATGGGTAGTTGGCTCTAGTGCAAGTGGGAGATTGTTAGAGTAGGTGCCCGTCGAGCCAAGTGTTGGCCGAGTGTTCACAATGAAACTCTATGTATAAGCAATCTTTATTTTTCTAATATTTGAAATTATTATTTTGGCAAATCTTTATCTGTATACCCATGCTAGTTGCATAGATAAAGCCCTTGAATATACAAATAGTAGAAAGAATATGAGATGCTCATATGATGAGTATCATGAAACTCATATTTGTAATACTGTATATTCTAAACGGTTCCTAGTCGATTCAGCCGCCACTAAGAAGGATATAGGCCGCTCGAGTTAGAGACTAGTATCTGCGATGTGAGTACCATGTTTCATTGGTAGGGGACATTGTGATGTCCGAGCATGCAGATAGGTGCTCCTGGTAGAGTGCACTGAACAACCCTCCATAAAAGGACTTTCCAAGTGGTTCTCACTTATTGAGTGGAAAAGTCCTGGTTTATGGTTGTACAGAATTAGTCCTTATGACCCGGGACAACATTGAGACTCTATGTGCTAGAGTTTCACTTTGACTTGTTTACCGACTCTTATGGGGTCATTAGGTGGCAAGGTTGGGTGTTACGGCGAAACATATAGGAGTCGATGCATTGTAGTCGGGGATTCACCGCTTACCTACGGGTATGGATATCCTATGTGTTTTTCATGAATGTGTGGGTTGAAATCTCTGATCAGAGTATGGTGGTAATTATGAAAGGGGTTTCATAGATTACACCATCGATGCAACCACAACATGACACATAGTATCGATTCATTGACAACTCTCGATAGACCAATAGTCGTCGAATCGGTCGGGATATATGAGTTGAAGGGACCGTACTGTACGCTAACCATAATTGAATGGTTCTTGCAGGCACTATCATGTGATACCTAGGGAATCACGTAAGCGATGCTGCTAGGCGTTTAACGTGATTGGTTGGGTACTATCAGACTTGAGTTCTGACGTTCTTACTATCAAGGAGTTGATAAGTAAGAATGGAGCAATTGGGGTATGCTCGAATAAGGACATGTTTAGTCCGAATCACATAGAGATGTGAACCCACGGCTAGTTGTATCAATGAACCATTGAGGGCCACACAAATACTAGCTTTGTAAATCCCGATGAGAAGTAAAATAGTTCAATGTGTTGAACGGCTTATAAATGTGTTTATATGCGTAAAGAAAAATAGAAGTATGACTTCTAAGAGAGAAATATAAATTTTAATTTATGGAAGTGTTCCTAAGATTAAAATTTGGCCAAGTAAATAATGTAGTTGAAAATTGTGATTTTCATAAACATTATTGGGGACTAAATTAAATTAATTCAAGTGTTGAATTAATTAAACACTAGTAGACCTAGTAGAGTCTAAATAATTAAATTAATTCAAGTGTTGAATTAATTAAATAATATTGAGTCTTGTAGAGCTCAATTAAAATAATTATTTAACTAGTGGGACTTGAATAAATTCAAGTAGTATTTAATTAATCTCAAATATGTTTGAGATAATTAAAATTTAGTCCATGGTTTTTAATGTGTGAAAAACCATATAATATATGTGAGACATGCTAGGGTTTGCATGCTTGGGAGGTGAAGAGTCTTGAATACTTTTGATTAAAAAATTGCAAAGGCATGCAACTTTTGTATCTAACCTTTTGCAACCCCAAGACTCAACTCTCCCTCCTCATTCCATACATCACTTGGCCGAAATCTCCTTGGTCTTCTCTCTAAAATTTTTCTTCTCTCTTTTGTTCTTCAAGTGTTGGAGAATAAAAGTCCTCTCATTGAAAAATCTTCTTGCTTTTCTAGTGCAAAGCAAGAAGGGATTTACATAGCTTGTGGTGGGCTTGATTTTTGAACAAGGAGTGTTCAAGGAGGTAGCTTGTAGATCAACTCATCCATACAAGAGCTAAAGTGTTTACACTTTAGTTGGTGCCATTCATCAATCTCTTGAGATTGATAGGTAAATCACTTGAACATCCTATGAATGTATGAAGTTTTTGTAAATATTGCACAAACTAGTGGTGGCCGAAAATTCTTGCATAAATTTAAAATTTTTGACTTCCGTTGCGCTTCCGGCCACCCGTAACCGGTCCGCTTTCAAGATGGTGATGTGGAGGCTGCTGAAAGAGAGTTTCAAGAAAACTTCTCTTCCCCTCTTACCATAATAGAGTAAATGAATTGACCAAGTAATGTTTATGTGTGTGGTCTGTGTATACGTGAATATATGTGGGTGGTGTGTGGGGTGTTTGCATCCACATCATTGGTAAGTATAAGGTGTGTGTGTGTTTTAATTAAGGGAAATTTGTTTAATTAATCATGCCAATTAAAATGTTAAACCAATTATCAAGTTAATAAAATTCTAATCCCATAATAAATTTACTAAAATCTCCTAATTAAAATAAAATCCACAATTGATAAACTTTAAAAATTTAAAATCTTAAAATCACCTAAATTTAAATTAGGCTTTAAAAATGTTAAAACTTCATAAATCATTTAAAAGTGTCATTTTCTTGACTTGAAATAAAATACCACATTTTAAAATTGCAAAAATCGTCTCCGGTCTTTTTCCCTCGATCCCGCTTCGAATATTTACCTGTAACAAAAACTTGAGAAAATATTTTAATATGCATCAAATAAACATAAATAATTAAAATAATGAAATTTTATAAATCATGCATCTCTAAAATCATTTTAAACTTAAATAATTAATTTGACAAATTAAATAAATGCACGAGTTTTACGTATACTAATTTTGGGCTCTACAGTTTCTCCCCCACTTAAATAAATTTCGTCCTCGAAATTAAATCTTACCAAACAGTTCCGGATAGTGACTTTTCATATCTGATTCGATCTTCCAAGTGGCCTCCTCCACTGATTGATTCAGCCACCGGACTTTGACCAACTTGGTCACTTTGTTCCAATGTCTCCGCTCTTGTCTGTCTAGAATTTGGACAGGTCTTTCCTCATACGACATATCTGGAGCCAACTGCAATGGATCAAAACTCAAAACATGCGAAGGATTCGCTATATACTTCATCAGCATCGAGACATGGAACACATTGTGCACTTCAGCCATATTCGGCGGTAAGGCTACACGATAAGCTAGTGTCCCAACTCTGTCAAGAATTTCAAACGGTACAATAAATCTCGGACTCAGCTTGCCTCTCTTTCCAAACCTCATAACACCTTTCATAGGTGTTATCTTTATGAATATGCGGTCTCCTACGACAAACTCAAGATCTCTCCTCCTCTTGTCAGCATAACTCTTTTGACGACTCTGTGCGGTCTTCATCCTGTCTCGGATCTTGACCACCACATCTGCAGTCTGCTGAACAATCTCTGGACCAAGTTCTGATCTCTCACCGACTTCATCCCAATGAATCGGCGATCTGCACTTCCTCCCATACAATGCCTCGTAGGGAGCCATACCTATAGAGGATTGAAAAATGTTGTTGTAGGTAAACTGCACTAGAGGTAGCTTCGTTTCCCAATTCCCATGGAAATCTATCACACAGGCTCGCAACAGATCTTCCAATATCTGAATCACTCGCTCAGACTGATCATCTGTCTGAGGGTGAAATGCAGTACTGAATAAAAACTTCATCCCTATGGCTGCGTGTAAACTCTTCCAAAAGGACGATGTGAATCTCGGGTCCCTGTCGGACACAATAGAAACTGGAATCCCGTGCAAACAAACTATCTCCCGGATATAGAGCTCTGCATACTGAGTTATGGAGAAAGTCGTCTTCACCGATAAGAAATGTGGCGACTTAGTTAGTCGATCCACTATAACCCAAATGGCATTGGATCCTTTGACTGACCTCGGCAAACCAACCACGAAATGGTGATATTCTCCAATTCCACTCGCGAATAGGAAGTGGCTTAAGCATCCCTGCTAGCCTCTGATGCTCTGCCTTCACCTGTTGACAAGTGAGACAATCAGACAAAAATCGGCCGATGTCTACCTGGCCACAAATACAGCATCTGCAAATCCTTGTACATCTTGGTACCTCCTGGATGGATGGAATACGGAGATGTATGTGCCTCTGACAAAATATCTTCTCTGATCGAATCAACACTAGGTACCCACATTCTCCCTCTGTACCTCACAATATCATCAGACACTCTGTAAAGTATACTGCCCTTGGTCTCATCCTTCAGTCTCCATTTCTGTAATTGCTCATCTGAAGGCTGCCCTTTTACAGATTCGATCTAGCAAAAAAGATTGGACTGTCAGATTAGACAGCTTGGGAGCTCTATCCTTAGGATAAACTTCTAAGCCAAATCTCTGAATCTATGACTGAAGAGGTCTCTGCACTGACAGTTGTGCTAAGATTGCTACCTTTCTGTTCAAAGCATCTGCCACAAAATTAGCTTTCCCTGAATGGTAGCTACTTTCCCAATCGTAGTCTTTTACCAACTCCAACCATCGTCTTTGTCTCATGTTAAGCTCTTTCTGCGTGAATAAATACTTGAGACTCTTGTGATCAGTGAATATCTGGCATTTCTCGCCATACAATAATGTCTCCAAATCTTCAACGCAAAAACCACGACAGCTAACACTAGATCATGAGTCGGATAATTCTTTTCATGCACTGTTAACTGTATGGAAGCATAAGCTATAACCCGACCATGTTACATCAACACTGTGCCTAATCCGAGCTTAGATGCATCGGTGTACAACACAAAATTGCCTTGCCCTGATGGCATGGCTAAAACTGGCACCGAAATAAGAGCTTGCTTCAAGGTATCGAAGCTCTTCTGACACTCTTCACTCCATACGAATTTGCATTCTTCTTTGTCAATGAGGTGAGTGGCACTGCTATCGAAGAAAATCCTTGAATAAACTTTCTGTAGTAACCTGCTAAGCCTAGGAAACTGCAGATTTCTGATGCATTCTTCGGCTCAACCCAATCCTTAACGGCTTCCACCTTTGCTGGATCCACCTCAATACCACTGCTAGATACTATATGACCCAAAAATTCTATTCTCTAACCAGAATTCACACTTACTGAATTTTGCATACAACTTGTTGCTCTGCAAAACCTGCAACACTGTTCTTAAATGCTGACTGTGCTCCTCATGGATCTTCGAGTATATAAGAATGTCGTCAATGAACACTATTACGAACTGATCTAAGTAGGGTTGAAATACTCGATTCATGAGGTCCATAAAAATTGCTGGAGCATTCGTCAGTCCAAACGGCATCACCAAGAACTCGTAATGCCCATATCTGGTTCTGAAGGCTGTCTTATGAACATCTGCATCCTTTACCTTCAGCTGGTGATACCCTGATCGAAGATCTATCTTAGAGAACACTGTAGCTCCCTGCAACTGATCGAATAGGTCCTCGATTCTTGGTAGTGGGTATTTATTCTTGATTTTTACCTTGTTCAACTCTTGGTAATCTATGCACAGTCTCATGCTCCCATCTTTCTTCTTCACAAAGAGCACGGGTGCGCCCCATGGTGAGAAACTAGGGCGAATAAATTCCTTGTCAAGAAGCTCCTGAATCTGCTGTTTGAGCTCTAACATCTCAGCTGGAGCTAGACGGTACGGTGTCTTAGATATTGGCACGGTGCCTGGCGCAAGATCAATGGCGAACTCCACCTCTCTCTCTGGTGGAAGGCCTGTGACGTCATCTGGAAAAACGTCAGGAAAATCTCTTACTACTTGCACATCAATTATCGACGGAGTGGGTACGTCAGGTGCGGAAATAATACTGGCCAAGAAAGCCTGACATCCCTTGTGAATAAGTGTTCGTGCCTACATGCAAGAGATCATGCGAGGGAAACTTCTCCATCTGTTTGGCTAAAAAAGAAACTGCTCCATGCCCAACGGTCTTACTAACACTGACCTTTTCTGGAAGTCAATAAGAACTCTGTTCTTTGTTAGCCAGTCCATTCCCAAAATAATATCGAATTCTGGCATCGACAACACAATCAAGCCGGCATAAACTAGGTGGCCATGTAGTTCAAGATCGATGTCTCTGACCACACTAGTAGCTGATAACTCTTCCCTGATGGGACTGTCACATAATAATTCACATCGAGCCCAATGGACTTGATGTCCAAATGATTAGCGAACGTCTCCGAGATAAAGGAGTGAGTGGCACCTGAATCTATTAGGGCCTTCGTGGCCAATCTCTTTATGAAAATATTTCCTGAGAGGCGTTAGCACAACACAAAACTTATATCCCAAAATTAAAACCTTAACCTCAAGTAATGAAAGACACCAAATGTACTAACTAGCACACTAATAATCCCAAATCAGTACGAAACATGGATGGAAAAACTAATATTTTGCTGAATTAAATAAGTTACCAGTCAACAAGGTCATGACTGGGTCCGCCTCCTGAGCATGCATGGCGAACACCCTTCCCTGAGTCACCCTTCCCTGGGTTGGCTGCATCCACTGTGGGCAGTCCTTCAACATGTGGTCACTGACTCCACATTTAAAGCATTTGCCCGATCCCCACAAACACTGTAACGGATGTTGGCGATTGCACTTTGGGCACACCGGGAAATTACCCGGCCTCGGAGGAGCCTTCTGCTGAGGGATATAACCCTTGCCCTTCGGCGGTCCCTGAAATGGCCTCTTCCCCTGCTGTCCCTGGAAAGGTCTCTTAAACTGGGGTCGCTGTTGTTGCTGCTGTTGAGGTGCCTGATAGGACCGCTTGCCCTGTCTATCATTCTCGATGTCTCTTTGGTCCTGCTCTGCCATCAAGGCTCTAGATACGGCAACGGCATAGGAAGTCGGACCAGCAACCCTCACATCACGGCGCAAGATCGACCGTAACCCATCAATAAAATGCCTAAGCTTCTCCCAAGCATCATTTGCAATTAGGGGCATGAAGTGACACCCCCTCTCGAACTTCCTCACAAACTCTGCTACGCAACTGTTTCCCTGTCGCAGCATCATGAACTCCCTGATCAGTCTGGATCTTACTTCATTAGTTAAGTACTTCGAGTAGAAAACTTCTTTGAACCCATTCCATGTCAGTGTTTGCAAGTTCACTGACACTGATGCACTTTCCCACCAAAGCCTGGCGTCTCCTGACAGAAAGAATGTGGCACACCTGACCCTGTCTACATCTTGCAGCTCCATGAAATAAAAAATCACCTTGATGGATTTAATCCATCCCTCAGCTATCATCGGGTCAGTAGTCCCTGAGAACTCTTTCGGATCCAACCTCCTAAACCTCTCATATACTGCCTCTGGTTTGGGTCTCGCCTCTGTGTCCACTGTAGCATTGTTCCTTGCCAACTATGCGAAGAACTGAATCATACTTGCAAGCATTTGTGCCTGCATATCTGGCGGTGGGCGAGGAGGAGTGGCCCTCTCCCCATCACAAGCCTCTCTGTCCTCATCCCTTGCTCCACGGGCAACCAAACATCTAGTAGGCATACCGTTCTAAAATTTATCGAACACAAAACCAAGCATACAATAACCTAATATCAGTATTGTAGGATGCACAAAGTTTGAACTTAAAACATGCACATACTGAAATCGTGACTTGATGCTTACTACATGAAAGAATTTAAAACTTTAAAACTTACAGACTTGAGGTGTGAATTCGTGAGCTTCTCGCAACTGGCAGAAGACATAACCCTTTACAAGAACACCGCTCTGATACCAACTGTCACGAACCGTACTTTTTAACTACTTTAAATTTGCAGAAAAATGAAAATTTTCTTAAATAATTATAAATTATCAAACTTCGTTAATAAATATTTGCTCATAAAAAATATTTTGAATAAAACAACTACCAACAGTTGCGACAAGTAAACATTTAAAACATTGAAAACACCACTCCTTAAAATCAGAATAATTGAACATGCATAAAATCTTAAAAACACGGGCGGTCCTCGGGTTTAGCCTCTTGCACAGCCCAAGTAAGCTCATTGGTCATCACCCCTCATCTCCTCAACATCATCCTCACCTGCATCAATCAAGTCTAGTGAGTATACAGACCAAACATGTATAAACTTAAAGTAACAAGTAATACGTAATAAAACCACATTCATTTTAAAATAGAGTGTACATATTTGAACTTAAACTTACATACATAAAATTGACGTGCCATCATATCATAAAACTTTTCATCAACATACTTGCATCATGCATTCTTGAACATGCATACATCATTTTGCGTAGAGATATGTTTCAAAGCAAGTGACCTATACGTAAATGTGCCTAATCAGACTAAACCACAGTACTGGGCTGGCAGGGAAAATCCACTGTCACATACATGAGATCCCCAGTCATGCTTTACCGGGTGTTTTGGTCTCTGGTCATGATTTACCGCTTTATAATCCTGATCTAAACCCGGTCATGCTTTACCGGGGTGGAGAGGTACTCGACCACGCTCGCCGACTTCCATACCCGTTCATAATTTGGTCACAAGACATTTAGCATACCTCAAAAACTTAAAAGTATTTTCTTTTGCACGTCAAACATATTTACTTGGCGTTGAGGGATTCGTTGGATCTCGCTTGGGCCCACTACTGCACATACTAACATGAATTCAAACACTCATCTTTCATAGCTTAGACGTAGGTATTAATGCTCACCACCGAATTAAATAAATAGCTTATGACATTCTAGATCACTCAGGACTTGACCTCGTTTAATTATCGTACTATACCATGACATAGAACCCCAAAATAAATCCTCTATTTTATATTCATAACCACAAGACAAATCCTATATTTTATATACATATTTAAAAAAAAATTATTATTTTTATAAAAGGGGTACACGGACCTCGTGTAGGGGTCTGAGTATGTGACACCCTAAAAACAAAGGTGCTTAAATGCATTTTTTATTAGTATAAATTTTATTATTTTCACTTTTTAAATTTTATCACATTATTTTTCGATACAAATTTTATTTGTCCAAATTATCTAGAAATACATTAAAATACATCACAATACACTTAAAAATTCACCAAGCACTATGAGGTTGCCATTCCAAAATCAAATACCCAAAACATAATAAAATATAATAAAATATTATAATCAAACTCAATATATATGTTAAGTAATTAATTACAAAAATTATTAAGTTCAATATAAGATAATTAGGTTCAATAATTAGATACACGAATATAATAATATTAAGTTTGGATAAACATGAGATTTTTTTATATTTAATAAATAAATAAATAAATAAAAATAAAAAAATAATAATAAAGATAAACATGAGTCTCGGCTATATATATATTGTGGGGACCCGGGCTCTAACTCTTTCTTTGGGATTCAATGGATCGTTAATATAAAAAGTGGGTCAAATTTTCGCTTTTCAACATTAATTCTAATGTATATAAACAAGCATAATTTCTTTATTTAAATTTCAAACATAAGGTACAACATGTCTTGTTCCATCTATTCTCAACATCTAGTAATTAAATACAATACATATCAAAAGTACAACTACTAGTTCTTCTGCTATGCCCGAGATCACCACGCTATGTCCATCTCTCATCCTCTGCGTGACCCAGATCCTGCCCCACCTGTTGTTATGCACACATACAGACATAACAACAGCCGGAAACTCCGGTGAGAAAATCCCAGTATAAACATGTATACATGCATATAATCAATCTAAACATGAAACATGCTATTATGAATGACAATCATATAAACATGCAATGCGAATCAAACCCTGTCTGGACTCGACTCGACTAGAACTCTAGGGATCCCGGTGTGAATAAGACGTCAATGGCTGTCACCTACCCTCCCACTCGGGGTGACTGTACGTCTTATTCCTAGACTTCGGTCTGAGCTGTATCAACGACTGCAATAGGAGTCAAGGCTGCTCCTAAGCTGAGATACACCGAACATATAGATAGTTGACAATGGCTGTCAACGACTCTCCTATCTTAAATGCAATGAATATTAATCTGTAAACAAAGCATGCTCATATTCATATCTGAATATCACAATGATCTTACATACTTGAATACAATTCTATAATCAAAGCATAATCATGTAACAAGATTTGAATATAACTCTATAATCAATTCATAAACATGTTACCATATATACAATAATTCTAGTATGTGATTTTGGTTGGGAACTCAAATAATATCTTATTTGAGTTGTGGCTTCCCAAACAAACATGGCTTATACCATTCTTGTTGTGAAATAAATCGAAGTCTCGAAGTCAGGATACCAACTCTGTCACTCCAAATCTGAAATGGCAATTGTTGATAGATACCATATCAACAAACAACTCACAACATGTCTTATACAATTCTTAATTAATCTCGGTATAAATCGATGGCATAACGACATAATTCTTCGATACCGTTTACTCCAATTCAACATATATCAACATTGTACAATTCTCAACTCAAAATCATCATAATATCTATGTCAAGATCTCAAAATCTGCATAATCTCATGTCAATATATGCTAAAACTCATAACAATTGAGTCCGATATCATTTCTTCGTTCCGGTTTCAAATCTACAATCCTTATAATCATAAGAACATATTTCTTAACTCCAATCATAATTCTCCCAACACATATGAATCAAAACATGTTGTAATTGAAGGAAACTTACACCCTTTGATAGCCTTTGATGCAAGGAGTTCAAAACCGAAATCGGAACTAAATTCGGTTGGTTAATCTTAAAATATCTTACCTCAAAACCTTGAAGAAATTGAGGAATCTTGAGAGAAATCTCGGTTCTTCAGCTGCTGAAATGAAGAAGGACGAATCA
The DNA here is from genome assembly GCF_022965805.1 of Primulina eburnea. Lineage (NCBI taxonomy): Eukaryota > Viridiplantae > Streptophyta > Magnoliopsida > Lamiales > Gesneriaceae > Primulina > Primulina eburnea. Next base: position 16,073,657 of record NC_133112.1, on the reverse strand, counting down.
GCACCATTCTATATATATACCATGCCATGTGTCACGTTAAGAAGAAGGGGTGGACTTCTCGCATGCAGCACCGCGGGTGCGGTCACGTTAGTACCGCGGGTGCACTATGCTCTTGGCAATCTTATCATTTTCCAAAAGTAGCGACCGCGGGTGCGGCCACTGCAAGACCGCGGGTGCGGTCTTGTCACCGCGGGTGCGGTCTACTTGCACCGCGGGTGCGGTCTTGCAATGTCAAAATTAGGCACCCTACTGGACATCCACCGCGGGGGTTCTAGCCGCGGTGCGGTGTGGCTTCGATTTTTCTTGCTAAAATCCATAATTTATGACCGCGGGAGCACTCTTGTTCTAAGCGCGGGTGCGGCTTCTCACACATGAAATATTTTGTACTTTCATCTTATGACATGCATTCTCATATCCTCCGAGTCGTACGTCAATGAAAACTAATAATCTCGAGCCTTACATATATTGAATACCATCTTCACAAATCCTCAAATCCACTTATACAGCCGAGAGAGAAAAGAAAGAGAAAGGAAGAGGGAAGAGGAAAGGAAAAGAAAAGAAGGAAGAAAGGAAGAGGGAAGGAGAAGAAAAATCCATACTTCTTTCAGAAAAATCATAATAAATCACCAACTATTCACCTCATATCATAAAACAATATAGCGCTGGAGGTGACGTAAGAGGACGACCGAAATCAAGGAAATCCAACAAAGATATTCCGCAAATCGGCAACGGTATACCGTATTCAAGCTAGGTACTTTTCGCTCATTTCTCTTATAGCTACACACCAAACTAGAGGTCGAATTTAATAACAAAGTTGTACCTCTTGTTGCATAGATGAGGTACATACCGCCCGTCATCCCAAAATATTGCCGGAACTAACATTTCCGGAATGCCGGAGTACCTCAGTTAGCCATACGACGATATTTAATTCTGGTATTGATCGGATAGGAATTTGACAAAACTTTCAACGGAAGAATTAAAGATCGTAAAAAGTTACACATGCTGGAAAAAAACGGGCCGCGCGTGGCCACCGGACGGCCAGCCACGCGCCGGCACCGTCCGCGCGTGTACTACACGCGCCGCCGGAACGGCGAGTTTCCGGTGGCCGATCATTGCTGATGATATTTCCGACTTTTTGGCCAAATTTCGTAATATTTGGATATACCTTCTAATAAATATGAATTTTTGAAACTTAAGTAAAATCAACCGGGTTAAATTTTGAACAAAAAATAATCTGGAAATGATCAGCTAGTTACTTAAAAACCTCTAACATATAAATATCATTCATAATATATTTTAGGACTTGCTCCAGGAACTCGGAGTATTAATCAAGCCTAAATTGTAAGTTAACAGGTGAGGAAATTACTATTCATTCTTCTATTAAAGCCCTTGGCATTTGGCCTGAAAATTTCAATAGCATTTATTTAATGTTCAAATATCATCCACTGTTCATTTCAATTACTGATATATTTTCTTGCATATTTATGAATGGATTGATATATCATGAATGAATGAATGGAGTCATGTACAACGGATTTCGGTTCGGAAATTGAGTCCACTGGACAACGTGGCTTCGGCCCGGAAAATGAGTCCAATGAACAACGGGTCAAAAGTCCCGGGTATGGTTCATCTGAACAACGCGCACCGAATATTTCGGTCCGGAGAATGGTTCACCCGGCTCGTAAAAGTGCTCAATTAGAGCCACCAATGTTAATTTATGGAATTTTCATTTATCTATTTTTTTTCATTGCATATCATTCATAATATCTAAATTTTTATTCCTATTATTTCATGTATAATTATGATGAAGTGTTATTTAAAAGCCATATATTGATTTAAACTCACTAAGTCCTCAAAGACTTAACCCTCTGTTTCTTTCGTCTATTGTAATTTCCAGACACAGGAACCCCCGAATTGGAACAGGAGGAAAGTAACTGAAGCTGAAATAAGAGCATTTGAATGTTGAGATGATCTGTTTATAAATGATTGTCAAACTACCGCTGTAACATAATTGTACATATGAATGTTAGACTTCCGTTGTAAAATAATTGTACATATTTGAAATAAGAATGTAAATATTTGTAAATAATCCTTAAATTATTATAAAAAATATTCAAATTTTTATCTACAATATCTTTCTAATAATAATAATGGTAAAAATAAAAATAGAAGTTCAATAAAAAAAGATTGAAGGTAAATGTGGCACCTAGTAAGGGAATAATTATGAATTTCTAAACCGGGCGCCACAGAGGTGGTATCATAGCCTAGGTTTCTTAAGAGCCTAGGTTTCTTAGAGCCTAGAGTCTAGAAACAGGAACCTAAGGTTTATTATAATGTCTTACGTTAATCTTTATGTTGTATTCATAATTGAAATGTTTTCCTTTCAGGATGACGGAGTCTAGTGGGACATCAAAGAAAAAAACAAACTATAATCATCAAACAAATGGAGGAAGAAATAGAAAAATTAAGCAAAGAAAACTCAGACTTGAAATGTTTAGTGAATATGTATCGGGAGCATTTTGAAACCTTTGGAACAACTGAAACTTTTCATGGGTTTATCGAAGAACGGATGATGGCTGATAATCTAACATATCAGGGCGAATTAGGTAATATACTGTATGAAAGAGACCACACTCTTATATACTTGCTAGACATGCGCGAATTTTATGACCGAGGTTTGACTAGTTTCTTAAAAGGAGTATCACACCCTTTGATCCACATTGACCACTTAATCATGCATGGGCGTGAACTGGTTTATCAATCTATCCACGGGATGGAACCTGGTGTTATCGGTCCATCTTACACAAATCAGACCACAGCCCCTCCCATCACTAGCACATTTGAAACTAGAGGTAGTAGTATTCCAGCCCCTTTTGCAGAATATTCTGGAATCATGAACCCATCAATAGATCAAGACCCCTTTATGATAAAAGATAATCTGTGGCAGTCACCAGAAGTTGAATTCTTCCTGACCCTATGTGGGAAAACTTTGTGTTTGGAGTAGATGAATTTCTTCCAATGACTATCCTACCGGAAAGTGAAAATGAAAATGAGCTTATTTATGAACTGGACGTAGTTGAACCACAGACATCACGGCCGAATACGGATGAAAATGTTATCATGGGAACCACGGGAACAAATGAAGGATCAAGCCACACCACTTTTATAGATCTCTCCGACAACGAATGAAGACAATGACTTTTGGACAATAGTATATAACTAGTAGTAATAATCATCATCTTTTGTAGGCATGATGATTATCATGGTCATCATTTTTTGTAGGCATAATGACCCAGTTTTCTTGTTTTGATTATATTTTGCTTGGGTATTGTAAATATTTGAAACATGTCTTGTTTATAAATAAAACTGACTGTTTACCCTCTGAGATAACTATGTATATTCATTGCAAGATATGTTCATATTTTATATTCATATGTTTAGAATGACGTCTTCACAAAATAGTACTCAAGCCAGAATCGAACAAGACATCCCTCCTCAAGATGACCACAACTCGGAAACTGGTGGAAATTCCAGAAACGCTCAACACAATCCCCCCGAAGAACAAAACATACAAAATATGTTTGAAATAATGCATCAATTTGTGCAGTTTTGTCAGCAAAATCAGCAACGACCTCATGATCAAACTCAAGAACATCACCTTGAGGCGAATGATAGAGCTCTTGAGAGATTTTTGAGATTGAAACCGCCAAAGTTTGAAGGAAAACCAGATGCTTATCAAGAAGAATCTTGGTTAAGCAAAATCAATAAAATATTCTCTATTCTCCATTATTCTGAAGAACAAAAGGTAAATTTTTCCACTTACTTATTTGAAGAAGCAGCTCATAACTGGTGGCGTACAGTGGAACATAGGTGGACAAAGAATCACACCCCAAAAACGTGGGAAAATTTTCTGCAAGAGTTCGAAGGTAAATATATAACTCAAGTTATATTAAATACCCGAGAACGTGAATTTATGGATTTAGTCCAAGGTGACATGACCGTAGCTCAATATGAGGCAGAATTCCACCGTCTTATACATTATGCACCACACTACATGGAAGATGACGTAAGAAAAATGAAAAAATTTGTTCAAGGGTTAAAGCTCGATATTCGTTGGGCAACACTGTCCATAGAAGTTACCAGTTATGTTTCTGCTATTAATCAAGCCCTACGAGTGGAAGAAGACATCAAGACACTTCTTAAAAAAGAGGAAGAAGAAAAGAAAATCGGGAAGCCCAACTTTTTTGAGGATAACGGAAAAGAAAATTTGAAAAGAGAACACAATCAGTCAGGCAAGGAGAAGCTGTCAAAGGAAAAGTTCCAAGAAACAACAATAAAGAGTGTGGATATTGTGGATTACCAAATCATGAAGAAGAAAAATGCTGGAGAAAAGGTGGGAAATGTCTTATTTGCGGAAGTGAGCAACACCGTATTCAAGATTGTCCAAAAAGAACGCAAAAGACTCAACTCACAACAAAGCCAAAGATACCTGCTCGAGCCTATGCCTTCTTAGGAAACCAAGAGGAGGAAGTTGACCCCACTGCAGTCGTAGAAGGTACTGTTACCATATTATCCAGTTCTGCAAAAACTTTATTTGATCCAGGAGCTACTCATTCTTTTATCTCAAAAGTTTTTGTACGTAAATTACCACTGTTATTTGAGCAGCTACCATATAGCTTCGAAATTTGCTCACCTTTAGGGACAACAATGATTACTGACATCATTTACAAAAACTGTCCCTTAAACTTCCAAGAAAAAGAATATCTAGCAGATTTGATTGAATTACCAATCAAGAACTATGATATTATTCTTGGAATGGACTGGTTATTTAGACACCAAGCCCAGCTCAATTGCTACACAAAAGAAGTTTATCTTCAAACTTCTCATCCAATCATTTCCAAAGCTAACCATACCATGGGAATAGTATCAACCGTAGAAGCTAGAGCTATACTAAAAGACAACGGACAAGGATTTCTAGCTTATTTGATAAATAAGCCAAAAGATCAACTCAAGATCTCAGAAATCTCAGTTGTACAAGAATTTCCAGAGGTTTTTCCTGAAGAGATCAATACTTTACCTCCTCAGAGAGACGTAGAGTTTTCCATTGATCTAATACTTGGAGCACAACCTAGATCTAAAACTCCATAAAGAATGGCACCTTCAGAGTTAAAAGAATTAAAACTTCAATTACAAGAGCTCATGGACAAAAAGTACGTCCGACCTAGTACATCTCCATAGGGTGCTCCTGTATTATTTGTCAAAAAGAAAGATGGAACTCTAAGGACGTGCATTGATTATCGAGAACTTAACAACGTTACCATCAAAAACAAATATCCTCTTCCCCATATCGAAGAATTGTTTGATGTTTTACAAGGATCTCAAGTATATTCAAAACTTGATTTGCGGCAAGGATATTACCAATTGAGGATTAAGGAGGATGACATATCCAAAACGGCTTTTAATACTTGTTATGGACACTACGAGTTTGTGGTAATGCCATTCGGATTAACCAACGCTCCTGCAGCTTTCATGGATATGATGCATCGAATATTTCAACCATTCTTGGACAAATTCGTTGTCATATTCATAGATGACATTTTGATATTTTCAAGAAGTCATGAGGAACATGCTCAACATCTACGATTGATTCTCAAAACTTTGAAAGAGCATCAATTGTATGCCAAATTCAGTAAGTGTGAATTTTGGCTAGAAAAAGTGCCATTTCTTGGTCACTTTATCTCTAAGAAAGGACTGGAAGTAGATCCTGCAAAAATAGAAGCCATATCTCGTTGGAAACAACCAATCAACACCACAGAAATTAGAAGTTTTCTCGGCTTAGCAGGATACTACCGAAGATTCATTAAAGATTTTGCGAAAATTGTTGTTCCCCTGACACAGCTAACTCGCAAAGACAACCCTTTCTTATGGAATGATGAGTGTGAGAAAAGTTTTTGCAAATTAAAAGAAATGCTTACCAGTGCACCTGTATTAGCTTTACCAGAAGGAACAGAAGGATTTGTGGTTTACACAGATGCCTCAAAAGAAGGCTTTGGATGTGTACTGATGCAAAACGATAAAGTTATTGCATATGCATCTAGAAAATTAAAGAATCACGAGTTAAATTATCCCACTCATGATCTGGAATTAGGAGCAATAGTGTTTGCATTAGCAAAATGGAGACACTATTTGTACGGTTCCAAATTTGATATTTATACAGACCACAAAAGCCTGAAGTATTTATTTACTCAAAAAGAGCTGAACATGAGGCAAAGAAGATGGATTGAATTTTTGGAAGATTACGATTGTTCCATTCTTTATCAATCAGGTAAAGCTAATGTAGTGGCTGATGCTTTAAGTAGAAAGATTAGCATGGCTTGTTTGGGAATGAAAGAAGAAAGAGAATGGGTACATATCCATTCTCGTGGCCACTCGGCTGGATTAAGAATCGAACCTGAATTTCATACCAGAATTAAGCAAAATCAAGAATTAGACCAAGAAATTTCAAAACTCCGTACTGATACCAATTTCGTCCCCAGTTCCCAAGGAATACTATGCTATCATGACCGTATTTGTGTACCTATCTCAATGAAAAAGGAAATAATGGAAAAATCACATCAGTCTCGGATCAGCATTCATCCAGAAGGATCTAAGATGTACCAAGAGATTAAAAAACACTTCTGGTGGAAAGGAATTAAACGAGATATTTCATATTTCATTTCACAATGCCTATCTTGTCAAACGATAAAGGCTGAACATCAAAGACCAGCAGGTCTTTTACAACCACTTCCTATACCAGAATGGAAATGGGATCAAATAACTATGGACTTTGTGACCGGATTACCCCAGCTTTCAGGAGGTTTTAATAGCATATGGGTAATCGTTGATCGCTTGACCAAGTCAGCACATTTCATACCCATAAGTCACAAATATGGGGTTGAAAAACTGGCTGAACTCTATCAGAAGGAAATCATACGGTTACATGGTATCCCCACTACCATAGTATCTGATAGAGATCCGAAGTTTACATCAAGATTATGGAAAAAACTTCAGGAATGCCTAGGTACAAAATTAAATTTTAGCACAGCAGCACATCCGCAAACCGATGGTCAGTCTGAACGAACCATTCAAATATTGGAAGACATGCTTCGCGCATGTGTGCTGGATTTTGGGGCAAATTGGGAAAAACATTTGCCTCTAGTTGAATTTTCATACAACAATAGTTATCAATCCTCAATAAAAATGGCCCCATATGAAGCATTATATGGAAGAAAATGTCGCTCTCCTCTTAACTGGGATATGGATGAATGGAGAGGCACAAAGAATGGACAAGAACGAGCAATCAGGCCTGACATTATACAAGAAGCTATCGACAAAATACAACTTATCAGGCAACGAATACAAAAAGCTCAAAGTCGACAGAGGAGTTATGGAGATAAGAGGCGGAAAGATTTGAAATTTGAAGTCGGAAATTACGTATTACTAAAAGTATCACCAAGAAAAGGAATCAAGCGTACTGGAAAGAAGGGAAAGTTGCATCCTCGATTTGTAGGACCCTTTGAAGTGATAGAACGAATAGGCACTGTGGCTTATCGTCTATCTTTACCAGAAAATATCTCTGGTATACATAACGTATTCCACGTATCACAATTAAGGAAATGCAAAGTAGACTTAGCTCAATTGATTGACCACCAACAGATAGATCTGGAAGAAAATCTAACATATGAAGAACAACCTGTGAAGATTTTGGACCAAAGAATAAAAGAACTTCGTGGTCGACCAATTCAGTTGATAAAAGTCTTATGGAGAAACCACAACATTGAAGAAGCAACTTGGGAAACAGAGAAAGATATGAGATGTCAATATCCTCATTTATTCCAATAACTCCTAAATCTGGGGACCAGATTTTGAAAAGGAGGGGATATTGTGACACCCTAAAAACAAAGGTGCTTAAATGCATTTTTTATTAGTATAAATTTTATTATTTTCACTTTTTAAATTTTATCACATTATTTTTCGGTACAAATTTTATTTGTCCAAAGTGTCTAGAAATACATTAAAATACATCACAATACACTTAAAAATTCACCAAGCACTATGAGGTTGCCATTCCAAAATCAAATACCGAAAACATAATAAAATATTATAATCAAACTCAATATATATGTTAAGTAATTAATTACAAAAATTATTAAGTTCAATATAAGATAATTAGGTTCAATAATTAGATACACGAATATAATAATATTAAGTTTGGATAAACATGAGATTTTTTTATATTTAATAAATAAATAAATAAATAAAAATAAAAAAAATAATAATAAAGATAAACATGAGTCTCGGCTATATATATATTGAATACCATCTTCACAAATCCTCAAATCCACATATACAGCCGAGAGAGAAAAGAAAGAGAAAGGAAGAGGGAAGAGGAAAGGAAAAGAAAAGAAGGAAGAAAGGAAGAGGGAAGGAGAAGAAAAATCCATACTTCTTTCAGAAAAATCCTAATAAATCACCAACTATTCACCTCATATCATAAAACAATATAGCGCTGGAGGTGACGTAAGAGGATCGACCGAAATCAAGGAAATCCAACAAAGATATTCCGCAAATCGGCAACGGTATACCGTATTCAAGCTAGGTACTTTTCGCTCATTTCTCTTATAGCTACACACCAAACTAGAGGTCGAATTTATTAACAAAGTTGTACCTCTTGTTGCATAGATGAGGTACATACCGCCCGTCATCCCAAAATATTGCCGGAACTAACATTTCCGGAATGCCGGAGTACCTCAGTTAGCCATACGACGATATTTAATTCTGGTATTGATCGGCTAGGAATTTGACAAAACTTTCAGCGGAAGAATTAAAGATCGTAAAAAGTTACACATGCTGGAAAAAAAACGGGCCGCGCGTGGCCGCCGGACGGCCAGCCACGCGCCGGCACCGTCGTACACGCGCCGCCGGAACGGCGAGTTTCCGGTGGCCGATCATTGCTGATGATATTTCCGACTTTTTGGCCAACTTTCGTAATATTTGGATATACCTTCTAATTAATATGAATTTTTGAAACTTAAGTAAAATCAACCGGGTTAAATTTTGAACAAAAAATAATCTGGAAATGATCGGCTAGTTACTTAAAAACCTATAACATATAAATATCATTCATAATATATTTTAGGACTTGCTCCAGGAACTCGGAGTATTAATCAAGCCTAAACTGTAAGTTAACAGGTGAGGAAATTACTATTCATTCTTCTATTAAAGCCCTTGGCATTTGTCCTGGAAATTTCAATAGCATTTATTTAATGTTCAAATATCATCCACTGTTCATTTCAATTACTAATATATTTTCTTGCATATTTATGAATGGATTGATATATCATGAATGAATGAATGGAGTCATGGACAACGGATTTCGGTCCGGAAATTGAGTCCACTGGACAACGTGGCTTCGGCCCGGAAAATGAGTCCAATGAACAACGGGTCAAAAGTCCCGGGTATATGGTTCATCTGAACAACGCGCACCGAATATTTCGGTCCGGAGAATGGTTCACCCGGCTCGTAAAAGTGCTCAATTAGAGCCACCAATGTTAATTTATGGAATTTTCATTTATCTATTTTTTTTCATTGCATATCATTCATAATATCTAAATTTTTATTCCTATTATTTCATGTATAATTATGATGAAGTGTTATTTAAAAGCCATATACTGATTTAAACTCGCTAAGTCCTCAAAGACTTAACCCTCTGTTTCTTTTCGTCTATTGTAATTTCCAGACACAGGAACCCCCGAATTGGAACAAGAGGAAAATAACTGAAGCTGAAATAAGAGCATTTGAATGTTGAGATGATCTGTTTATAAATGAATGTCAAACTACCGCTGTAACATAATTGTACATATGAATGTTAGACTTCCGCTGTAAAATAATTGTACATATTTGAAATAAGAATGTAAATATTTGTAAATAATCCTTAAATTATTATAAAAAATATTCAAATTTTTATCTACAATATCTTTCTAATAATAATAATGGTAAAAAATAAAAATAGAAGTTCAATAAAGAAAGATTGAAGGTAAATGTGGCACCTAGTAAGAGAATAATTATGAATTTCTAAACCGGGCGCCACAGAGTAGGCACGAAAATTTTGTATTTTTGAAGGAAATAGGACATGGACTCCGTGTCGAGGTTCGGGAAGGGGACCGGAAACATGCTGGACATGAAAATTAATGAAAATTCACTAACTTAATGATTAATTCTTCCAACCCAAGCCTAAGGACCATGAACCAAGAACTCAAGACTCTTCCTAGAATGCTATTACATTGATTCAAACCCGTACAAACACACCAAACATCTCCAAGCATCTACAAGCAACTTCAATACAACAATAACCCGTAATTCGACATCGTTTCGCTTCCTACGATTTCTATTACATCCCAAGCCAATCCCGACCCAAACGAACCACAAAATAACACCTAAACACATTCCATAACATACTTAAATGCAGTAGCACAAGCCCGACGATTTCCAACGAAGCCTGCAACTCAAAACTTCAAAACATGATAAACATCATTTTCATAAGATCGCAGGTTTGAGCAGTCACTCGAAAACAACCATAACTCACTCGTTTCTTAACCAAATATGTAACGTCCCGAAAATCGAAAATTTCACGTGAACCACATGCATGCAAATTATTAAATTCTTTGGTATTTTATTTAAATTCTTTTAAAGCATAAAATGTATTTTATTTTATTAAATTGTGTTTAATTATTTTTATGCATTATTATTGCATGATAGGATTTAATTCATGAAATTTTAAAGGTTCATGTATTAAAGATTTTTAAGTTTCTTTTCGCACTCGAACGAGGAACGGGGACCGGACCGAAGAATTTTCAGGAAAATTATTTTAATTACATGATTTATTTTTAAATATTAATTTAAGATGTTTTAAAATTATTTTTCAAGAATTGAGATTTATTGGGTATTTTTACCCGCAAGATTTTAAATTTTAACGGTGCGTAAATTTTATCAAATCGGGGAACTTTTTGAGAGTTCGACTAATATTTTCAAAAATTTTTCAACACGAAATATTTTTCGAGAGTGTGTTTGGATTTAATGGGCCAACTTTTAATCTCGTTAGGCTTAAAATTCTTTTAAGTTTTTAATTAAATCATTTAAAGACCATTAGCTAGTTGATTAATAACTAATTAAACTACCCTATACCCATTTACCCTCCCCACCAACCGACACCTCTTTATTCCAACTCTCCCCACTCTCATTATTTTAATTCAGCACCTAGCCTCCCTTCAGCAACCATCGGCCATAGCATTTTCAATTCAAGAAAATCTCGGCCATAGCAATTCCTTCAAAAAAATTGTCTCCGGCGCTCGTTCTTCGATCTCCTCGCTTCTATAACATCTAAGGCACGCCATGTACATTATTTCTGCATCATTTACGCCATAACACATGCTGATATGTGTGCCATTCACGTTGTTTTTCAGTTCATGCATCGTTTTTACGGGTATGTTTCGGTTGAGCATGAAAGTTACATTTGCTTTGCATCCAACTCATGTTTGTGATCTTGGTGTAAGGGGCATGTGTCTACTGATGCTAGAGGGCTAAGGCATGTCACAGTTTGAGGAAAATAGCGCTGGAATCGAGGCTTGAGAAGGGTTGCTGTAAATCGTAGGTGCAGTCCCTTGTATGTTTCGGTTTAGGGGAGATCTTGTATAGGGGTTGGGCTTGTTCTAGTGTTCCTCGAGTGGTTGAGCTTCATGGCTTGCATGGGGTTGTAGTCGTGAGTTCCTTGAGTCCAGAGGGGTCCTAGGATGGTCTAGGCGAGGTCGAGACCTTGCAGGTTCAGCTGGGTTTGGGCTAGAGGCGTATTTATGGTAGGGGTGCAACTATGGTTCGAGTGAGTTCTCTTGGGGCAATTTTCCAGCAGCCTAAGGGGACTGGTCGAGGGGCTTAATAGGCTGATCTTGAAGGTTTTAAGGGTGTTAATATGTTTATTAGGTGTGATCAAGAGTTGGAAAAATTTTGGTTAAGTTTTGAGTCAATTCGGAATAAAACCGGGACCCCAGTCCAAGTTTTAAAACGAATCGGTTAAGTTCTGATTTTGGCTCATGTTTACATCTAGGTAAACTTTAAAAAATATTTTGGAACATTTTAAGGAGTTTGGTAAGCTTCGGATCAATTTTAGAGGTCCAGGGTTAAAACGATAATTTTTGGGTTTCCAGGGGCAAAATGGTCATTTTGCACCCGGGGTGATATTTTTGTCCTAGCAGCGCCCTGAGCACAAATCATGATATTTTTAAATGTTCATGCATCACGTTTACGATTTTACGCTATTATAATAATTATGGTGCATGCTTGGTTTAAAGGAATTAAGAGAGAAAAAGTAAGAAAGTGAAGAGCACTCCGTCTCCGCCGCGCCGCGTCGTATTTCGTTTGTTTTCTGTCAAAACAAATCAAGGCATGTTTATATCTTCTTTCACTCTTCAATCAAGCCATATAGGTATTTTTAAATATCGCAAGTACATGATTTTAATGCAAGAAGATCGAAATTGTTCATATTTAATGATATTATTTAATTATATCACGTGCAAAATATTCATTTTTGAGATTTATGCGATATTGCTTGTGGCCATTTCACTATCATGGGAGCATTATTTTACCCGGTCGTCAGTTACTGGTCATGGGATCAGTACTAAATCCGGTCGTCAGTTACCGGTTATGGGAGCATTATTAAATCTGGTCGCCAGTTACCGGTCCGGTCGCCAGTTTCCGGTCAGTTCAGTTGTTTCACCCAGTATATTGTGGCAGTAGTCTGATCAGACGTACATTATTAAATCCGGTCGCCAGTTACCGGTCCGATCGCCAGTTACTGGTCAGTTCAATTCAGTTCAGGGGCCACTTGCGTAGACCATAATCTCACCAGAAAATTATTACATGCTATTTCAGTACAGGGCTCCAAGGAGCAAACATTTTCACTACGATTTTCAGTCCAGTCATGCACGTATTATAATTGCTCATGACAATTTATTTTCACATTATGCCTCATGACATGATATTTTTATCTCATGCAAATTTTATTATATTATTTACTCGTTATTTACGATATATGCATACTGAGTCTTTAGACTCACTAGACTTGATTGTTGTAGGTACTGATGATGTCGGGGCCCAGGGTGGGGACCAGTGAGCTAGCTTGGGTCGGCAGTAGTGGAACCCGAGGACCTCATTTTAGCATTTACCATTTTTATGCTCAAACATGTTGGATTACTTTAACTTGTTATTTTGCAAACAATAATTACTTCCGCTGCTATTTTGAATATTAAACTTTATTTATCAGATTAACTTATGAATGAGACATTTTAAGTATTTGAAAAGAAAATTTTAAAATTTTCCGCAAATTTTCAAACACGAATTTTCGAGCCGTTATAAAATATTTGTAATTTACTATCAAATCTAAGGTATCGAAAAATTCTACGTTTTATATATTGAAAGTGTTTCCAGAATATCGACCGAAAAGTCGCAGTTTTTAAAATGACAGCAAACTCGTGTTTTGAGATCCAAAATGTTTCCAAAATCGATTCAATGTATAATCGCTCAAACTTTTCTCATAACAATCAAAATTTCACGCAAACATACATCAAAATATCTATTATGACGAGATCGATGCATAAAACGAAAGAATATACATACCTTTGATCTTTAAAACTCACAATACGGTGAATATCGAAGTTACACCGTGCGGGAAATGATCCGGGCGACTTGAGGCACAATTTTTGCTACTAAATCAACGAAGGATTATTGAAGGAAATTTTGAGAGGAAGATGGTGATATGGAGGCTACTGAAAGAGAGTTTCAAGAAAACTTCTCTTCTCCTCTAACCATAATAGAGTAAATGAATTGACCAAGTAATGTTTATGTGTGTGGTGTGTGTATACGTGAATATATGTGTGTGGTGTGTGGGGTGTTTGCATCCACATAATCGGTAAGTATAAGGTGTGTGTGTTTTAATTACGGGTAAATTTGTTTGATTAATTAATTAATCATGTCAATTAAAATGTTAAACCAATTATCAAGTTAATAAAATTCTAATCTCATAATAAATTTACTAAAATCCCCTGATTAAAATAAAATCCACAATTGATAAACTTTAAAAATTTAAAATCTTAAAATCACCTAATATTTAAATTAGGCTTTAAAAATGTTAAAACTTCATAAATCATTTAAAAGTGTTATTTTCTTGACTTGAAATAAAATACCACATTTTAAAATTTTCAAAAATCGTCTCTGGTCTCTTTCACTCGATCCCGCTTCGAATATTCGCCTGCAACATAAACTTGAGAAATTAGTTTAACGTGCATGAAATAAACATAAATAATTAAAATAATGAAATTTCATAAATCATGCATCTCTAAAATCATTTTAAACTTAAATAATTAATTTAAATAATTAAATAAATGCACGAGTTTTACATATACTAATTTTGGGCTCTACAGTTTAGTCATGATTAAAATACACCTAAAATGGCGAAAAATAAATCCCTAGGGCTGTAATACACGAAAAATGCGAATGTAGGCCAAAATCATGAAAAGCACTTTCGAGAGTCACTTTGGCACATTGCACCATAAATTCTCGTACGACTTCTAAACTTAACCAAATCACTAATGGCCAAAAACATGACCTTCCTAACTCATTGAGGTACTGTGCAGTCCAAAGCCATAGGCTAAAAGCCAACCAAGAACTCGTACATGACCTCTGAACCTATGACAAAGTTGCTGTCAAATAACGTGGTAGCAGCTTCGCTTTCTTCGCTTCGATTACAAGGCTAATGGACATTGGGGCTTGAACCAGCAACCAGAGCCTCTCGCCAACATCCTAAGGTATGGCTTGAACCATGGCTAAGGGCCCTAGGCCAACCAAAATCCAAACAAACACCTACGACAATCCGAAGCTCCACCCGAGAACACCATTATGCACGCGTGGGGGTTGTTGCTTCGTCTTGCTGCCTTGTCTCATTCCAATGTCCATATGACCGACCATGGCTTGATCTAGACATCATGAGGTATTGTGTGAACCATGGCTAAGGGCTAGAAGCCAACCAAGATCCACCCAACCCCTCAAAATTCAAAACTCACTCATACAAAATCAGAAAAGAGAAAACCGAAGGACTTGTCTTGTTTGTTTAAAAATTTCGATGGGATCATGAACCAAGCCATGAAAGGCCATCTTGGTCATGTCCTAGACATGCTAAGGAAGGGTTCTAACCATGGTTACAGGCCTTAGACCAACCATGATCCGAACCTTCAACTTAGACAATCAAAACAAGGAAATCGAGACTCAACCTTGCAACTAAGGGGAAGTTGCTGTCAAGCCTTCGTCCAGCATGTAGGGGCTTGAACTAATGGACTAACACGACTCCAATACACCCTAGTACATGCCTAGATACAGCCTTGAGTGCCTTGAATCTAAACAACCTCCTGAAACCACAAAGACAATCAAAACCGTGAGGCACAAATGAAAGGGCTGAAAATACTGCATAGAATTTTCGAAAAGTTGCAGTCCAAATTTCGGTTTTTTCTCCATGAATCATGTACATATAATGTTTTAAAGTATTTATAGAACTTGATTGAAGAGAAAAGAATAATATAGACATGCCTGAAATTTGTTTTGAAGAAAACAAACAATATGACGAACACGGCGCGGTGGAGACGGAGTTTCTTTCTTACTTTCTTTCTTGTTTCTCTTGTTGCTCACGATTTTTCTGCTGGTGTAGCTTCTGAATTTCGAAGGGATGGTGGGGGAGGAAGGCTAGGTAATGAGGGTGAAAGCTACCAATTAAATGAGGAGGTTGAATGGCAAATACAAATCTTTCTATTCTAGTTGCTTGTTAGATATGGAATGAGGTGTGATATGGTGGGATTGAGAGAGATTTGATGGGATGGGGTGGCCGAATTTCTTATCAAAAATGAGGGGAGGGATATTGCTTAATTATTAATTAGTGGGGATTTAAAATGAAGGAATTATTCTACCATGAAGGATAAGGAAGGTATCAAAATAGAGAGTTGCCAAACTTGATTAAATATTTTAATGGGGTGGCCGAAATTTGCTTAATAAATGGGGTGAAATATTGCTTAATTGTTGAATTTTTAACTCCTTAAAGTTTTAAACACTTATTATGTATTTTAGTGAAATAATAAATTAATTTGGGATAGAACTTTTCTTGCATGCATGGCTAAATCTTAAAATAAATTACTTACATGTTAAGCTACAATTTCTTAGATAGAATAGGCCTAGATTAATTTAAAAATTCAATTGGTTACACATTTTAATTAAGCCTATTAATTAATTATTGGACATAAAAGGACTTATTTACTACTTAACTCCAATTAAATAAATCCTTAAACATACTTTTACCTTAAAATAAATTATTCTTTGACTTAAATTAAATTTAAGAATATTTTCTTATTATTAAATTTTATCTCAATACTCCAACTCCAGTCCGGCATCGCTTATTTAACTGAAAAGATAAAACTAAACCTCTGCGATTTAAAATAAATGATCATGACTTAAAAAGTTTTAAAATGAATTAAACACTCCATAAACATATAAAAAATTATTTTTAATTTAAATAATAGCAATTATGCATGGCTTATACGTATCTGATTTATCGGGATTTATCGGGTTCTACAGTGTAAGATGAAAATAGTGTCATGAGTAAGTAAAAATACGTGCATATCTGAAAATGGTATATAAAAGCTCGGCTCGGTAGAGCCCTGTCATAACATTTCATATCTTAAAATTTTCTGGTAGAGATAATCTTTCAACACAAGTGGCCCATAACATATCATGAGTGTCTGATCAGACTAAACCACAGTATATAGGGCGGTAGAGATAACCACAGCCCTTTGACTGGATATCCATACCCATACATAATCGTAAACCGGTCGTAAGTCACCGGGTGGAGAGATCCCATAAACGTGAGGTGGCCACAAGACATATCGCTTGTATCTCAAAATAAACATTTTATATTTTATGAACGTAATATAATTATAACTCTTTTTTTACCGGATGAGTTGGATCGTCCCCAGGCTTGCTACGACCTAATATTAATATAAGACACATGCAATTAATCTCAACTTGGCAAAAACTTCATATCCGACCCAAAAACGAGACAAAAGAGACCAACAACTTAATTTCCAACCATGTGTTCGTACCAACCCAAACCAACATTGAACCATCATTTAGCCATGATTAAAATACACCTAACATGATGAAATAATATCCATAATAATTGTAATACACGAAAAATAGTGAATGGAGGCCAAAATCATGAACGCTCTTTCGAGAGTCCCTTTGGCACATTGCACCGTAAATTCTCGTACGACCTCTTAACTTAGCCAAATCATGAACAGTCAAAAACATGACCTTCATAACTCATTGGGGTACTGTCCAGTCCAAGGCCATAGGCTAAAAGCCAACCAAAAACTCTAATAGGACCCCTGAACCGAATCATTGCTGCTGTCAAAAGCACGGTGGCAGCAGCTGTGCATTTGCTAGTTAATTTAGGGAACTAATGGCCATTGGGCCTGAACCACCGACCAGAGTCCCTTACCAATATCCTAAGGCGTGGCTTGAACCATGGCTAAGGGCACTTGGCCAACCACAACTCAAGCAAATACTTAGGACCACCCAAAGCTCAAACCGAGAGCACCAAAATTCTGTACTGTGTGATGTATGGAATTGTTTGTTGTCTTGTATCGTTCCGGCGGCCATATGATCGACCATGGCTTGATCTAGACATGATGAGGTATTGTCTGAACCATTGCTAAGGGCTAAAATCCAATAACAATCCACCAAAACACCCAAAACCGAAACTCACTCACACAAACCCAAAGCGAAGAAAACCGAAGGGCACTTGTATTGTTGTTTTAAAATTTGATGGATCCGTGAACCAAGCCTTGAAAGGCTATCTTGGTCACGTCCTAGACATGCTAAGGGAGGGTTCTAACCATGGTTATAGGACCTGGGCCAACCAAGGTTCGAACATTCACCTTAGACAACCAAACAACAAAAATCGTGACTCAAACTTGCAACTATGGGAGAGTTTTATTCTTTTACTGTCACTTCTTTAGCATGGGCGTATGGACTTGAAACAATGAACCATCAATACCCTAACACACTCTAAATCATGCCTAGATGGAGCCTTGAGTGCCTGGGACCAAACTCACTACCTGGAATCATCAAAACATCTCAAGCGTGAAGCACAAAATAAATGGCCGAGAAGGCTTGTACATAATTTTACAAAGTTAACTGTCATTTTGGGTTTTGTTTCATGAATCCTGAACATATAATGGTTTAAAATATCTATAGGACTTGATTGACGAGAAAATAAACAATATATACATGCCTGGAAAATTTGTGTTGAATAAAACAAAGCAATACGACGAACACAGCGCGGCGGAGTCGGAGTTTCTTTTCTTTCTTGTTTTTCTGCTACTGTTTCACGATTTCAGCAGCTGATCTATTCTGATATTTTCTAAGATATGGTGAAGGAATATTAGGTAATGAAGTTGAAGGATACTAGGGGTGATAAATGAGTCATGCAAGGCATTTAGATGGGAGTTACAAGTGAGGAGTTTGAATGGCAAATCAATTGCTTCTTTCCCTTCTTGCTGAACGAAATGTGTGGGATTGGTATGTTAGATTAGTGGGTTGAGGTAAATTAGGTGCATAATGGTGCTTGAATTATCACTAATTGGTGAGTTAAAGGTGAGTAAAATTATTACTCCATGAAGGCCATTGAGGGGTGACTTGAATGGAGAGTTGCCAAACATAATTAAATTGTCTATGGGATTACCGAAATTTGCTAACAATTTTTAAGGTTTAATATTGTATTTTAAATTATTAAAGTTTTAAACAACCATTATGTATTTTAGTGAATTAATAAATTAAATTAGGATAAAAATTTCTTGCATGACATGGCTTGGTCTTAAAATTAATTATTAAAATGTTTGGTTATAATTTCTTGAATATATTAGGCCTAGATTAATTTATCCCATTTGGTTACACACTTTAATTTAGACTTTTAACCAAATATTGGACATAAAAGAACCTATTTAATAACTTAAATCCAATTAATTTAATAAATCTTAAAAACATTCTTTGTCATTAAAATAAATTATTCATTGGCTTAAATTAAATTTAGGAATATTGTCTTATTATTAATCTTATCTCAATTCTCCAAACTCCAGTCCGCCCTCGCATATTTATCCGAAAAGATAAAACTAACTTCTACGATTAAAATGAATAGTCGTGACTTAACAAAGTTTAAAATGAATTAAACCTTTCATGTATATATAAAAATCATTTTTAATTTAAATAATAGCAATTATGCATGGCTTATACGAAATATGATTTTTCGGGTTCTACAATGTTTATGTTTAAATTTGATGCATCATTATGAAAAGTGTTTTATTTAAAGTTTATGCATCATGAAAATATTTACGAAAATGTTATGTTTATGCATATCCATGAAAACGATATTTTAAGTACAAGTATTTTTACGGTGCATGTATATGTATTACTTGTTATCAATATTATGGTGTGTTGAGTCTTTAGACTCACTAGGTGTGATTGATGCAAGTGATTATGATAATAATGTTTATGGAGGTCTTGATGGTTGACTTTGCTAGACTGAAGGTGCACATAACCCGAGGTCCGACGCCAGTTTTCTGCACTAGTTATGATTTATGATTTTAAGTGATGTTAAAGATATCTTTACGACTTTTTATTTATGTTTAGGAGAGATTTTTGAGAGGTTATAGTATGAGCTATACTTTTCAAATGATGTTGTTAGGTTAGTAAAACGTTTGACGATTTTATGCTTTAAAATATTTTCCTTTGTATTTTAAAATGTTAGTTGGATGTTTATTTTTAAAATTGTGTCAAGATATTTTAAAATATTTATATATATGTATATTTTTAATTATGGAGATTAAGGAAAGAAAAAAAAAATTCTAGCACGTTTTAAGAAAACGAATAAGCAGACGTTTCAGTTATAGCTCTTGATGAATCCCTACGAACTTTCTTCAAGAACTCCTTCCTTCAATCTTCAAATCAGGTACACGACTACAAGATTTGTTTCTCTTCTAATTTGCCATAGAAAAATTAGAAGAAGTTTTTACGTTGGAGATCAAAATATAGAGAGGCGGCTCAATCTCTTTTCTAAAGAAAGGGCTGAAATATTTAGGTGAGAGTGAAGAGAGTATTTTCGAAATTGGTGTCTTGTGGTGGCTATGGTTATGGGCGCCTCTCAACACCCTTTTATAATTAAGTCATGACCTTAATACACATAATTAACATTAATGATCTTGATTAATTAATTGGGCTAGTCCAACTAGTTTAATTAATTAATCAAAGTCTATTAAGAACTTTAATTATTTAGTATGTTGGACTTGTGCTCCTACAATCCCATTAAACATACTTCCCACCAATTTTAATTTAGTATTTAATAAACTCATCTTTTGAGTTTAATAAATTAAATCCATTATAAATTCAATATTCGAATTTATTATTTAAATTATAAGTTCAACTCCTTGAATTTTATCACTTCCATAATTTAATATTTAATAAACTCAACTTTTGAGTTTAATAAATTAAATTCTCAAATTTTATAAATTCAACTCCTTGAATTTATTTTCTCAGAATTTAATTATCATAAATTCAACTCCTTGAATTTACAATATCATAATATAAATTCAACTCCTTGAATTATTCTCTCAACGAGAACAAAGGATCCAGTGCTTGTGTGACCCTCAATGGTTCAGGGATACAGTTAGCCGTGGGTTCACAACTCCATGTGATTCAAGACATAATCCTTTATTCGAGCTTACCCTTATTTGCCTCATTCTATGTATCAACAATTGATAATTAAAATGTCAAAAATCATATTTCTGATTAAACCTATTGAACCATGGTAAAAGCGTCTAGTAGCATCGCCCCATGATTCTCTAGGTATCACTGACAGTGCCTGCGAAAACCAGTCGATAATGATTAGCGTATAGTACGGTCCCTTCTTCTCATATATCTCGTCGAATCTGCCACAATTGGTTCATCGAGGGTTGCATTATAATTCGATAACTATGTGATACATATAATAGTGGCATCGCATGTACCATTGGAGAAATCCTTCTCAACGTACATCTCATACTCTGACCAGATATTCCACGCACTATTATTTCATCAGATCAATAGGATATCCACACTCGTAGGTGAGCAGTGAATCCCCGACTACAATGCACTGGCTCCTATATGTGTCGAAACTGTACCCAACCTCGCCATGTGATGACTCTCCTGGAGTCGGTAAATGAGTCAAAGCACAGTCCTACCATATAAAGCCTTAGTGTTGTCCCAGGTCGTAAAGACTAATGTTGTCCAATCATAATCACGGACTCATCCTCTCGATAAATAATAACCACTTGGAAAGTCCGAGGGAAGGTTGTCCGGTATAATCATCATATGACTACCTATCTGCATGTTTGAACATCTCTATGCTCTTACCAAGAAACGCAGTACACAATATCACATATGCTAGTCTCGAGCTCAAGCTACCTTTATCCAAGTTTTAGGCGGCTGAATCGAATAGGAACAAATTTAGATCATACAGTGTTTACAAATCAGTTTCAACATCGAATTATGATTCACTTATATTAAAGTATAATCAAAGTCTTTATCAATGTTTGATAACATGGGTATACAGATAAAGAAATAACAAACCATGAAATAATGAATTATATTAAAATAAAGATTGTTTATTACAACTGAGTCAATAAATCTCTGGCCAACAGTTGGCTTGCAAAACATCTACTTTAACAATGGGCTGTTACAAGTTGTAAAGCCAAAGTTTTTTCATCGAAACCTTCCTATAAATAAAAGAAGGGGTGATGTTGGAATTTTATCACGAACATTCATAAGAACATTGTGTCATTTACTTACGCATTTTACATTTCCTCACAACCAAGTTTTACAACCTTTTCTTGTTAAACCAGACCATTTATGCAATTATTCTATTTTAAAGTGGTTCAGTAAAACTACTCATTCAAGAATAGTTCTTAACAGCCAAAAAACTATTAAGAACGCTTTAAATGTAATGCCCGAGATTTAATCATTATAATCAGACGTTGATTATTGACATGATTGAGGTTATAAGAACTCAAATGACGAGGCCGGGCGTCGTGGCATGGTTAGCCAAGAATTTGGACAGAACCTTCGGCGCTCGAGCGGTAGAAAAGGACCGCCCGAGCGCCAATGCATTGCAAATTGATTTTTTGGACAGAACGTGTGGCGCCCGAGCGGTAGAAATTTACCGCTCGAGCGCCAGGGAATTATAAGATAAGTAACCGGGCAGAGGGTTCGGCGCCCGGGCGGTTATTCTTGACCGCCCGAGCGCCACCTGGAAATCCTGAAGTGCGCCACTTGCTTTTATGCATGATATGGATGTATATATATATATATATATATATATATATATATATATATATATATATATATATAAATATATATATATATATATACACATGCAAATCCTTCAGAATATTCAGAAGGAAATCGAGAAGTTGGGGAAGGCTTCGTTCTTGAGTTTTGGAAATTAAGTACGAGAAATCCGTCCGTCTGTTTTTAAATCTGACTTCAGTACTGTGTTCCTATCACCACAGGCTACATCTGGACGTAAGTTTTGTTACATTTAGACAAGATTCGAAAATATAATGTTGTCAGAATTGAATAGGAATCAGATATGATGTTTCTGCTGCCGTAGATATTGTATAATTGAAGTCAGATTTCAGAATAGACTGTTTATGCCATTATTATGATTTTCGAAAGATATTGACATATCATATTTGTGTTATCGTTGAGATTATGAGTTATGTCAGTATTGCTTATAAGTTCTGGTATTATATATGTGATGTTCAGATTGACGAGGTTATTCAGATTGTATTGTTATGCCGTCGAAACATCAGTTGATTTAGATTGATCAGATTCAGTATTGATTTAGATTGATCAAATATGATATTGATTGATATTCATGATTATATTGTTCAGATATTGATCAGATTATATACTGAGTTGAGTATTGATCAGAACATATTGTGTATTGAATTATTCACTGACACAGCGTATTCAATATTGTCATTTCAGATTGATATGGACAGATTTGAATACAGATCATCGTCTTCGTCAGACCCGGACGACAAAGGTATAATTCATGTGATATTCGGGAAGACACAACTCAAATAAGATTCTATTTGAGTTTCCCAGCAAAAATCACATACTAGCTTTATTGTTTATATTATGCTTTGTTTACATATTGTTATACATTGCATTTTAAGATATGTATGCTTTGTTTACATATTGTGATACATTGCATTTGAGATAGGAAAGTTTGACAGATAGTCAGACTTCTAGACGTTCGGTGTATCGTACATAGGAGCAGACACCCTCCGATTGTAGCACCACGATACAGCCATGGCCGAAGTCTAGGAATAAGACGTACAGTTACCACGATCGGTTGAGTAGGTAACAGCCATTGACGTCTTATTCATCACGGGATCCCTAGAGTTATAGTTGAGCCGAGTCTAGACATGATTTGACTAGAACTGCATGTGTTTATAGAGGTGGTTTCATAGACTATGAAACCCATGTTTATTGCTTTCAGTTATGATAGCATGTATTTATGATTTGATTTGAGCTGCATGTTTATCAGATTCGAGTTGCATGCTTATTTGATTTGATTTCATAGATTATGAAACCTATTACTTCTGAATATGATCATGATAGCATGTTTTAAGATTTAGATTGTTTCTATACATGCTTACCATGTTTTATACTGGGATTTATTCTCACCGGAGTTATCCGGCTGTTGTCTTGTTTTGTATGTGTGCATGACAACAGGTGGGGCTGGATCAGGGTCAAGAAGATGATGAGAGAAGACGAGTTAGCGTGGTGATTCCGGACTTACTGTAGATTAGGTTTATTTACTTGAATTTAGTAACTGAACCTTAGACCTAGTTTGTACAATATTGTACTGTTATACTAAAATGTAGTTTTTATACAGAGATGTTTATTATTTAGATTCCATTACCTTCCGCAGATGCATTTTAAAAAGGAAAATTTTTAGACCCTGTTTATCAGAACTGATAATTAAATCCCAACGATGATTAAGAAAATGATTAGCGTCCGGGTCCCCACAACAGGTGGTATCAGAGCGATAGATCCTTTAGATTGAGATAGTCAGAACTGATAGATCTTTTAGACTGAGATAGTAGAGAATGAGCGGGGTAGATTGAACTTTCTTCCTTGCATGTGATTGCTAGCATGAGATTTATTATAATGTTGAATTACATTATGGGTGCTAGCATGATTTACTGTTTTCCCTATTACATGTTGTTTGTATCTGAGTTGATTGCAGCATGTAATTGTTAAGCCTGAATCAGAACCGAGTCTGGATCAGAGGTACATGATCAGAGGAGGGCTGAGACAGATTGTATAGATTATGTACTAATCTGTTTGATTATCAGATATACCGCCTCGAAGAATTTCAGAAAAGGGCAGTACTTCGTCTGAACAGATAGAGGCATCAGAAACTAAGCTAGAAGAAAAGATGAAAGAATTTCAGTTGTTGCAGCCGCCGATTCTGAATGGTACCGAGACATCTGAAGATTGTCAGAACTGGTTTGATGATATAGAAATCTTGTTTGAGTTACTTGATTGTACAGATGAACAGAGAGTTAAAATGGTACCTTATCAGTTAAGAGAAGCCGCCAGGAGTTGGTGGATTACCAGTAGAAGAATGTGGGAACAGAGAGGTACAGTGATTTCGTGGGAAATATTCAGAACTGAATTTTATCGACGATTTTTCTCAGTCTCGTACCGAGAGGACAAGAAAGCAGAGTTTGAGAATTTGAGCCAAGGGCAATTGAATATTGATGAATATACCGCCAAATTCTCTACTCTACTGCATTTTGCTCCTCAGATAGCTGGAAATGATGAAGCTGTAGTAAATCAGTTCATCAGAGGGTTGAATTCAGAGGTAGTTGCATTTATGAATCTGCAACGACCTTACCACTTTGCTGACATTCTGAGTAGAGCGAAGAGAGCTGAGGCAAGTCTGATTAGACAGCTAGGGAGGTTGTGTGTGAAGCAACCCCAGACACAGCAATCCCCTCTCCGATATGATCACGGCAGTACGAGTGGGAAGCAAGATTTGCTGAAAGCTCGAAAGAAGCCATTCAAGAAGTTAGGGAGTGGTTCCTCGAGTTCTAGTAGTTCTAATCCGACCTATACTGGAGTGTATTGCAGGAGTTGCGGAGGGAGACATTCCACCGAGCAATGCCAGGGAGTAACTGGTAGATGTAATATTTGTGGACAGCCGGGACACTTTGCTAAAATTTGTCCCCAGAAGCGTTCCCGAAGATTGTAGGGAACAGAGTTCAATTGAAAACACAGATCTAGAATTCACAACAGGTACTATTCTTTATGATTCTATTGTATATGTATTGATATATACTAATGCATTTGATAAGAATATCTTTGACTGAGTTGCATGGAGATATGCTGTATCTGTTGGGTCTAGTTGTGCTGTAGTATTGATTTCCTAGCTTGTTGAGGAAAATGTTGATATCAGAGATTTCTGTGACATCGTCTATATTGCAGTAAGATAAGAATGAGATCGAGTTAGATTATGATGTACTTGTGTTTTCTGATTTGAACGCATTGTTGATATATATATGCTGAACAAGTACAGACAGATTGTCGGAATTTTTCCAGAAATGGTAAGATTCAGACCAGAGATGACTGATCAGTGGAGATATCATGATAAGAATTCTAGATTTAGAATTCCTTTGATATCTGTATTGTATATGACTCGATTAGTACAGAAAGGAGCAGATTGCATCCTTCTGTATTCAGTAGACCTACTGAAATCGAGCCTAGCATTGGCAGATTCGCCAGTCATATACGAGTTGGCTGATATTTGCCTAGATAAGAATTCAGATTTGTGGTGATCTCAGAAAGATAAACTTCAGAAATTGAATATAGATCAGGTATTGCTTGTATGTTAGATTCAGTACAGAATGATATTGAATATACAGAATAATACATACCGAAGTGAAAGAATTGAATATTTGAAGATTGTAGCGAATATTCTGATAATCAGGATTATTGTATACAGAAATTATTCAGATAAGAATTCCGCTTGAAACAGATTGTATTCAGAGTAAGTGATATCTGAAGTTAGTATACAGATTGACTTCGATACCGTTGAGATTTCGATCAGTGATTGATAAGATACCGATATCAGAAAGATCAGAAATTTCAGAAATGTCAGAATTGTCAGAGATGTATTTTGTCTGATTTGACAGATTATTTTGTTCGACTGTTGCTTTATATCTGCTGAGTATGGTTATTGTTCTAAATCAGTATTTGAGATAGCTTATATTGTTTTGGGGAGCATATTTTATTTGCAAATGAGATATAACAGTTGATCAGAATGACATGAAGATATTTACTAGAACTAGTTGTTTTATGAGTTCACTGAACTCACTAGATCTGTATAGGTTACTGATATTTTGTATCTGATTTGATATTACTGTTGTTTTGAATCCGTATATGTTACCGATTATTGTGAACCATTGAGAATATATACAGTTCAATTGTATCAGAGTAATTTTCGAAAGGTACAGCTATGCAGAAATGCGATCAGAATGTTCAGAGCTTGATTGATAATCAGAATGGAGCATCGATCAGAGTAACAGATATATGATTTTGTGTTTTGTATGAAATTGACTAGCTTGTGATATCAGAATGTTTCAGTAGTGTATAACTGAATTGATATCGATAGTCAGAGCCGAATATCAGGTAGGTATTTCTTCTTTAAATTATGCTATTAACTGATTTGTTTAGGTCAGTAGTTCGAAGTTGAAATCTCAGATAGTGTCAGATATGCGCTGTAGTGACTTCAGTTTTCATGTTTGTGACTGAGAATGTATGAGATTCGAACAGACAGGTATGATATAGACAGATTAGATCAGTCGTGACAGAATTTGTACAGAAATTTTGGCAAAAATTGTACTGAATTGTACGAATTGTCAACAAATGAAGACAGAAATCAGAAGATTATTACAGATGTGTATGTTTCTGAATAGAAATGGGAGTACATTTCTATTGCTTTCGTAATGAAATTACCGCCATTTTCTCCAGATCATGATAGAATATGATTGTGATTGATAGATTACTCAATCTATATTCTATTAGTTTGTACAAGATCATGTACAAACATGACCAAATGACACAGATCGGTGTCAGAGAAGTGGTCAGAAAGATCATAATGCCATAGTAGATTATATCAGATTGTGATTTGATTGATTTTGTATGTGTGACAGAGTATATCACGAGCTCTCTTACACATGGGTTTACAGATTGGCAGACCGTCAGAATGTATTAGCCAGATATTAGAAGATTTTGGTACAGTTTTAGTGCTGGATGTTAGCACTAGTTGATATGACTTATTATCACTGTATGACAATACCTATCAGCCTACCAGATTGGTAATGAGATAGTTTCAGTCAGGACAGTATACAGTGAATACTACAGATTTCTAATTCCTTTGAAGAAATTCGAAGGAAGATGAAGATAGTTCCGAAAGAACAAATGTCATAAACCAACATCGGATGATGATGATTGGTATTTGAGGTCGAGGATTGAATATGTCCTAGATTGAGAGCAACAGACTTGATGATAGTTGGCTGTATTGAATCATTATAGACTATGGAGTGGTTTATACGGATATTGTGTAGCCCACATGGCAGGATTGATTTTGTCAGAATTAATTTGAGAAGTATTTTGATAATATACTTCATGAAGTCTTATTCCAGATTTGAAATCAGAGGTTGATACACGAAAGAGATTTCAGAATGGATTCAGTAAGATGAGAGTTTGATTTAAACTCAGTTATACATTTCTTCTGATATAGTTAAATTGATTGTTTGTGAGTTCGAGGACGAACTCAGATCTGAGAGGGGGAGAAATGTAATGCCCGAGATTTAATCATTATAATCAGACGTTGATTATTGACATGATTGAGGTTATAAGAACTCAAATGACGAGGCCGGGCGTCGTGGCATGGTTAGCCAAGAATTTGGACAGAACCTTCGGCGCTCGAGCGGTAGAAAAGGACCGCCCGAGCGCCAATGCATCGCAAATTGATTTTTTGGACAGAACGTGTGGCGCCCGAGCGGTAGAAATTTACCGCTCGAGCGCCAGGGAATTATAAGATAAGTAACCGGGCAGAGGGTTCGGCGCCCGGGCGGTAATTCTTGACCGCCCGAGCGCCACCTGGAAATCCTGAAGTGCGCCACTTGCTTTTATGCATGATATGGATGTATATATATAAATATATATATACACATGCAAATCCTTCAGAATATTCATAAGGAAATCGAGAAGTTGGGGAAGGCTTCGTTCTTGAGTTTTGGAAATTAAGTACGAGAAATCCGTCCGTCGGTTTTTAAATCCGACTTCAGTACTGTGTTCCTATCACCACATGCTACATCTAGACGTAAGTTTTGTTACATTTAGACAAGATTCGAAAATATAATGTTGTCAGAATTGAATAGGAATCAGATATGATGTTTCTGCTACCGTAGATATTGTATAATTGAAGTCAGATTTCAGAATAGACTGTTTATGCAATTATTATGATTTTCGAAAGATATTGACATATAAGATTTGTGTTATCGTTGAGATTATGAGTTATGTCAGTATAGCTTATAAGTTCTGGTATTATATATGTGATGTTCAGATTGACGGGGTTATTCAGATTGTATTGTTATGCCGTCGAAACATCAGTTGATTTAGATTGATCAGCTTCAGTATTGATTTAGATTGATCAGATATGATATTGATTGAGATTCATGATTATATTGTTCAGATATTGATCAGATTATATACTGAGTTGAGTATTGATCAGAACAGATTGTGTATTGAATTATTTACTGACACAGCGTATTAGATATTGTCATTTCAGATTGATATGGACAGATTTGAATACAGATCATCGTCTTCGTCAGACCCGGACGACAAAGGTATAATTCATGTGATATTCGGGAAGACACAACTCAAATAAGATTCTATTTGAGTTTCCCAGCAAAAATCACATACTAGCTTTATTGTTTATATTATGCTTTGTTTACAGATTGTTATACATTGCATTTTAAGATATGTATGCTTTGTTTACAGATTGTGATACATTGCATTTGAGATAGGAAAGTTTGACAGATAGTCAGACTTCTAGACGTTCGGTGTATCGTACATAGGAGCAGACACCCTCCGATTGTAGCACCACGATACAGCCATGGCCGAAGTCTAGGAATAAGACGTACAGTTACCACGATCGGTTGAGTAGGTAACAGCCATTGACGTCTTATTCATCACGGGATCCCTAGAGTTATAGTTGAGTCGAGTCTAGACATGATTTGACTAGAACTGCATGTGTTTATAGAGGTGGTTTCATAGACTATGAAACCCATGTTTATTGCTTTCAGTTATGATAGCATGTATTTATGATTTGATTTGAGCTGCATGTTTATCAGATTCGAGTTGCATGCTTATTTGATTTGATTTCATAGATTATGAAACCTATTACTTCTGAATATGATCATGATAGCATGTTTTAAGATTTAGATTGTTTCTATACATGCTTACCATGTTTTATACTGGGATTTATTCTCACCGGAGTTATCCGGCTGTTGTCTTGTTTTGTATGTGTGCATGACAACAGGTGGGGCTGGATCAGGGTCAAGAAGATGATGAGAGAAGACGAGTTAGCATGGTGATTCCGGACTTACTGTAGATTTGGTTTATTTACTTGAATTTAGTAACTGAACCTTAGACC
Organism: Primulina eburnea; assembly: GCF_022965805.1. NCBI lineage: Eukaryota > Viridiplantae > Streptophyta > Magnoliopsida > Lamiales > Gesneriaceae > Primulina > Primulina eburnea. The sequence continues at coordinate 16,043,698 of NC_133112.1, read as the reverse complement.
TAGTTTGTACAATATTGTAGTGTTATACTAAAATGTAGTTTTTATACAGATATGTATATTATTTAGATTCCATTACCTTCCGCAGATGCATTTTAAAAAGGAAAATTTTTAGACCCTGTTTATCAGAACTGATAATTAAATCCCAACGATGATTAAGAAAATGATTAGCGTCCGGGTCCCCACATTAAAGTTCAAAGAATTTCTAAAGGGTTTATTCAATATCCATCTAAACTATAACTCGATCCTAACAAGTGGTACCGGAGAAGATTTTTCTTGAACTCTGTTAACTAAACTTTATAATGACATCGCTTGACAATAATTTCATGTATTCCAAGGAAGATTATGATGATTGGAAAATCAGAATGCATACACATTTAGCAGCCCAAGATGATGATATGTAGTGTGTCATCACAGACAGTCCAATGAAGATTTTAAAAGAAAATCTAGCCATTGTTGTATCTGATGATTCTTCACAGATGGTGGAGAGCACTGGTCTGAGTAGACAATTGAGGACAAGAAGAAAGCCAACCTCCATAACGTGACCAATGATGTCCTTTACAAAATTTAGATAAAATATGTTTACCGAAATCAAAACTTGTTCTATAGCTAAAGAGATCTGGGAGAAGCTGATTCAAATCTGTGAGGGAAATGACAAGACCAAGGAGATCAAGCTAACTGCTGCCATCCAGAAGTTCGATAATGCCAAAATAAAGCCCAAGAAAATTCTAAATGAGTTCGATGAACGATTTAGAAATATCATTATTGAACTTGCGTGTTTCGTTAATTAATATTCTAGCCATGACATTTCTTTGAAGATAATGAGATCACTTCCCAAATATTGAGATGTAAAGACAATGAACATAAGAGAATCCAAATACCTCAACAAACTAGAGCTGTGTGATTTGTTTAGTGTCCTGAAATCTTACGAGTTTAAGCTAGGAATCATGACAGAAGAGGGCATCCACTCCTCAACCCATAAAATTTATGCTACAAGATCAAATCCAACCATTAATGAAGAGGCCTCTAGCATAAAATCTGCTGGCTAGATAAGTAATGACACTATACTATAAGAAAATACGCATTCAACAACACATCAAAGACAACATTTTTTTATTAAAACCGTTGTATTTTTACTTTTAATAACGGTTTTAACAAAAACCTTTGTCGTCGCCGAAAAAAATCTGCTCATAGACAACAGTTTCTTTAAAACCGTTGTCTTTGATATATCTACGACAACGGTTTTTAAAAACCGTTGTCTATGAGCGCTTTTTTTGGGCTACGATAACGGTTTTTAAAAATCGTTGTCTATATGTGTTTTGTAAAGGGTCAAGGACAACAGTTTATTTAAACTATTGTCTTTCAATTGGTTTTTTAGTTCTACGACAACAGTTTTTGAAAACTTTCGCTTGTTGTTGGAGCAGTTGAGCAAAATCATCTATAGGTCGTGGCACACTGCCTTCATCTTCGGCTGTAGGGGCCTTGCCCTTGATGACTCTCCTTCGTGTACCTTGACTTTAGGTGGCATCGTCGTTTATCTTACCTACATGTAAGATACGTAAAAGCACATAACTTTGTATAAACTATGGAATACAAAGATACTTACTTGCCGAGTTCCCCATGTATGGATGAAGTGCAATGTCTTCCCTGTTGAAGAACCGTGGGCTCTGATACCAACTAAAATGTCACACCTTCTTTTATATTTAACATGATTAATGATACTTATAATTGTAATCAAAATAGGGTTTGAATGATATACCTATAATATGAAGCAATTCAAACAAGGGGCATCAATTTGACGGTTTATACAATTTTTGGCATAGTGTCCATACATTTTTGTATAAACAAATAACTCAAGCAACAATATGTATATGTACATATAATCATATTCAAACATACACTGTATCGTTAAACATATAATCATAAACGTCGTGAAACTTTTTTCAAAACCTGACATAAAATTTACTATAATACATATGTGGAAGCTATACAATAAGACGTTCAGGTTCTTGTCAAGGTAAGGCACGTCACAAGCATCCATTGGCGAACCGACATCCTATGTATCTTCATTACCTGATCCTGTGATACATGAGCTACGTGAGTTTATAAAACTCAATAAGTTGTGTTGGAACTTTTCAAGTTCGCAATCTTGATTTTGTTGGTAACAAAACTTGTTAATTGTGTTACTAATGATCTACCATAGTTGTGCAGTATCTAGCATCACCTACGAGTTGTTTACATCGTAAAACTGAAGACCCAACTGATCGCTCAAATTGAATCAGTTCAACTGGCTACGTCATTTGAGCAGTACAACTGATTGACCAGTTGATAGGTAATTCAGCAGGAAAACCTCAGAAACCTGGCCAGCCGAAAGAGTGTTCCACTGATGAAGAAACCCAGCTGATCAGTCCAACTGAACGAGTGTGAAATCAGTTCAACTGACGAGTCAACTGATTTCACCAGCCCAAGTGAAAGATCAGTTCAAACTGACCAGTTCGAAGCATCAGTTAGAATCCTTCAGTTGTGGACGTGATAGATTCCTTCGAGTGGATTCCAGCTGTGCGAGAAGGTACAAAGTCATTGTCCAGTCAAAGGACAATAATGGACATTGCATCAGAGCATTAAAGACAAAACGCTTTAGATGGACAGTCAAAAAGACGAGATACATAGTCCAAGAAGCCGATTCACATGCAACGGATACAATAAATGAGTCTCACTGTACGATCAGCTTACTTCGCCTATATAAAGAGAAGATCGATGAAGACTTAAACAAGTGAGAGAGCAAATATACAATACTAAAGAGAAAAGGGCATGCTCAGTTGCATATCAGCTTTCAGAAGCACTTAAGCCCAGAGGGAATTATTCATCGTGATATATGCTTAGTTTAGGAGCTTGTTATCCCTCAGTGTGTGAGAACGTTTATGTTCAGTTCTCACACACATTCACTCTCAAAACCACCCAAAACAGTCTTGCACAAAGACGTAAAACTTGTGTATGTAGTCTTTCTCACATAGACGCTAAATAAGTGTTGACTGAAAGTCTTGTTTTCAGTTGTAGCTAGGAGTTCAGTTTAGGCAGTAGATAAGTTCTAGCTGAGTGGGCTTGTACACGTAGTTGTATAAATCAAAGTCTTCTAGTGTATCCTATCCGTGGAGATAGAAAGGGTGACGTATGAGCAGTTGAAGTCTCCGAACATCCATAAACATATCTTGTGTACTTAACTGATTATCTATCGCTTTAAAATTGTTTTGATTAGTTAGAGTGTTCGTGTGTTCAGTTGTTACCATAACTGAAATACAAGAATGCAAAAAATAATATGTGTTCTTTCATTTAGTCAGTTTAAACAAGTTAAAATATTTTCTAACATTTCAGTTTTCTTTACGAAGGATTACTTTGAGTTTCTTCTGCTTGGTTTAAAACCAAATTCGATTTAATTCATCGGTGTTAATATTCTTAGAACACGAGCTATTGAAGCTCATTGAAGGTTGTTTTGTGCGAAATGCCTTCGAAGGCGCTAAAACACACGATCCATCAAGTTGGCACTTATACGTATCAATATGAGTAGAAAAAAACATACATAACAAGTCGTGATCAACAATAAATCTTTAAACCATGTCATACCATAGCATATATTCATGTTCATTTTTGTACTTGAGCCTCATTAGTTGACCTGTACTACTGTGCTTGTTTTATTATATAGCTATTATTGTGTTGAACGTCAGGGAGCACCTTTGACAACCCCATGCCCCATCAACATATATTGGCCAATAGGTTTGATGGACTTAAAACCACCCATGATGTCAACAAGCTCTATATCATATGAAAATCAGTCCTTTTCCTTTAATGTTCATGTTCATGACATATCACCTATCTTCAATATTCATGAGTTTCTTTCTTATTTAATACATAACAATGGAATATGGTGCAATGTTTTTATCAATAAACATACTGACAATGTACATATAGCAATAATCAACGGTAAGCATTTGAAATTCATAATATTACTCATGTATTACTTAAAAAACATGCCAAATTACAGTCCAAGCGTACGAATACTGGGTTGAGACGATGTTTCTCACTCCTATACTGTCAAATATATCAATAATTCAGTTACTATGTCTGTAACAGGTGAAAAAACCATTAAGAGTTGAATACTTACCATCCAAGGAGGATATTGTGATGAAGAACTAATTACTAGATTCAAAATGATGAAGAAGAGGAAGAAGAAATCATTTGGAGGAAGATTTCTTGGAGTTCTTTCGAGTCTTTGCTGTTAGGAAGTTGATGGAGTGATAAGGAAGCTTAAATATTTGGAAACTTATATTTTTCTATGCAAGGAGGCGCTCGGATGGTAAGATATTACCGCTCGAGTGCGGAACATTTTGTCCAAAAACTAAAGTTTTGGTGCACCGGCGCTCGGGCGGTAAGATCTTACCGCTCAGGCGCAACACATTCTGCCTCTGCGCACAAGTTCATTAAAGATAGCTCCAGAAACTTCTCTTCCTTTCGTAATCTGAAAGAGTGGTAAACATAAAGTTGTAGTTCTATGTCTTGGCTTGATTCTCCAATTGGTTTCATGTCATTTGGAGGTCTGAGTAAAAAGTTATGCTCAATCTACCAAAATGTGTCATTGTAGGAATTATGATACACACGACACACTTCGGGGTACTTTTGGCTTGTCTTCCACAATGATTTGGATAAAACCCAAAACATGAAAGTTGTAGTATTATATTTTAGCTTTCTAATTGTTGTGGCATCACACAATTTGGATCGATATTCAAATCATTATGCTAAAACCCGTAAGAACTACTATATTTTCATCTAATTTCCTGCAGTACCATACCAACTTTCATTACACTACTTTAACTACACATCTTACTATCATTGTTTAGACACCTATTGATTCTCAATAAACCATGGACAATATAAAAATCATGTTCAATCTCAATATTGATACCTCAATCACTGCGTGAAATCTAATGAGCTAACAACATAATAAATGACATAAACGCATTATTATCATTTGTACGAGTAACTGGGCATTAAAGTAAAATTATTGGCTGCAAATATTTGTTAAATTCCTTGTGTATTTCAATTAAGTGTTCAATTGCATAAATTAATTATGTTGTGCATATTCACATGTTTAAAATATACTTTATACATTTTTGCATTAAAAAATATTTTTAAAGGCTATTCAAGTTGCGATCGAGGAACGGAAACCGATGGCTGAAAAATGGAAAATATTTTTATTAAATAATTGTTTTTAATTATTTAAAATATGGTTGATTCTTTTTCTGATTTTTTTAAAATAAGGGATTTTGAAATGATTTTATACGCCGGGACGAAAATTTTAGCGGTATTGGTTTTTCAACAAAAATACGAACGTGTTGGCAACCCGACTAATAAATTCACAAACTTTATTAAACAAAATATTTAATTAAGAATTAATAGGCTTAATGGGCCTAATTGTTACTTCCTAATGTGACTAAGATTGGTTAGTGTTTTAATTAACTATTTAATATACAAATATACCCCATAACCCACATAAGTCCCACGCCCCACACCCTTCAAACCTCCAAACTCTTTGTCCTCCAAATACACGGCACACACCATAGTATGCAAGAGGAAAGTTTCGGCTATTGCTAGGAAAATTCAAGTCAAGTTTGTTCGTCGTCGTTCTTCGTAATCGTCAACGTTTAATCGTGCGTTAAAAACACAAAGACACGTCATATTCTTCTTTTAATCATCTATCACATCATAGTATTTATTTGATCATGTTTTTTTATGAAAACAAACCACACATCTTATTATTTTCGTACATGCATCTTATGTGGTTTTTAAAACACGTATTTTGATCTAAAAACCATGAAATTCATGTACCTAACTGTCTGCCATGATTAGGAAGTAATATGAGATTGTTTTATACAATTTTAAGGGACTAGAAACACGCATGAATCACTGCAAACCATGGTAGAACAAATCTGGAAACCGAAACTTGTGGTTGATGATCATAGGGCTCGATTTTTGGGCATGGTGTCTTGGCTTTGGTTCGGCTCGGACCAGGGCAAGCTAGGGTCCGTGAGGGGTCAAGGAAGGAGTCCTAGCCACGCTAGGACTCGAGCACCAGGTCTGGGAAGGAGTTCTAGCATGCTAGGACTCCAACATGAGATGCATCAAGGGTATGCGCTTGTGTGCAGTAGCGTGCAGAGGGTTTAGGGGCACGGCTAGAGGGCTTTGGCTGGGCTAGGTCAGGTGGTTAGGGTCCTAGGAGGGTGAACAAGGGTCAGGATCAGTGGCTGGCTCGTTGGTTAAGCGGCTAGACAAGAAAACTTAGAGTTCTATCAAGCTAGGAGTTCTCAGCCATGCTTGCAGCTGAAGTTGGAGCTTCAATTTTGGAGCTTGGGGTTGAGTCTTTTGGTTCTAAGGGTCCAGGAGGGTCCCTAAGGGTCTGGGCAGGTTAAAAACAAGCCTTGGCTGAAACCAACATGCACATAAAACTTATAAAATTCGAAACATGATCCATATAATAATTCCAACTAATGAGTAAGATCAACTTAAAAGTTACTGTTTAAAATAAACATCAACATAATACCAAAAATCTGTCGACCATCACAACATAAAAATCATGAATATTTTGAAATATTTTTTTAACCATAACATGCATCAAATAATAATTTGCCGAAGAAATGCAAGGTCCTTGGGCTCCTAGTGCGCCCCCAGCTCAGTCCACTCAGTCTTCAGCACCTCCAGTATCCTCGACAACATGCTCACCTGCATCAATCACACCTAGTGATTCTAAAAACTCAACACGCCTGAACCGTATAACAAAGTACATATACATATCAAGCAATAGTGAAAAGTACTGTATTTTAAATAACTTACATGATCTTCAAAAACATGAATATAAACATAAACATAATCATATAATGTCATCGTAAACGTATATGCTTTAATTTATTGAATTAAAATAATGAGTTGTGACTTTCGTATCAGCTGATGGTCGATGGATCTATCTACGTAACCATGGTACCAGGCGGCATGAACATCAACGACACTCTCACCCGTCAATTGAGCTTTGACCTTACATTTTTGTGTTCATGTTCATATTAGTCACAACCAAGCCCTTCTTCAAATATGTTATCATATTCATCACTTATAAAATTTCATGTATATACATACATTTTCTTGAAGCCAAGCATGCAACGTATTGTCAGCTTTATCGTAAAAATTCCATATTCATATAAAATAAACATTTTAAGCATGCATTTTAAGTTTTCAGGGCACTGCAAGAACCACTTGACTCGGGTGCAAAATGACAGTTTTGCTCCTGAAAAACCTAATTTGACCATTTTACCCTTGTACCTCAACATTTCGACTCGAATCCTTCCAAACTTATAAAAAAAACACTTTAACACATACTTATAATCATTTTTTATACGTAAACTCGAGCTCATGCATTAATACATATCATTCATTTTAAAACTTGGATCGAAATCTCGATTTTAACCCGAATTAACCCGAAACGCAACAAAACTTTCCCAAACTTAAGCCATGACCTAACCACACATGACCAGCACTTAAAAAACCTAAATCAGACCAATGAAAACCCTCGTAAGCCACTGAAACCTTGCTGGAAAATTATGCACTCGTGCACCAAAAACCCTAGCATCGCACTAGCCCCAAATTTCGACTCTAGTCCAAAACCACCGAGACCAGACCCGAACAAAACTCTCCTAGGCCAATACTGAACCTTCCTGGACCACCCTAGCCCCGGGCCACAGCCCCATGCATGAGACCACGGAAGGTGCACTCAAAAATGCTCCCACCTTTGCCCTTTTCGATCCTAGCCTCTAGACCTGCCCCTAAGCTGCGACCAGCCATGGTTGAACCATCCTGGACCACAACTTAGACCCACCAGGGTCTGCCATGACCTGGTTTGACTCGCATACGGCCGAACCCTTTCCATAACCCAATCGAGTTCAAAACATCACCAACTACGATCCGATTGGCTCTTCCCGTGGCTTGATCCAGATCCGATTCCAGCACCTAAACACCTTCAAACCTGCTGTAAAATGACCCCTAACCACTGAGCTCTGGCAACCACTTCAATACAATTAAAAAACGTGAGATGCATTGTAGAATAATGAAATGTTTTCCATGTAAATTCGATCCATCACTACAACAAAAAAGCTAAATGACAAAGGATTTTATCCGTTGTCGTAGGTAATATAAAGCTGTTGTAATTGACAATATTGTTGCAAGTGCGCTCAATGACAACGATTTTACTATTGTCGTAGTTGTCAAATTGCGACGGTTTTTGAAAAACCGTCGTTAATTATATACCGTCACTAAAATTAGCGACAATTTTTTACTAAGCCGTCGCTAATTAAAGACGGTTTAAGATATACCGTCGGTAAAATTAGTGACGGTTTTTTGGCTAAGCCGACGCTAACTTGCGACGGTTTAGATATAATCAGTCACTAATTTTTAAAGTAAAATAAAAAAAATTACTTTTATAATTTAATAAATGTACCAAAAAAAACTTACAATCTGACCAAGCTCATAATATTCATGATCTTATCTAACACTTAGAAATTTACCAAGAATTGAAGCGAAAAAACTTACCCTAAATCGAAACTAAATTCGTCTAAGAGAGAAATTTTTTGTGGACGGTGTGGAAGAAAATGGACCAAAAACGCGAGTGTTTATAGACAATTTTGGTAAAACCATCGCTAATTTATTAAATCGTCGCTTTACCCAAAAACCATAGCTATTACCGAAGGTTGTTTATTGAACCGTCGCTATTTGCGATGGTTAAGCAAAAAAACTGTCTCTATTAGTGACGATTTTAGTTTAAACTGTCGATATTTTAAAAATTATGACGGTTTATTAAAATCGTCGCTAAGTAACAACGGTTCGCTAAAACCATTGTTGTTTCTCCAAAAAACACGCTAATCCATAATTGTTTTCTAAAATCGTTGTCGTTTGTTCAAAAAAACACGCTAACAGACAACGGTTTTGTAATGCCCAAGAATTTAATTACCGTAATCTGAAATGATTTGGATATGATTACTGTAAATTGAGATTAATTCGGAATGATTTATTGAATTAATCAAGATAATTATAGACGGGACGCGTTCTTGTTAGATTTTGAAAGGAAGAATATTGTGTGTGCGTGACTCGAAGGTCTCGCGCATATGCGCGAGAAGTGTACGCGCATATGCGCGAGCCATGCGAGAAGCCAAGGGAGAAATCCAGAAAGTTTGGCGCACATGCGCGGTGTAAGTGCGCGCACATGCGCGGCAAGGCCAGAACCAGTGGCGCATATGCGCGAGTAGAGTGGCGCACATGCGCGGGAGGGCCAGAAGGGGTGGCGCATATGCGCGGAATTAATGGCGCATATGCGCGAGTAGCAGTTTCGCCGAGACAGTAGGTCTCGCGCATATGCGCGAGTAGTGGCCGCGCATATGCGCGAGACGTGTTCCGCGAAGGACGAGCCATGTGCTTTGCTGCATGTGAGTGTAAGTATATATATATATTTACATGCGTAAATCTCATTTCAGAAGAGGAGAAATCGAGATTTGAAGGGAAAGCTTCGTTCTTAATGTTCAAAATTGATTTACGAGCAAATCGTTTATCTGAATTGGAATCCGACTTCGGTACTGTATTACTATCAACGCAGGCTACACAAGGACGTAAGTTTTATTACGTTTAGACAAGATTTGAATTTATGATGTTGTTAGAATTGAATATGATTCAGATATGGTGTTTCTACTACCGTATATATTGTAGAATCGAAGTCAGATTTAGAAATAGACTGGTTATGGCATTGTTATGAATTTTAGAGTGGATTTGATTGAGGTTGCTATCAGAATTATGCTGTTATTCATTCTACAAGGTACAGATACTGAAGTTATAGATTGTACTGAGATTTATTAGGAATTCTGGTAATGTAATTGTGATGTTAAGACTGACGGGATTACAAGACTGTAGTGTTAGGCCGTCTAAACATCATTTGGTACAGATTGATCAGATTCAGTATTGGTTTCTGTTATCTTGTGATATGGTTGATATGAATCAGATTGTAGTATATTCAGATATTGACCAGACAGATTTTGAATTGGATTATACATTGATACAGTGTATTGGTTATTGTCATTTCAGATCAGATATGGACAAATTCGACTTCGAGACTTCGTCTTCATCAGACGGGGACGACAAAGGTATAATTCATGTGATATTCGGGAAGCATAACTCAAATTAGATTAATTTGAGTTTCCCAATAAAATCACATACTAGATTATTGTTTATATTGTTACCTGATTATGCTTTGATTTTAGAATTGTATTCAAGCAGGTAAGATAATTGTGATATTCAGTTATGAATATGATTATGCTTTGTTTACAGATTGTTATTCATTGCATTTAAGTTAGGAAAGTCTTGACAGTCATTGTCAGACTTCTAGACGTTCGGTGTATCTCAACTTAGGAGTAGTCATTACTCCTATTGCCAGCCGTCGATACAGCTCGGACCGAAGTCTAGGAATAAGACGTACAGTCGCCCCGAGTGGTTGGGTAGGTGACAGCCAGTGACGTCTTATTCACCCCGGGATCCCTAGAGTTATAGTTGAGTCGAGTCTAGACATGATTTGATTAGGACTGCATGCTTATATGGATGTGGCTCCTAGATCATGGGAGCCCTCGTTATTGCTTCCAGTTGTGCTAGCATGTCTTTATGATTTAGATTGGTTATATGCATGTTTAGCTGATTTGAAGTGCATGCTTATTGTGATTAGATTTCATAGCTTATGAAATCTAATGTTTTGATTTTATTCGTGACAGCATGTTTCATGAATTATTTTATGTATATACATGTTTACCATGTTTTATACTGGGATTTATTCTCACCGGAGTTATCCGGCTGTTGTCTTGTTTTGTATGTGTGCATGACAACAGGTGGGGCTGGATCAGGGTCAAGATGATGATGAGAGAAGACGAGTGTAGCGTGGTGATTCCGGACTTACAGTAGACTTGGTTTTATTATTGGACTTTAGTAGTTGAACCTTAAATTAGCTTGTTGTACTTGAATACTGAAATGTATTTTATACAGACATGTATAGTATTTAGATTCCATTACCTTCCGCAGTTATATCTTAAAACTAAAAATTTTTAGACCATGTTTTATCTTAATTGATAATTAAATCCCAAAGATGATTAGCGTCCGGGTCCCCACAGGCTTATAAAACCATTGTTTGACACCAAAAAAACGCTAAAAGACAATGGTTTGGGGGTCATTTGCTTAAAAAAATGCTCAATAACAACAGCTTTCACTAAAACCGTTGTTAAAAATTAAAAGACAAAAGTTTTTTTAGTAAAACTGTTGTCTTTTAAGTGTTGTGTATTCAATATTTTCTTGTAGTGAATAGATACATATAAGAGTAGATCGGTCATCTTTCATACACAAACATGCAAATAGGCATATATTGATGTGAATGATGCAAAAACGAAGGTATAAGGAGTGCATTTGTGTTCTAAACACTCGAAAAATCAAATCAACAAAGCGAGAGACGAACATCGGAGAGACAAGACGATAAACCTACTGAATTCACCTTGAGAACGAGACAACAATCTATTGGGGTGTGTGTGTGTGTGTGCGGTCGAGAGGAGTGGGGGAGGGTAGGGTTTGGGTGTGAGTTTTGATAAGAAAAATGAGTGAATATTGGCCTAGGTTTTAAAATAATGTGTAGTGGGCTTGACCCAAGAATCTACTAAAATAAGCCCATTAGGCCCAATAACACGCACATAAAATGTTTTGTCTAGTACGTTTTCAAAAATATTACCCGAACTCTAAAAAATTCATCCATTTTGCTAAAAGTCGACTACTAGTTTAAAATATTAGTCAACGTGTAAAAAAATACCCTAAAGGTCCCATTTTCGAAAAAATCACTTATCACACACCTCGTATATTAAATAATTAAAAATTATTATTTAATAAAAACATTTACCTTAAACTGTCTCCGTTCTTCGTTTCTCGTTCGAGCATCGAATACCGCCAAAGCTCTATCTTATGCAGTCAAATAAATTATGCCATATATCATAAAATGATGTCATAAACATGCATTAAATGCATTTAAAATATTTAATGAAGTATTTTTTATAATATCTTAGATTTGCATGCAGTCAAGTTACGTCGCTTGAATTTCTAGACCTTACAAGTTGAGTTACAAATATTTTGATTCTAGTTTTAAACAAATTTTTTTTTAAACGCAAGTTAGCATTTGTTCTTTATCTCCCTGTTCTTATTTCTTTACTCTAATTTAGAGATTTCTCTTCCCATCTTTATTGACGGGTTGGTAACTCAAATTCACGTTCAATATTAAGAGTAAGCCTCCTATAGAATGACTTTGCAGATCTGTATTCATGAGACGAGTCGACCCAATCTATACATGCATTGAAAAATAATTATTTTTCACACAAATCAGTATATATTACATAATAAGCTTTTCACAAAAAAATAATATTCGCTCAAATTAATTATATTACACGATATTTTTTCATAAAATAACTAAAAAAATGAAACTTTTGCAATGAAAATCAAATTTTTTTAAACATAAATAATATACTTCTCATTGATCGGATTGGGTTGGAGATTATTCTCACAAATTTGATCCATGAGAAAGTTTCATAAGAGTTTTTATGCAATATTTTTAGTCATATAAGTAAATTTCATCAAATATTTGATTATACTATTAATATTAAGATTAAATTTTAAGAACCAACTGCTATATTTTTAGTTTTAATTTTTTTTTATAAATTTTCATGGGGTTGACCTCGCCTAATCCTCAATCGTGTAGGTTGGGTCTTCTTGATGTTTTTCAACATGAATAATTTGTGGGCCGACCACACCGTTTGAAGATTGGATAAGGTAGGTAGGATGAGTGGGTCGAAAGGGTGGGCCATCTTGTTTTGAAATCTCTAGCTAGAAGCATTAGAGCCATCAAAACGGTTTAGGCATGTTGGGCCAACCTGTTCTGACATGAAAAATAGATGAGTTATTATATAGCGATCTGAGGCGGACCTAAAAGGACCAACCCATTTGGGTAATGGGTCTGGATGTGCCACCAATTTCTTTCCTAATTTTTTTATTATATTATTTCATATGTTTACGTATGATTAATGAGTATTTAAATGTTTTTTCCTTATGCATCAGGCTAAGCATTTGAAATTCTATTGACATTAATTTTTTGCCTTTTTCCGGTTGGTTCCTCGATTGTGGCCTCCAGCACCAGGACATATGGGGTGACAATTTTTCTCCAGTTTCCTGCAGTTTTATTGACCTGGTATTTGCAAATAACATTCAAAACCCATTCAATATTTCTAATATTTTTTTGGATAAAAATGAGTTTAGAGAGAATATTTGAATAAACTCTTTAAAAATTTGTTAGTCAAAATAGCTACAATAACTCGTTCTTACAATGTTCAAAATAAACCAATTACCAATAAAGTATATCGAGTATGGTTCTAAATAAAGCGGATCACACTTAACACAAACCTCTAAAACCTGATTAAATATCTTGGAAATCAGTTTTGAATTAATAAAAATAGTTTTGTTGAAACATTTTAGCAAATATTTTATATGAAATATTTTGGTATTTTATAGAACACATAAAATATATCAACCATGCCTACCAAAATAGTAACAATAAATAAATGTAATAAAGTAAATATGCACAAATTTTTAATGGAAATTCGAAGGCATAATCCATCCTTCAACGTCTTCCATTATTCTATTGTTGGAAAGATTACACTATAAGATTTTTGATTAATGTGATTCTTTGTACAAATTTGTTTTGGTTAAGCTCACATTTATACACAAAACTCCTAGAGTCTTTGTGTATACCAAACTATTACAAAGTTGCGTATTCTTTCATATCTATATGGTGGCAAAAACATGTGTGAGACGGTCTCACGAGTCGTAAGTTGTAAGACAGATATCTAATTTGGGTAATCTATGAAAAAGTATTATTTTTTATGGCTAAGAGTATTATTTTTTTTTGTGAATATGGGAAGGGTTGACCCATATCACATATTAGGATCCGTGAGACGGTCTCACATGAGACCCACTCATATATGGTAAAGCTATTAGAGTTGTCAAAATGAGTCAGATCCATCGGTTTGGCCCACCACCAAAAAGGTGGTTTCTTTGGCAATTTCATGACCGCCCAAATGGCAGGTTGAAACGTTTGCCCTTTTTATTGCTTAAAAGTACTAGAAAATTTTTTTTAACACTCAATTTTCAGCCATGTACATTTACCACATGAAAATATTTTTATAAAACCTTTTAAATAAAACACCAACGAACTAGCATTTTAAAAATCAAGTGCAATAGACATAAAAATGAAATCGTCAACTGTTTTACCAAGCCTAAAAAAGCAATAAGTTTGAAAAGTATAGCTCATACTAAACCTCTCAAAAAGCATAAATAAATAGTCTGAAAATCTGTAACATAAATCATAAGTCATAATCGTAAATGCGGAAAAGTAGAAGTGCTGGTCCTCGGGTTGTGTGCGCCTTCAGCCTAGTCAAATCATCCATCAAGATCTCCCTCAACCTCACCTGCATCCATCACACCTAGTGAGTCTAAAAACTCAACACACCATAATCTTTATAACAAATAATACATATAAAACACATGCAACAGTGAAAATACTTTTACGTAAAAATAACTTTTTTCATGACAAGAAAACAGAAACTTTAACTTTTTCCTTTTTCCTCAACATGACATAAAACCTTTAACATGATCATAAACATTTTTCTTTTTCCTTTGTTGAATTCAGATCGTTAATTGTGACTTTCTTCAAAACTCAAAAAGTCGATGGATCCATCTACATGAAACCGCAGTACTGGGCGGCGGGAGACACCAGCAACACTCTCACCGGTCAACTGAGCCCTGTCCTATCTTCTTTCGAATAGAAATACGATCGTCGGGGTTTCCTCTGGGGCATTTTCCCATAAATGGGCTTTTTCCCCTCACGATATTCCATTCTTACCGTTACCGCATCCCGTTACCTCAATAGCCACAATTACTTCACTTCCTTCAACGTTTAACATTCTCATCACTTTATAAAATCATGCATAACATAACATTTTTGTTTTGAAACAAGCATGCATTATGTATTTTAAATGTCAACCTTAAATCATAAAAATCCATGGACATTTAAAAATAATAATTTAATCATGAACATTTCATAAAAATTTAAATAACCATAATATCATAAAAATAACTTTAGAGCACTGCCATGACGTTTACTAATTTTAGGTGTAAAAAGACCGTTTTACCCCTGGACGTAAAATTTCACGTATTCAACTTTTTCTTAATTTCATTGACTCTAACCTGTCCCAAATAATTATTTAAGCCTACATGAATTTTTTCTTATTTTATTTAGCTTAAATCGAGGACTTTTAATTTAATCTTTAAATAAGACGTATTAACACGTTTTAATCCCGAATTAAACCAAACCTTAATATAAAATTCCCAAATTAAAAATTTAGACTTTTAATAATTATTTAAGCTTAAATATAATTTTTCATAATTTTATAAAGCAAAAATTAGGCTTTTCAATTAACTCGTTAATTAGCGTTTCGTGCGGCGATTAAATTCGGAATAAATCCAAAACTCGTTATTTTGATACCAAATTTCAAACATAACATTTTAAAGATTTATTCTACCTTCCAAGTCATGATCCACCCCCGTGGACCCATGGATTCAATTTTAGTCTAATTAAATTCGAAATTGACACCTTATCGAACACACCGAGCCATTTCCTAATTTACTCGAGCCACGCCCGAGCCACCTTGAGCCAAAACCTAGCCAACCCATCTAGGGACCCTACTGACCAAGCTAGCCCGTAAAACCATCCATGGCCCACTCAAAAAACTCCTGCAACTCGACCCAATATTTTGCATGTGTATCATAGGGACCTTAGGACTCCTATCTAGGCTAGGACCCCTTCCAGCCCTTAACCACCTGACCCCTAATGACCCTAACCTTCCCTAGACCACAAACAGACCAAGCCCAGACCAACCCCAAGCTCCAAAACCGAAGCTCCACCAGCAGCAGCATGAATGGCCGAGAATCCCACCTAGCATGGACTCCACGTTTCTGTTGTTAGGACCTAGCCAACCAAACCACGCCCTGAACCAACCTCTCTATCACCCTTCCAGGACCCTAAGGACCTAACCTAACCCAGCCCAAGCCCCCTGGCCGAGCCCCTCCTCCATACACAATCTTCTGAAACCTGCGCAGCCCCTAGCCTTCTCTCGGGTGGAGTCCTTGTTGGCAAGGACTCCTCCCAGCCCCTGATTTTCGAGTCCTAGCATGGCTAGGACTCTTCCCTTGACTCACCCACGTCCCTAGCCAGGCCTTGGTCCCAACCAAACCCAAGCCAAGCCAACCAAGCCCCAAAACCGTGCCCCTCAAAACCATGACAGTAAGGTAGTTCCAGCTTGCATGTTTCTTGATTGTGCAACGTGTTTAGGTGATTTCTATTACTCTAAAGCTTGTAAATACATGCTTGTTCAATCCCTAACTCATGGAAGTCCCTTTTTCATCATACAAACATTATTTTGAAACAATACACAAGCTTTAAAAATCCATGATCATGTAAAAACGAAAATAAATAGAAAGTAACTTACTTTTCATGCAAAATTCAATTAAATAAAATATTATGGTGTGAAAGATGAGAAAAATAAGAAATATGACGTGCCTTTGCGTTTTAAACGCACGGTTTTAAACCGTTGTCGACGAAGAACGAAGTGAAACCTTTGGCTTGAATTCCATTAAACCCCTTTGAAAAACACCCTACAATCTGCTGTGTGTGTGTCGTGTGTGTTGTGTCTTTTGTGGGAGAGAATTTTCTGAATTTCAAAGAGTGTGGCCGAGAGTTTTTGTTTGCAAAGTAAAGGGTTTTTAGCACTTTAAATACCAATTAACTACTAACTAGGCTTTAGGCCTATTAAGCCTCTGAATTAAGCCCATTAGTCTTAATTAGGATTTAATAAAATATTAACAAGGTTTTTGTTTAAATAAATTTGTGAATTTATTAGCTGGGTTGCCAACACATTCGAATTTTTGTTGAAAAACCAACACCGATAAAAATTACGTACCGGCGTATAAAATCACCTCAAAACCCCTTATTTTCAAAAATAAGAAAAATCATCCCCATTAATTTAAATAATTAAAAATAATTATTTAATAAAAACAATTTCTATTTTTCAGCCATCGGTCTTCGTTCCTCGATCACAACTCGAATAACCTTTAAAAATACATTTTAATGCAATCATGTAGAAAATATATTTTAAACATGCAAATATGCACAACATAATTAATTCATGCAATTAAAACATTTAATTAAAATACAAGAGAATTTAATAATTGCATGCATATGGTTCGCGTGGACCTTTAAATTTTCGGGGCGTTACACAGGTAGTCCCACCCCAACAAATAGGCGGGTTGGATTGGAAATATCCCAACCGATGCTCACTGTCCCGTTTTGTTAGATCTAAAGACCACCACTCAACTATTTTAACAAATTCATCTCTCTTTTGTGTTAGTGATTCCTCTTCAAATGATATTTTTTTCTATTCTAGAACATGGAAGAAAGTTCTAAAAAATCCTTTTGGAGTGGATGATTTATCTTTGAAAGTTCATCTCTCATTTTATTTTCACATCTCACTTCCTTAGGTTTGCTTAATTTTAGCTAGGGATTTTTAATTAATTTAAGCTGCCCAATCTTTGAATCCCCATCAAAATCTTTTGTATTTATATTCAAAGTGTTATATTTATGGTATCCAAGAATGATATAAACGTTATAAATAATAATATGATTGTTTGAAAAAGTTCTTAACAATTTCTAACAACGGAACAATTATATTCACGTTGCTGGACATTTTCTGTAGCCGAGCTAAATTTTTTCTTGACCTAGATGGTTTGAATGTGCTTCTGGTTGACCTGGCTGGTTTGACTTAGCCGGTCACTCAGCTCGTCCAAGCTAATTCAAGCTTTATAGATATTTTCTTTTATTATGGCTCTTGATTCGTTGATTCTGGGAAAAGTGATGAAAACAAGAGTTGTACCCCTTTCTCTTAGCTTTCAATAGAATATAAATTCTGTAAGGTCTAGAAATTCGAACGACGTAACCTGACTGCATGCAAATCTAGAGTTTTATTAAAATGAATGTTTAATTATTTTTAATGCATTAAATACACGATTTTAGCATGAATATGTGTTTTTAATTCTTGGTTCGTTAAGATTGAATGTTATAGGGCTTTCCGCAGTATTTCACGCTGGAACGAAGAATGGAGACTGGTTTAATATATAGTGTATAAATGTGAGATTTTCGAAAATGGACTTTTGTGGGGTATTTTTACTCATCGAGTCATATTTTGAACCGATGTTCGATTTTTAGCAAATCGGGGGACTTTTTGAGGGTTTGAGCAATATTTTCAAAAATGTACCTAAAATAAATATTTTACGGTAATGTTTTTGGACTTAATGTGACTAATTTAATATATAATGGGCATTAAATCCTTCACGACCTCATTGTTTTTAATTAAGGCCCCATTATACACATAATACTATATCTAACCCTACCTTCAAACCCTAATCTCCCCACTCCCATAATTCGGCCGCCCTCTCCAAATTCAGGAGAAGATTTTCGAAAAATTTAGCAGCTTCCACTTGATGTTTCTCAAGTTTCTTTCAAAGGAACTCTTCCCTGTCCTTTCGATGCCCGTTCTACGCGATTGTATCAGGTTTTTAAGCGTAAATACGCAAAGGCACGCCCTATACCTCATTTTTCTTATCATTCACATCAATATATATTTATTTGTATGTTTATGCATGAAAAATATCAGATCTATCACGTTGCATAGGATTTACGTGATTTTGACACAAAAATATGCATATCCATTGACATATTGCTAACGTTTATATGCTTGTGTGTAAGGGGCTGCTAGATCTCGACTCCTAGGGGGCTGTACACGTCAAGATCGAGGGCGGCTAGGTGTGCATATCGGTTGAGGGGTTGATTCACGTAAGGGCCGATCAGTTTACTCCTAGATCTAGGGTTTGCTTGGCTAGATCGGGTGAAGGGAGAGGGCAGACGTGCATGGCTCGGTTTTGGCCGTGGTTCAGACCCTGGTGGGTGCGTGTCAAGGCTTGTAAGGGGGCATGAGCTGCTAGATGCAAGGGTGGAGTCAATGTGAAGGTTAGATGGTTAGTTGGGTTACTTCTTGGTGGAGCTGAGCGATCCAACGGGAAGGTGGTTGTAGGCGTGAGTAGGGTTGGTCCAGGAGGGATTCCACGGCTTGATCTTTGTCTTAGGACAGTTGTTTAAGGGCTGGTCACTTGGTTCGGGCCTAGGATTGAGTTTTGAGAGGCTAGGTGCACCAGGGTTTGAATCTTGAGAAGTGTCAAAATTTCCAGCAGCTGATCAAGGGTTTTCAAGGCTCTTTGGTGGTCTGAAACAAGTGGTTTAAGGACTGGTCATGTAGGTTCAAGTCATGGTTTAAGTTTGGAAATGTTTGGTTGAGTTGCGGGTTTACACCGGGACCTCGATCCAAGTTTTAAAACGAATTATAGAAGTTCTTGTCTGGGTTCAAGTTACATCCAGGAAATGGTTATAAATATATTTTGAGGTGTTTTAATAAGTTTGGTTGGTTTCAGGTCGAAATTTTGAGGTCCAGGGGTAAAATGGTCAATTAGAGTTTCCAAGGGCAAAATGGTCATTTTGCACTCGGGTCGAGTTAGCAGTCCTGGAAGCATCCTGATCACAAAAGGCATGTTTAAAATGTATATGTCTAATATGAACATGAATTTTTATGAAAATACAAAAAATACGTTGCATGCTCTGTTTTAAGAAATTGTACGTATATGCATGAATTTATAAGTTATGAATACGATGACATGTTTTTGAAGGAGCTGAATTGGTTATGAATAAAAAAAACATGAACATGAACATGTAAGGCCAAAGATGAGTGGATGGGTAAAACTATTGCTGATGTCCCTGCCGTCAGGTACATCGGTTATACATAGATGAATCCATCGAATTAGAGCTGATATGAAACTCACAACTAATGATTTGAATTCAATAAAGGAAAATAAACACGTATATGATTAAATGATGAGATACGTTTGAATATGTTTACGTTAAGATATATTTAAGTTCATGAAATTTATTTTAACTACACTACTTTTCACTGTTGCATGTTATGTATATATACTTGTTATATCAGTATAGATGTGTTGATTCTTTAGACTCACTATGTGTGATTCATGCGGGTGAGCATGATGAGGTAGAGATTGGAGGTGCCGAAGACTGAGTAGGTGGAGCTGGGAGTGCACACGATAACCCGAGGACTTTATGTTTTTCCACATATTATGTTTATGGGTCATGGATGAACATTGTTTTCACGCGTTTTGCATTTTTTTATACATTGTGGATTTGACAGACTTTTGTGCATGGCTTTGAATTCCTTTCAAAACAGTAAGCTAGAAGTTGATGTTAATTACGAATTATTTAACCGCAGTTATTATTATTATTATTCAGTGATCGAATAACTTTTTAATACGCATGGTGGGCTGTTTTTACTCGCATGCATGTGTATGAACATTTTCGAAACTAGTTTTAGAAAAATCTAGTATTATTTTAGTAGTTGACGTTAAGTTGGTATCAGAGCAAGGGTCCTGTAAAAGGTTGTGACACCGCTAGCTTCTAAAGCTCAATAAATGTTTTAAATAGTTTAATGCTATCATCTGCATGTTTACATGATATCTGATTTATAGTATATGTTTAGCTGTCTATATGCTTTAGAGATTAAATGTTTTGAAAGCTAGATTGAATTGCATAATGAGTTACGTTTAGAGTTTCGACTGTATTCAGATATTATGCCTCCCAGACGGGCCCCTAGCACAGAAAGGCAGGATGACAATCCTATAGGTGATAGAAGCTTTCCACCACCACCACTACAAGGAGATCCCGCTACTTGGGTTTTGGAGGGGATTGTGCGACTTATGGAGCAGGCGCAACAGGCTCCAAGACCTCAGACTGATATTTATGAGCGGTTCAGACGGCTCAACATGAAGGAGTTCAAGGGTACTACTGACCCGTTTGCAGCAGAGGGTTGGATTCGATCTCTAGAGTTGCACTTTAATTATTTAGACATGAGAGATGGGGATCGATTCAGATGAGCTACGTATATAATGAGAGATGATGCATCCCTATTGTGGGAGGGAGCAGCGCGCCTAGTGGATTTGGCTACCCTCATGTGGAATTAGTTCAAGGACATTTTCTACAATAAATACTTTCCAGCTAACGTCAGGGGACGCCTGACACGAGAGTTTATGAGTCTTCGACAAGGGACTTGTCTGTGGCTGAGTTCATCAGGAGATTTGATAGGGGCTGCCACTTTGTGCCCCTTATTGCGAGAGATGCAGTAGAGAAGTTGAGGAACTTTATGGATGGTCTCAGACCCACTATATACCGGGAAGTCATGTTGATGAGGCCGACTACTTATGATGCTACCACCGCATGTGCTTTTTAGGAGGAGCTGGCCCTAAGGGATATTGATGTGGAGATGAAACGGAAGAAGTATCCGGCCCAGCAGAGCTCACAGACGCAGAAGAAACAGTTTACAGGACCACCCAAGAATCAGGGGCAGCAGAAGCCCCTGGGGCAGTTCAAGAAGCCCGGACAACAGCCCTGCAAGTAGTGCAACCGTTTGCAGTACGCTAAGTGTATGTGAGGAACATTTAAATGTTTTATATGCAAAGAAGAGGGCCACAAAGCAGCTAACTGCCGTAGGAACAAGGGCCATACTACTGGCATGGCCTATGTGATGCATGTCGAGGAGGCGGAGGCTGAGCCAGACTCGACACTGATCACCTGTAACATTTTTGTTTAAAATTTTTATTTATCGCCTCGATTGCATGGAATGTTAATTTGGTTAAGTAAAATACTTTTGGGATTTAGAACCTAGAATAAAGTAGGTTGCATGTTCTAACTAGGTGGAATTAAGGGTTGAATTGACTTAATTAAGAATCTTAAGGGTAAAATTGTAAAAAAACGAAATTATAGGGGCTAAAGTAAAAAAATCGAGAATTTAAGGGACTAAATTGCATATGTCCGAGACTCCAAGGGCTGAACCAAAGTTTTCAAGATTCAAGGGACTGAATTGAGGAACCGAAAATTCAAGGGCAAAATACAGAATTTTTGAAAATTCAGGGATTACATTTCAAATTTTAAAAATTTTAATGGTTGTTTTGTAAATTCTCGATAAATGGGGACTATTTTCGCATTTTCTGAAATTTTAAGGATCAAAATAATGATTTTCCTGATTTTATACCCTAAATGATTAGATTCGATTTTTTATGGTGCTAGAATGCAAATTTTAAAAAAATAAAGTACCAAATTGAAGAAAATTAGAAACTTTAAGGTTAAAATTTCAATTTCCGAAAACTATTAGGGTCAAATGGTGTAATTTTTGAGGAATTACTAGAAATAAATGGAGATTTTCGAGAATTTTGGGTAAATAATGATATAAATTCCTTAAGTTTCTATACGATCGGATTTGATGGTATATTTTGTCGCAGGAAGGATATTTTTCCAGATGTAGCCACATATGCACTGCTAGATTCCGGTGCTACACATTCATTTATATCCGAGACATTTGTCAAGCGACTAGGGATCATACCAAAGGCCATGAATTTTGGATCAGAGTTTCGATTCTTTCTGGCGATCAGATGTTTACCTCGAAGATATCGAAAAGTTTGGAGATTCGATTACATAAAAATGTGGTACATGCAGATTTGATTGTGCTACCAATGCCCGAGTTTGAAAAAATTCTGGGTATGGACTAGATTTCATTGAATGGAGTTTTGTTAGACTTTCGACGGAGGTCAGTTGTTGTTCGACTACCCAGCGGGAAGTAATTCATTTTTGAGGAAGCCAGGAACCTGCAGACGCCGCACGTCATTTCCTATATCTGTGTGAGGAAAATTATGAGGAGAGGCTGCTAGACATTTCTGGCGAGTATTGTGTCAGTTTCAGAGCCAGTCAGTCAGAGGCTAGAGGATGTCGAGGTGACCAGATATTTTCCTAGTGTCTTTCCAGAGGATGTTTGAGGCATTCCACCAGATTGAGAGGTGGACTTCTCTATTGAGCTGATGCCAGGTACAATGTCGATTTCTAAGGCACCCTATCATCTAGCACCTGCAGAGATTAAATAGTTGAAGGATCAGATTCAGGACTTTCTTGAAAATGGTTTCATTCGCTCCAGATTTTCTTTATGGGGCGCACCAGTACTATTTATGAAGAGGAAAGACGGTAGCATGCGTCTTTGCATTAATTACAGGGAACTGAACAGGGTCATAGTCAAGAACAAGTATCCTCTGCCTAGAATCGAAGAACTATTTGATCAGCTTCAGGAAGCATCATTTTTTTCAAAGATAGATCTTCGATCAAGATACCACCAGCTGAAAGTGAGAGAGTCTGTTGTGCAAAAGACGGCTTTCAGGACACGTTATGGGCGCTATGAATTTATGGTGATGCCCTTCAGAATGACGAATGTGCCAACGATCTTCCTTGATCTCATGAATCGTGTATTTCAACCGTATTTGGATAAGTTCTTCATAGTCTTCATAGATGACGTTTTGATCTATTCAAAGATTAGAGAGGAGCACAATCAACACTTGAGAACCGCGCTACAGACTTTTCAGGACAGACAGTTGTATTCCAGGTTCAGCAAGTGTGAGTTCTGGCTAGATAGAGTGGCGTTCTTGGGCCACATCATAACCAGATATGGATTTGAGGTTGAACCTAGCAAGGTTAAGCCAGTTAGAGATTGGACAGTGCCTAAGAGTGTGACAGAGATCCGCGGTTTATTGGGCCTAGCTGGGTACTACAGGAAGTTCATCGAGGGTTTTTCTTTCATCGTGTTGCCATTAACCGCCTTGAAGAAGAAGAACGTGATGTTTGTTTGGGGACCGGAGTGCCAGGAGAGCTTTGATAGACTGAAGCAGGCATTGACTTTAGCGCCAGTCCTAGCTATGTCATCAGGGCAAGATGAGTTTGTGCTATATACAGATGCTTCGAAGCTAGGTTTGGGCGCAGTTTTGATGCAGCATGACAGAGTGATAGTCTATGTGTCCAGACAACTGAAGGTTCATGAAATAAATTATTTGACTAATGACATCGAGCTAGCAGCAGTAGTATTTGTCCTGAAGATTTGGAGACACTATCTGTATGGGGAGAAGTGCAAGATTTTCACCGATCACAAGTTTGAATTACTTATTCACGCAGAAAGAGCTGAATATGAGACAGTAGAGATGGTTAGATCTAGTTAAGGACTATGACTGCGATATTAGCTATCATCCGAGTAAGGCTAATGTGGTAGCCGACGCACTGAGCAGGAAGACTACGGTGATTGAACAGTTGTCTGTACAAAGAACATTGCAGGCAGAGATTCAGAGGTTTGAGCTTTCAGTTTATGCCAGGGGCAATGCCTTTATCATTCTACCTTGACATTACAGTCGACACTAAGGGACATTATTCGAGCAGGGCATACTTCTGATGAGCATTTATAGAATTGGAGACAAGGGGATGAGTCTAAGGGCCTGAGGTTGTACTCAGTTGATGATGGCATAGTCCGATACCTTGACCAACTGTGGGTTCTTAGCGGTGATTCGATGATAGAGGACATTATGAGAGAAGCCCACAACACCCCGTACTATATTCACCTAGGGCGTACGAAGATGTACAAGGATTTTCAAACCTTGTACTGGTGGCTGGGCATGAAGCAAGATATTTTGTGTTTCGTGTCTGAGTGTTTGACGTGTCAGCAGGTTAAGCAGAGCATCAGAGACCTGCAGAAAAGCTGATACCGCTCCCTATTCTTGAGTGAAAATGGGAGAACATCACTATGGATTTTGTTACAGGGCTACCGAGGACCGTTGGAGGGTATAATGCCATTTGGGTAATATTTGATAAAAAAGACTTTCACCATGACTCAGTACGCAGAACTGTATATTAGGGAGATATTCAGACTGCATGGGATTCCAGTGTCCATCGTGTCAGATAGACACCCGAGATTTACATCTGCATTCTGGAAGAGTCTGCATCAGACATTGGGAACCAAGCTGCTATTCAGTACAGCCTTTCATCCTCAGACCGACGGTCAGTCAGAGATGGTGATTCAGATCTCAGAGGACCTACTCAGAGCTTGCGTGATCGACTTCCAAGGCAGCTGAGAGCCGAAGTTACCTCTCGCGGAGTTCACATACAACAGTTATCAGCTATCTATTAGTATGGCTCTATATGAGGCACTCTATGGGAGAAATTAAATATAACATCTACTCATTTTAAAGTGCGGAAATTTTTTTTGGTATTTTTAAAATATCGCAGTTTAAAATAACCAAAATCATCCAAGACAAAACATAAACATAAACGAATAAAAATCGTAAAATCATTAACGTATGAAAATGTTTAACTCCTCTCAAAACTAATGAATCATAATGCGGAAAACATGATGTCCTCGAGTCGTGTCACCGCACCAGATCTGCCTACTCAGAGTTCGGCACCTCCAGTCCCCTCATCCTCAGGCTCACCTGCATCACACACGCCTAGTAATTCTGAACACTCAACACACCTGTACCAGGAATAACAAGTACATATACATGGCACACAACAGTGAAAAATATTATACTCAACATATCTTTCATGAACTTAAAAGTATAACATAAACGTGTCGTGTAAAATTATATCGTGTCAAATCATGTTATCTCGTGTCATCATATACGTATAAATTTTCATTTAACTGACTTCAGTTCATTAGTTGTGACTTTCGTATCAGCTTTATCGATGGATCCATCTACGTATAACCACGGTACCGGGCGGCGGGGACATCAGCGACAACATTACCCATCCACTGAGCCTTGGCCTCAGCTCATCATATCTCATGTCATCGTATACATATACATCATCAGTCATAACCAATTCTCATCCTTCGGAAAATATCATCATATTCACCACTTAATAAAACATGCATATACGTAACTTTTACCTGAAAACCAAACATGCACTGTATTTATCATAAATTCATAAAAATCATAAACGTGATGCATAATCATTTAAAACATGATAAAATGTACTCAAGTTGCATCCAGGACCAAAATCTCACCCCAGGGTGCAAAATGACCATTTTGCTCCTGAAAACCCAAAATTACCGTTTTACCCCATGGACCTCTAAAATTTGACCCAAAGATTACCAAACTCCTTAGAATGTCCCAAAACATATTTAAAAGAATTCTTAGACGTAAACTCGAGACCAATACAAAACTTAACCGATTCGTTTTAAAACTTGGACCGGAGTCTCGATTTTAACCTGAATCGACTCGAAACCTAACCAAATTTCTCCCAACTTTTTACCATGCCTTAAAAACACTTAAAAAGTCCTAAAAACCCAAAACTAAGCTCTTAAACACTCGAACCCTTCTAGAACAGCTGCTGGAAAAATCCAGCGAGCCACCAACCTAAAGCTAGTGAACCCACTCGCGCTTTTCACCATCCTAGACCGAACCACCTATGACCAGCCATGACTCGACCTCACTAAGGCCACTCTAGTACTCTACTGGACCCCATGAAACTCACGGCTCTAGCCCCATGCAGCCTACACACCGAACACTCACCCTTGGAGTCGAGATCACTCCACCCCTAACTCCTTTGCACCAAGCTCACTCGTGCTGCCCTAGGGTTCAACCAGCGGTGCTTAGGGTCCTCCCAGGTCATGGTTCGGAACCATCAGAGACATGTCCAAGGCCTGGAACCAACCCCTCACCACCTACTCTCCTCCCACCGCCGGTCTCTCCAACCTCACGCGAGAAACCCACGATACAACCTCTCGATTCTTCCACTTACAGCAACAACGTTCGGTGTTGCTCCCAAAACCACATCTTGACACCATTATCAGTCTCTTAACAACCCTAAGCCGCAACCCCTTACACATCAATTCAGAAAAGCGTGAGCAACAGACATAGAATGCAAGAAATTACATGTAAACCAAAGATTTTTCACGGACAAGGTTGGATCGAAAGTTTTCATCATGAACACAAACATCAACATATAAAACGTGTATGAAGCGAAAAAAGAATGACACAAAGCATGCCTTGATGTTATAGACGCGAGGAGATCGATGAACGAGTGCCGGAAAAATTTCTTTTGCAAGAAAATGAAGTGGCCGAGGGAACCTTCAGCTGTGGGGAGGCTGGAAAAACCGAGAGAAAATTTTGTGAGGGGAAGGGTGTCGGCTGATGGAGTTTTTAGGTTTTGGTTTAGGTTAAGTGAGGTTAAGGTGTTAATTAAATAGTAATTTAATAGATAATGAACTCTAAATTTCCAATTAAAAGTTTAAAAAGAATTTTTAAGCCCAATAAGCTTAAAAGTAGGTCCGTTAAGTCCAAACACACTCTCGAAAAATATTTCGTTTTGTAAGTTCTTGAAAAATTAGCCGAACCATCAAAAAGTCTCCCGATTCGATAAAATTTACCTACCGCTGAAAAATATGCTCTGGCGGGTAAAAATACCCAACAAAACCCATTTCTTGAAAAATATATTTAAAACATCTGATATTAGTTAATAAAAATTAATTATGTAATAAAAATAATTTTTCTTATCCTGGTCTCCATTCCTCGTTCGAGCGCGAAATGCGACTTAAAAATCTATAATGCATGAACCTCTAAAATTTCAAGAAATAAATTCTATCATGCAATAATTATGCATACAATGCACAAAAATAATTAAAGACATAATTAAATAAAAATCCTAGATTGCATGCATTCGGGTTACGTGAATTAAATTACTGGACATTACAGTATAGGTCACCAATCTATTGAGATGAAGTAGGAGAAAGAGCCGAGTTGGGTTCGGACATTGTCAGATATACTGCAAAGCTAGTGGTCAAGATCCGGGATAGGATGAATACTTCCCAGAGCCGACAGAAGAGTTATGCATATCAGCAGTGCAGGGATCTAGAGTTAACGTACCGTACTTTTAAACTACTTTAAAATTTGCGGAAAAAGAAAAATTTTCTTAGATATGAAATAAACCTTCAAATTTCGATTAAAATAAACTGTTCATCCAAAATATTTGAAATAATAAGATCACAAATAAAGTTTTCTAAAAATACTAGTTCAAAAAATGTGAAGAAATCTCGTAAAAGTCAGAGTATTAAAATCGTCATTCATAAAATCTTAAAACATTGGCGGTTCTCGGGTTTAGCCTCCTGCGCAGACCGTTCCGGCTCATTGGTCCCCACTCCTTGTCTCCTCATAATCGTCCTCACCTGCATCGATCAAGTCTAGTGAGTCTAAAGACTCAACATATATAAACTAGAGATAACAAATAATACGTAATAAAACCACATGCGTCTTTAAAGTAGAGCGTACATACTTGAAACTTGAACGTAATAACTTAAACATAGACGTGTCATCGCCATAAAACTTTTCACAAACATACTTGCATCATATATACTTGAACATGCATAACTTCATCATTTTGCGTAGGGATAAGTTTCAAAGCAAGTGACCCATATATAAATGTGCCTGATCTGACTAAACCAGAGTACTGAGCTGGTAGGGATGTCCACTACCACATACATGAGATCTCCGGTCATGCTTTACCAGGTGGATTGGTCCCTGGTCATGCTTTACCGCTTTCCAATCCTAATATAAACCCGGTCATGCTTTACCGGGTGGAGAGGTCACCAGCCAAGTTCACAGGCTTCCAAACCTGTTCATAATTGGTCACAAGACATTTAGCATACCTCAAAAACTTAAAATATTTTCCTTTGCACGTCGACATACTTACTTGGTGATGAGGGATTCGTTGGATCTTGCTTGGGGGCCACTGCTGCACATTCTAACACATTTTCATGAACTTAACTTTCATAACTTAGACGTAGGTAATCGTGCTCACCACCGAAGTAAATAAATAGCTTATGACATTCTAGATCATTCGGGACTTGACCTCATTTAATCATTCTAAACCATGACATTGAACCCCAAAACAATCTCTATACGAACATTTCCCAAACATGGAAGACATGGACCTAAGAAGAAGTGGTTTTAAAAACATAGACAAGCACCTAGGCGCTGGGCACTGCTGCACTGCAGTGCTGGCAGGGCCGTAGCCTTAGCGTTGCGGCGCCTCCAGGAAGCTCCGCAATGCCATGCAGTGCGAATGTCAGGCAATGCGGCGCTCTCCAAGAGCGCTGTGGCGCTAGCTATGCGCACTACTCGACTTCAAATACACAAATTTGATGCACACTCTAACTCACGCCTTATCGACTTGAACCGAGGCAACTGGACTCAACTTAAGACGCTATGACAATGCTCCAAACTCACGCAATGCCCCAAAACAGCGATGCACAACAATCAACGCGACACAACCCGTGAATGCGACAATTTGACACCAAAACATTTCCTACAACTTATAATGCAACCAAGTGCCTATCGACAAGAGACGAAGCACCAAAAACCATCCCAGCATCAGACTCAATATACTTAAATACAGCTGTGATCACCCAATGGCTCCAACGAAGCCTGCAACAAATAAACTTCATGAATTCGTCAAGAACACATTTTCATAATTTCACAATTTGAGCAGTCCCACGAAACAATCATAACTCACTTATTTATTATCCAAAAATTACAAATTTACTGTAAAATTAAGGTATCGAAAAGTATTACGTTTTATATGTTGAAAGTTTTTCAAGATATGTGACCGAAAAATGCACAGTACACGAAATGACAGCAGGAATTCGGGTTTTTAGATCTAAAATCATTTCAAAATCAATCCGACCAATTGTTGCTCAAACTTTGCACAATATACATAAATTTTTACACATAATAAACATAAAAACAGATACTATGATGAGATAGATGCATAAACGAAAGAATACACATGTCTTTTGATCTTTAAAATTACCGAAACGACGATACCGAAGCGGAACGAGTGCGAGGGTTGATCCAGAACGAACTGTGGCTAGATTTTCTTGAAGAAAAGTTCATGTGAAAGCCGAAATTTTTTGAAGGAGAGGGTGGCTGTTGAATACACACATAGAACCCTAGCTTTTGCTCTAAAAAAATGAAATGAAACAAGTGTGTGTGCAAGTGTGTGAGGCTGTGAGTGTGTGTTCTGCCGAGTGTGTGTGTGCGTGAGTTTCGGTGTGTGTGTGTGTTTTTTTAATAATTAAGGGAATAAAATTAGCTTAATTAATAATTAAAATGTTACTAAAAATGTTAATCCACACAAATTTAACAATTCCTTAATTAAAATAAAATACACAATTGCTAATCTTTAAAAGTTTTAAAATCCTAAAATCACTAATTAAATAAATTTGGCATTAAAATGCTTAAAACCTAATAAATTATTTAAATTGCCACAATCCTAACTTAAAATAAAATACCATGTTTTAAAATCGCCAAAAATCGTCATTGGTCTCTTTTCCTCGATCCCGCATCGAATAATCGCCTGAAACATGAAACTCAAGAAAACATTTTAACATGCATCACACAAACATAAATAATTTTAAATAATTTAAATTAATGAATCATGCATCACTAAAAATCGTATTAAATTTAAATAAATAAATTAACAATTTAAATAAATGCATGGGTTTTACGTGTAATGATTTTGGTCTCTACAATTCCTCATCCACTTAAATAAATTTCGTCCTCGAAATTAATTCTTACCTAACAGCTCTGAGTAGCGATTCATCATATTAGCTTCGGCCTCCTAAGTGTCCTCCTCCACTGAACTAATTCAGCCATCAGACTTTGACCAACTTGTATACTTTGTTCTGAAGCCTTCGTTCTTGCATGTCTAAGATTTGGATAGTTCTTTCCTCGTACGATAGATCTGGAGCCAACTGCAATGGCTCAAAGCTCAAGACATGCGAAGGATTTTCTAGGTACTTCCTCAGCATCGAGACGTGGAACACGTTGTGTACACCGGTCAGATTCGGCGGTAAAGCTACACGTAAGCAAGTGTCCCAAATCTATCAAGAATTTTGAACGGTCCAATAAATCTCGGACTGAGCTTGTCTCTCTTCCCAAATCTCATAACACCCTTCATAGGTGCTATCTTTACGAAAACGTGATCACCTACTGCAAACTCCTCCTCTTGTCAGCATAACTCTTTTGACGACTCTGGGCGGTCTTCATCTTGTCTCGAATCATGACCACCACATTTGCAGTCTGCTGAACAATCTCTGGACCAAGTTCTGATCTCTCCAAGACTTCATCCCAATGAATCGGAGATCTGCACTTCCTTCCATACAGTGCCTCGTAGGGAGCCATATCTATAGATGATTGAAAGCTGTTGTTGTAGGTAAATTCCAGCTTTGATTCCCAATTCTCATGGAAATCGATCACAAAAGCTCTCAACAAGTCCTCCAAAATCTGATCAGACTAGCCATCTGTCTGAGGGTGAAATGTAGTACTGAATAGAAATTCTGTCCCTATGGCTGCATGTAAACTCTTCCAAAATGACGATGTGAACCTCGGGTATCCTGTCGGACACAATAGAAACTGGGATCCGGTGCAATCAGACTATCTCCCTGATATAGAGCTCTGCATACTGAGTCATGGAAAAAGTCATCTTTACTGGCAAGAAGCGTGCTGACTTAGTAAGTCGATCCACCATAACCCAAATGGCATTGATCCTTTGACTGACCTCGGCAAACCAACAATGAAATACTATGGTGATGTTCTCCCATTTCCACTCGGGGATAGGGAGCGGCTAAAGCATTCCTGCTGACCTCTGATGCTCTACTTTCACTTTCTGACAAGTAAGGCCTTCAGACACAAATCGACAAATGTCCCGCTTCATACCTGGACACCAATACAAAATCTGTGAATCTCTGTACATCTCGGTACCTCCTAGATGGATAGAGTACGGAGATGCATGTGCCTCTATCAAAATATCATCTCTGAACGAATCAAAACTAGGCACCCATATCCTTCCTCTGTATCTCACAATACCATCAGACACTGTGTAGAGTACAATGCCCTTGGTTTCATACTTCAGTCTCCATTTATGCAACTGTGCATCCGAAGGCTGACCTCTACGGATTTGGTCTAGCAAAGAAGACTGGACAGTCAGATTAAAAAGCCTAGGAGCCATGCCCTTAAAATAAACCTCTAAACCAGACCTCTGAATTTATGACTGAAGAGATCCCTGCACTGACAAATGTGCTACGACTGCAACTTTTCTGCTCAAAGCGTCTGCCAAAACATTAGTTTTTCCTGGATGGTAGCTAATTTCACAACTGTAGTCTTTCACTAGCTCCAACCACCGTCTTTGTCTCATATTCAGTTCTTTCTGCGTGAAGAAATGCTTGAGACTCTTGTGATCAGTAAATATCTGGCATTTCTCGCCGTACAAATAATGTCTTCATATCTTCAACGCAAAGACAACGATAGCTAAATCAAGATCACGAGTCGGGTAGTTCTTCTCATGCACCTTCAACTGTCTGGAGGCATAAGCTATGACCCGACCATACTGCATCAAAACTGCGCCTAAACAGAGCTTAGAAGCATCAGTGTATAGCACAAAATTGCCTTGCCCTGCTGGAATGGCTAACACTGGTGCTGAAATAAGAGCTTGCTTCAAAGTATCAAATATTTTCTAGCACTCTCCACTCCATACAAATTTAGCATTCTTTTTAGTTAACGAAGTGAGTGGCACTGCAATCGAAGAAAATCCTTGAATAAATTTCCTGTAGTAGCCTGCTAGGCCTAGGAAACTGCGGATCTCTGAAGCATTCTTCGGTTCAACTCATTCCTTAACTGCTGTCACCTTAGTTGGATCCACCTCAATGCCACTACTAGATATAATGTGACACAAAAACGCCACTTTCTCCAACCAGAATTCACACTTACTGAATTTTTCAAACAACTTGCGATTCTGCAAGATTTGAAAAATTGTACCCAAATGCTGATTGTGTTCCTCATGACTCTTCGAGTAGATAAGAATGTCGTCAATGAACGTAATGACGAACTGATCTAAGTAGGGCTGAAATACTCGATTCATGAGGTCCATAAATATCGTTGGAGCATTCGTAAGTCCAAACGGCATCACCAAGAACTCGTAGTGCCATATTTGGTCTTGAAGGCTGTCTTTTGAACATCTGCATATTTTACCTTCAGCTGATGATACCCTGATCGTAGATATATATTAGAGAACATTGTAGCTCCCTGCAACTGATCAAGTAAGTGCTCAATCCTCGGAAGTGGTTATTTATTCTTTATTGTTACCTTGTTCAACTCTTGGTAATCGATACACGGCCTCATGCTCCCATATTTCTTCTTTACAAAGAGCACTGTTGCGCCCCATGGTGAGAAACTAGGGTGGATGAATTACTTGTCAAGGAGCTCCTAAATATGTTGTTTGAGCTCTAACATCTCAGCTGGAGCTAAACGGTACGGTGCGTTGGAGATTGGCACAGTGCCTGGCATAAGTCGATGGCAAACTCTACATATCTCTCTGGTGGAAGGCCTTTGACGTCATCAAGAAAAACGTCAGGAAAATCTCTAACTACTAGTACATCCAGATATCGATGGAGTGGGTACAGTCAGGTGCGGAAATAATTCTGGCCAAGAAATCCTGACATCTCTTATGAATAAGCCTTTGTGCCTACATGCAAGAGATCATGCGAGAGAAACTCCTCCATCTAATTGGCTCAAAGAGAAACTGCTCCATGCTCAACGGTCTTACCAAAACTGATCTTTTCTAGAATCAATAAGAACTCTGTTCTTCGTCAGCCAGTCCATTCCCAAGATGATATCAAATTCTGGCATCGGGATAACAATATAATCGGCGTACAGTAGCCCTGCAGTTCAAGATCGATGTCTCTGACCTTACTAATAGCTGATAGCTCTTCCCCTGATCAGACTGTCACTGAATAGCTCACGTCGAGCCCAATAGTGTAACGCCCTTGACTGATTTCATAAAATAACAGCTGTAATTTTAAAAATTTTACTTAAAAGAAAGAAGGATTTAAAATTTTCTTGACATAAATATATTTTCAATATATACAATCAAAAGTATATACATGATCTATAAAGTATTGTATGAAAATACAAAATATCATTTTGATCCTGTCAAAATGCTAACAAAATATCTTTCTTCCTTCCTTCTTTTTGTTGTGCATATGACCTCGGCTCCAATCAACGTTCCGGCTCGTCACTCTTAACTGCATCACATGAAATAACCTGGAATGAGTATAAAACTCAGCAAGTGTAACTCTTACATAACAATCTATAAATATCATACTCTGTAAAACATGACTTTGAAATC
This sequence comes from Primulina eburnea, assembly GCF_022965805.1. Taxonomy (NCBI): domain Eukaryota; kingdom Viridiplantae; phylum Streptophyta; class Magnoliopsida; order Lamiales; family Gesneriaceae; genus Primulina; species Primulina eburnea. Next base: position 16,009,290 of record NC_133112.1, on the reverse strand, counting down.
ATTAAATACCATCTAACTCTTGAAACATGGAATAACATAGTATAACATGACCATAACGATGGTATTTCTCTTTTCTCTGTTGGATTGATATCTAAATAGTATCTCTGTCTCTGTACCTATATCCCATCGATATAAATCGATTACTCTGTCGGGATATAAGCCTATGGTCGTTGATCAACTAATTACATGCAATATCTGACTATCTATTTATCAATCCAATAAATCATTTGAATTCTCTCTTGGACATTAAAACAAACACTTTTAAATACTCTTTTCTTTTGTATTCCCTTTTATATAATTGAGACATATAAAAGCCTCTAATATACAACAAAGTGTATCCATACATAACATGAATCAAATGAAAGGGAATATAACATGTTAAAATCATTGAAATACAATACATATACTTCATGTGAGCACAAGAAATGAATTCTACTTACAACCAATGGAAAGCTTGATTCTAATCTCTTGGTTTAAATCCTACAACAATAAACCATATATTGAACCATCAACAACTTAATAATCAAATAACCATACCATAATACCCATAAAACCAATACAATCATAAATTCCATAATTTCCCCCAACACCACTATCCAAGAATAACTAAAACCACAAGATTACCTTAGCTTCTTAAATAAAAAATGATCTTGCTCTCACTTCAATAACCCAACTAGAAGCTTGAATCAAAGGGACAAAAGAAAGAAATGAGAACCCTAGCTTCCCCTTGAACTGAAGAACCGAGGAGAATGGAGAAGAATGAGGGAAATAAGAGCAAACACTTGTATTTAATAACTTAAAACTACAAAACACGACTTCACTGTTCACGCACCGCTGGTGCGCTAGCCCTTTCACCGCGGGTGCGCTACGTATACTGAACCACATCCAAAAATCCGAAAGAAACGACCGCAGGTGCGCTCAGTTTTCTACCGCGGGTGCGATAGCCATACTGTCCAACCACCGTGGGTGCGGTATCTTTTCTGGCACTGGGTGCGGTGTCCCCTTAAATCCAACAATATACTTTGCAACTAAAATCGAATCACAACGTCGCTTCTCCTCATATTTTGGCAACACTCTCAACATGAAAGTTGCACCTCTATGTCTTATCTAACCACTCCAATTGGCCTCATTCCAATTGGCTCAACATACAAAATCATGAATTTAATCGTAACGTCGCTACAATATAACTACACATCATCTACAATCAACGATACTATAAATCATAAATCGCCATTCTTAACATCAAAACTATACTTAAACTTGACCACGTAGTCAATAAACATATGAAATCTTAAACTGTACCGTTCACCAAGCTTGGATATTACAATCTCCCCTCCTTAAAGAAATTTCGTCCCCGAAATTGACGTCACTACGCAAAAAACTCAGGATACTATTCTTTCATCTCATCCTCTAGTTACCATGTGGCTTCTTCAATCAATTTATTCCTCCAAAGGACTTTAACAATGCCGATCTCTTTGTTTCTCAATACTTTAACTTTGCGATCCAGAATCTGGACTGAAATCTCTTGATACGTCAAATTCGGCGTCAAATCCAATGACGAAGAACATGGGAAGGATTCGCAATATACTTCCTGAGCATGGAAGACATGAAAAACATTATGAACTCTATCAAGATCTGGCGGTAAGGCTAACCTGTAAGCTAGATCACCAACTCTATCCAAGATCTCAAATGGGCCAATGAATCTTGGACTCAATTTTCCATTTTTGCCAAACCGCATAACACCTTTAAGAGGTGCAATCTTCAAGAATACGTGATCGCCAACCTCAAACTGCAACGACCTTCGTCTTACATCACCATAACTCTTCTGTTGTGACTGTGCTGTCTTCATCCTTTCTTAAATAACAGCAACAACATCAGCTGTCTGTTGGATCGACTCTGGACCCAACATCTTTCTCTCACCAATCTCGTCCTAATATAAGGGGGATCTACATTTTCTGCCATAAAGTGCTTCATACGGTGCCATCCCAATCGTCGCCTGATAGCTGTTATTGTACGTGAACTCAACAAGAGGCAATTTTGAATCCCAGCTACCAGGATAGTCGATAGTAAAAGCTCTGAGCATATCCTCCAAAATCTGAATAACTCTCTCTGATTGACCGTCGCTCTAGGGATGATATGCTTTACTAAATGCTAACCATGTACCCAAGGCTCTGTGTAAACTCTTCTAAAACTCTGAAGTAAATCTAGGTCACGATCAGACACGATCGACACAGGAACACCATGAAGTCTGAAAATCTCTGCTATGTACTCTTCGGCATACTGGTTCATGGAATACGTTGTCTTGACTGGGAGAAAATGCGCTGACTTGGTCAACCGATCAACTGATAACCCAAATAGAGTTATAGCCTTTCTGCATTCTAGGAAGACCAATCACGAACTCCATTGTAATGTAGCTCCCATTTCCATTGAGGAATCGGCAATGACTGCAATGTCCCAGCATGTTTCTGGTGTTCGATTTTCACCTGCTGACAAGTTAGACACGGAGAAATAAACATGGCAATATCCTTCTTCATACCTGGCCACCAATAAAGTCTTCGAAGATCCTGATACATCTTGGTATTACCTGGATGTATCGAGTATTGCGCGGTATGTGCCTCTGTCAATGCATATACGACCTCTTAATGTCATCAAACCATATATATTCATCCCAAACTCTGAATTAACTCTTTCTTCTGCTCTGGCTCTCATCTCTATCAACTGTGCATCATTGGCCTGCTCTCTATGGATATTATCCGTCAATGTAGCCCGAATGATCAATGCTGAAAAGCGAGCGATGTTCCCTGGTACTACTAGAGCTATCTATTCTCGTTGCAAATCTAACAACAACGGCTTCTGGATCATAGAACTCAAAGAGAAACTTGACTTACGGCTTAATGCATCCGATACAACATTCGTCTTCCCCTTGTGGTAACTAATCATCACATCATAATCTTTACAAGCTCTAACCACCGTCTCTGTCACATATTGAGTTCTTTCTGGGAAAAAAATACCTTAAACTCTTGTGGTCCGTAAAAATTTCACACTTTTCGCCATATAAATTGTGATGCCCGAGAATTTTACTATTGTAATTTGAAATGAGTTACTGATAATTGATGTGATTATAGATAGAAAGGATCAGACCGGGAAAGACGAGAAAATACACGAAATAAGTGCGAGGACAGTACCTCTCGTGCATATGCGCGACATGATGCGCGCATATGCACGAGGCATGCAGAGTACCTCGCGCATATGCGCGAGAGAGGACGCGCATATGCGCGAGCTACCGAGGAATTACATGCCGAGACAGTAAGTCTCGCGCATATGCGCGGGGCTAGGGCGCGCATATGCACGAGAGGCAGAGTTGCTGAGCGCAGAGACCAGTAGGTCTCGGGCTAGGGCGCGCATATGCGCGAGAGGCAGAGTTGCTGAGCGCAGAGACTAGTAGGTCGCGTATGCGCCAATGAAAGTCGCGCATATGCGCGAGACATGCAGAATGAAAAATAAGCCAAGTTTCCTTGCCATGCATTTAAAATTGGTTCATATGCACGAGACATGCAGAATGAAAAATAAGCCAAGTTTCCTTGCCATGCATTTAAATGTGTACACATCTTCATTCGATCACAATTTTCAGCTGAAGAACGAGACTCCATGAAGAAAACACTCTCAAGCTCCAAAATATATTAGAAATTTTGTTTTGCAACATCTAACCATACGAGTTGTTATCCGAGCGTAGATTCTTTCTCCTTTAATTACTAGCTTCAAGAAGATGTAAGTATTATTATGTTCTTGCTTGGTTTGGAAATATCATGTTGGGGAAATCATATTTTGAGCTATATGATGTGTTCGTGATATGTAGAGATAAGTAGAATCGAAACCGGATCGAAGAAATGTTATCATATGCAATTGTTATGAATTTGCAGCATATATGTGAGTGGGATTATACAGATTTTGTGACTTGTGTATGATATTGGTTGATGATGATGAGTTATGACATTGAATCTATTGATGATTGAGTTGTCGGTATATCGAAATGACGTCGTTATGCCGTTAATAAATCTAGACCGAATATTAAGCCTATTACGTAAGTACATTGAGTTGTATTTGATTTCATGCCTCTCAATTGTCATTTCATATTGGTATTGACAGCTTTTACGTCAAAAATCCGACTTCACCATCGAAAGAAGAACAACCGAACAAAGAAAGGTATAATCCAATGTTGAACCGGGAAGAATAACTCGAATTAGATCCGATTTGAGTTTCCCAAAACCTCATACTTGATTGTTTATACCTTGATATGTCTATACTTTGTCTATTGAGTTATAGAAATGTATATGAGATAGATGAATACTTGGTAGAGGTGTCAAGTAACCTGGACATTCGGTTTATATTGATGTGCGTAGGAGAAGATCGACTCCTATTGCAGATATTCAATATAGAGAGGGCCGAAGTCCGAGAATAGGAACGTACTGCCACCCCGAATGGGAGAGTAGGTGGGAAAATTGTTACGTTCTTATTCAAAACAGGATCCCTAGACTTAGAAAAAGAGTCGAGTCAAAGATTAAGAGTTAAAGAGTTTGATTTAAAGGATGGTTTTGATATATGTTTCTAGACTTGGATTCATATTTTTAATACATGTTATGTGTGTTGTATGCATGTATACATTTTTTATACTGGGAATTCTATTCTCACCGGAGTTATCCGGCTGTTTTCGTGTTTGTATGTGTGCATGGCAACAGGTGGGACAGGATCGGCACCGAAAAGAGCTTGAACGAGTGAGGATTAGCGTGGTGATCCGGGCTTAGATATGAAACTAGTAGGTTTATCCCTAGACTTGTAGTGATGGAAAACAAACACTAGTTATGTGACTTGTAATTTGGAATAAGTTTGTAAGTTGATCATGTGTTGTAGACTTTACATGTGATCTTGTATAATAAAGAAACTTAACTAGTTGTATGCTTGTATACCTTTTGATTAGTAATGTTTGATATTATAAATTTTTTTTATCAAAGTAGCATACATAATTGATCCAATTAGTCCCAATGATTGAAGAAGATGAGTTAGCACTCGGGTCCCTGCAACAGGTGATATCAGAGCCATAGGTTCCTTAGCCTGAGATAAAAGCGAGTGAGCGGGGTAGATTTAGTCTTTTTCCTTGCTTACTTATGTGATACTAGCATGGGAATATTGTATTGTTTTTGTACTTATGTTCTATGCTAGCATGAAAGAATGTTTTATTGCTTTAAAAGTACATGTTTTCTCTATTTATTTAGTTGATTAAAATGTGTACTGGTAAAGAATGAATCAGAACCGATTCTAGATCAGAGGTAAGATGATCGGAGGAGGACTGAGACAGATTGAATATAGTTGAGTACTAATGATTTTGATAATCAGACATGCCTCCTCGAATAGCAGCAGTTCGTGTGCCAGAACAGGACAGTACATCGAATGATCCTATGGATGTTACTGCGACACCTATGGAAACACTGCTGAATAGATTCCAGTCATTCAAACCGCCGACTTCGAAAGGCACTGAGAATTCTGTTGATTGTGAGAGCTGGTTGGATGATATTGAGATGTTGTTTTATTCCCTTGATTACACAGATGAGTGTAGGGTCAAACTGATTGGGCACCAGTTACAGGAAGTTGCGAAGAGTTGGTGACTTACGACGAAGAGAGCTTTGGAACAGCAAGGTACGATGATTACTTGGAAGATCTTTCAAGCTGAGTTCTATCAACGCTTTTTCCTAGTATCGTACAGAAAAGACAAGGGTGCAGAGTTTGCAAATTTGCGACAGGGTAATCTGAACATCGAAGAATACGTCGCCAAATTCTCTACCTTGCTACGTTTTGCGCCGCATGTGGCTGATAATGATGAAGCCGTAGCTGATCAATTCATCAATGGATTGAATCCAGATATTTTACATTGGTGAATCCGGGACGACCGAATAATTTTGTTGATGCTTTGAACAGAGCAAAGGGAGCTGAAGCTAGCTTGATTAAGCAGCGAGGAGCTTCGTATGTTGCTCAGACCTCGAGACCACAACCAGCCTTCTTTTCAGTTTCAACAACCTCCTCCTAGATTCGATAGTGGTGGTAACAACAGTGGGAAGAAAGAGAGTCTGAAATCCCGAGGGAATCAGTTCAAGAAGTCGGGAAGCAGTTCATCTAGCTCAGGTGGCTCCAGACAGACTGGTTCGAGTCAGATGTATACAGGGGTTTATTGCAGAACATGTGGTGTACGACATACAACAGAGCAATGCCAAGGAGTGTTTGGTAGATGCAACATATGTCGACAGTAAGGACATTTTGCTAAAGTCTGTCAACAGAGAAGTTCCCAGCGATCCCAGGGAACAGGATCATCTGGATCAGTAGCTCAAGTTGATAGACATGCATCTTCTATTCACTCTTTTCAATCGTCACATGCCCAGTCCCAGCCAAGCCCAGGAGGAAGCCAGACGGTTATTCAACCTCCTAGACAGCAGGCGAGAGTATTTGCATTGACTGAGGAACAGGCTCAAGATGCACCTGACGATGTGATAGCAGGTAACTGTGTTCTTTGTGGTTATCCTGCATATGTATTGATAGATACTGGTGCATCACATACATTTATATCTGAGAAATTTGCAACGATGCATGCCTGCCTGTCGAGTCATTATCTGCTGTAGTATATGTCTCTTCACCTTTAGGGAGTAGGTTTGATATCAGTGAATTCTGTTAGACATTGTATGCTACAGTCCGAAAGTAATGAGACTGAGTTAGATTGTATTGTGCTTGGGTTATCTGATTTTGATTGCATTATCGGTATTGATATGCTGACCAATTACAGAGCTACCGTTGATTGTTTCCATAAGATTGTACGATTCAGACCTGATATGGCTGATGAATGGAATTCTACGATAAGGGTTCCAGAGATCGGATTCCTTTGTTATCTGTGTTATCTATGACTCGATTATTACATAAAGGAGCAGAGGATTCCTTGTATATTCAGTAGATGTACTGAAATCGAGTCCTTCATTTGCAAATTTGCCAGTGGTGTGTGAGTTTGCTGATGTTTTCCTGGATGAGATTCCAAGATTACCTCCAGTCCGAGAGATAGATTTCAGCATTGATCTCGTACCAGGTACTGTTCCTATATCTAGAGCTCCGTACAAAATGGCACCCATTGAACTGAAAGAATTGAAAAATCAGCTAGATGACTTACTAGCTAAGGGGTACATCAGACCGAGTGTTTCTCCTTGGGGCGCTCCAGTATTATTTTTTAGAAAGAAAGACGGTTCCATGAGACTGTATATAGATTACCGGAAACTGAATAAGGCTACGATAAAGAATAAATATCATTTGCTTCGTATGGATGATTTATTTGATCAGTTGTAGGATTCTTCAGTATATTCCAAGATCGATCTGAGATCTGGATATCATCAGCTGATAGTCAGAGATTCTGATATACAGAAAACAGCGTTCAGAACCAGGTATGGCCATTATGAATTTATAGTAATGCCATTTGGTTTAACAAATGCTCCAGCTGTATTTATGGGTCTGATGAACCGTGTGTTTCAGAAATATCTCGATGATTTCGTGATTATTTTTATCAATGATATTTTGATATATTCTAAAAATATGATTGATCATGCTGAGCATCTGAGAACTGTGTTGCGAATATTGATGGCTGAGAAATTGTATGCAAAACTGTCGAAATGTGAATTCTGGTTAAGACAGGTGGTATTTTTTTGTCATATCATATCCGAAGATGGTATATCAGTTGATTCTAGCAAAGTTGAAGCAGTGATCAGTTGGCCGAGACCGACGTCAGTGCCAGAGATACGCAGTTTCATGGGGTTAGCGGGATAATATCACAGATTCATCAAAGATTTCTCCAGTATTGCGAAGCCGATTACTCAACTGACTCAGAAGAATGCTCTTTTTGTTTGGTCAGAGGCTTGTGAGACCAGTTTTCTAGAATCGAAGAAGAGATTAACCAGTGCTCCGGTGTTGACTTTCCCGTCAGGTACTAGTGATTTCGTTGTTTATTGTGATGCTTCTCACAGAGGATTGGGTTGTGTTTTGATGCAGCGGGGATATGTGCTTGCTTATGCCTCGAGACAATTGAAGCCACATGAGTCTCGCTACCCAATTCATGATCTTGAATTGGCAGCCATTGTCTTTGCATTGAAGATATGCGACATTATCTTTATGGTGAGAAGTTTGAAATTTATTCTGATCATAAAAGCTTGAAATATTTGTTTTCACAATCAGAGCTGAAAATGAGACGGCGAGGATGGCTTGATTTATTGAAAGACTTCGATTGTGAAATCAAGTACTATCCAGGAAAGTCGAATGCAGCAGCTGATGCACTGAGTCAAAGGTATGTTCTTTATCCTTATCGACAATTGATGTTTCGAATTTGATTGAAAATTGATGTTGTTCTGGTTGGTATTTGAGACAGATTTTAAGCCTTTGATATTGTGCGTTATACAAGTTGAACCAGAGTTGATATTGAGAATTAAAGAAGCATAGAAAAGTGATCAGAATATTCGAAAGTCGATTTAGATTGTCAAATCAGGGCATGAATCTGAATATCAGGTTCGTGATCTTATGTTATATGTGAATACCGTCTTGTGGTGCCCGACGTTTCAGATTTGAAACAACAGATATTGACAGAAGCGCACTGTAGTAGGTTTAGTATTCATCCTGGTGGCAGGAAGATGTACAATGATCAGAAGAAACAGTTTTGGTGGAAACAGATGAAATCAGACATTGCAGAGTTTGTGTCTAGATGTTTGAATTTCCAGGAGGTGAAAGCAGAAAGAAAGAAACCCGGGGGTCTACTGCAGAGCTTATCTATCTCCGAATGGAAATGAGATCACATTTTCATGGATTTCATTACGAAGCTACCACGTTCTTCCCGAGGCTGTGATGCAATTTGGGTCGTGATTGACAGATTGACCAAATCAGCATGCTTTATTCCGTACAGAATGACATATAGATATGATCAGATGACAGAGATCTATGTCCGAAAGGTGGTCAGATTACATGGTGTGTCGAAGTCCATCGTATCATATCGTGATCCACGATTTACTTCACACTTTTGGCACAGTTTACAGCAGGCTCTAGGTACGAAGTTACATCTGAGTACCGCATATCATCCACAGACAGACGGACAGTCAGAGCGGACTATTCAGACACTAGAGGATATGCTCAGCGCTGTAGTGTTAGATTTTGGCACTGGTTGGCAAGATTCTTTACTACTTTGTGAATTTTCGTACAACAACAGCTATTAGACTGAGTATTGAGATGGCACCATTTGAAGCGTTATACGGTAAGAAGTGCAGATCCCCTCTGTATTGGGACTGATATTTCGAGGTACCTGAGATTTGGTCCTGATATGATTAGAGATATGGCAGAGAAAGTGAAGATGATTCAGAAGAGAATGAAGACAGCTTAGGACATGACATGCCAAATATGCCAATATTCGACGTAGACCTGTTTGTATTTGAAGCAAGAAACCGCGTATTCTTGAAGATTTCACCTTTCAAAGGAGTTGTCAGATTTGGCAAAAAAGGGAAGCTGTCTCCACGTTATATTGGGCCGTATGAGATTCTCGAGAAGATAGGTGATCGTGTGTTGGAAAATTAATTCCGGCGTTTGACAAAAGACTCAACTGAATTCAGCAACTAAAAGCTACCAACTGATCGACTTAACTGAACCAAGCTTAACTGATATTTCAGCATATAATATTTCAGCAGATATTCTCGCCAGTTCATTCTCGCCAACTGATTTGTTATCAGCTGATCTTTCAGCTGTACACGTCATAAAGTGAAAACGACAACCGACAAATAGTACAGTCATCTGCGAACTGGTAGTGGATCGCCGCATTTCAGAATGAGCAGTGTACGAATATCAGAGCGTGTCTACATGGCAAACAACGGTTCGAATATTCAAACATTATTTAATGTTACCGTTACAAGGGAAGCCTATAAATAGTCGAGGATAGCAGCTGAAGAAATATCGATCATTATTCATCTCAGTTTACTTGCTGTTACACTGCAAAAACACAATCAGAAATCAAAAGCTCACTCTTACCAGTTCCATCAGTAGTTTTCAGACTACATTATCGAGCTAAAGAGAGCACATTGTAATCGTTGATAAAATTATATAAGTTGTGCTAAGATCAGTTACGATCTGTCAAAAGTTGTATACTAAGAGTTTCAGTTTTGGCAAAGTGATAAGTCCATACTGAAGTGGGTCAGTACATTGTTTGTATTTGATCAAAGTCTTTTAGTGAATATCCTATCTTCGTGATAGAAGGGGTGACGTAGGAGTTATTCAAATCTCCGAACATCCAGAAACATATCGTGTTATCTTTACTTCAGTTTTTCATTTTCAGTTAGATACTCTATCATTCATTCAGTTTATTTTTCGCAACTGCATTTTCAGTTTAACTGATTGTTTTTGATCATTGGGATATCTGGTTCAGTTTGTAACAAAACTGAACTCTCTTCTTCAAAGAATTTGACAAAATCGAGAAGTGTTTATTCAACACCCCCTTCTAAACACTCTTAGTCTATTAACCGATCCTATCAAGTGGTATCAGAGCGAGGTTTATCCTATCAAAGACTATCTATACTCAACTTGCTCACTATGTCTTCATTCAACAAGATTCCTATGTTCTCTAGAGAGGATTTCGATGATTGGAAGATCAGGATGCAGGCTCATCTAGCTGCACAAGACGATGACATGTGGTATGTCATAACTGATGGACCCATGAAGATCTTGAAAGCCAATACAGCTGTAGCAATTACTGAAGGAGCACCTCACCGTATAGAGAAGCCAAGAGATGAATGGACTACTGAAGACAAGAGAAAAGCGAATCTGGATAATGTTGCAAAGGACATATTGTATAAGACACTGGACAAAGTAACGTTCAATAAAATCAAAATGTGCAAGACTGCCAAAGAAATTTGGGAGAAGCTAATTCAACTCTGCGAAGGCAATGAACAAACCAAAGAAAACAAACTTTCAGTTGCTGTGCAGAAGTTTGACAATATCAGAATGAAGGTGGGAGAAACAATGCACGAATATGATGAAAGAACAAGTTGTATCATCAACGAACTAAATGCACTTGGAAAAGTGTATACAAATAAAGAAGTGGCATTAAAAGTGATCAGAGGATTACCCAAAGAATGGGATGTCAAAACTATGGCAATGAGAGAATCTAAGGATCTGAACAAGGTTGAACTGCACGATCTATTTGCTGACCTAAAGGCATATGAGTTTGAACTACAAACCAGAGAAGGAGAACCATCCACCCCAGTAGCAACTACGGCCTTAACCGCTGTAAGAAATGAACCAACTGGCTCAGTTGAGAAAGCTGCAGATCAAATAAGCAATGACGCCATGTCATTGTTCATCAGGAAGTTTGGAAGATTCATGAGGAAAAATCAAGGAAATTTTCAAAAACACTATCAAAGAAACAACTCCAGAGAAGAGTCAAGTGCATGCTATAATTGTGGAAAACCAGGCCACTTTATTGCTGATTGTCCTAAGCCTAAAAAGGACAGTCAAGTTTCAACAGAGAGAAAGAAGAAAGTGTATGAGCATAAGAAAAGATCTAAGGACGATAAGAAGCCTTACAGAAAGAAGCATGAAGTACTCCTAGCTGAGGATAGCAAAGCCAAATGGGCAGAGACTGACAGTGATGAGTCAGAAGCAGAAACCTCATACAGTTCTAGTGAAGAAGAGGAAGAAGTCAAGTGTCTGATGGCTGATGAGACAGAAGATCAATCAGACAATCAGCAGGTATTCGACTTTAGCTCAACTGATTTCACTAGAGAAGAGCTTATTTCGACTCTTCATGACATGGTCAGCGAGTATCAAAAGCTTGCTCTATCATTTGATAAAGCCAGAGCAAAGCAAGATGATCCCAAAGACAATAAAACACAAACTGATGAATCAGTTGATATGTTGAGTCTAAAAAGGGAAATTGCTGAACTCAAAAATAAAAGAAGCAAGGATCAATTAATGATTCAAAAATTGTTGCTTGAAAATTCAAAGCACAATGAGCTCATTCAGGCTTGGAACAAATCGTCTGATGCTTTAACTGTCTTACAGAATTCTCAGAAATCAGTTGATGATAAAACTGGTTTAGGATTCTGTAGTAAAGATGATTCGTCTTTCCAAGATACTCGACCAAAACTGAATATAAACAAAGGAAAATATATTCACTTTGTAAAATCAGTTATGGAACAGGAACAAGCAGAGTTGAGTAAACTGATTGAACAGCCATCTCAGAATATGAACAAGGGCAAGAGATGTGGCATTGGGTATAGCCCAAAGGGTGAAACTGACTCATGGAGTCAGCAACCAAAAACTTTCAGCAGAAACTATTTAAATGGGCACTCAAACTACTACAACAGTAAGCCAGTTCAGAAAAGATACCGGCTGAACAATCAGTTGAAAAAGGGCAAATCACATATTGTATCACCCACACATCACATACCACACACACACAAACAAGGAAGGACCATATGGAATACAGCAACTGGACGGTCAGTCAGACTGATCCAAGTTTGGATTCCTAAAGGACTAATCAACTTTGGACCCAAATAAACAAAGGGTACCACAATCTTATTTTGTATTTGACTGCAGGTAACAGGTACAAGCACTGGATCTATATGGTATCTAGACAGTGGATGCTCACGCCACATGACAGGAGATTCAAGGTTATTATCTCAACTAGTCAAATACACTGGACCAAACATCAGTTTTGGAGAGAACTCGAAAGGTAAAACTGTGGGTAAGGGTAAGCTTATCCATGGTAACTTCACCATTAATGATGTTTTGTTAGTCGAGAATCTTAAGTATAATCTGATAAGCATCAGTCAGTTATGCGATAATGGATTCTCAGTTCAGTTTGACAAACACTCCTGTTCAGTCAAACGCTCAACTGAAGAGATCATTCTAATTGGAAAAAGGTGTGGAAACACTTATAAAGTCAGCTGGAATGATCAACCTTATGCACCAGTGTGTCTTATTGCTTCAAAATCTTCGAAAAACTGGTTATGGCATAAGAGGTTAAACCACTTGAATTTCAAATCTATTGCATATTTGAGTAACCATGATCTTGTTACTAGACTGCCCAAAATGGATTTTATCAAAGACAAAATTTGCTCAGCATGTCAGTTTGGTAAACAAATCAAATCTTCTTTTAAGAACAAGGGTCGTAAATCTTCTTCCCGATGCTTAGAGCTGTTACATATGGATTTATTTGGTCCAATACCGGTGATGAGCTTAGGGGGAATGAAATACACCTTGGTGGTTGTTGATGACTTTTCAAGATTCACTTGGGTTTTATTTCTCAAATCCAAGGACCAAACTGCTGATGAACTGATTAAGCTTTTCAAAAGATTATCAAATGAAAAATCAGTTGGAATTGACAGAATCAGATCCGATCGAGGAACTGAATTTATCAATAAAACTCTTTCAAATTATTTAGAGAATACCGGAATCAAGCATGAGCTTTCAGCAGCTAGAACTCCTCAGCAAAATGGTGTAGCTGAAAGGAGAAATCGAACTCTCAAAGAAGCTGCTAGAACAATGCCTGCTGATTCTAGTATCTCTCAAAGATTTTGGGCAGAAGCAGTGAACACTGCGTGTTATACTCAAAACAGATCAATGATTAACAAGAATCATATGAAAACACCTTATGAGATCTGGCATGGAAAGAAAAGCGTGGTTTCATATTTTAAAATATTCGGCTGCAGATGCTTTATACTTAACAATGGTAAAACCCATTTAAAAACTTTTGATGCTAAATCTGCAGAGAGAATATTTCTTGGTTATTCTTCAGTAAGTAAAGCGTATAGAGTCTTCAACAAAAATACCTTGAATGTTGAGGAATCTATTCATGTTGTATTTGATGAATCTGCTCTAACTGATAAGCCAACTAATATAGTTGAGCTAGCTGATAGACTTACAGACATAAGCTTGGATGATGATGATGATGATGAAGAAGACGTTCACGTTAATCAAAGCAATCTCCAAACACCTGAACCTGAAATATTAGATCAATCAGCTGAATTGGGAGTAAACCTTGACAATCAGTTAGTAGAGCCAACTAGTACGAATCAATTACCAACTGAATTAGCCCCAACTGAAACTGAGAACACTCAGTTACCCATTGAAGAAGTTGCTGATGAAGAAGCACCAAATGCTGAACTGAAATGGAAGAAATCACACCCTCCAAACCTGGTAATAGGTAACCCATCTGATCCAGTAAGAACTAGAAATCAGATGATTAATTTATTCATTCATTCAGCTTTTGTATCTCAAATAGAACCAAAGAAAACTGACGAAGCTCTTGCTGATCCAAATTGGTTAAATGCCATGCAAGAAGAGCTAAACCAGTTTACCCATAACAATGTCTGGAACTTAGTTCCAAGACCAATTTCTAAAACTATTATAGGTACCAAGTGGGTGTACAGAAACAAACTGAACGAAGATGGTTCAGTTGTGCGCAACAAAGCAAGATTAGTAGCACAAGGCTATAGGCAAGAAGAAGGAATTGATTATGACGAGACATATGCACCAGTTGCAAGACTGGAGGCAATCAGAATATTTCTTGCCTATGCATCCTTCAAGAACTTTAAAGTCTACCAAATGGATGTGAAAAGTGCCTTTCTAAACGGCCAGTTGCAGGAAGAAATCTACGTCGAACAACCTCCAAGTTTTATCAACCATAAACTTCCTGATCATGTGTATCATTTGAACAAAGCACCGTATGGCCTTAAGCAAGCTCCAAGAGCTTGGTATGAAACCCTTTCAAAATTCCTAACTGATCACGATTTTTCTGTTGGATCAGTTGATAAGACTTTGTTTAAATTTTCTAAGGATGATCATATCTTACTTGTTCAAATTTATGTAGATGATATTATTTTTGGGTCAACTAACCCCAAATTATGTAAGAAATTTGCCAAGTTAATGCAGGATAAGTTCGAAATGAGCTTGATGGGTGAGATGACATTCTTTCTGGGTTTGCAAGTGAAGCAATTGGATTCAGGAACCTTTATCAGTCAAACCAAATATACCAAGGAATTGCTGAAGAAATTTGGCATGGAATCATGTTCAGCAGCAAGCACTCCAATGAGTTCATCAGTTAAATTAGATTCTGATCAAGGGGGAATATCAGTCGAGACGACACTCTACAGAGGTTTAATAGGTTCATTATTGTACCTAACTGCAAGTCGTCCTGATATTGTGTTCGCTGTATGCATGTGTGCAAGATTCCAAGCTAATCCTAAGCAGACACATTTCTCTGCTGCCAAACGTATATTGAAATATCTTAAAGGCACGCAAAATGTTGGCTTATGGTATTCTAAAGACTCATCTTTCAGTTTAGTTGGCTATTCATATGCAGATTATGCAGGATGCAAGCTTGATCGAAAAAGCACCAGTGGATCTTGTCAGTTTCTAGGAGACAGACTGATCTCTTGGTTCAGTAAGAAGCAAACATCTATAGCAACTTCCACAACTGAAGCAGAATATCTTGCTGCTGGAAGCTGCTGTGCCCAACTGCTCTGGATTCAGCAACAACTGAAAGATTATGGTGTTGATGCAAAGGAATCACCGATATTCTGTGACAACACGAGTACAATCGCTATAACGTATAATCCAGTTCTTCACTCCAGAACCAAACACATAGATGTCAGACATCACTTCATCAGGGATCATGCACTAAAGAAGAACATCAGATTAGAATATGTCTCAACGGAACAACAAGCAGCAGACATTTTCACCAAACCACTGGCTGAGACTAAGTTTTCTCACTTCCGCAATATACTTGGATTAATTGATTTATCTTAATTAATGATCATTGTTCGTAATTTGTTGATTAAGCTTTATTGTTGTTTTACTGAATATTTAAGTGAGTTGCTTATTCTTATGAACTCTTAACTGATGTCAGCAAGTGTTTGTATTGTTTTTATGGTTATGTTTCTAACAAATCATTGCAGGCAGAAATAAAAGAACAACGACGATAAAACATAATAAATATTTTATTAATAAGGAGAGGAGCCGGTTACAATTTCACAATTTTTTCCTCCACAGAATTTATCCACAAACTCATCCATGCAGCTAGTGCTGAGGAAGAGGTTTTGCAGAAATTATGGGATGCAGCGATGCGGCGGAGGATCTCCAGCTCCTTCAGAAGAAAGAGCTTGTAGAGATAACCTTCTTTAAAAAGGTCCACCCCCGCAGTAACCTCTAGGAGCTACCGCACCTCTCGAAGTTGGGCCCTCCGCCTGAAAGTGGAGACCCGCCCAGAGTAATACAGGAACTCCAGCTCCTGAATCTCTTCCCAGTAACGAAGGCTAGTGTAGAAGACTTCATCTTCTATGGACTGCTTCCTAGCTTGCAGAGTAAACTGAGCGTCACTTGAGCTTCCAGCTTCTGCCATTCTCTTTATCTTTGAAAAATTACTTGCTGAGATAAATTTTGGCTAACCCCTTCACTCTTATTTATAGGGCAAAACAAAAGGAGGGAAACGAAAGGACATCTCTCTCTGTGACGTTTGCTATACCAAGCACCATACTCATCATTAATATTTACTGTCTATTGCCGTCATTTTGCTTTAATAGATTAAGGGGGAATAATGGTTCAAGAGGTTAACTGAGAAGACAGTCGTTAGTAAATTCTCGACTGAAAGAACTCAGTCTTATCAACTGACCTATCAGTCGAATTTTTCACTAATCTTCTCATATAAGTTAACTAATTAAACCAATTATATTCCAAATCAAATGACGTGACTGTCTGCTAAACTAATAATGACTCTTGATTTTTTTTACGTGGATTTATTTTAACCACTCAAATCGTACACACGATTATAGCACACGTACATACTTTGTTTCTTTCAAAAATTCTTTGGACTGACACGTGTCCAGAACTTGAATGGTCACGTACATATGTACTATTACCCGCCTCTTTTCAGTCTTACTTTTCGACTACTTCAAATTCTCCTTAGGGCAAGAACTACCTCATTCCTCGAATTTTCTTTCAGGAAATTTATCAGTTATCAATGGCAACTCAAATTCCCGCTTTCATGCTAAATGCTATGACCATCAACTTTGGATCTATATTATCCTTCGGGGATGCTGAAGTCCAGAAAGTATTTCAGAAGCTTGAAGCTGTTGGTCTAAGAACATTTTTGGGACAATCTTCTCAGGATATCTATCCCAAAGAACTTCAGGATTTCTACTCTTCTGGCGTGATTGATTCTGAGGGAAATATCAAGTCTACTATCAATTATCAGTTACTGATCATTTCTGAAGACTCTCTTGGTGATTTATTAAATTTACCTTCTGAAGGTATGGCACAACTCTCAGATGTCAAGGCGTCTGATATTGAAGAGATGCAAGTCTCTCTTTCTATTGATGGACGAAAGATTAAGGTCTCAGATCCTAAGAAAGAACTGAAACATGAAGTTCAACTGTTGGCTGATGTAATTGCAAAAGGAATTTTGGCAAAAGCAGGATCATTCGCTGCCCTAACTTTAGAGAAATTTCAGGCCATTACCGTTATTATGGCTGGTCACAAATTTAACTAGAAGCATCTCATTTTTAATGTTTTGAAGAATATGTTTCTGTCTTCTAAACAATCCAAGGGTTTTGCGGTTCAAATCAGTTATTTACTGAAAGCTAAAGGCTTAGTGGCTGAGGACTCTGAGAGAACATCGAAATTTAAGGTGTTCAATGCAAAGAACACAATGCCAATCAAATCCAAAATGGACTTGACCACTACTCAGTTTGTGAAAATCAAACAGGAAATTGGGACTCAGTTAGCCGCTCCCAAATCAGCCAAGAAAACCAAAACGTTGGCTCAACTGAAGATTGCCAAAAGAAAATTGGTTTTGAGTTCATCAGAATCAGAAAAGACTCCATCACCTCACATTGTGAAGAAGCCAAGAACTCAAAGGGTTAAAACAACTTTTGAGGTAACCATTCCGACTGACAAAATGATTTCCTTAACTGATCAGCAACCTATAGAAGCAGTTCCTCTGCAGATTATTCCACAAGATGATTCAGCAAGTACCATAAAAAAATCGGTTAGGACGCAAGCTCCTGTTACTCAAATATCTCGACCAATTGGTGTGGCACCTGCCAGACCTAAAGGGATAAAGTTTGTAGAGCCGGTAGAATCAACTCGAACAGGACTGGAAATCCCTCATATCTTGAGTAGTGATAAAGGGAAGGAGAAATTAATTGTGGAACCCAGACCCTCAAACCCAATTCAGACTCATATTGATCTCGTATGGGCAAAAGTGAACAGTTTTGCTGCTGCAAAGACTAAGTCCTATGACGCTTGGGTAGCCTATCGTACTGAAGTTTTTGCCAAGCAACTGAAGGAGAAGTCCGAGCTGAGAAAATTCATCAAGCTGGAGGCCTTCGTTCTCCGCACGGTCAAAGCTGCATCTATTGCTCAAGCCTTGGAGAGAAAAAGCTATTTCTTTGATCAGCTGAGAGCAAAGAAGTTGGCTCAAATTGTTGCTAAACTTAAAAACAACTACTTGCCAACTGCCCCTACTGCATATGTTGATCAAGCTGTAATCACTCAGCTTGACACTGATCTTATGGGGATACTATCTCGAATCAAATTTTGGGAGTCGGATCAAGAACTAGTGGTCTACCAAGGAGATTCAGATGATGACAATGAGGAACAAGTTGAAAAAGCATCCTCTGACAAAACAGCACCATCATCCGCCTTAGTTCTGGTTCCAACTGGAGAGCCAGTTTCTGATAAGCTTCCTTCACCACCTGTTGAACAACTACTATATACTGAAGCTGAGCTATCTCTTGCTCATATTGATGAAGTGATTCAAGCAGTGGTAGAGGAGTCTCACTTTAGTGCACCAGTTAATGATCAAGTTGATCACTCTGCTGATCAAACCAATCCAAAGGTCACTATTACTTCAGTCGAAATTGTTCCACCAGACCCATCTGCTGATCAGGTCTTACAAATTGATATGCCAGTTGAATCAATCGATCATTCACTAGAGGCATCAGTTCAGGTTGTGTCACCATCAACTGTACAACATCCTCCCTCACCATCTCAAGATCAAGAAGAAAAGACTGCTGATGAGACTCCGGTTCAAGGGACAAAAACCGGAACTGATACTTCAGTTCAGCCAATTGCTGATACCAAGTTAACTGACCAAGCCTTGGTTATTTCTCAGCAAACAACAAGTGAACCAAGCACTTCTCATCAATCCAATCCTCCATCTTCAGCAGATTTTGATCTCATTTTTGAGGAAGTCCAACATATGCAGGACAGCATGAGTCAAATAATTACTGCCATTTCCAAGATTCAAAATACGCAACTTTCGCACAGTCTGAAGTTAGACGATAATCAGGAATCCCTCAAAAGACTGAAGGCTATCGAATCTGCTGTTACCGCTCTTTCTTTTGCAGTTAGTGACATTCAGAAAAATAGAGGTATCATATCCAGTCTGACTGCCACTCAAGAACTTATTAATCAACGCGTCAACAGTGTGGAATCGCTTGTGTCTCGGAAAATTGATCTACTGCAAGTCACATTGTCTACTGCTATTGAAAATATGTCATCCTCTGTCACGGTTCTTAGCGTGGTGATCCGGGCATAGATATGAAACTTGTGATTTACCCCTAGACTTGTAGTGATGGAAAACAAACACTAGTTATGTGACTTGTAATTTGGAATAAGTTTGTAAGTTGATCATGTATTGTAGACTTTACATGTGATCTTGTATAATAAAGAAACTTAACTAGTTGTATGCTTGTATACCTTTTGATTAGTAATGTTTAATATTATAAAAAAATTTATTTTTTTTATCGAAGTAGCATACATAATTGATCCAATTAGTCCCAAAGATTGAAGAAGATGAGTTAGCACTCGGGTCCCCACATAAATAGTGTCTCCAGATTTTCAGGGCGAATACCACAACTGCCAGTTCCATATCATGCGTAGGATAATTTTTCTCGTAGTCTTTCAACTGACGAGAAGCATAAACTATAACCTTTCCACGTTGCATCAGCACTGCGCCAAGGCCCTTCTTCGATGCATCGGTATAAACAACAAAGTACTCTCTACCACTGGGTAGTGCAAGTACCAGAGCTGTCGTCAACTTATCTTTCAACTCTTGGAATCCACTTTGGCATTCATTGGACCAATCAAACTTCACAGTCTTTGTAGTGACCCGTTCCAGAATCACCTACTAAGTAAGAACTAAGCATGCAATTAACCTAATTAATCAACAATCAGAGATAAAAGCGGAAACAGTCAACAAAAGATAGTTATACAACCCAATCGAAGTCTTAGAATAACTCAAACTAAAATATCCGGTACAACCATATCGAATAGAATGACACTGAAAACTAAACCAACCAGCTACTCAACGTCCTCCTCCTCCTCCTCCTGAGCTGTCCAACCTGAGGCCTGCCCCGAGGGAATGGGGTGTCCAAGATAAACAAAACCGAGGACGTGAGCGATAAGAACGCCCAGTACAAAAGCATGAGTATACAAACCTATATGAAATGCACATGCTATGATATGATACCAGGGTAGTCAAGAAACAGGAGTCACAAAGGATCTCAAAATGCTCAGTCTAGAGGCGCCAAGTGGATAGTGCCGCGCGGTACTCCTCTGGGTCACTGCATCCACTACAAGAACAGACGTGGACCTAAAATGTCCCGGATCACCGAAGCCCTCCCGACCCGTCGGCCACTGTGTACTCTCGGTGTCCATGCGTCCACAAGACAAGACAGGGCTGAGCGGCCCCACAAGATATAGCTTATCTCGAGAGAGATACAGCTCAACAGTAAAGGCTATCTCGAAGGAGATACGGCTCAACATGAAATGCAACGTGCATCATAAAACGTGACATAATAGCATGCATCATATGACATATATCAATGCACCACATAATCATGCAACACATATAAGAATGTATACTCGACCAGGATATCTCGGATAGTACTTTCGTACCTCTATCACAGCAAGCCTAGCCTTACGCAACACCGCTAATCAGGTCTAGAACAAGCCTACGCAACAAAAGCATACCCAATGAACAATACTACCATGCTCGACTAGTAAAACCAGTACTACCAACGGTTTAGGGTTTACCTTCGTCCGTCGACAGCCCTTTGATGTCGATTGCCTCGTAACTCAGGCGTCGCTACACTACCAATCCTGGCAGCTCTTGGCTATCGCTCGACCAACAACTAACCCTAGAAACCTTCCAAATCTCTCAAATATGAGACTCAACTCCAAAATTGACAATACAAAATGAGGAAATCCGAGCACTATTTATAGGCCATGTTCGGATCCACCGAACCCACTTCGGAACGTCCGAACGCCCACGTGTCCATCGGCTCTTGACACCTCATGATCGGATCCACCGATCCTACACTTCGGATCATCCGAACTTGCACACCTCATGATCGGATCCACCGAACCTACACTTCGGATCATCCGAACTTGCATGCAAACTGACGTGTCGATCAACTCTTGACACCTCATGATCGGATCCACCGAACCCACTTCGGATCGTCCGAATGCTTCGGTGCTACCGAACCATCTTCGGTCCGTCCGATCATGACCACGGTCAAAATTACATATTAAACCTTCTTAATCACCATTAATCCGTTAATTACCCAATTTGGAATTCGGGCTACTACATTCTCCCCCCCTTAAAAGATTTCGTCCTCGAAATCAGGTTTAGAGGATGAACAAAACGAAATAACAACATCGTTATTACATCTCAATTGTTGTTGAATACAACTGATATTTCGATTACAACTGAAAACACAAACATATACAAAGCACAACTCAAAAGAGCTCTGGATGCTCTGAACGGATACGACTCTCTAACTCCCAAGTGGCTTCTTCAGTGCCTCTGCGCTGCCACTGAATTAAGACAAGAGGAATGATCTTATTCCGCAACACCTTGTCTTTGCGATCTAGAATCTGAACTGGTCGTTCCACGTAAGACAAATCCGAATTTAGTTGAACTTCAGAGGGATGCAAGATGTGAGACTCGTCTGCTACGTATCGTCTCAACAAAGATACGTGGAACACATCATGAATACTTGATAGGTACGGCGGCAATGCAAGTCTGTAAGCCAAATCTCCCACGCTTTCCAATATTTCAAATGGACCAATAAATCTCGGAGACAGCTTACCTTTGAGACCAAATCTCAAAATCCTGCGAAAAGGCGAAACTCGGAGAAACACTTTCTCACCCGGCTGAAAATAAAGAGGTCGCCGCTTGGTGTTCGCATAACTAGCCTGTCGATCCTGAGCGATCTTAATCCGTTTCTTGATTACTGCAACCTTATCAATAGCCTGCTGGACTAACTCCGGTCCCTCAACATGTCGTTCCCCAACTTCATCCCAAAATAATGGAGTACGACAACGTCGCCCATACAACGCCTCAAATGGTGCCATACCAATACTACGATGATAGCTGTTGTTGTACGCGAACTCAATCAAAGGCAAATGATCCTGCCAAGCGGTTCCGAAATCCATAACACAAGCTCGCATCATATCCTCAAGTGTACGGATAGTCCTCTCTGTCTGACCGTCGGTCTCTGGATGATAAGCTGTACTCAAACTTAGGGACGTACCCAATGCCGACTGGAAACTACCCCAAAATCGTGAGGTAAAACGAGGATCTCTGTCACTAACAATACTGACTGGCACTCCATGCAGACGTAAAATCTCTTGAATATACAAGCGAGCCATACGATCGAAAGTGAAATCCCGGTTGTAAGGCAGAAAATGAGCAGACTTGGTGAGTCGATCCACCACTACCCAAATAGCATCACTATTCCTCGAAGACAATGGTAAGTGAGTAATGAAGTCCATCGCGATATGCTCCCACTTCCATTCAGGAATAGGTAAGTTCAGCAATAAGCCTCCCGGTCGACGGTGCTGTGTCTTAACCTGCTGACAAACAAGACACTTGGAAACAAACTGATAAACGCTGCGCTTCATCCCTTTCCACCAAAATCGTGTCCTCAAATCTTTATACATCTTGTTGCTTCCTGGATGGACACTCAACTTGCTTCGATGGGCCTGAGATAAGATCTCTTCTCTCAAAGTATCATCCTCTGGTACTACAACCCGATTAGACAAACACAGAAGACCATAGACTGATAATGGAAATTGCTATCTCCACCAACCAACCGAGCTAATCTCTGAGTCTTGAGATCAGACATCTGAGCATCTCGAATCCGAGCGAACAAAGCTGGCTCAGATAAAATGGTAGCAACACGAATGCTCTCCATACCTTTCCGATGTTTGAAATTAAATCCCAACGAACAACAATCCTGGATAGTACTAATCATAGCACTGGTCTGAAGTGCAGAGACTCTCACCTTGCGACTAAGAGCATCGGCTGTGAGATTCGCAGAACCTGGATGGTACTTAATCTCGCAGTCATAATCTTTAAGTAGATCCATCCACCGACGTTGTCTCATGTTCAACTCAGCCTGAGTGAACAGATACTTCAGACTCTTATGATCAGTAAAGATTTCAAACTTAACCCCGTACAAATAATGACGCCAGATCTTTAACGCAAACACAATAGCAGCTAATTCTAGATCATGAATAGGGTACTTCTCCTCGTGAGATTTTAACTGCCTGGATGCGTAAGCGATCACATGACCATTCTGCGTCAACACACACCCTAAGCCTTGAAAAGAGGCATCGGTGTAAACACTGAAACCATCATATCCTGACGGTAACGCCAAAACAGGTGCAGAAGTCAAAAGTCGACGAAGCTCTCTGAAACTATCTTCGCACTCGGATGACCACTCAAATGGAACATCCTTCCGAGTAAGCTGCGTCAATGGTCTAGCAATCTGAGAGAAATTCACGATGAAGCGACGATAATACCCTGCTAGACCTAGAAAACTACGAATCTCAGCCACCGTCGTAGGACGTGACCAATTCAACACTGCCTCAATCTTGCTAGGATCCACAGAAATTCCTTCCTTGGAAATCACATGACCAAGGAATACTACACGATCAATCCAGAACTCGCACTTACTCAGCTTAGCATACAATTGCTTCTCGCGAAGAATCTGCAACACAATCCTCAAGTGCTGGATATGCTCTTCCACACTGTGAGAATAAATCAAGATATCGTCTATGAAAACCACCACAAACTGATCCAGAAAATCCCGAAAAACTCGGTTCATTAGATCCATGAACACCGCTGGCGCATTCGTCAATCCGAATGGCATAACTAGAAACTCGTAATGCCCATATCGAGTACGAAAGGCAGTCTTGGAAATATCATCATCTCTGACTCTCATCTGATGATAACCTGATCGCAAGTCAATCTTGGAGTAAACAGAGGTACCCTGAAGCTGATCGAACAAGTCATCAATACGAGGTAAGGGATACTTGTTTTTGATCGTCACACGATTCAGCTGGCGATAATC
Source organism: Primulina eburnea (assembly GCF_022965805.1). Classification (NCBI taxonomy): domain Eukaryota; kingdom Viridiplantae; phylum Streptophyta; class Magnoliopsida; order Lamiales; family Gesneriaceae; genus Primulina; species Primulina eburnea. The sequence continues at coordinate 15,984,817 of NC_133112.1, read as the reverse complement.
AATGCACAACCGCATCGACCCATCCTTTTTCTTGACAAACAAGACTGGAGCTCCCCAAGGTGAAACACTCGGGCGAATATAACCTTTATCAAGAAGATCCTGCAATTGCTGCTTCAATTCTCTCATCTCTGACGGAGCCAGACGATAGGGGGCACGAGAAATCGGTGCAGTCCCTGGCATTAACTCAATGCCAAATTCCACCTCTCTAACCAGAGGAAAACCAGGAATCTCATCTGGAAAAACATCAGGAAATTCACAAACCACTGGAATATCCTCTATACCAACACTACCTGTGGACGAATCAATCGCATAGATGAGGTAGCCTTCCCCGCCCGCCTCTAAAGCACGACAGGCTTTCAGAGCAGATACCACTGGCATCGGAGGTCGCGCTCCCTCACCATAGAAAAACCAACTAGAGCTCTCAGTCGTACGAAACTGAACAAGCTTCTGGTAACAATCCACGGTAGCTCGGTAGGTAGTCAATAGGTCTATACCCAAAATACAATCAAAATCTTCCATCTCCAGGATCATAAGATTCGCAGTCAACTCATTACCCTCAAATTCTAAGGGACAACCCATCACTAAACGCTTTGCTAACACCGAATGACCCATCGGAGAAGAAACGGAAAGAATGACGTCTAAAGAAACATACGGTAACTTATGACGCTTAACAAATCGTGCAGAAATGAATGAATGCGATGCTCTGGTATCAATAAGAACAAAAGCACGAATACCGCATAAACAAAAAGTACCTGCTATGACTCTCCCTGTCTCATCTGCAGCCTGATCCTGGTTCAGTGCAAAAACCTGACCTTGGGCACGAGGTCGAAGATTCGAACTACCCACTGCCTGACCCTGCCTCCTCTGCTGAACAGTCGCCTGAGATCCGGAACCAGATCCTGCTCCACCTCGCAACTGAGGACAATTCTTCTTGATATGCCCCATCTCTCCGCACTGAAAACAAGCTCCCGCGGCTGATCGGCACTGCTCCGATGGATGGTTCTTCCCACAGTGCACACAAGAAACCTTCTTCTTACCAAAGCGGAAAACACTGCTAGACCGTGATCCAGATCCAGAAGAAGAAGAACCTGACCTCTTGAAAGACTGAGATCGAGGACTCAAAGTACTCGGAGGTCTGGAAGAAAGAATAGCCCTACCACGCTGGAGACTGATCTCTGCCTGGCGACACAGGTTCACTAACCCATCGTAAGAAGTAGGATTATCACAGACAGTGACTCGATCAAAAATCTCCTGGTTAAGACCCTGGAGGAAATGGTCGTACTTGGCCTCAGAACTGCCACTGATATGAGGAGCAAAGGGTAACAACTCGAAGAACTTCTGCTGATATTCATCAACAGACATACTACCCTGCTTAAGGTTCAGGAGCTCGATCGTCTTTGCCTGGCGAAGAGCTGGAGGAAAATACAGCTGCATGAAAGCTGCACGGAAATCGGCCCAAGTCACCCTACCCTGGGACTGGACTATCGGCGCAGAAGTCGATCGCCACCACTTGCGCGCACGGCCCTCAAGAAGAAAACTAAGGGTCTCCATCTGCTGCTCCTCGGTGCACTGGAATGCACGGAAACAACTCTCCATGCGCTCTATCCAATCCTCAGCATCATCGGGAGTCTCACCGCCGACTAAAGGCTTAGGCCCCATCTGAATAAAACGATGCAATTCAAAACGCCTAGGACCATCCCTACGATGACGATGGTCACGATGCCGCCTACGATCGTCCTGGTCACCCCAACGACCTACACTCCCCTGACTACTCTCGTCACCAAAATGGTCAGCCATCGCTACAAGATAGAAGGGGGAAAATGGTCAAATGGTCAACGAAAATCCCAAAACAGAAATCTATATCCCAAAATCGTAAGCATGCTCTGATACCATAAATGTAGTGACCCGTTCCAGAATCACCTACTAAGTAAGAACTAAGCATGCAATTAACCTAATTAATCAACAATCAGAGATAAACGCGGAAACAGTCAACAAAAGATAGTTATACAACCCAATCGAAGTCATAGAATAACTCAAACTAAAATATCCGGTACAACCATATCGAATAGAATGACACTGAAAACTAAACCAACCAGCTACTCAACGTCCTCCTCCTCCTCCTCCTGAGCTGTCCAACCTGAGGCCTGCCCCGAGGGAATGGGGTGTCCAAGATAAACAAAACCGAGGACGTGAGCGATAAGAACGCCCAGTACAAAAGCATGAGTATACAAACCTATATGAAATGCACATGCTATGATATGATACCAGGGTAGTCAAGAAACAGGAGTCACAAAGGATCTCAAAATGCTCAGTCTAGAGGCGCCAAGTGGATAGTGCCGCGCGGTACTCCTCTGGGTCACTGCATCCACTACAAGAACAGACGTGGACCTAAAATGTCCCGGATCACCGAAGCCCTCCCGACCCGTCGGCCACTGTGTACTCTCGGTGTCCATGCGTCCACAAGACAAGACAAGGCTGAGCGGCCCCACAAGATATAGCTTATCTCGAGAGAGATACAGCTCAACAGTAAAGGCTATCTCGAAGGAGATACGGCTCAACATGAAATGCAACGTGCATCATAAAACGTGACATAATAGCATGCATCATATGACATATATCAATGCACCACATAATCATGCAACACATATAAGAATGTATACTCGACCAGGATATCTCGGATAGTACTTTCGTACCTCTATCACAGCAAGCCTAGCCTTACGCAACACCGCTAATCAGGTCTAGAACAAGCCTACGCAACAAAAGCATACCCAATGAACAATACTACCATGCTCGACTAGTAAAACCAGTACTACCAACGGTTTAGGGTTTACCTTCGTCCGTCGACAGCCCTTTGATGTCGATTGCCTCGTAACTCAGGCGTCGCTACACTACCAATCCTGGCAGCTCTTGGCTATCGCTCGACCAACAACTAACCCTAGAAACCTTCCAAATCTCTCAAATATGAGACTCAACTCCAAAATTGACAATACAAAATGAGGAAATCCGAGCACTATTTATAGGCCATGTTCGGATCCACCGAACCCACTTCGGAACGTCCGAACGCCCACGTGTCCATCGGCTCTTGACACCTCATGATCGGATCCACCGATCCTACACTTCGGATCATCCGAACTTGCACACCTCATGATCGGATCCACCGAACCTACACTTCGGATCATCCGAACTTGCATGCAAACTGACGTGTCGATCAACTCTTGACACCTCATGATCGGATCCACCGAACCCACTTCGGATCGTCCGAACGCTTCGGTGCTACCGAACCATCTTCGGTCCGTCCGATCATGACCACGGTCAAAATTACATATTAAACCTTCTTAATCACCATTAATCCGTTAATTACCCAATTTGGAATTCGGGCTACTACAGTCTTCCTCGTCAGATTGGTCAACGACAGGGCAATTTTGGAAAAGTCTGAAATAAAACGACGATAATAACCCGCCAAACCAAGAAAACTGCGTACCTCTGATACAGTAGTAGGGATAGGCCACTTCTGTATCGCCTCGATTTTTGTTGGATCAACAGCTAAACCATCCTTCGAGACAATATGGCCTAAGAAAGAAATCTGCCCCAACTAGATCTCACATTTCTTCAGCTTAGCATACAGCCTTTTCTCTCTCAAAAACTGAAGAACGACTCTGAGGTGCTCTGCATGAAGCTCTCTGGTCTTGGAATAAATAAATATATCATCGATGAAAACCATGACAAAGCTATCCAAATACGGCTTGAACACTCGGTTCATAAGATCCATGAAGACTGAAGGAGCATTAGTTAAACTGAACGACATAACAAGAAATTCGTAATGACCATACCTTGTCCAGAACACCGTCTTAGGGATATCAGACTCCCTAACTTTCAATTGGTGATAGCCAGATTGCAGATCAGTTTTCGAAAACACTGTAGCCCCCTGCAGTTGGTCAAAAAGGTCGTCTATCCGTGGCAACGGATATTTATTCTTGATCTTCACTTTGTTGATTTCTCTGTAATCAATGAACAGCCGCAAGGACCCATCTTTCTTTTTAACGAAAAGAACTGGAGCTCCCCAAGGCGAAGAACTCGGCCGTATAAAACCTTTATCTAATAGATCCTGCAACTGCGTCTTCAATTCTTTCATCTCTGTCGGGGCCATTCTGTACGGAGCTTTGGAAATAAGAACCGTCCTCACCCTACATCTCTGTCCGGCAATAAACCCACATCATCCTCAAATACATCAGGGAACTCTCTCACAACATTAACATCATCGATATTCAACTTCACAATTCTATCCGTCTCAACAATCGAAGCCAAAACCCCATCACAACTTCTAAACAACAACTTCTTAGCCTCAAGATACGAAATAAAAGGAAGGACCAGCGAAGTACCTGCACTGGCGAGCATACCTTCCTTATTTTCATCATCTGCAAATTTCACCATCTTGGCAACGCAATCAATCGCTGCAAGGTAAGTTGATAGCCAACTCATGCCAAGTATAATATCAAACGCAACAATCGAAATAACAATCAAATCGGCATAAACCACTCGCTCATGAATTTGAACAGAACACGCATACATAATAGATGTCGTGCATAACATATCCCCATAAGGCAATACAACATTAAACTGGAGGGGAAGAACAGAAGGAACTAAACCCAAAGATCTAAAAAATAGTTCAGACATAAAAGAATGAGTAGCACATGTATCAATCAATGTCGTAACTACTCTGCCTGAAATTAAGATAGTGCTAGAGATCACAGAAGAATCAGGGTTTATACCTTCTTTCGTCATGGTGAAGATGCGACCCAGACACAACGGCTTCTCTGGATCAAATGGGACTATCGGTGCTTTTGAACTCGGCTCCATCTTGCCTTTCCCCTTGTAACTGCCTTTTCCTCTTTGGCTTGAACCCTGACCTCTTTGAGCAATAGCCTGCTGCCTCGCCTGTCTCTCTTTAGCAATATCCTTCTCATCTTGCTCGGCTAACAATGCTTTAGCCACAATCTCTTTAAATGTCACCGCCTTAGAAATATTGATGTCCCTCCTGATCTCTGCTCGAAGTCCTCTAATAAAATGAGCGCCCTTGTCTTTGTCATTTGAGGCAATATATGGGGAAAACAGGCAGCCCTCCTCAAACTTCAAGATGTACTCGTCAACATTCATACTTCCCTCTCGAAGTTCTAAAAACTCAGTCACCTTTCGAGCTCGAAGTGCATCCAGGAAATACTTGTCATAGAAAAGATCCGTGAAATCTTGCCACTTTAATGCCGGAACATCAACACCTACCTTAGTGGCATTCCACCAAATACGTGTAGCTTTGACTAGCATGAATACTGCACAATCAACTATGTCCTTGTCTTCATACTTGAGATGCTCAAATGTCGCCTCAAGTGCTTTAATCCACTCTACAGCCACCAATGGATCAGTGCTTCCTGCAAACTCAAGCGGATCCATCCTCTTAAAAGCAGTAAAGATCCCATCAGTCCCAACTGCTTGAACCACTTGGCCTCTCCCTTGGCCTCTACCCTGACCTGAACCTTGCAAACGAAGCAACTGTTGAATATGCTCACTGTGAACCTTGGCTTGCTCTTTCAATAATTTTCCGAACTCGTCGACAACTCTCAATGAGGAGCTATCCTCACCCTCTGAAATTTTTCTCTTGGGAGGCATTAAATCCTACAATGTGCTCACATAATACATTTCAACCGATAACAATAAATAGATGTAGGAGAAGACATACCCGGACTGTTGAAAGTAGACAAAGTCATATGCATTGGTCCGAAAAACGTTGCTCTGATACCACTAAATGTAACGCCCTTGATTGATTTCATAAAATAACAGCGGAATTTTAAAAATTTTACTTAAAGGAAAGAAGGATTTAAAATTTTCTTGACATAAATACATTTTCAATATATAAAATCAAAAGTATATACATGATCTATAAAGTATTGTATCAAAATACAATATATCATTTTGATCATGCCAAAATGCTAAAAAAATATCTTTCTTCCTTCCTTCTTTTTGTTGTGCATATGACCTCGGCTCCAATCAACGACCCGGCTCGTCACTCATATCTGCATCACATGAAATAAATGGAATGAGTATAAAACTCAGCAAGTAGAACTCTTACATAACAATCTATAAATATCTACTCTGTAAAACATGACTTTGAAATCATTAAATACCATCTAACTCTTGAAACATGGAATAACATAGTATAACATGACCATAACGATGGTTAGGGATGTAAATGAACCGAACTGTTCGCGAGCTTTTCGGATCTCGGCTCGTTAAAAAGCTCGTCCGGGTTCGTTCGTTAAGCTTATCGAGCCAAGCCCGAGCCTTACTTTGGGCTCGACAATTTTGTTGAGCCGAGCTTGAGATTAATGATGTTCGGCTCGTTAGCTCGTGAACATGTTCGATAATAGGTTCGTGAGCTCAAAATTGAGCTCGGCTCGTTTAGCTGGCTCGTGAGCTCGAGCTCGAGCTCGGCTCGTTTAAGTGGTTCACGAGCTCGGCTCGTTTAGGTAGATCGTGAGCTCGAATTGAGATAATTAATGAGTTATAATATTAAAACAATTATGTATGATAAATAATAATAAATTAAAAATTAAAAATTATATTAAAAATGTGAATGTTATGGCAATAATGGCATATTCCCGTAACCTCATCTATTCCAAATCCCAAACCCTATTTGGCTATTCCCGTAACCTTGCCTATTCCCCCCGAATCCGCGCCTCCCGACCTCCGCCCACCGTCGCCGAGGGTCTCCGGTCGTAGCCCAGGTCCGGTCGACCATTATCGATCAGAAATCGGTAGATTTGAGCGTGTATAGGTAGCGAGACCCCTTTCCCGTCCACCTCTAAACCGCGTACGATTTTCGACGATTCTCCGTTCTTCCGCCGGCGCCGAGGGCTGAAAATCCTTGTACCGTCTGGGTCGACTTTGATTGAGGCGTGAATCGAGAGTTTGGAGATCGTATAGGTCGCGAACCCTAGCTCTGATTCTGGTTTGGTTTCATCTCCAAATACAGTGGGCAAAACAATTAGAGACAAAAGTTCAAAAGTTTCAGCCTCTCTGGTGTGTTTGAATATTGATGCTACGGCAATGAATTTAGTCTACTTAAGAAACTCATATTTGTTGGATTATTAATGCAATGATATAAATATCTGTTAATGCAATGATATAAATTAATTCTAGCGTATGCACTCTCACTCCGTAGAAATTAATTCTAGCGTATGTAGAGGAAAAAGTTCAAAATTTTCAATCTGTTATTGTTGTTACGGCAATGAATCTAGTGTATGCACTCTCACTCCTAATTAATTCTACATATGATTATACGTATATAATCTTATTATTTAAAAATATTATGGTTTGAAATTAATTATACTTTAAAGTAAATATATAAAAAAAATAAAATATTTTAATATAATAAACTGAATATCAGACATCAAAAGCAACCGACTAGATATCTAATGTCGCCGCATAGAAGAAACCCTTAGCATTGTGAGGTCCAAAAATACAAAGCCACGTACGTGATACATTATATAGTATCATATTATAATATGATATGGTCCAAAATTATATAGGCCCACGTAATTCATTATATTTATATATATACAATATTCATTTATTCAAAATTCTAAAGCGTATCTTACAGAAATTATAATTTTATAACACTAGTAGAAAAATCGGATTTTACTTCGGCAGGCTTTACTTCGACAATAATAAATTACGAAGTAATACATTACCAATAACTTCAATAATAACACAAGCGAAGTAAAATAATATATTTTACTTCGGATGTTTAAAAACACGGGCTTCACTATATTTTTTTATTATATTTTACTTCGGCATATCAATGTTGACGAAGTAAAAAAATAAGAAAAATAAGTTCATGCTGAAGTAATAAGATGAACCGTGCAGATTAACAAAGGAAACTAAACTATACTGAACATTTAGCGATGGTTTGTCGCTAACAAACCGTCACTGATTTAATCAGCGACGGTTTTTCAAACAATTCGTCGCTAATAGCGACGATTTTTTTGCGCATATGCGCGAGGTCTTCTGAGCACACTTCATCGCATATGCGCGAGTGCCTCTGTTCTTGCATCGTAGCTACTGGCCTCCTCGCGCATATGCGGGCGACAGAGCGCGCATATGCGCGAGGTCTTCTGAGCAGAAACGAGCTCTCTTAACGAGCGGAACCCGAGCCAAGCTCCTTAAATAAGATAAACGAGCCATTAACGAGCCGAGCTCGAGCCGAGCCCGAGCTTCATAACTTCCGAACGAGCCGAGCCCGAGCTTCAAACCTGTAATGCTCGAGATTTAATTACTGTAATCAGACGTTGATTAATTGACGTGATTGAGGTTATACGAACTCAAATGACGAAGCCGGGCGTTGGTTTATTTTAAGCCAAGATGTTGAACCGAACATCTCACGATGTTAGGCCGAACATCTCGCGCCCGAGCGGTAGAAAAGAACCGCCCAAGCGCCAATTTTAATTTTTGGACAGAATGTTTGGCGCTCGAGCGGTAGAATATTACCGCCTGAGCGCCAGGAGATGTTCGGTTGAGGATCTGGACAGAGACTTCCGCGCCCGAGCGGTAAATTTTAACCGCCCGAGCGCGAGACATGCAGAAGGAAGAATTGACATTTGGCTTGTTGCATGTACGTGGGTGTATATATATATATACAAACGTAAATCTTCAGAGAAAAGGGAGGAAAATAGAATTCAGAGGAAGAATTGCTTCTTGATTTTAGAAATTGATTTACGATCAATCCGTCCGTTAGATTTTAATTCCGACTTCGGTATCGAGTTCCTATCAACGTAGGCTACAACTGGACACTGAGTATTGACAGGCTTGGGATTCGAGACTTCGACAGAGCCAGAGTATCAGAAAGAAAGGTATAAATTAATGTTGAGTTGGGATTGCACAACTCGAGTGAGGTTTGACTCGAGTTTCCCCTAAATCACATACTTTCATTTATTGCATTGATATTTGCAATTGATGAGACTTATGATTGTTGTCTATTGATTTATAGCCACTGCATGTAATGACTGCTGATTCGCTAGTCATTGATTGATTTGCTTAGATACTGACTGTATGTATTGATTACTGAGTCGTTGAGTCATAGGCTGATTCGCCTAGTCACCGGCTGATTCGTCGGGTTATTGATTGATTCGTCTTATTATAGGCTGATTCACCTAGTCACCGGCTGATTCGTCTGGTGATTGACTGATTCGTCTAAACTTAAGCTGATTCGCTTAATTACAGGCTGAGTTGTCTGATTATTGGCTGAATTCGCCTAGTTACCGGCTGATTCGTCGGGTTATTGACTGAGTCGTCAATTCTGCGGCTGATTCACCCAGATACTGATATATGAATTATATCGATGCCGTTTAGGGATTGATTCATTCCTATCGACTGAGATTCGATATAATTACCTATATCCAGACCTCGGGATCCCTAGGATAGAGTTGAGTAGAGTCTGAGACGACGCGTCAGTTGAGTCGATTGTGAGACGACGCGTCGGTTGAGTTGAGTCTGATATGACATGTTGATTTACATTGTTTATACCATTCATGATTATTGAATGTTTGATATGGATTTATGTTTCTGATTTGAGACATGTTATGAATAATCCTTATATGCTTTCGTATATGCTTTTATATGACTGCATGTTTACATTGTTTATACTGGGATATTTATATCTCACCGGAGTTATCCGGCTGTTGTCTTGTTTTGTATGTGTGCATGACAACAGGTGGGGCTGGATCAGGGTCAATAAGAGGATGAGAGAAGATTAGATAGCGTGGAGATCCGGGCTTCAAAGCAACGTAGGATTCAGCAGTGATATATAGTTGAACCTAGTTGAATTCTTGTAGATAACCCAAGATTTGTATATTCATGTTTAATATGTAATTTGAGTAAATTACATTACGTTTCCGCTTTGTATTTTTTTAAAAAAAAAAAATTTAGACCCTGTTTTACAATTGATTAATTAGTCCCAATGATGATTAAGAACATGATTAGCGTCCGGGTCACCACAAAACCAAAGGCTCGTAACGAGCCTCAGCCGAGCCCGAGCCGAGCAAATAGTTTAATGAGCCGAGCCCGATACTTTTCGACTCGGCTCGGCTCGGCTCATTTACATTCCTAACGATGGTATTTCTAATTTCTCTGGTGGATTGATATCTAAATAGTATCTCTGTCTTTGTACATATATCCCATCGATATAAATCGATTACTCTGTCGGGATATAAGCATATGGTCGTTGATTAACTAATTATATGCAATCTCTGACTATCTATTTATCAATTCAATAAATCATTTGAACTCCCTCTTGGACATTAAAACAAACACTTTGAATACTCTTTTCTTTTGCATTCCCTTTTATATAATTGAGACATATAAAAGCCTCTAATATACAAAGAAGTGTATCCATACATAACATGAATCAAATGGAAGGGAATAACATGTTAAAACCATTGAAATACAATACATATACTTCATGTGAGCACAAGAAATGAATTCCACTTACAACCAATGGAAAGCTTGATTCTAATCTCTTGGTTTAAATCCTACAACAATAAACCCTATATTAAACAATCAACAACTTAATAATCAAATAACCATACCATAATACCCATAAAACCAACACAATCATAAATTCCATAATTTCCCCCAACACCACTATCCAAGAATACTAAAACCACAAGATTACCTTAGCTCCTTAAATCCAAAATGATCTTGCTCTCATTTCAATAACCCAACTAGAAGCTTAAATCAAAGGGACAAAAGAAAGAAATGAGAACCCTAGCTTCCCCTTGAACTGAAGAACCAAGAAGAATGGAAAAGAATGAGGGAAATAAGAGCAAACACTTGTATTTAATAACTTAAAACTCCAAAACACGACTTCACTGTTCACGCACCGCAGGTGCGCTAGCCCTTTCACCGCGGGTGCGCTACGCATACTGAACCACATCCAAAAATCCGAAAGAAACGACCGCGGGTGCGCTGAGTTTTCTACCGCGGGTGCAATAGCCATACTGTCCAACCACCGTGGGTGCGGTATCTTTTCTGGCACGGGTGCGGTGTCCCCTGAGTCCAACAATATACTTTGCAAATAAAATCGAATCGCAACGTCGCTTCTCCTCATATTTTGGCAACACTCTCAACATGAAAGTTGCACCTCTATGTCTTATCTAACCACTCTAATTGGCCTCATTCCAATTGGCTCAACATACAAATTATCATGAATTTAATCGTAACGTTGCTACAATATAAATACACATCATCTACAATTAACAATACTATAAATCATAAATCGACATTCTTAACATCAAAACTATACTTAAACTTGACCAAGTAGTCAATAAACATATGAAATCTTAAACTGTACCATTCACCAAGCTTTGATATTACAAATAGACTTGACGTCCAAATGATTAGCAAACGCCTCTGAAATAAAAGAGTGAGTGGCCCCGAAATCTATCAAGGCCTTCGTGGAAACTCTCTTTATAAAGATATTTCCTAAGAGACGTTAGCACAACACAAAAACTTATAACCCAAAAATTCTAATCTTAACCACATGTATAGTAAAAAAACCTCTTCACAAGTCACCAAAAATACTAACTAGCACACTAAAAATCCCAAAATTTCGAAACATGTATAGCAAAAATAATGTCGTGCTGAATTAAAAAAGTTACCCGTCAACAGGATCGTGTCTGGGTTCGCCTACTCTGCCTGCATGGCGAACACTCTACCCTGGGTCGACTGCCTCCACTGTGGGCAGTTCTTCAACATATGATCGCTGGCTCTGCATTTGAAGCATTTGCCTGATCCCCATAAACACTGTCCCGTATGCTGGCGTGACATTTCAGGCATACTGGCTACTCACCAGCTTCTGTGGAGCCTTCAACTGAGGGATAGGACCCTTGCCTTTCGGCGGTCCCTGAAATGGCATCTTCCCCTGCTGTCCTTGGAAAGGCCTCTTGAACTGGGGTAGCTGTTGTTGCTGCTGCTGAGGTTCCTGGTAGGGCCTCTTGCCCTGTCTGTCAACCTCTATCTCCCTCTGGTCCTGCTATGCTGCCAAGGCTCTAGACACGACAACGACATAGATGGTAGGACCAGCAACCCTCACATCACGGCACAAGATTGGCCACAAACCATCCATAAAATGCCTCAGCTTCTCTCGAACATCATTTGCAATTAGGGGCATAACGTGACACCCCCACTCAAACTTTCTGACAAAATCTAAAATGCTACTGTCTCCCTGTCGTAGCGTCATGAAATCTCTGGTCAGTCTGGATCGAACTTCCTCAGTGAAGTACTTGGAGTAGAAAACTTCTTTAAAACCATCCCAAGTCAGTGTTTGCCAGTTCACTGTCACTGATGCACTCTCCCACCAAAGTCTAGCGTCTCCTGTCAGAAGGAAAATGACACACCTGACCCTGTCCGCGTCCTGCTGCTCCATAAAAACAAACATTTACTCGATGGACTTAATCCATCCTTCTGCTATCATCGGGTCGGTAGTCCCCGAGAACTCGTACGGATCCATCCTACTAAATCTCTTGTAGACTGCCACTGGTATGGGCCTCGCCCCTGTGTCCACTGCAGCATTGTTCCCCGCAAACTGTGCGAAGAACTGGATAATCCTTGCAAGCATCTGAGCCTGCAAATATGGCGGTGGACGAGGAGGAGTGGCCCTCTCCCCATCCAGAGCTTCTGTATTCTAATCGCCTGCTTCACGCACAATCCTATGTCTGGGAGGCATACTGTTCCAAAACTTACCCGACACGTAAACCCAACATGCATAAACATAATATCAATATCATAAGATACACGTAAATTTGAAATTAAACATGTACATGCTGTAATCGTGACTAGATGCTTAATACAGGAAAGAATTTAAATTTTTAAAACTTACAGATTTGAGGTGTGACTTCGTGAGCTTCTTGCAATTGGCAGTAGGCATAACCCTTTACAAGAACACCGCTCTTATACCAACTGTAACGTACCGTACTTTTAAACTATTTTAAAATTTGCGGAAAAATAAAAAATTTCTTAGATATGAAATAAACCTTCAAATTTCGATTAAAATAAACCCTTCATCCAAAATATTTGAAATAAAAAGATCAAAAATAAAGTTTGCTAAAAATACTTGTTCAAACAACGTGAAGAAATCTCGTAAAAGTCAGAGTATTCAAATCGTCATGCCTAAAATCTTAAAACATTGGCAGTCCTCGGGTTTAGCCTCTTGCGCAGACCGAGCCGGCTCATTGGTCCCCGTCCCTCGTCTCCTCATACTCGCCCTCACCTGCATCGAACAAGTCTAGTGAGTCAAAAGACTCAACATGTATAATTGGAGATAAAAAATAATATGTAATAAAACCATATGCATCTTTAAAGTAGAGCGTACATACTTGAAACTTGAACGTAATAATATAAATATAGATGTGCCATCATCATAAAACTTTTCACAAACATACTTGCATCATACATACTTGAACATGCATAACTTCATCATTTTGCGTAGGGATATGTTTCAAAGCAAGTGACCCATATATAAATGTGCTTGATCAGACTAAACCACTGTACTGGGCTGGTAGGGATGTCCACTACCACATACATGAGATCCCCGGTCATGCTTTACCGGGTGGATTGGTCCTTGGTCATGCTTTACCGCTTTCCAATCCTAATCTAAACCCGGCCATGCTTTACCGGGGTGGAGAGGTCATCGGCCACGTTCACCGGCTTCCAAACCCGCTCATAATTAGTCACAAGACATTTAACATACCTCAAAAACTTAAAAATATTTTCCTTTGCAAGTCGAACATACTTGCTTGGCGATGAGGGCTTCATTGGATCTCGCTTGGGGGCCACTGCTGCACATTCTAACACATTTTCAAACACTTAATTTTCATAACTTAGACGCAGGTAATCGTGCTCACCACCGAGGTAAATAAATAGCTTATGACATTCTAGATCGCTCGGGACTTGAACTCGTTTAATCATTCTAAACCATGACATCGAATCCCAAAACAATCTCTATACGGAGTGTGAACCTTTCCCAAACATGTATGATATGGACCTAAGAAGAAGTTGAAACGTTCTTATTGCATTAAAAGTACTAGAAATTTTATTTTTCCTCTCTCCAATTCGAAAAGTACATATATATACCTTAAATACCGTGACACTATTTTTAAAATAAATCAACCAACTAGTATTTGAAAATCAATTGCAATAGTTAAGACATTAAATCGCCAAATGTTTTACCAAACCTAAAAAACAATAAACATGAAAAGTATCATTCTCTCAAAAACCACTCAAAAGTATAAACAAATAGTCTTAAAAATATTTCAACGTAAATCGTAATCATAAATCATAAGTGCGGAATAGTAGAAGCGCTGGTCTTCGGGTTATGTGCACCTTCAGTTCAGCCAAATCAACCATCAAGACCTCCCTAAAACTCACCTGCATCCATCACACCTAGTGAGCCTAAAGACTCAACACACCATAATCTTTATAACAAATAATAGGTATAAAACCACAAGAAACAGTGAAAATACTTTTACTTAAAAATAACATTTTCCTGACATGCATAACATAAACCTCAACCTTTTTCTTTATTCATAACATGTATCCTTTTATCATGATCATAAATATTTTTCCTCTTTCCTTTTTTGAATTCAGATCGTTAATTGTGACTTTGCCCCAGTGGAAACCCAAGATGGGACAAGGCCCCCAAGAGAGCCAAGATCGGGATAGCCCATAGTCATTACAAAAAAAGGCGTTTTTTTTGTAACGATCATGGGTCATTAGACTGAACCAACATGGGCCTCGGCCCACGACCTATGATCAGTAGTGGTGCATGGGTATGGGCCAAGGCCCATGTTGGTTCAGTCTAATGGTCCATGATCGTTATACAGCAGCTCAAGCATCACGGTTCGATCGCTCTATCAAGCAGAGACAATTAGTACACCCAACAATCTCTCTCCCAATAATTGCACTATTTGCAATCAATGAAAATCGAACACGTGATTTTGGATCTAATACCAATTTTATGATTGAGCGCTTGTCGCTTTACCAAAAGCTATAGCTGGTGGTAATGGTGCAACTCAAATCTTTTAAACTGTACAGCAGCTCAAGTACCACAATTCGATTGCTCTACTAAGCAGGGATAATTATTGCACCCAATAATGTGTCAATAAAGTTATATGATAAGCCAATATTTAGTTTATTGAAGACCTACTCGAACAATTAACATACTTATTTCATTAAAACTTCACCATGACTTAATGGAGTTTAGAATAGATGTACCAATTGAGTTAATTATAAAAGTTTATGTACCAATACTTTTTAATGAATAGTTTGTGTACCAGAATATTTTTTTACTTTGATTTAAAGCATCATTTGTAATATATAAAATTTTATTATCTAATTTATACATGTGATTAATTTATATTTTTCCTTCTATTAGGTAAGAATAAAATAAGTGTTTATTAATATGTGATAAGGATACTTTTAATTGTGTTGATGTACTACTTAAGGAAAACAGAAAACAGTAGCAATATTCTACTTAAGGAAAACCTGAAGCAATATTCAACTTAAGGAAAATCTGAACACACTCTCGAGTAGAAATGCAAGTAGACCGAATTAAGAATGAAGTAATATAGGACTAGAAGCAGTAGTCAGAAAAATAGTCTATTATGATAATATATTAGACTACACTAGTGACATCCGTTTTGTTTGTATTATCTATCCGAGAATGTCCTTATTTATTGTAGTTGTTCTATACAATAATACACTTTATTTGAAGTCATTAAATGAAACATATATATCATTAATTGCTCAGGACAATTTTGGACAGAAAAACAAATAACAACTATATTATTGGATTCAGGTACTCGTGACGAAAAAAGATTTGTTCTCATTCTAATGTTGAAGATGATTTATAAAAATATTTCATGAAGTGTTCACAAACGCTGACCTTTTTGTGAAATTGCGAAATCACTCACCTTTTATCTTATAATACTGAAAGTCTACAAAACCCAGCACATGCTATAAAGTTGTAGCAGATTCAAAAGATCATACTTGCTATCATTGTTTAAACACTATTTCATTGTATTTACCTATTAAAAAGTATGAAGTATTTGTAATATGTAGAAATAGTGTTTCTTGCAATCAAAATACATCAAGTTTTGAGTTGTAATACTAAGAGATTTAGTAGGCAATAGTAAGTCCTACTGAAGTGGATTTATACAAGTATATAACGATCAATTTATTTTAGTGATACCTTCTGAAAACAGAAGAATGAGACACATAGAAGAGTTTTGTTTTTCAAATTTCCAGAAACAAACCTTGTGTTATTTTATTTTTACTGTCTTTAAATTTCATCGAGTGTTGTGGATTGTTTTTACAACTTTAAGCAGTTCGATGCACTTTCAAATATCGTTATTAGATTCTGACTCTTAAAAAGGTTTGAAGCACACGTTTCAGATTCAGACTCTTAACATTGGAATTTTTATGTTTTTCTTTTTATATTTTACGGGCACGATATTTCGATTTGTCCATAATAATTATTTTTCTTCTCTTATTTCTTGCAATTAAAAATGGAACGAAAATATTAAAATATTTTCCAGGTAAATGTACAAATGACTTACAATAAAAAAAATAATAAATACACATATATATGTCGTCATCATTTAAAAATATATTTTCTTCGAATCACTAATATTCATTCTTTTTAATATTGAAAAATGATATTTTTACAACCGTTATTAATTTTTTTTATATATTAGAAGATATGCTTTTAGCTTTCTTTTACTAAATATTTGAATGCTTTCACATTCAAAACCCAAATCGATCACTTGTTTATCCATTTTATCATGGCTTATCTTGAAGTTTCCAAATGTAAGAATACTAAGATATGGTTTGTCACTCAATAATCACATTTGTCTATGTAGTTTCCAAGTTTACAGCATACTAAAATTCTCATTAAATTATGTCACTTGAAGCCATTACACTTCCAAGTAATAAACATCTTTCATATCAGGAAAATGCTAATATAAACACAAACAAAATACTCATCAGGTGCAACCTAGATTTGAATTACTTGTATGTAGTAAGCCGCACAAAGTCTGAAAACAATAAGCCATTATAGCATAAACTAGAATGTCTGAATTGTTACAGGACATTTACAGTGTAATAAAAAAGTGTTTGACGCCTCTGTTCTGGAGTGCACCAATTGCTAATGAGTGGCACACGACAAATGAGCAAATATCGCACATTCGGCATTATATTACAAAACTGGTATCACCCTTTAAAAATCTGCACATATATTAGCGTATCTGGTAAAGGTGTCGGAGAAAATACGGACAGAAAAATTTTATACCAATTTGGTAAAATTCTGCATGTCATTTTACAGCTTCAGCAGGAATGCTTATTCTTGTTGCCTAAACCAATGGAATTGACAACAAGGACAGTACATTTACTTTACCTTATGCAGGCCATTACTCATCCTAGATATTTTAGCAAAACTCCATCATTCTCGAGCACAAAGCCTTGTTTGTCATGGATAAACCTGCATCATCATTCAAAAGATAATTTCTGGTAATGTTGATCCCATTCGAGATAACATCTATCTTCGAAGTGCTTTGGATTTGCAGCATAGTCTCTCCCCTCTAGCAAAATCCAGCTGACAAATATCTTAGAAGTGCTTTGGATTTGCAACATAGTCTCTCTCCCTCTAGCAAAATCCAGCTGACAAAACTAGAACTTCCAGAAAAAAATATTTTCCTCAATCCCAATAGCTCCTGCCCACAGTAACAGGTATTTAAAATAATATGCTAATACGGAAATGAAAGTACTCCAAACTTTATTAGCAGTTCATAAGCATGTTCGTACAATGAGGAAGAATCGAGCTCACTTTATGGAATATAGATTGGCAGCAATGTTGTCGGCAGCTTTGTCAGGGGTCCATGTCTTCCAGCTGTTCGTAGTTTTTAAAAGAACTCCACTACCACCACCACCCCATGCTTCATCGTATGAATTACATCAGCCAATTGATTATTAGTATCAGATGCTTGTAATTTATTCGCCATCATTTCTTGTTTAACAAAAATGTATATAGATTAGTATTCCTTATAATAATGTAATTACTGATCAGTGGGCTTTTCTATCCGGATAGTTAAGGAAAAAAACAGACCATGTGTACCTGTGAACGGTATCCAGCATTGAGAATCCCAAATCCACGGCTTTGCACTTGAACTTCCTCAAAATCCTCCGTTGTCTAAAAATGTGGAAGATGCACAGTTTTTAAACAATAAAGGTGAAATTAAATTGAAACCGAATGCTAACTGAAGGCAACAGTTCGCGAAAAAATCAAAGTAAACAAGGGAAGAATTTAGCAGACAGCGTAAATGCATGATACATGTATGATGCTTCCAGAAAGAGTAATTGAGCCACCCCTGTACCCTTACTGAGGTATAGTCCACCACCATGTACAAGAAGCCAAAGGCCACCATCAGCTCTCCAGCCAATGTTCTGGATTCTTCTAGCAACAGCCCTGTTCTGCGGTTGCCAGAATGCCTATGATCAAGCATTGACCTTAAGATTTTTCCAATCTTTTCAAGTATATTTCACATTAAAACTTACTAGAAAATTGGTTTCATAAATTTACTTACTCAGGGACCAACAAAGTAAAAATATTATCTTGGAAACAAAAGTTTAAACCCAAACTAATTCTACAAATCGCTGATCAATCAAATCAGAGTCTACAGAATGATTATAGAAAGACAGAAATTTCACCTGACCAGGTTCCCATGTCAAACAGAAGTTACCACGACTTGAAACAGCAACATAGTTTCCTTCAGGTGAGCGATTCACATTGCCGAAAGTGCCTGTATAGTAAGCTTGCACCACTGGATACAGTTCTGAAATAGCATTAAGAATGTCGAAGTAATTGTTATGTTCAGAACTCAAAGGACAGGCAGAGAAGCTTGAGTTACTAATATTAGTAAAACCTTTCATGGATCAGCATTTGGTTACAAAGAAATACATTTTACGTTTTTGCAGCAGTGAAGCAAACATTGATATAAAAACTTCTCACTTCATTATTCAAAAAACAGACTTCTCTTGCATTTTTTACTCAAAGAACAGACACAAAAAGTGTTATGGTCCCAGGTTTTAGATTTCGTGATGGAGGTGATTTTTGAGGCTCGTTAGAGAGAACTTCTCGATCACTTGGTTTTGAGACTCGTTGAGAGAGCACCTCAGATCTTGTAACGCGAGACTATGAATAATTTTCTTAATAAGTTTATTATTACAATCACTTATAACAGAGTATAATGATTCAAATAAAGAAAAACGAATTGTAACATAAATAAAATATCCCCTTAACTATGGAATGACCCTATAGTTCAAAAGATAAGATAAAAGCAAATCCTTTTCTAAATAAATGAGACAGCAGAATAATTCATTGGGCTTGAACTTTCCATCTCGTTGTAGTGATAGCACAAGGCTCATGACAAAAAGATTGCCAACACAACGGAAAAATATTAAAGAAACATACCTCACATGTAAAGGCCCGAAAATTCGTGCTTGAAAATTTTTGCGAAAAATTTAAAATTTTCTTTTGAACTAAATGAAGTATCAACTTCATAAAATAAACTGTTAAATAATGTTTAATGTTTAAAAATAGCAGCGGAAGAATTTAATGTTTGCAAAGTAACAATTTAAAATAATTTAACAAGAGATAAAATGTTTGAGTATAAAAATCGTAAGTGCTGAAAATGAGGTCCTCGGGTTCCACTACTGCCGACCAAGCTAGCTCACTGGTCCCCGTCCTCAGCCCCGACATCAGCAGTACCTACAACAATCAAGTCTAGTGAGTCTAAAGACCCAGCATGCATAAATCGTATATAGCGAGTACATAAATAAATAGTAAAATTTTGCATGGGGTAAGATGTCGTATCAGGAGTCATAAAGTGAAAATACTTCGCCATAAACAATTATAATACGTGCATAACTAAACTGAACATCGTAGTAAAAATGGTTGCTCCATCGAGCCCTGTCATAAATATCAAGTAATAATTTTCTGGTGAGATTATGGTATCCGCAAGTGGCCACTGCACTAATAAAAACTGCAAAATGACCTGTGACTGGCGACCGGACCGATTATTGGCGATCGGATTTAAGTATGCTCGTCTGATCAGACAAAATGCCACAGTATACTGGGTGGTACAAACTGAAACTGACCGGTAACTGGCGACCGGATTTACAAAGTCTCCCATGATAGTGCTACGGCCACAAGCAATATCGCATAAATCTCAAAAATGAACATTTTAAATTTCTATGCACGTAATATAATTAAATGGCATCATCAAATCTGAAAAATTTCAATCTCCTGTATTAAAATCATTTACTTCGATAATTTAAAAAATATCTATATGACTTGATTGAAGAGTCAAAGGAGATATAAACATTCCTGAGTTTGTTTTGACAGAAAACAAACGAAATACTGACGCGGCGCGGTGGAGACGGAGTGTTCTTCCTTAATTCCTTTAAACCAAATATGCATGATAATTATTATAATAGTTTAAAAAAAATCGTAAACGTGATGCATGAACATTTAAAAATATCAAGATTTGTGCTCAGGGCGCTGCTAGGACCAAATTCTCACCCCGGGTGCAAAATGACCATTTTGCCCCTGGAAACCCAAAAATTACCGTTTTACCCCTGGACTTCTAAAATTGACCCGAAGCTTACCAAACTCCTTAGGATATTCCAAAACATATTTAAAAGTATTCCTAAACGTAAACTTGAGCCCAAACCAAACTTAATCTATTCGTTTTAAAACTTAGACCGGGGTCCCGGTTTTAACCCGAACCGCACCGAAACTTAACCAAAACTTTCCCAACTTTTTACCACACTTAATGAACATCTAAAATGTCCTAAAGATCTCAAAATTAGGCTTTTAAGCTATCGGTCAGACCCCTGAACAGCTGCTGAAAAAAATCTGCTACTTCCTTTCTCCAACCCGCAAAGAACCACTCGCCTCCTAGCGCTCCTTGGCTCGCACCAGCTTGCACCAGCCACGAACCCACCTACTAAGGACCAAGACCAGACCCTAAGGGACCTACCAGAACAAATCCAACAGCCCCGTGCAACCTACATCACAGCTAGGACCCGAGGATCACCAACAAGTCTACTACCGAGACCAACTCGACCCTACATGCCCCGATCGATTGTCCCTTCACTCCAGCGTGGTTCGAGCCGTTCCAGACCTCAACACAGACCCACCAGGTTCTGGTCCAGGGATGGAGAAGGCCCTTGCACGGCTGGTGTAGCAGGACACATGGACCGAACCCTCCCCCACCTCACAATACCCGATCGGCTCTCAACCTATTGCATCAAACTCGACCGCGATGCACCCCGCTGTACCTAACCTCATTGATTCACGATCTGTCCACCCCTTAACAACACTATACAGCAGTCCCTTGCACCAAAAAAAACCAGAAACGTGAGTGGTGATGGTTGGAAACGCATAGACAAGCAAAACCGATAATCCCTACCACTTATGCATGGATCGAGAGTTTCACAAACAACAAGCATATAACAGCATATATATATATATATCGTGCAAGATGCAGAGATGATGATCCGTGGCTTGCCTTGTGAGTTCTTTGTAAGAGAGCCAAGCAAAGGGACACGACGAATGGGAAGAAAATGGAGGCACCGAGCTTTGTGGTGGAAATGCACGAAGAAACTTTCTGGTTGGAGGGGAGGGGAGGTGTCGGCTGAATGGGGGAGGTTAATGACTAGGTTTAGGGTTAATTAGAGTTTAGGTGTTAATTATATAGTTAGGAAAAATGTTAATGGGCCAAGAGTTGGAATTAAAAGGGAATAAAATGAATTTAGGGCCCATTAAGCTTAAAACAGGCCTATTAAGTCTAAACGCACTCAAAAAAAAAAATTTCGAGTTGGAAAGATTTTGAAAATAATAGCCGAACTATTAAAAAGTCCCCCCCGATTCGATAAAATTTGCGTACCGTAAAAATATAAAATCTTGCGGGTAAAAATATCCAAAAATTCCCATTTTTAAAAAAATACACTTAAAAATGCTTTAACTTAATTTATAAAAATGATTCGAGAATAAAAAAAATAATTGTCCTGAAAGTTCTCCGGTCTCAAATCTCCGTTCGAGCGCGAAATGCATTTAGAAACCCTAATGCATGAACATTTAAAATTTCATGAATTAAATTCTATCATGCAATGATTATGCATAAAATGCGTAAAAATCATGCATCACAAATTAATAAAATAATCGTGCATATAATTCTTTAAAATAATTAAATAAGATGCCAAAGAATTTCATGACTTGCATGCATGCCAATTATTAAAAATTATATTTACTAACATGCTAAATTACCCTTCTAAAATAAAATAAAATAAAATCTTTATTAACTTATCTCCATACTCCATCTCCAGTCCGGCCTCACTTAAATATCTGAAAAGACAGCAATTAAACCACTACATAAAATAATTAAATCTCAAGAAAGCATTTAAATACCCATGCAATAAAATCATTTTAATTTAAAGTACTAGAATTATACATGACTTATACGTAGTCTAGTTACGGGTTCTACAACTCTTCCCCCTTTAAAAGAAATTTCGTCCTCGAAATTAGAACTCACCGAATAGCTCTGGGTAGCGACTCCTCATCTCTAGCTCAGACTCCCAAGTAGCTTCCTCCTCTAAATGGTTGAGCCATTTGACTTTGACTCGCTGTACCACTTTGTTCCGAAGCTTCTTCTCCTGTCTATCTAAGATCTGCACTGGTCTCTCCTCATAAGACAGGTTTGGGGTAAGCTGCAACGGCTCGTAGTTCAGAACATGCGAAGGGTTTGCCATGTACTTCCTCAGCATAGAGACGTGGAACACATTGTGTACTCCGGCCAGATTCGGCGGAAGAGCAACACGATAAGCTAGCGTCCCAACCCTATCGAGGATCTCAAACGGTCCAATAAATCTCGGACTGAGCTTTCCTTTCTTTCCAAATCGCATGACACCTTTCATAGGTGCCACCTTCACAAAAACACGATCGCCCACTGCAAACTCTAAATCTCTCCTCCGCTGGTCCGCATAACTCTTCTGTCGACTCTGAGCAGTCCTCATCCTATCACGGATCTTGATTACTACATCTGCAGCCTGCTGAATAATTTCTGGACCCAATTCTGCTCTCTCTCCTACTTCATCCCAATGAACAGGAGACCTACACTTACGGCCATACAGTGCTTCATACGGAGCCATACCTATAGAAGATTTGAAACTGTTGTTATAGGTGAATTCTACCAACGGCAAATTCGACTCCCAACTCCCAGAGAAATCAATCACACAAGCACGGAGAAGGTCCTCTAAGATCTGAATGACTCGCTCTGACTGACCATCTGTCTGTGGGTGGAAAGCTGTGCTAAACAGCAACTTCGTACCCATGGTCGAATGTAAACTCTTCCAAAACGAGGAAGTGAATCTAGGATCTCTGTCAGATACGATCGAAACTGGAATACCATGAAGTCTGACTATCTCTCGGTTATACAACTCCGCATACTGAACCATGGTGAAAGTCGTCTTAATAGGCAAGAAGTGCGCTGATTTGGTAAGACGATCAACAATCACCCAGATGGCATTCGATCCCCTGGCTGACATCGTTCCACACAAATTTCACACTCTT
The DNA here is from genome assembly GCF_022965805.1 of Primulina eburnea. NCBI lineage: Eukaryota > Viridiplantae > Streptophyta > Magnoliopsida > Lamiales > Gesneriaceae > Primulina > Primulina eburnea. The sequence goes on along the minus strand of NC_133112.1, from coordinate 15,961,086 downwards.
CTTGGTCAATGCTGTGAGTGGAACTGCGATAGAGGAGAATCCCTTAATGAATTTCCGATAATAACCTGCTAGGCCGAGAAAACTGCGGATCTCTGATGCATTCTGAGGTACAACCCAATCTCTGACTGCTGCAACTTTCGCTGGGTCGACCTCAATACCACTGCTAGAAACAATATGGCCTAAGAACGCCACCTTCTCTAACCAGAATTCGCACTAGCTGAACTTTGCGAATAACTTATGCTTCTGTAAGGTCTGCAATACTGTTGCCAGATGTCTGCTGTGATCCTCCTGATTCTTAGAGTAGACGAGAATGTCGTCTATGAATACTATCACAAACTGATCGAGATACGGCTGAAATACGCGATTCATGAGATCCATGAAGATCGTGGCGCATTCGTCAGACCGAATGGCATCACAAGGAACTCATAGTGGCCATAACGAGTCCTGAAAGCGGTCTTAGAAACATCGGCATCTCTCACCCTCAACTGGTGATAACCAGAGCGCAGATCAATCTTGGAGAATATCGAAGCTCCCTGCAACTGGTCAAACAAATCCTCGATCCTCGAAAGTGGGTACTTGTTCTTCACTGTAACCCTGTTCAACTCCCGGTAGTCAATACAAAGTCTCATAGAGCCATCCTTCTTCTTGACAACAGAACTGGCGCGCCCCACGGTGAAAAACTCGGGCGAATAAACTCCTTGTCCAAAAGCTCCTGGATCTGCTTCTTAAGCTCTGCCAACTCTGTCGGTGCTAGTCGGTACGGTGCTTTCGAGATCGGAACCGTACCTGGCATAAGCTCAATAGAGAACTCCACCTCTCTCTCGAGTGGCATACCAGAGACATCCTCAGGAAAAACGTCTAAGAAGTCTCTAACAATCGGAACATCTTCTGCTGTCTGACTCAGTGTTCTAAAAAGCGGTAGGCAGTAGGCGGGCGGTCACTTACCGCCTAGCGCCTAGGCGTTTAGGCGGGGCCTAGGCGGCCGCCTAGGCGGTTTTTTTTAAACCCAAAAATCTTGTGACATATACGAGTTTTACTATAAAATACAACTTTTATGTCTAAAACTATGATTTTCTATGCAATAATAAATTAATAATATTTAGTATATAGATATTAATACGTTTTTATATATTACTAATATTGGTCAATCACTATCATATGTTTGCTACAACCTTCGTATTATCCATAATACTTCAACATTTTTCCGACAAAATATATAGATATTAAGTCTAAACATCTATTTCTTCTTGTTCATCTCCATATTTTTCCAACACTTTTTCTGTATCAGATTCAAACTCAAAATCCATGGCGTCTTCCTCCTCTTCATCCGATACAAATTCTTCTTCGTGAAGTTCTCTTACATCTTCGACATTTGTCTCAGCATCTTCATCTCCACCATCAACAATCCATCCTTGTGCCATAGTTGCTTCAGTTGTAAGTAGCACATCTACTCCTTTTTCTTCTTGTCTTCTCCTCTTGTTGATGATCTTGGCATTAAATTGAACATAGACTAAATTGTTCAACCTTCCGGTATCTAGTCTATTTCTTTTTTTTTGTATGAAAACATTGAACATTGGATAAAAAGTAAGATTTTAAAGGCCCAATTTTTTTTTAAAAAAACAAATCCGCCTAGGCGGCGACCATCCCGCCTAGGCGGTGCTAGGCGGCGCCTTTTAGAACACTGGTCTGACTAGGTGCCTCGGGGACAGATATAAAAGTTGCCAAGAATGCCCGACACCCTTTATGAATGAGCTTCCTAGCCTGGACATAAGAAATAATACGCGGTAGAGGAAAATACCTGTCTGGCTCAAATAAGAACTGCGTCATTCCCGGCGGTTGGACTAGAACAGATCTCCTCTGGAAGTCGATCAAAACTCTGTTCCGCAATAGCCAGTCCATCCCTAGAATAATATCAAACTCTGGCATCGGCAATACAATCAGATCCGCATAAACAACGTTGCCATGAAGCTCCAGATCTATGTCTCGGATCACATTGGTGGCTGTCATCTCCTCACCGGAAGGTAATACTACTGAATAGGCTACATCTAGCTCAACGGTCTTGACCTTGAGAAAATTAGCGAAGGTCTCCGAAATGAAGGAATGAGTAGCCCCTGAATCTATCAGGGCTTTCGTAGCTGACCCCGCTATAAAAATTCTCCCTGAAAGTTTGGAACATCAAGCTGAAACCAAAAATCTCAAGAACTATTCTACGGACATGCATAGGCCAAATTTCTTCTAACTAAGATTCCCAAAGTAATACTGAGTAGAGCATGCAATCCTATAACAGTTTCTAAGTTCAAAATATAAATTCCGGTTCCCAAAACGGTGAAATTCAAATAATAACTTAAAGCTTAAAGGTACTTGTCATAAGCATCGTATCTGGGTTCGTCTCCGTAGCATGGAGAACAAACACTCTGCCTTGGGTAGGTTGCTTCCTCCGAGGGCACTGCAAAAATAAGTGGTCTGGACTACCACACGTATAGCACTTCCCTGAACCAAACATGCATGCTCCAGGATGACGGCGTGAGCATTTAGGGCAAACTGGGTGCTCCATGGCCCTCGGGGCTGGCCGTCCCTGCTGTTGTTGCTGCTGACCTCTGTTCCTGGGCGGCCCGTGAAAAGGCCTCTTGATCTGCTGCTGATGCTGCTGAGGAGGAGGGCGGTGTGGTACTTGGACTGGGCGCTAGCCCAAACAGTCTCTCTCAATACCACGCTGATCTTGCTCTGCAGCTAGAGCTTTGGAGACAGCAACCTCATAAGTAGTAGGGTCAGACACCCTAACATCACGGCGCAAGATCGGCCGTAGACCCACCAGAAAATGCATCAATTTTGCTTTAGCATCGTTCGCGATCTGGGGTACAAAATGACAACCCCTCTCAAACTTACGGATGAACTCCGTAACAGTCAGATCTCCCTGTCTTAGGCTCATGAACTCAGTGGTCAATCTGGTGCGCACCTCCTCAGTAAAATATTTGGAGTAGAATACCTCCGTAAAACGTGCCCAAGTCAGTGTAGTCAAATCCAGGGCTACCGATGCTCCTTCCCACCATAAGCGGGCATCTTCTCCTAGTAAGTAAGTGGCACATCTGACTCGATCTGTATCTCCAAGCTCCATAAAATCGAATATAACCTCGAGGGACTTGATCCAGCCCTCGGCTATCATGGGATCGGTCGTCCCTGAAAACTCCTTCGGACGCATCTTCATAAATCTCTCATAGACAGCCTCGGGCCCTGTCGGCCTAGCTGCTCCAGTGGCATTGTTCCCCGTAAACTGTGCGAAGAACCGATTCATCCCAGCTAACATCTGGGCATTCATATCGGGTGGAGGTCCATATCCCTCCTGTCTCTGATCTTCCCTGTCCCCATGATGGCGCCCACCACCACCTCTCGGGCGTCCAACCTGGCGTCTAGGAGGCATACTGTTCCATAAAAAACTGTTGAATTGCAATGCAATTGATATTCAAAATGATGAGAATAATTACACTTGTGTGTTGTCCTAATTATCACTATACCTATTTATAATCTAAACATCACAGATAATTATAGTAATAATATCTCTAATTGCTAATTACAATAGTTACCATAATACAATACAACCATTTCCTTATTATTCCCTACAATCATGCTGAATGATTGTCTTCCATTTGATACCGTTAATCAACACTCCCCCTCAAGATGGTGTGTGTATATCTGTCATACCCATCTTGCACATGAAAGGGTGGAAAACTTTAGCACACAAGCCCTTAGTAAAGACATTTGCTAACTGGTTTCCAGAATTGGTATAGCTGATTCTTAGGGCTTTGTCATCCAACTTTTCCTTGATAAAGAATCGATCAATCTCAACGTGCTTAGTACGATCATGCTGAACCGGATTATTGGCAATGCTTATAGCTGCCTTATTGTCACAATGTAGCACTAGAGGCTCTTCTTGAAAGAGTTTAATGTCTTGCATTAGCTTCTTGATCCATAACAATTCACACACGCCTTGTGCCATAGCTCTATATTCAGCTTCGGCACTTGATCTAGCAACCACGGTCTGTTTTTTGCTCCTCCAAGTAACTAAATTTCCCCCGATGAAGACACAATATCCAGAAGTGGACCTTCTATCATTAGGAGATCCTGCCCAATCCGCATCAGTGTATGCATTTATTCTCAAATGTCCATTGTTTGAAAGAAGGAGACCTTTCCCAGGGCTAGATTTGAGGTATCTTAGTATCTGGTAGACAGCTTCAAGATGTGTGGATCGAGGCCGATGCATAAATTGACTTACTATGCTTACTGCATAGGATATGTCCGGCCTTGTGTGAGACAAGTAAATCAATTTCCCGACCAATCTTTGATAGCGATCAATGTCGACCAACTTACTGTCGTCTTCTTTTAACTTGTGATTTGCTTCAATTGGGGTATTTGCTGGTTTACAGCCTAACATTCCTGTTTCCTTCAGTAAGTCTAGGACATATTTTCTTTGAGAGATAAATATACCCTTGTTTGATCGAGCTACCTCTATTCCAAGGAAATATCTTAGTTTGCCCAAATCTTTGATCTCAAACTCGGTGGCCAACTGTTTCTTTAGTCTCATCATCTCTTCTTGATTGTCTCCGGTCATTATTATATCGTCCACATATACAATGAGGATGGTAACCTTACCATTGAGATGTTTGATGAACATCGTGTGATCTGCATTACTTTGCTTGTAGCCAAAGGTAGTCATTGCTGCACTAAACCTTCCAAACCATGCCCGAGGTGATTGTTTCAAACCATAGAGGGCTTTTCTTAATCGACAAACCTTTCCTTCAGTTTTCTGACATGAGAAGCCAGGAGGGATTTCCGTATACACTTCTTCTTCCAATTCTCCATGTAGAAAAGCATTTTTCACATCAAACTGTTGTAGGTCCCATCCAAGATTAGCAGCACAAGACAAGAGGACCCTCACGGAGTTCATCTTAGCGACCGGAGCAAAGGTTTCTTGATAATCGATCCCATAGGTCTGAGTATATCCTTTGGCTACCAATCGGGCCTTTAACCTTTCAATAGAGCCATCTGCTTTATGCTTCACAGTGTATACCCATTTGCATCCAACCGGGATTTTACCCGAGGGTTTGTCAACAAGCTCCCAAGTCTCATTTTTTACCAAGGCCTTCATCTCTTCTACCATGGCACCTTTCCACTGAGGATCATTGATGGCTTCTTTCCATCCCTGTGGTATGGAGACAGAATGCAAGGAAGACAAAAAACTTCTATATGATGGGGTTAGTGATTTATATGAGACAAAGTTAGAGATGGGATGTTGAGTACATGACCGAGTCTTTTTTCTAAGAGCTATTGGAAGATCAAAGGTCATTATACATATCATCTGAAAAGGTCTCAGAGTTACCTGATTCAACAGGAGTCGAGTCCGGGTCCGACGGTTGGCTATGCAGAGTGGCTTCATCCTTTTTTCTGCGAGCATATCTCAGCAGATTAGGTAGATCCAGTTTTCCTGTTTCGGATTGGGGGGCTTGATCTGTATCTGAGATTGTTTCAATATTCTGATATTCCCCCTGATATTCCCCCTGACCGCGATTTCCATTTCCAGGCAGTCCAGGAAAGGTTTGCTCAGTGGAAGATCCAGTCACTTGTTCTATATGATTGTTATTGTTCCCCCCTAGCACAGGTGACGAGGTAGGAAAGAAGGCTTCCATTTCTCGGAAAGTAACATCCATAGAGACATAAAACTTTCTAGTTGGTGGATGGTAGCACTTGTACCCTTTTTGTGTGGTCGAATATCCAACAAATATACATTTCAATGCTCTAGGGTCTAGTTTTCCTCCAATATGTTTATGTACAAAACATACACACCCAAAGATTTTAGGAGGGACACTGGAGAAATTAGTACCTTGAATAATTTCCAATGGACATTTGAAATTCAAGGTCCTCAAAGGCATGCGGTTGATCAAGTAGGCCGCTGTGAGAACTGCATCACCCCAGTAGACTTTAGGTACATTCATTGTGAACATGAGAGCCCTGGCAACCTCAAGAAGATGTCGGTTTTTCCGTTCAGAAACCCTATTTTGAGCGGGTGTGTTGACACAGCTTGTTTGATGTATAATTCCATGAGTGCCTAAATAAGATTGAAAGTTCTTTTCCATATATTCAGTACCATTATCGGTACGTAGAATTTTCACAGAGACACCAAACTGAGTGTTAATCATTCTATGGAAGGACTGGAAACAAGCAAACACTTCATTTTTTGCATGCATCAAATAGACCCATGTCTTCCTACTGTAACAATCAATAAAAGTTACAAACCACCTATATCCCGATAGAGAGACTACCGGGCTTGGTCCCCAAACATCAGAGTGGATTATCATAAATGGTTCTGAACTTTTATTATTAATGGAAGGATAAGAAGTTCGAGTGTTCTTAGCTAGTTCACAAGCATCACAGACTAAGGTCTCCACATTACACTGCTGGAATAAACGAGGAAAAATGTTTTTTAAAACATAAAATGAAGGGTGCCCTAATCTCCTGTGCCATTGAAGGATTTGGTGATGAGTGGAGTCCGAATCACTTATCAAGGCATGACTTTTGAAACTAGATCCTCCAACCAATCGGTATAGGCCATCGTTCACTCTACCATAGCCAATCGTTTTCCCCGTGCTCAGCTCCTGTATAATACAATGAGAAGGGAAAAATTCAATTTTACAATTCAAATCTCTGGTGAGGGCACTAACAGATAGAAGGTTATGTGAAAAGCTAGGTATATGTAACGCTAGAGGTAAATCAAGTGAAGAGGTGCAATTGATAGAACCTTTTCCGGTTATAGGAGATAAAGATCCGTCGGCTATACGGACTTTATCACTACGTGAACACAAAGAATATGTCAGGAATTTTTCACGAGCACCAGTCATATGATCAGAAGCTCCAGAATCAAGAATCCATGAATTATTATCGACACAATGAGTATATTGGGTTGTATGAGCAGATGGGCGTGATATACCTGTGCGGGCAAGATGAGAGGAATGAGTGGAAGTGGCATTTATGGTACCAGGAGATTCAATTCTAGCCATAAGTTGCCTGAGGGTCTGTAACTCCTCGTTGGTTAGTCCCTTGGAGGGTTTTTCTTCACTCGGTTGCTCGATATGGGAAGCTTCATAAGCATTAGCATAAACATTAGCTTGAGGTCGTGAACTACTAAATCTTCCACCCCCGCGGCCTCGTTTAGGACGGCCATGGATACTCCAGCATGTGGCTTTAGTGTGATTTGGTTTCCCACAATGTTCACACCTTTTCTCATCTTGTACTTCACCTCCTTTGCTTGTATTTCTAACAGCATTATGTTTTGTGGTGTAACTATGTGAGTCAACAAGCATGCTTGATCCTTCATTAGAGATAATTGGCATCATAGCATTTCTTCTGCTTTCTTCTTGTTGCACATAGTTATATGTCTGTCGTAAGGAGGGAAAAGGATATTTTCCAAGAACCTGTACTCTGATTTGATCAAAGAGATCATGCAGCCCTGCTAGAAAATCATACACTCGTTCTTTTTCGACCAATGTATGAAACTTTGTTGCATCAGCTGGGCATGAGGCTTGAAAATCTTGATAATAGTCAAGTTCTTGCCACAAACTGCTGAGCTCAGAAAAGTATTGGGCAATCGTCATCTCACCTTGTTTGGTTTCATGGATCTTCCTCCGCAGTTCGTATATTTGGGCATCATTTCCAGACTGAGAGTAAGTCTGAGCAGTAGCCTCCCAAATTTTTTGTGCCGTGTCCAGCAGAAGGTATCCACGTGCGAGTTGTGGTTGCATAGAATTTATTAGCCATGACATAACAAGCGAATTCTCAGACTCCCATCTGGAAGTATCAGTACGATTCGATGTAATTTTTCCATTGATATAGCCCTGCATACCTCTGGCTTGAATAAACAGCAAGCAGGAGCGCGACCACGCGAGATAATTTGTTCCATCAAGTTTGACAGGACTGATCTGCAGAGAAGGATTATCATAAGTGGTGGTAGTCTTGCTACCAGCACGTTCATCCATAGAAGATTCCTCCTTTCCGTCAGACATGGTAGTGATGGAGACTGTCTTGTGCAGCGGTCCTTTCAACGCCGACAGCGATCAAGGTTAGTAACCTGTTCAACGCCTAAGAGCCCCCCGGAGATGGCTCTGATACCATGTTGAATTGCAATGCAATTGATATTCAAAATGATGAGAATAATTACACTTGTGTGTTGTCCTAATTATCACTATACCTATTTATAATCTAAACATCACAGATAATTATAGTAATAATATCTCTAATTGCTAATTACAATAGTTACCATAATACAATACAACTATTTCCTTATTATTCCCTACAATCATGCTGAATGATTGTCTTCCATTTGATACCGTTAATCAACAAAAACCCATACGTAACTAACATTCATAATTCCATAATTTATTTTAAATGAACACTGAAATAATTAAAGAATCTGAATGTAAAATATTTCATGGAGGCATGCAGTTAAAATAATTCATGCTTTAAATAAAATGTTGAAATGTAAAACTTACAGACCGAAGACGTGTCTTCGTGAGCTCCTCGTGGTCAGTAGTAGTGTAACCCTTTACAAGAACATAGGCTCTGATACCATATGTAAAGGCCCGAAAATTCGTGCTTGAAAATTTTTGCGGAAAAATTTAAAATTTTCTTTTGAACAAAATAAAGTATCAACTTCATAAAATAAACTGTTAAATAATGTTTAATGTTTAAAAATAGCAGCGGAAGAATTTAATGTTTGCAAAGTAACAATTTAAAATAATTCAACAAGAAATAAAATGTTTGAACATAAAAATCGTAAGTGCTGAAAATGAGGTCCTCGAGTTCCACTACTGCCGACCAAGCTAGCTCACTGGTCCTCGCCCTCAGCCCCGACATCAGCAGTACCTACAACAATCAAGTCTAGTGAGCCTAAAGACCCAGCATGCATAAATCGTATATAGCGAGTACATAAATAAATAGTAAAATTTTGCATGGGGTAAGATGTCGTATCAGGAGTCATAAAGTGAAAATACTTCGCCATAAATAATTATAATACGTGCATAACTAAACTGAACATCGTAGTAAAAATGGTTGCTCCATCGAGCCCTGTCATAAATATCAAGTAATAATTTTCTGATGAGATTATGGTATCCGCAAGTGGCCACTGCCCTAATATAAACTGCAAAATGATCGGTGACTGGCGACTGGACCGATAACTGGCGATCGGATTTAAATATGCTCGTCTGATCAGACAAAATGCCAGAGTATACTGGGTGGTACAAACTGAAACTGACCGGTAACTGACGACCGGATTTACAAAGTCTCCCATGATAGTGCTACGGCCACAAGCAATATCGGATAAATCTCAAAAATGAACATTTTAAATTTCTATGCAAGTAATATAATTAAATGGCATCATCAAATCTGAAAAATTTCAATCTCCTGTATTAAAATCATTTACTTGCGATAATTTAAAAAATATCTATATGACTTGATTGAAGAGTCAAAGGAGATATAAACATTCATGGGTTTGTTTTGACAGAAAACAAACGAAATACTGACGCGGCGCGGTGGAGACGGAGTGCTCTTCCTTAATTCCTTTAAACCAAACATGCATGATAATTATTATAATAGTTTAAAAAAAAATCGTAAACGTGATGCATGAACATTTAAAAATATCAAGATTTGTGCTCAGGGCGCTGCTAGGACCAAATTCTCACCCCGGGTGCAAAATGACCATTTTGCCCCTGGAAACCCAAAAATTACCGTTTTACCCCTGGACTTCTAAAATTGACCCGAAGCTTACCAAACTCCTTAGGATATTCCAAAACATATTTAAAAGTATTCCTAAACGTAAACTCGAGCCCAAACCAAACTTAATCTATTCGTTTTAAAACTTAGACCGGGGTCCCGGTTTTAACCCGAACCGCACCGAAACTTAACCAAAACTTTCCCAACTTTTTACCACACTTAATGAACATCTAAAATGTCCTAAAGATCTCAAAATTAGGCTTTTAAGCTATCGGTCAGACCCCTGAACAGCTGCTGAAAAAAATCTGCTACTTCCTTTCTCCAACCCGCAAAGAACCACTCGCCTCCTAGCGCTCCTTGGCTCGCACCAGCTTGCACCAGCCACGAACCCACCTACTAAGGACCAAGACCAGACCCTAAGGGACCTACCAGAACAAAGCCAACAGCCCCGTGCAACCTACATCACAGCTAGGACCCGAGGATCACCAACAAGTCTACTACCGAGACCAACTCGACCCTACATGCCCCGATCGATTGTCCCTTCACTCCAGCGTGGTTCGAGCCGTTCCAGACCTCAACACAGACCCACCAGGTTCTGGTCCAGGGATGGAGAAGGCCCTTGCACGGCTGGTGTAGCAGGACACATGGACCGAACCCTCCCCCACCTCACAATACCCGATCGGCTCTCAACCTATTGCATCAAACTCGACCACGATGCACCCCGCTGTACCTAACCTCATTGATTCACGATCTGTCCACCCCTTAACAACACTATACAGCAGTCCCTTGCACCAAAAAAAACCAGAAACGTGAGTGGTGATGGTTGGAAACGCATAGACAAGCAAAACCGATAATCCCTACCACTTATGCATGGATCGAGAGTTTCACAAACAACAAGCATATAACAGCATATATATATATATCGTGCAAGATGCAGAGATGATGATGCGTGGCTTGCCTTGTGAGTTCTTTGTAAGAGAGCCAAGCAAAGGGACATGCCGAATGGGAAGAAAATGGAGGCAGCGAGCTTTGTGGTGGAAATGCACGAAGAAACTTTCTGGTTGGAGGGAAGGGGAGGTGTCGGCTGAATGGGGGAGGTTAATGACTAGGTTTAGGGTTAATTAGAGTTTAGGTGTTAATTATATAGTTAGGAAAAATGTCAATGGGCCAAGAGTTGGAATTAAAAGGGAATAAAATGAATTTAGGGCCCATTAAGCTTAAAACAGGCCTATTAAGTCTAAACGCACTCCAAAAAAAAATTCGAGTTGGAAAGATTTTGAAAATAATAGCCGAACCATTAAAAAGTCCCCTCCGATTCGATAAAATTTGCGTACCGTAAAAATATAAAATCTTGCGGGTAAAAATATCCAAAAATTCCCATTTTTAAAAAAATACACTTAAAAATGCTTTAACTTAATTTATAAAAATGATTCGAGAATAAAAAAAAATAATTTTCCTGAAAGTTCTCCGGTCTCAAATCTCCGTTCGAGCGCGAAATGCATTTAGAAACCCTAATGCATGAACATTTAAAATTTCATAAATTAAATTTTATCATGCAATGATAATGCATAAAATGCGTAAAAATCATGCATCACAAATTAATAAAATAATCGTGCATATAATTCTTTAAAATAATTAAATAAGATGCCAAAGAATTTCATGACTTGCACGCATGCCAATTATTAAAAATTATATTTACTAACATGCTAAATTACCCTTCTAAAATAAAATAAAATTAAATCTTTATTAACTTATCTCCATACTCCATCTCCAGTCCGGCCTCACTTAAATATCTGAAAAGGCAGCAATTAAACCACTACATAAAATAATTAAATCTCAAGAAAGCATTTAAATACCCATGCAATAAAATCATTTTAATTTAAAGTACTAGAATTATGCATGACTTATACGTAGTCTAGTTACGGGTTCTACATCACAGTAGGACATGAGAACAGTTTTAAGAGGGCGAAGAGAAAGAGACTTTACTTGGTAATAAAACATTAGTGAACATTAACAATGTAAACAATAAGAGAGCCCAGCCTCAATAAAAGTATATTGTTTCTAATCAGTTTGGTACACTCCATGCCTCCGAAACAAATAAGTTAGGATTTGAGGAAGTTTTGGTAAAAGTTTTAAGAACAAATTTTATTGTGCTTTACCGTTTTTCCATAATGCAAATAAACTAGATTCGTTTTCCCAAAAAAATTGTACAAGAGATACCAACAAGACATAAGGACAAGGAGGATATTCGACTATCCAGAGTAGCCGAACCGTATCCTGGACAGCAGCCTTCCAGTTGTATCCTCCATTTGATGTTACATATTTCGCACCTTGATGTGTTATCATTTCTGAACTTTTTCTCCAGTGGCTTCTATATACACCTGCAATTACCAAAACAATTATTACTGGACAGCTTTCATGATGTGGAATATAATTCTTATCTGCACATAATTTTTATAATATCAAATTTTACATAAAACAAAAGAAAAGTTAACATGGAGGCTAACTATGCCATGTTCATCAAATTCAGAAATGACATGAATTTATTAATATAATTCCCCTCTAGATAATTCAAGTAAACAAACTGATTTACTTAGACAAAATAATATATTACTAAAAATTATAAATGAAGGATAAGCAAACCAAATTCTGTTATTGGTTCCTTACAAAATTGATAAAATACCAACTAAGGATAAATATAAAAGGAAGAGGCCAGATGGGACTCCACAACAATTAAAAGACCATCAACAAAGTATAGTATGAAAGTGGAGATAGATTAAGCTGACAAGAGGACCCGCTGGTTTGTTTTTCTCGGAACACAGTCAAACTTTAACTGAAAATAAAACTAAAGCAAGCACTTTATAAAACTGGAGATATATTAAGCAGACAAGAGTACTCAAGGGTTTCTTTTTCTTGGAATACAAGGAAACTTTAATTGAGGATAAAACCAAACTAAGAACACCGTAAAGAACATCAATCCGTATACATATTTTCTTCCCAGAAAGGCTACAATTCATTTCATTATCAAAGCCATCCTGAAGATGAGGTTTCAGTCATATTTGTGTGAGTTGCATGTGAACCTGTGTTCTCTGGAGTTGTATTTACCCAGCTTTGCATTCAAAACTCCCAACATGACATTTGTTCCCTGGATGGATGATACTCCCATAAATGGCCATCTCAATATTGTCAAGTTCTTCATTACTGAACTTAATGTTACAAGAGTAACCTTTCAGTAATATTTGATCAAAGCCATTCTTGTTGGACTTCAACCTATTTACCCTGGTTTGAAGAATTTGACAATTCTCAATCACAGATTCACCACCACTGGAGAATGGGATGATGTGATCATACTCATAGCAGAGACAGCCCTGACAGGTATGAAGACCTTTACAAACAATATTTCCAACTGCATCCATTCGCCATCTATCAGGATCTCGACCAGGGACCACCTTCGCTTTATCCCAGCACAGTTTCTTAGTCTCGGAGTCAAAGAATCTAGGTCTCTCCATCTTGTCTATGCTTGTACCACCTCCATGATGAAACTGAATTGAGGAAAGTTATGTCATCTCTCTCTTACTCTGAGTGTGTGCATTTTCTTCTTTCAAATTTTCATTTATTTCGTCTGTGTCAGAAGTTACAGCACATGCATTGAAAGAAGAACAAAGATATGTTCGTAGAAAAATGAAGCTATAGACGTGCACATAACGAGGGCCCATTAAAAGCTTAAAGTAGAAAAACAAATTTGATGTTTCTTCAGAAATTGTACATTCTGATATGAATCACATTCCATAAAAAGCTCAGAGCTAATACTGAAATAATGAGTAGCCAAGTCAACTAACGAAATCACTCGGAATAAGTAGCAAAGGAAAAGTAAGAAGATTTTTTGGTTAACCATATCTCCAGGAAGTTGAGCACTTAAGGTATGCGTTTCCATGTCTCTCCAGCATCATCAGTATACAGCAAAATAGCTGGCTTGCCAACAATCCAACCTTCCTTGCCTTTGAAGCTGATGGAGTTAAATCTATAGTTGAAATCCTCATCTTCGGCAGAGGGAATGGAACGTGAAGCCCAAGTGTTTCCTCTATCTTTTGTCTCTAAAATTGTTTGCCTAGTCCCAATTAGAAAGCCTGCCAAATCATCCAATCCAATGAAAAAATCAATCAAAATGTAAAATTCAAATTCAAACCAATTGCTAACAAATCACATGAAAGAAAAAAGGGAACCGTGAGAAGGGTCGTCGGGGACAAAAGCAATGTCGAGGAGGACAACGCCGGGATCAATGGGGAGGTAAACCCTTTGCCAGGTGGAGAGCGCGTCTTCCGTCTCCGCCGACAACGCCCTGTTCACAAGTGCGTATAGCGCGACTGAAGCGGCGTTGAGGGCTATCAACTGGCGGCGGGTTATGGAGCTACTCTGCTGGGGAGGGTGGGTGTCATTGTGAGAGGCGGAGACAGCAGGAAGATAGCGCCCGCGAGTACGACGGGGATGGCATAATGTGGCGATGGAGGGATAATTAGAGAGCGTCGCCATTGTTTGCTGCTATCTTCTTCTACTTGGCTTTGTTACATGCGTTGGATTAGATGTGCTCTAACTTTGTAATAAACCGTTTTTATTTTAATATAAATTATATTTTAAGATTTTTTTTATTTTATCAGTATACGCAGACTGTTGACATAAATAAAAACTTTAATTATATTTTAATACAAATAAATTGTACTCAAGATCTTGAAACTCATTTATAAAAATCGTATATTCTAAATTCGTTTCTAGTAGATTCAACCACCTAAAAAAAATTAAAGGTCACTTGAAACTAGCATATGTGATATTGTGTACCGTGTTTCATGGAAAGAGCATAGAGATGTCCAATTGTAACGTCCCCGAAAATTTAAAGGTTCACGCGAACCACATGCATACAATTATTAAATTCCTTGTATTTTAATTAATTGTTTTAATTGCATTAATTAATTATGTTGTACATATTTACATGTTTAAAATATATTTTTCAACGTGATTGCATTGAAATGTATTTTTAAAATGTTAATTGAGTTGCGATCGAGGAACGGAGACCGAAGGCTGAAAAAATAGGAAATGTTTTCATTAAATAATTATTTTTAATTATTTAAAATATGGTTGATGGTTTTTCATATTTTTGAAAATAAGAGGTTTTGAGGTGATTTTATACGCCGGAACGTAAATTTTATCGGTGTTGGTTTTCAACTAAAGTAGAAGTGCGATTTCCTAACATCTACCTAACCAACAACGACTAGCCCAGCCCACTTTTTTTTAGCGACGGTTTTTCAGACACCGTCGCTAATAGTTGTGACGGTTTTATTAAAACCGTCTAAAACCGTCGCCGATGTGGATCGGCGACGGTTTAATTCAAACAGTCGCTATTAGCGACTGTTTTTTGAAAAACCGTTGCTAATAGCGACGGTTGTTTCAAAACCCGTCCTACATCAATGTCTTAGTCCAATCAAATCTCGTCCATTTACAAGGATGAGACCAAATTCATCTCATATCCTCTGATCCGCCCCACCTCAATTCTACAAAATTTCTCTCCCTAGTCCCAAGCCCTTTAGCGACAAAATAGAATTGCGGACTCCTGAAGAAATCGAATTGCTCATCGGCAAGGCAACAATCCAGGTAAGAATCGGCTATACATTTTTTATTTTGTTTTTTATAGCTTCTCTGTGCGTGATTTGTGGTTTCTTGATTGTTTGTTGTTGAGTTGTTGATTGACTATTACTTGTTTATTTGTTTAATAATTATTTTATTCTTGTTTAGGATTATAATTGAACTATTTCAAAATGGAACATTAATCTTGTTTTGACATTACCTGTGTTTACTGCCACTACTGAGCGGGCTTTTTCAGCAATGAAGCATGTGAAGACGGCACTTCGCAATAAAATGGAGGATGACTTTCTTGCCGATTGTTTGACACTCTATATTGAACGAGATTTACATAAACATATTGATGTAAATTCTATTATTGATGAATTTTATGTTTTAAAATCTCGTAGAGTACAATTTCGTTGAACGATATAATGTAAATTTTTTTTAATAATATATAACTTATCATATTGAGTTCAAGCCCCCCAACTTCTATTCCTGGATCCGTCCCTGACTACACGGTCACACACTTTTCAAATTCAGAAATTCTTTGCTCACAAGACACAACACACACGGCACTACACATCCAATCTTTGGGAAGAAAAATTCGAAGGGTTCTATGGAATTCAAGCCAAAGGTTTCACTCCGTTCTTCGTCGTCAACGGTTCTTCGTGCGTATATAACACAAAGACATGCATGATTCTTTCATCAAACTGTAACGCCCCGAAAATTTAAAGGTCCACGCGAACCACATGCACAAATTATTAAATTCCTTGTGCATTTCAACTAATTGTTTTAATTGCATTAATTAATTATGTTGTGCATACTTGCATATTTAAATTTTATTTTCTACATGATTGAATTAAAATGTATTTTAAAAGGTATTCGAGTTGCGATCGAGGAACGTGAAAGCGGACCGGTTACGGTGGCCGGAAGCGCAACGGAAGTCAAAAATATTTAAATTTCATCAAGAATTTTCGGCCACCATAGAATTTTGTGTAATATTTACAAAAACTAAGAACATGCATAGGATGTTTTAGAATTTTTACCTATCAACTTCAAGAAGTTGATGATGGCTCCAACTTAGTTGCAAGCAACTAAGCTCTTCTTGGCAAGATAAGTCTACAAGCTTCCTTCCTCCAAAAATCAAGCCCACCACTTAACAAGGTAAATCCCCTCAAGTTTTGCACTAGAAAAACTTGAGGATTTTTCAAAGAGAATGATTTTTTCTCTCCAAAATGAAGAACAAAAACTTGAAAAATGAGAGAAAAGAACAAGCAAGTTTCGGCCAAGTGAGTGTGCAAGGGAGAGTGGGAGACTAGCCTAGGTATTGTGAAAAGTTGTCTCTCAAAAGTTGCATGCCTTTTGAATTTTTTAATAAAAAGTATTCCACACCTCTTCACCTCCCAAGCATGCAAACCCTAGCATGTCATGCATATATAATATGATTTTTAACACATTAAAAACCATGGAATAAATTTTAATTATCTCAAACATTTTGAGATTAATTAAATATTACTTGAATTTATTCAAGTCCCACTAGTTAAATAATTATTTTAAATTGAGCTCTACAAGACTCAATATAATTAATTCAACACTTGAATTATTTTTAATTATTTGGACTCTACTAGGTCCACTAGTGTTTAATTAATTCAACACTTGAATTAATTTAATTTAGTCTCCAATAATGTTTATGAAAATCACAATTTTCAACTACATTATTTACTTGGCCAAATTTTAATCTTAGGAACACTTCCATAAATTAAAATTTATATTTCTCTCTTAGAAGTCATACTTCTATTTTTCTTAACGCTTATAAACACATTTATAAGCCGTTCAACACATTGAACTATTTTACTTCTCATCGGGATTTACAAAGCAAGTACTTGTGTGGCCCTCAATGGTTCATTGATACAACTAGCCGTGGGTTCACATCTCTATGTGATTCGGACTAAACATGTCCTTATTCGAGCATACCCCAATTGCTCCATTCTTACTTATCAACTCCTTGATAGTAAGAACGTCAGAACTCAAGTCTGATAGTACCCAACCAATCACTTTAAACGCCTAGCAGCATCGCTTACGTGATTCCCTAGGTATCACATGATAGTGCCTGCAAGAACCATTCAATTATGGTTAGCGTACAGTACGGTCCCTTCAACTCATATATCCCTGACCGATTCGACAACTATTGGTCTATCGAGAGTTGTCAATGAATCGATACTATGTGTCATGTTGTGGTTGCATCGATGGTGTAATCTATGAAACCCCTTTCATAATTACCACCATACTCTGATCAGAGATTTCAACCCACACATACATGAAAAACACATAGGATATCCATACCCGTAGGTAAGCGGTGAATCCCCGGCTACAATGCATCGACTCCTATATGTTTCGCCGTAACACCCAACCTTGCCACATGATGACCCCATAAGAGTCGGTAAACAAGTCAAAGTGAAACGCTAGCATATAGAGTCTCAATGTTGTCCCGGGTCATAAGGACTAATGGTGTACAACCATAAACTAGGATTTTTTCCACTCGATAAGTGAGAACCACTTGGAAAATCCTTTATAGAGGGTTGTTCAGTGCACTCTACCAGGAGCACCTATCTGCATGCTCGGACATCAAAATGTCCCCTACCAATGAAACATGGTACTCACATCGCAGATACTAGTCTCTAACTCGAGCGGCCTTTATCCTTCTTAGTGGCGGCTGAATCGACTAGGAACGGTTTAGAATATACAGTATTCCAAATATGAGTTTCATGATACTCATCATATGAGCATCTCATATTCTTTCTACTATTTGTATATTCAAGGACTTTATCTATGCAACTAGCATGGGTATAAAGATAAAGATGCGCCAAATTAATAAATTGAAATATTATTAAAATAAAGATCGTTTATACAAAGAGTTTCATTGTGAACAGTCGGCCAACACTTGGCTCGACGTGCACCTACTCTAACAATCTCCCACTTGCACTAGAGCCAACTACCTATATACTTTAGACCCATTGATTCGCGATGCTTCTCGAACGATGGTCCTGGTAAAGGCTTAGTTAGTGGATCAGCAACATTATCTGCGGAGCCGACTTTGTCAATCACGACATCTCCTCTTTCCACGATCTCTCTGAGGATGTGGTACTTTCTCAATACGTGTTTGGACTTCTGATGAGACCTTGGCTCCTTCGCCTGAGCTATGGCTCCCGTGTTGTCACACATCACCGGGATAGGAGCAACTCCATTAGGAATGACGCCCAACTCTTGGACGAAATTCCTAATCCAAACAGCCTCCTTTGCTGCAGCCGATGCAGCAATGTATTCTGCCTCAGTGGTGGAATCCGCAGTACTGTCTTGCTTGGAACTCTTCCAAGAGACAGCACCACCATTGAGCATGAATATGAATCCGGAGGTTGACTTCGAGTCATCAACATCGCTTTGGAAGCTAAAGTCGGTATAGCCTTCCAATTTTAGTTCTCCACCCCATAGACCAAAAACAACTTATTGGTCCTTCTCAAATACTTGAGGATGTCTTTCACAGCTTTCCAGTGTGGAAGACCAGGGTTGGATTGATATCTACTCACTACACTTAGTGCAAATGCCACGTCAGGACGTGTAGATATCATCCCATACATGATACTACCAATAGCCGAAGCATACGGAATTCGTGTCATCGCCGCTATCTCTGCATCAGTCTTGGGAGACATAGACTTGGATAGGGACACGCCATGACACATTGGTAGATGTCCTCTCTTGGACTCATCCATCGAGAACCGCTTCACGATGGTATCAATGTATGTGGACTGGGTGAGACCAAGCAATCTTCTTGATCTATCTCTATAGATCTGTATTCTCAATACAAAAGATGCTTCACCCAAGTCCTGCATTGAGAACTTACTTGCTAACCATATCTTTGTTGATTGCAACATTCCTACATCATTCCCAATGAGTAGAATGTCATCAACATAAAGAACAAGGAATGTCACAGCACTCCCACTGACCTTCTTATACACACAGGGTTCCTCAGGATTCTTAGTAAAACCAAACTCTTTGATTGTACTATCGAATCTGAGGTTCCAGCTCCTCGATGCCTGCTTAAGACCATAAATAGATCTTTGAAGTTTGCATACCATATGCTCACTTCCGATGGATGTAAACCCTTCAGGTTGAGACATGTAAATTTCTTCCTTAATATCCCCATTAAGGAAGGCTGTCTTCACATCCATCTGCCATATCTCATAGTCAAACCATGCAGCTATGGCTAGCAATATCCTAATGGACTTGAACATCGCAACTGGAGAAAAGGTTTCCTCATAGTCAACACCTTGTCTTTGAGTATACCTTTTTGCTACCAATCGCGCCTTGAAGGTCAATACCTTCCCATCCGCCCCAAGTTTCCTCTTGTAAATCCATTTACACCCTATGGGAACAGTTCCCTCAGGTGGATCCACAAGATTCCACACTTGGTTCGAATGCATGGAATTCATCTCAGATTCCATTGCTTCAAGCCACTTGGATGAATCAGCATCCGATAACGCTTCCTTGAAGCTCCTTGGATCACATCCAAGATTAGGCTCATCATGGCCCTCTTCAAGAAGCAGACCATACCTCATAGGTGGTCTCGAGATCCTCTCGGATCTCCTAGGAGCTTGTATCTCCTCACTTAGCTCATTGGGTGTGGGTTCTACAACTGTGGGTGCCTCTCGAACCTCTTCGAGTTCTATCATCTCGCCTTTTCTATCTAATAGAAATTCCTTTTCCAAAAAGGTTGCGTTCCTAGAAACAAACACCTTTGTTTCTTGGGGATGATAGAAATAATATCCAATGGAATTTCTTGGATATCCCACAAAGTAGCATAAAATGGATCGACTATCCAATTTATCTCCCACTGTCTGCTTCACATAAGCAGGACACCCCCATATTCTAAGATAAGAATACTTGGGAGGCTTACCCATCCATATCTCATATGGAGTCTTGTCAACTGCCTTTGTATGGACATTGTTCAACAACAGTGCCGCTGTTTCAAGCGCATATCCCCAAAAGGATGGCGGCAACTCCGTGAACCCCATCATAGACCGAACCATGTCCATCAAAGTCCGGTTATGACGCTCCGAAACACCATTCAACTGCGGTGTAGCGGGCGGAGTCCACTGCGAGAGAATCCCATTCTCTCTAAGATACTCTTGGAACTCGGCACTCAAGTACTCACCACCTCGATCCGATCGAAGTGTCTTGATGCTTCGTCCCAATTGCTTCTCTACTTCACTTCTGAATTCTTTGAACCTTTCAAAGGCTTCAGACTTGTATTTCATCAAATACACATACCCATACCTCGAATGGTCATCGGTAAAGGTGATGAAGTAGGCATGTCCATGCTTAGTGGTGATGCTAAGCGGACCGCACACATCGGTATGGATCAAATCCAATAACACTTTGGCTCGCTCCGCATGGCCTTTAAAGGGAATTTTGGTCATCTTTCCTTTCAGACAGGATTCACAAGTCGTGAGAGCGTTAATATCAGACATATCAAACATGCCAACTCCCACTAGCTTGTTCATCCTTCTTGAGGAAATATGACCTAATCGAGCATACCATAATTGTGCCGAATTAAGAGTATCTTGTTTGCGCTTATTTGTTGTTGTTATCGTTTGGACATTGTTAAGTGGAATATCTTTTAATTTTAAGGTGTAGAGATTGTTTTCAAGTTCACCCGTACCAACTAAACATTCATTCTTGTAAATATTGCAAACACCTTTGCTAAATAAACAAGAAAATCCATCAATATCAAGCATAGAAATGGAAATAATGTTTTTAACCAAGTCTGGTACATACAAAACATCTCTCAAAACAAGCTTAAAATCATTGTTCAATATTAAATAAACATCTCCTACGGCTTTGGCAGCAACCCTTGCTCCATTGCCCATCCTCAGGAAGGTCTCACCCTCTCTGTAGTGACCCGTTCCAGAATCACCTACTTATCAAGAACTAAGCATGCAATTAACTTAATTAATAATAATCAGAGATAACAGCGGAAATATGGCCAATGACAGTAGTTATACAACCCAATCGAAATCAGAACAACTCAAAATATATTCGGTACAACCATATCGAATAGAATAGTACTGAAAACTAAACCAACCAGCTACTCACTGTCCTCCTCCTGCCTTCTCTGCTGAACAGTCGTCTGAGATCCGGAACCAGATCCTGCTCCACCTCGCAACTGAGGACAATTCTTCTTGAGATGACCCATCTCTCCGCACTGAAAACAAGCTCCCGCGGCTGATCGGCATTGCTCCGATGGATGGTTCTTCCCACAATGCACACAAGAAACCTTCTTCTTACCAAAGCGGAAAACACCGCTAGACCGTGATCCAGATCCAGAAGAAGAAGAACCAGATTTCTTGAAAGACTGAGATCGAGGGCTCAAAGTACTCGGAAGTCTAGAAGAAAGAATAGCCCTACCACGCTGGAGACTGATCTCTGCCTGGCGACACCGGTTCACTAACCCATCATAAGAAGTAGGATTATCACAGACAGTGACTCGATCAAAAATCTCCTGGTTAAGACCCTGGAGGAAATGGTCATACTTGGCTTCAGAACTGCCACTGATATGAGGGGCAAAGGGTAACAACTCGAAGAACTTCTGCTGATATTCATCAACAGACATACTCCCCTGCTTAAGATTCAGGAGCTCAATCGTCTTTGCCTGGCGAAGGGCTGGAGGAAAATACAGCTGCATGAAAGCTGCACGGAAATCGGCCCAAGTCACCCTACCCTGAGACTGGACTATCGGCGCAGAAGTCGATCGCCACCACTTGCGCGCACGGCCCTCGAGAAGAAAACTAAGGGTCTCCATCCTCTGCTCCTCGGTGCACTGGAATGCACGGAAACAACTCTCCATGCACTATAACCAATCCTCAGCATCATCGGGAGTCTCACCGCCGACTAAAGGCTTAGGCCCCATCTGAATGAAACGGTGCAAATCAAAACGCCTAGGACCATCCCGACGATGACGATGTTCACGATGACGCCTACGATCGTCCTGGTCACCCCAACGACCTACACTTCCCTGACTACTCTCATCACCAAAGTGGTCAGCCATCGCTACAAGATAGAATGGGGAAAAAATGGTAAAATGGTCAACGAAAATCCCAAAACAGAATCTATATCCCAAAATCGTAAGCATGCTCTGATACCATAAATGTAGTGACCCGTTCCAGAATCACCTACTAATCAAGAACTAAGCATGCAATTAACTTAATTAATAATAATCAGAGATAACAGCGGAAATATGGCCAATGACAGTAGTTATACAACCCAATCGAAATCAGAACAACTCAAAATATATTCGGTACAACCATATCGAATAGAATAGTACTGAAAACTAAACCAACCAGCTACTCACTGTCCTCCTCCTGCTCTTCCCGAGCCAACCAACCTGAGGCCTGCCCCGTGGGAATGGGGTGTCCAAGATAAACAAAAACCGAGGACGTGAGCGATAAGAACGCCCAGTACAAAAGCATGAGTATACAAGCCTATATGAAATGCACATGCTATGATATGATACCAGGGTAGTCAAGAAACAGGAGTAACAAAGGATCTCAAAATGCTCAATCTAGAGGCGCCAAGTGGATAGTGCCGCGCGGTACTCCTCTGGGTCACTGCATCCACTACAAGAATAGACGTGGACCTAAAATGTCCCGGATCACCGAAGCCCTCCGGACCCATCGGCCACTGTGTACTCTCGGTGTCCATGCGTCCACAAGACAAGACAGGGCTGAGCGGCCCCACAAGATATAGCTTATCTCGAAAGAGATACAGCTCAACAGTAAAGGCTATCTCGAAGGAGATACGGCTCAACATGAAATGCAACATGCATCATAAAACGTGACATAATAGCATGCATCATATGACATATATCAATGCACCACATAATCATGCAACACATATAAGGATGTATACTCGACCAGGATATCTCGGATAGTACTTCCGTACCTCTATCACAGCAAGCCTAGCCTTACGCAACACCGCTAATCAGGTCTAGAACAAGCCTACGCATCAAAAGCATACCCAATGAACAATACTACCATGCTCGACTAGCAAAACCAGTACTACCAAAGGTTTAGGGTTTACCTTCGTCCGTCGACAGCCCTTTGATGTCGATTGCCTCGTAACTCAGGCGTCACTACGCTACCAATCCTGGCAGCTCTTGGCTATCGCTCGACCGACAACTAACCCTAGAAACCTTCCAAACTTCTCAAATATGAGACACAACTCAAGAATTTGCAATGCAAAGTGAGGAAATCCGAGCACTATTTATAGGCTATGTTCGGATCCACCGAACCCACTTCGGAACGTCCGAACTCCTATGTGTCCATCGGCTCTTGACACCTCATGATCGGATCCACCGAACCTACACTTCGGATCATCCGAACTTGCATGTAAACTGACGTGTCGATCAACTCTTGACACCTCATGATCGGATCCACCGAACCCACTTCGGATCGTCCGAACTCTTCGGTGCTACCGAACCATCTTCGGTCCGTCCGATCATGACCACGGTCAAAATTACACATTAAACCTTCTTAATCACCATTAATCCGTTAATTACCCAATTTGGAATTCGGGCTACTACACTCTCGGAGCCTCCTACTTCTTCCCATCACCTGCAAATCATTACAGAGATGTGAGCCACAGCCGGTATCTAATACCCAAGAAGTAGAATTAATCGAGATATTTACTTCAATATAGAACATACCCTTGCCAGAACCCTTCTGCGCAAGATATTCCCTGCAGTTACGCCTCCAATGTCCAGGCTTCTTGCAGTGGTGACAGATGTCAACAGTCTTCTCAGCCTTGGCTGGCGCGGCTGCCACTACGGGACTCGGAGTCTGCCTCTTCAAGGGCTCGCTCTTCTTGAGGCGCTGGAAAGAACGCTTCTTTCCCTTCCCATGTGGACCGGTCTTCGTGCCAGATGAAGAGCCCACATAAAGAACCGACTTCTCCTTCTTGATGGTGGACTCAAAGGTCACAAGCATGTTCACCAACTCTTCAAGGCTGGGCTCGAGCTTGTTCATATTGAAGTTCACGACAAAAGGATCGAAAGAGCTAGGCAGTGACAACAGTAGCACATCCGTGGTCAACTCTGATGGCAAGATCAAATCCATGCCCACGAGCTTGTCCACGAGCCCAATCAACTTTAGGCCATGCTCATTGACCGAAGTCCCATCTCGCATGCGTAAAGTGATGAGCTCCTTTACTGTTGCATGCCTCAAAGGCCGAGTCTGCTCTCCGAAGAGCTCCTTGAGGTGCATATGAATGTCAGCAGCATTCTTTGCATCCTCGAATCGCCTTTGCAGCTCATCGTTCATCGAAGCCTGCATGTAACACTTCGCCTTCAAGTCATGGTCGCACCAATCCTTGTAGGTCTGCAGTTCCTCGGGACTGCAGTTAGTCGGAGCCTCATCAGGGGGCGACTCAGTCAGTGTGTATGCGATTCTCTCCGAGTTTAGGACGATCTTTAAATTTCTTAGCCAAGTGATATAGTTTGGTCCGGTTAGAACGTGTTTTTCGAGAATAACGGAAAACGGGTTGCGAATTGATGACATTGTCACAGATTTGTACTGAAAAGTAAAACAGATAAATGTTAATGACTATTTTAAAATATTTAATAAGATATAAAGTTTAGACTTTTACTTTATAAATTATCGCTCCCACTGTTTTGACATTTTCACTACCCTCTAGTGAAAACGGGAAACACTTTCCTCAGTAGGTACGTAAGGTCCAATTAGCGAATTGTGATCCCGAATAATATCGGCCATCACAACTCCTAAAAGGTAGTTTCCAATTGCATCGCCATGCAACCCTCTACGTATACTTTTGTCTCACGTTTGATTAGGACCCAATAATATGACGTCGTTCATCTTTACGTGTCAAGCCTAACCCATCGATATTGAACCTTAATGGACGGTCGCCATGAGTTCCCTCAATAATATGAGCCGAAATCATGGGAGTTCCACGTAGTTCACATCACCATGTCAATGGATGTCACAGCTTTCCGGCACCCAGGGCCCCCTCAATAATATGAGCCGAGCCCCGAGTACGGGTAGCGTTCATCATGCATCCATTGTCGATGGAAGACAAGGAAATTATAAACAAATTTATAATTCCCTTTTTCGGACTTGATATTAATTTTGAATCTTATTCAAAATGAGGGTTTTTTAATTTTGAAAGGTCTCATCATTAATTTTATTTTAAAAGCTCGCCATGTTTGATCGTATGTTTGCCGGATTCATGCAACTTTGTTATTATAATAATAATAACGCACATACTCATTATTTATAACATATCATGCATATATTATAAATAGAAAACAGTACAAGGATGATCAATTGCCCCAAAACTAATGGCCCGTGTGAGCCAAACACGGGCCTAGGTCCAATCCTAGGGTAAATGCAGGGATGTAATGCAACTAAATTATTACATTAGCATCCAATATTAC
Source organism: Primulina eburnea (assembly GCF_022965805.1). NCBI lineage: Eukaryota > Viridiplantae > Streptophyta > Magnoliopsida > Lamiales > Gesneriaceae > Primulina > Primulina eburnea. Next base: position 15,935,216 of record NC_133112.1, on the reverse strand, counting down.
ATGTCTTCGATCTTCATAATCACCAAGGCCACCATCTTCCAATCTTGATCTTCCACTATTCTAATATTTACATTTAAATATCCATGGCACATAGGGATACATCTCATGGGGGTGGGAACGGGCCATAAACCAAGCCCACTTTATAAATTGATAATTATTACAATCATACAACACAAATATCCTAGCATACACCTAGCAAATTGGGCTTGGGCTTTTGATCATCCTTCATGCATAATATCACATATCATACACCATCAATTAATTATCACTATAATTAATTGATCCAATATTATATATCTTGATCCAGTCACTAACCGCCACAATTATAAATTAAATTAACAAAGTATACAAACACCTTTGTCTACTTTCAAATTAATTTATTTATAATCGAATTTCTTGTAAATCACAATTTACTATAAATAATTAAAGTCCAACTTCAATTATTTATTTTATGAGAAAATATGTGCAACAATTGTAAATTTAAACTTAAGGGCCCAAAACTCATTTTTCACAAAAATACTTAGGCCCATTTAAATTTCACAAAATATGTTGACCATCTAATGGCCCAACATCTCAAGGCCCATGACACTAAGATTGTCCAAAACACTTTTGGAAACCCTAGCCGTCATCGCCGTCGCCGGAGCTCCGTCGCCGGATTCCGGCAACAAAAAAATTTTTTTTTTATTTAAAAACTGCCGAAATTTTCGGGCAGCCCCCTCGGGCAGCCCTCGGGCAGCCCCGAAAATTTTATTTTTTTTTTGTTTTGTAAAATTTCGGTCCTTGTATTTTATGCACAAAAATTTCTCAAGCGGTTAGAAATCGATCTCAACATAATATTATGCAAATATTACACAAAAACCGTAACCATAGCTCGGATACCACTTGAAAGCGGACCGGTTACGGTGGCCGGAAGCGCAACGGAAGTCAAAAATATTTAAATTTCATCAAGAATTTTCGGCCACCATAGAATTTTGTGTAATATTTACAAAAACTAAGAACATGCATAGGATGTTTTAGAATTTTTACCTATCAACTTCAAGAAGTTGATGATGGCTCCAACTTAGTTGCAAGCAACTAAGCTCTTCTTGGCAAGATAAGTCTACAAGCTTCCTTCCTCCAAAAATCAAGCCCACCACTTAACAAGGTAAATCCCCTCAAGTTTTGCACTAGAAAAACTTGAGGATTTTTCAAAGAGAATGATTTTTGCTCTCCAAAATGAAGAACAAAAACTTGAAAAATGAGAGAAAAGAACAAGCAAGTTTCGGCCAAGTGAGTGTGCAAGGGAGAGTGGGAGACTAGCCTAGGTATTGTGAAAAGTTGTCTCTCAAAAGTTGCATGCCTTTTGAATTTTTTAATAAAAAGTATTCCACACCTCTTCACCTCCCAAGCATGCAAACCCTAGCATGTCATGCATATATAATATGGTTTTTAACACATTAAAAACCATGGAATAAATTTTAATTATCTCAAACATTTTGAGATTAATTAAATATTACTTGAATTTATTCAAGTCCCACTAGTTAAATAATTATTTTAAATTGAGCTCTACAAGACTCAATATAATTAATTCAACACTTGAATTATTTTTAATTATTTGGACTCTACTAGGTCCACTAGTGTTTAATTAATTCAACACTTGAATTAATTTAATTTAGTCTCCAATAATGTTTATGAAAATCACAATTTTCAACTACATTATTTACTTGGCCAAATTTTAATCTTAGGAACACTTCCATAAATTAAAATTTATATTTCTCTCTTAGAAGTCATACTTCTATTTTTCTTAACGCTTATAAACACATTTATAAGCCGTTCAACACATTGAACTATTTTACTTCTCATCGGGATTTACAAGTACTTGTGTGGCCCTCAATGGTTCATTGATACAACTAGCCGTGGGTTCACATCTCTATGTGATTCGGACTAAACATGTCCTTATTCGAGCATACCCCAATTGCTCCATTCTTACTTATCAACTCCTTGATAGTAAGAACGTCAGAACTCAAGTCTGATAGTACCCAACCAATCACTTTAAACGCCTAGCAGCATCGCTTACGTGATTCCCTAGGTATCACATGATAGTGCCTGCAAGAACCATTCAATTATGGTTAGCGTACAGTACGGTGCCTTCAACTCATATATCCCTGACCGATTCGACAACTATTGGTCTATCGAGAGTTGTCAATGAATCGATACTATGTGTCATGTTGTGGTTGCATCGATGGTGTAATCTATGAAACCCCTTTCATAATTACCACCATACTCTGATCAGAGATTTCAACCCACACATACATGAAAAACACATAGGATATCCATACCCGTAGGTAAGCGGTGAATCCCCGGCTACAATGCATCGACTCCTATATGTTTCGCCGTAACACCCAACCTTGCCACCTGATGACCCCATAAGAGTCGGTAAACAAGTCAAAGTGAAACGCTAGCATATAGAGTCTCAATGTTGTCCCGGGTCATAAGGACTAATGGTGTACAACCATAAACTAGGATTTTTTCCACTCGATAAGTGAGAACCACTTGGAAAATCCTTTATAGAGGGTTGTTCAGTGCACTCTACCAGGAGCACCTATCTGCATGCTCGGACATCAAAATGTCCCCTACCAATGAAACATGGTACTCACATCGCAGATACTAGTCTCTAACTCGAGCGGCCTTTATCCTTCTTAGTGGCGGCTGAATCGACTAGGAACGGTTTAGAATATACAGTATTCCAAATATGAGTTTCATGATACTCATCATATGAGCATCTCATATTCTTTCTACTATTTGTATATTCAAGGACTTTATCTATGCAACTAGCATGGGTATAAAGATAAAGATGCGCCAAATTAATAAATTGAAATATTATTAAAATAAAGATCGTTTATACAAAGAGTTTCATTGTGAACAGTCGGCCAACACTTGGCTCGACGTGCACCTACTCTAACAGAACGGAGATCGAGAGCTGAAAAATAGAAAATATTTTTATTGGTTATTCGTTTTTAATTATTTAAAATGTGGGTGATGCTTTTTCTTATTTTTTTAAAATAATGGGTTTTGAGGTGATTTTATACGCCGGGACGTAAATTTTATCGGTGTTGGATTTTCAACAAAAATATAAACGTTTTGACAACCCGGCTAATAAATTTACAAATTTTATTTAAGCAAAATTATTTTTTTTATATCCTAATTAAGACTAATGGGCTTAATTGATGGCTTAATAGGCCTAAAAGCCTTGTTATTAATTAATTAGTATATTTTATGTGATAAACTCCTTTAACCCTACAATTCTTCCAAAAAAGCTCACGCCCCACTTCTGAAATTCTTAACTAAACTACACGGCACACACATGCTTAATAATTGAAGAAATTTTCGAGAATTTGCCAAGGTGATTCAAGCCAAAGGTCTTGCTCCGTTCTTCGTCATCGTCAACGGTTTTTCGTGCGTAAATTACGCAAAGGCACGCCACGCCATATTCTCTTTTTACTCATCATCACACCATAGTATTTGTTTATGCATGATTTTAAAGAAAAACATGGCACACAAGATGGAATTTTCGTAACTACATGCATCGGTGTCTTAAACTTGTGTTTTGCTTCCCAAAATCATGTCTTTATTTTGTTTAATGGGCTGCCATGGATAGGGTATTATTAGGGAATGGTCTATGGCAAAAAACATGATAAACAATAAGGAAAACTAGGCTGAACCGTAGGAAGAAAACAGAAACAAGAGTGCCGTAAGTTTTGTTGATTTTCAAGGTGCAAGGTCGGTTGGTTGTGCATGGGGCAAGATGGCTCGACTAGGTCTGGTGGTTGGGTCCTAGGGGTCATGGTTAGGTCCTAGGGAGAGTCCTAGGAAGGCTAGGGGTCGAGCCATGGGCTGGGGAAGAGTCCACGTGAAGTGGGACTCTCCCCTAAGTCACGCGCAGAAATTTGTCGGGAAAGGTAGGGGCTTGCGGCTGGCCTGGGGGCGAGCCAGGTGGGTCTGATAGGGTCTAAGGGTGATGGTCAAGGGTTGGGGTAGGGGCTAGTGAGGCATGGGTCGCTGCTGGCTTGAGGAAAGGATGGAACCGAGAACGAATAAAGAAGAAGCGCGCATGCAGTTTTCTGGTTAAGGTGCTTCGGGCGCGCGGTCTAGGGCTTGGGTTGGTCTGGGTCGAGTCTGGGCGTGGTCCAAGGTTGGTGAGGGTCCTAGGTGATCGTTGGTTAGGAGGCTAGAAGAGTCCTAGTTTGCTAGGAGTCTTGGTAAGGTGGTAAGAGTCACACACAACACATGCAGAATTATGGAGTCTAGTTCAAAAGGTTTTGAGCAAGAATGGGCCGGGTTTTTCGGGCTGGGCTTGAATAGTAGGGTCCCTAGATGAGTTGGCTAGGTTTTGGTTCAAGGTGGCTCGGGCGTGGCTCGGGTAAATTAGGAGATGGCTCGTTGTGTTCGTCGGAGGGTCAAAAACGAGATTAATTAAGCCAAAATTGATTCCATGGGTCCACGAGGGTGGCTCATGACTTGGAAGGGTAGAATAAATCATAAAAATGCTATGTTTAAAATTTGGGATCAAAATAACGAGTTTTGGATTTATTCGGGATTTAATCCCCGCACGAAACGTTAATTAACGAATTAATTGAAAAGCCTAGTTTTAAGCCTTATAAAATTATGAAATATTAGGTTTAAGTTTAAATAATTATTATAAGTCTAAGTTTTTAGTTTGTGAATTTTATATTAAGGTTTGGTTTAATTCGGGATTAAAACACATTAGTACGTCTTACATGAAGATTAATTTAGAAGTCCTCGATTTAAGTTCAATAAAAATATGAGAAAATTCATGTAGGCTTAAATAATTATTTGGGACATGTTAGAGTCAATGAAATTAAGAAAATATCAGAAAAGGGAAATTTTACGTCCAAGAAAATTAGTAAATGTCATGGCAGTGCCCTAAATGCTGTTTTATGATATTATAACTATTTTTAATTGTTATGAAATGTTCATGATTAAGTTATGATTTTTAAATGTCTAAGAAATTTTTATGATTTAAGGAAGACATTTAAAAGACATGTTGCATGCTTGGTTTCAAAAACGAAAATGTTATGTTATGCATGATTTTTATAAAGTGATGAGAATATGAAACGTTGAAGGAAGTAAAGTAATTGTGACTAATACGATGATATGTTGCAAATTTCGTGAGGGTTATGGTCCCAGTGGGAGCCCGACGATCGTGTTTCCTTGGATACGGACATGTAAATGTATACGATGATATGTTAATACGTAAGGCCAAGGCCCAGTTGACCGGTGAGAGTGTTGCTGGTGTCCCCGCCACCCAGTGCTGTGGTTATATGTAGATGGATCCATCGCCCAACACGTAGATGTAGACGTAGATGAACACGAAAGTCACATTTAACGATCTGAATTCAACGAAAGTAAAAAGGAATACGTATATGTTGATGATAATATGGATATGAATATGTTGAGGATGATATGATTAAGTTTACGAAAATGTTATTGTTTAAAGTTTTATGCATCATGAAAATATTTACGAAAATATTTATGTTTATGCATCTTCATGAAAATGATATTTTAAATATAAGTATTTTTCACTGTTATATGTTAACTGTATTACGTATTACTCGTTATCAAGGATATGATGTGTTGAGTCTTTAGACTCACTAGGTGTGAATGATGCAAGTGATTGATAGTAATGTTAATGGAGGTCTTGATGGATGATCTGACTGGACTGAAGGTGCACATAACCCGAGGACCAGCGCTTCTACTTTTCCGCATTTACGATTTATGGTTCATGATTTACGTTAAAGATTTTACGACTTTTTATTTATGTTTTGAGGAATTATAGTATGGGTTGTATTTCTCCAATGTGTAGTGGGTTGTTTTATTTAAAAATGATGTCCAAAATATTTTGTGTATGGTAAGGGTTCGGCCGATTTAGTGGGGTTTTAAAAAAAAAAATTCTAGCACGTTTTGAGAAAACGAATAGCAGAAGTTTCAGTTGGTATCAGAGAAATGGTTCTGTAAAGGGTTGTGCCACCATCAGCGCCGGAAAGATCAGTCGTCAAGCCTCAAATTATAAGTTTACATGTTTCATATGATTTTATGATGTTACCTACATAATTATATAAATTACATGTTTATGTCAAATGTTTAATTGCTTTATGATGATAAATGTTTTATATGCATTAGAATTTTATACGTGATACGATATGAAATGAAAAATTATGGGATTTCATCGCATGTTGGTTTGGTGGTGGGATTGGACGATATTGATTTTGGGTTTTAGTATCGACATTCTATTTTTGGGCTATAAGTTAATCGTGAATATTATGAATGCTTTTGGGATCTAAGAAAATACTGATGATTAATGGTTACTAGTTGAATTAATTTTTCGGAATTACTCATAAGTAAGAATTTTTCGAGGATTTGCAATGACTTTGAGAGTGAGAAAATGTATAAATTGAGATTTTAAGTTTTGATGAAAAATAAGATTGTTTATAGAAATTTATTTTTGGGTAAATAAGTTTAAGTTTATTGAAATTATGTCATGGGAAAACTGTAGAAGAAAATTAAGAATACCGAGAATTTATGGGTTAACTGTAGGATTTTTGAAATTAAGGACCAATTAAGATAATTTTTGAGGAAATTAAGAATTTATTTTGCAATTGCTAAGGAATTTGGGGACTAGTTTAGCAATAATAACGAATTGAATGGGTTAAATAAGAAGAATTTTGAGGATTTAGACGTTTTAAGAAAATTCAGAACCTTGGGTTCTTTTGGTTATAGTGTTATAAGGAATGTTGACAATGGGTTTTTAAGGACGAATCAATATTAAGCTTGAAAAATCTAAGCATTAGCGGATGCGTTTGGTACTTTAATATTGAAATATGATAAGTTGATGAACATTTTGGGATACTAGAACTTAAGTTTTATAAAATAGCGCAGCGGAAGCGTGGATATTTTTTTGGAATATTAGAACTAAGTCTAAACTTTGGGTTATCTAGGATAAGCGAATTTCGAGGGCGAAATTCAATTTAAGGGGGGAAGATTGTAACGCCCCAAAAATTTAAAGGTCCACGCGAACCACATGCGCAAATTATTAAATTCCTTGTGCATTTCAACTAATTGTTTTAATTGCATTAATTAATTATGTTGTGCATACTTGCATATTTAAATTTTATTTTCTACATGGTTGCATTAAAATGTATTTTAAAAGGTATTCGAGTTGCGATCGAGGAACGGAGACCGAGGGCTGAAAAATAGAAAATATTTTTATTTCTTATTAGTTTTTAATTATTTAAAATGTGGGTGATGATTTTTCTTATTTTTTTAAAATAAGGGGTTTTGAGGTGATTTTATACGCCGGGACGTAAATTTTATCGGTGTTAGATTTTCAACAAAAATATAAACGTTTTGACAACCCGGCTAATAAATTCACAAATTTTATTTAAAGAAAATTATTTTTTTTATATCCTAATTAAGACTAATGGGCTTAATTGATGGCTTAATAGGCCTAAAAGCCTAGTTAGTAATTAATTAGTATATATTATGTGATAAACTCCTTTAACCCTACAATTCTTCCAAAAAAGCTCACGCCCACTTCCGAAATTCTTAACTAAACTACACAGCACACACATGCTTAATAATTGAAGAAATTTTCGAGAATTTGCCAAGGTGATTCAAGCCAAAGGTCTTGCTCTGTTCTTCGTCATCGTCAACGGTTTTTCGTGCGTAAATTACGCAAAGGCACGCCATATTCTCTTTTTACTCATCATCACACCATAGTATTTTTTTATGCATGATTTTTAAAGAAAAACATAGCACACAAGATGGAATTTTCGCAACTACATGCATAGGTGTCTTAAACTTGTGTTTTTGCTTCCCAAAATCATGTCTTTATGTTGTTTAAGGGGCTGCCATGGATAGGGTATTATTAGGGAATGGTCTATGGCCAAAAACATGATAAATAATAAGGAAAACTAGGCTGAACCATAGGAAGAAACAAAAACAAGAGTGCCATAAGTTTTGTTGATTTTCAAGGTGCAAGGTCGATTGGTTGTGCATGGGGCAAGATGGCTCGACTAGGTCTGGTGGTTGGGTCCTAGGGGTCATGGTTAGGTCCTAGGGAGAGTCCTAGGAAGGCTAGGGGTGGAGCCATGGGCTGGGGAAGAGTCCACGTGAAGTGGGACTCTCCCCTAAGTCACGCGTAGAAATTTGTCGGGAAAGGTAGGGGCTTGCGGCTGGCCTGGGGGCGAGCCAGGTGGGTCTGATAGGGTCTAAGGGAGATGTTCAAGGGTTGGGGTAGGGGCTGGAGAGGCATGGGTCGCTGCTGGCTTGAGGAAAGGATGGAACCGAGAAGGAATAAGGAAGAAGCACACATGCAGTTTTCTGGTTAAGGTGCTTCGGGCGTGCGGTCCAGGGCTTGGGTTGGTCTGGGTCGAGTCTGGGCATGGTCCAGGGTTGGTGAGGGTCCTTGGCGATCGTTGGTTAGGAGGCTAGAAGAGTCATAGTTTGCTAGGAGTCTTGGTAAGGTGGTAAGAGTCACACACAACACATGCAAAATTATGGAGTCTAGTTCAGAAGGTTTTGAGCGAGCATGGGCCGGGTTTTTCGGACTGGGCTTGAACAGTAGGGTCCCTAGATGAGTTGGCCAGGTTTTGGTTCAAGGTGGCTCGGGCGTGGCTCGGGTAAATTTGGAGATGGCTCGGTGTGTTCGTCGGAGGGTCAAAAACGAGATTTATTAAGCCAAAATTGATTCCATGGGTCCAAGGGGGTGGCTCATGACTTGGAAGGGTAGAATAAATCATAAAAATTCTATGTTTAAAATTTGGGATCAAAATAACGAGTTTTGTATTTATTCGGGATTTATCGCCGCACGAAACATTAATTAACGAATTAATTGAAAAGCCTAGTTTTAAGCCTTATAAAATTATGAAAAATTAGGTTTAAGATTAAATAAATTTTATAAGTCTAAGTGTTTAATTTGGTAATTTTATATTAAGGTTTGATTTAATTCGGGATTAAAACGCATTAGTACGTCTTACTTGAAGATTAATTTAGAAGTCCTCGATTTAAGTTCAATAAAAATATGAGAAATTCATGTAGGCTTAAATAATTATTTGGGACATGTTAGAGTCAATGAAATTAAGAAAATATCAAAAATGAGAAATTTTACGTCTAGGGGTAAAACGGTTATTTTACACATAGAAAATTTGTAAAGGTCATGGCAGTGCCCTAAATGCTGTTTTATGATATTATGATTATTTTTAATTGTTATGAAATGTTCATGATTAAGTTATGTTTTTTAAATGTCTAAGAAATTTTTATGATTTAAGGAAGACATTTAAAAGACTTGTTGCGTGCTTGGTTTCAAAAATGAAAATGTTATGTTATGCATGATTTTTATAAAGTGATGAGAATATGAAACGTTGAAGGAAGTGAAGTAATTGTGACTAATACGATGATATGTTGGAAATTCGTGAGGGTTATGGTCTCAGTGGGAGCCCGACGATCGTGTTTCCTTGGATACGGACATGTAGATGTATACGATGATATGTTAATACGTAAGGCCAAGACCCAGTTGACCGGTGAGAGTGTTGCTGGTGTCCCTGCCGCCCAGTACCGTGGTTACATGTAGATGGATCCATCGCCCAACACGTAGACGTAGATGAACACGAAAGTCACAATTAACGATCTGAATTCAACGAAAGTAAAAAGGAATACATATATGTTGATGATAATATGGATATGAATATGTTGAGGATGATATGATTAAGTTTACAAAAATGTTATTGTTTAAAGTTTTATGCATCATGAAAATATTTACGAAAATATTTATGTTTATGCATCTTAATGAAAATGATATTTTAAATATAAGTATTATTCACTGTTATATGTTAACTGTATTACGTATTACTCGTTATCAAAGATATGACATGTTGAGTCTTTAGACTCACTAGGTGTGAATGATGCAGGTGATTGATAGTAATGTTAATGGAGGTCTTGATGGATGATCTGACTGGACTGAAGGTGCACATAACCCGAGGACCAGCGCTTCTACTTTTCCGCATTTACGATTTATGGTTCATGATTTACGTTAAAGATTTTATGACTTGTTATTTATGTTTTGAGGAATTATAGTATGGGTTGTATTTCTCCAATGTGTAGTGGGTTGTTTTATTTAAAAATGATGTCCAAAATATTTTGTGTATGGTAAGGGTTCGGCCGATTTAGTGGGGTTTTAAAAAAAAAATAATTCTAGCACGTTTTGAGAAAACGAATAGCAGACGTTTCACAAACCATCATCACACATAATATTTTTTTTATGCATGAAAAGTTTGCAAAACAAGTGACACTTTTCGTATTTTTCGTTTTTGCATGTATCATGAAATTTTCAAGTAGGATTTTTGATCCAAATTGTGTTGTTTATGTGCATAAAGGGGCTGCCATGTCTAGGAAGTGTTATGGTATTTTTTACATGAACTTAGACTCCTAAAACACCACCTAAACACCACACACGAATCTGAACACAAGCTGTAACCAACTTGTTGTCATGAGAAACAAGGGGTTCGGTTTTGGGTTCTTATGGCTGGGCTTGGTGATGGCTTCTGTCCAGGGCTAGCCAAGGTCGTAGAGGGGTCAAGGGAAGGGTCCTAGCCATGCTAGGACTCGAGCTTAAGGGCTTGGAAGGAGTCCTTGACAGCAAGGACTCCTACCCGAGAGAAGCTAAGGAGGGGTGCGCGGGTTCTGTGCTTTGCGTAGGCTTGTGGGCTCTGTCCAGGGGGCCTGGGCTGGGTCTGTTCGAGTCCTTTGGGTCCTTAGTGGTGCACATCAGGTTGGTTCAGTGGTGGGAGTCGTTGGTAGGGTCCTGGAAGCTAGAACAAGAGTCCTTGTCCAGTATGACTTCTTGTCCAGTGCATGTACCAATAGTTAAGGATCGGCTTAGGGGCTAGGGGTGGTTTCCGTGGGTTCCTAAGGTCCAGTAGGGTGTCTAAGGATGTTGGTCAGGGTCTGGTTCTGAAGAGGCCCAAAATTCGTACTTGAAAATTTGAAGAAAAATTTGAAATTTTCTTTTTAAAGGTAAATAACTTGCCTCATTCATAAAATAAACTGAATAAAAGTTTTAATGCTTAATGTTACAGCGGAATAAAAGTTTTAAATGTCGAAATAGCAGCGGAAGTAAATATCTGTTTCAAAACAACAACTTAAACTAATTCATCGTGATAAAAATGAGTTTTCATAATAATGATAAATAAACTGATAAATGAGGTCCTCAGGTTCCTACTACTGCCGATCCGAGCTAGCTCACTGTCCCCGCCCTCGGTCCCGACCTCATCAGTACCTACAACAATCAAGTTTAGTGAGTCTAAAGACTCAGCATGCACATATCGTAGATAACAAGTAAATATATCATAAAATTTCATGCCGTGTAAAGATATCATGTCGTAAATCGTAACGTGAAAATATCTTGTCGTGAGTAATTATAAATACGTGCATAACTGAACTGAAAATCGTCAGTGAAATGTTTTCTCAATGGAGCCCTGTCATGAAATAGCATATAGTAATTTTCTGTTGAGAATATGTTCTACGCAAGCGGCCCATAACGTGAAATTTATCGTCTGATAAGACTAAACCACAGTATAATGGGCGGTAGAGATCATCACAGCCCTTGGACTGGATATCCGTACCCATACATGAACATGAACCGCTCAGTGACCACCGGATGAAGTAATAATTCCATGATAAGCTGCAATCCCATGAACGTGAAGTGGCCACAAGCAATATCGCATATATCTCAAAAATGAACATTTTATATTTTTATGCACGTAATAGAATTAAATATCCTGTTTTGTTTTACCGAATGGGTTGGATCGTTCCCAGGCTCGCTGCGACCTAAATCTATCATGAGAGAAATGCAACTAATCTTAACTTAAGAATGACTTCGCAATTGAACCCAAAAACGGGGCCAACTAGACCAACAACTTAAATTCTAACCATGACTCCGTACCAACATCGAACCAGCATTTACTCATGATAAAATACCCCTAAGATGATGAAATAATGCTCCTAAAAATTGTACAAGTCGAAATTTGGTAAATGGAGGCAAAACATGAAACGCTCTTTCGAGAGTCACTTTGGCACATTGCACCGTAAATTCTCGTACGACCTCTAAACTTAACCGAATCACAAACAACGAAAAACATGACCTTCCTAACTCGATGAGGTACTGTTCAGTCCAAGGCCATAGGCTAAAAGCCAACCAAGAACTCAAATGAGCCTCTGAACCAAATCACCAAGTTTTTGTCCAAAATTACAGCAGCAGCGCTTGCGCTTGCATTGCTTCGTTTTCGAGGCTAATGGCCATTGGGGATTTAACCACTGACTAGAACATCTTACCAACATCCTAAGGTATGGCGTGAAGCATGGATAAGGGCCCTAGGCCTGCCACAATCCAAGCAACACCCGAACCATCACCATGCTTCCAACCGAGAACAAAACTGCACGCGTAGGACGTCTCGCTTGTTCTTGCTATCATGTACCATTCCATTGGCCATTTGATTGACCATGGCATGATCTAGACATCATGAGATATTGTATGAACCATGTCTGACAAAAAAGCCAACCAAGATCCATACACGCCGCAAAACAAAACACACACTTACACAGAAACAATTTCAGAAAACGGAAGCCGTGGGACGCTTGCGTTGTTTTGTTTTAAAACCGAGGGAAACTTGAACCAAGCCATGAAAGGGCATCTTGGTCACGTCCTAGACATGCGAAGGAGAGATTCTAACCATGGCTACAATCCATAGAGCAGCCAAGACCAGAACTCTCCCTTAGCCAACCCAAACAAGAAAACGAGACATAAAATCGCAGCATGGAGTGTTGCTGCCAAAATGGTTTTTTGGGGTGCATGGACCGCAACCAATGGACCAAGATGATCCTAATACACCCTAGTACGTGCCTAGATGCAGCCTTGGGAGCCTAGGGTCGAGCCAACCACCTGTACTCACAAAAACAATCAAACCGTTAAGGCACAAAGAAGAGGGCCGAAAATCTGCACTATATTTTCGAAAAATGCTGTCATGAATTTCAGTTTTTGGCTATAAAATCATGATCATGTAATGTTTAAAAATCATATTATGACTTGATTGTAGATCAAGGGAAAATATACACATGCCTTAGATTTTTGTTTTGGAGAAAAACGAAAGATACGAAGACGCCGCGCGGCGAAGACGGAGTTGCTTCACTATTGTTTTTCTCTCTTTATTTCTCCCTAGGACTCACGATATTTTTCTGAATTTTCTGCTGATGTTTGCTACTGAATTCGAGAGAATGGAGAGGGGAGGGGCTAGGGAAAAATGAAGGGAAAGTTTGCAAGATAAAGGGAGAGAATAATTCTAGCTATCTTTTTAGTTTGTGAGATAAGGAAATAGTCAGGATATCAAGAGATTTGAGGGATAAATTGGAGGTGCATGGCCGATTTTTTTATCATTCAAAGTAGGGTAGAAAATTGCTTAATTAGTAAATTACTTGGTGATTAAAAGGTGGGAGAATTATCTCCCAAGAAAAGAATAAAGAATGATATCAAAGGTGAGTTGTTAAACAATCATCAAATCTTTTACCATGGGAGCCGAAATTTATTAGATAATTGGGGTGAGGATATTGCTTAATTGATAATTATTGAGGATTAAAAAGGTTAGGAATTATCTATCAAAAATGGTTAAGGAAAGAATCAAGGGAAATGAGTTGCCAAATATTTTTATCAAATCTTCCAAGGAGGTGGCCGATTTTTACTAGATAAATGGGGATGAAATATTGCTAAATTATTAATTATTGGGGAATTAAAATTGTGTGAATTATTCTACCATGAAGGGATTATGAAAGATGTCAAAGATGAAGTTGCTAAAATTAAATCACATTCTCAGTAAGGTGGCCGAAAATTGCATGGTAAATGGAGGGAAAATATTTCTTAATTATTGAATTTTAAATATTTAAAGTTTTATCTACCCATTAAATATTTTAGTGAATTAATAAATTAATTATTGAACCTAAAAGAATTTATTTACTATTTTTCTCAAATTAATTAAATAAATCCTTTAAAAATTCTTTTACATTAAATTAACTTATTATTTATCTTAAATAAATTCTAGTAATGTTTTCTTAATATTAAATTTTATCTTCATACTCCAACTCCAGTCCGGCCTCACTTATTTAACTGAAAAGATAACAACTAAACTATTGCATAAAATAAATAAATTTAAAAAAATGAATTTACATCCTCATGCATAAAAATCATTTTAATTTAAATAATAGTAATTATGCATGACTTATACGTAGTCTGATTTAACGGGTTCTACAACTCCCCCCCCTTAAAAGAAATTTCGTCCTCGAAATTAAAACTCACCGAATTACTCAGGATAACGACTCCTTATCTCTGGCTCAGACTCCCACGTAGCTTCCTCCTCTGAATGATTAAGCCATTTGACTTTCACTCGCTTAACCAGCTTGTTCCGAAGCTTCTTCTCCTGTCTGTCTATGATTTGCACTGGTCTCTCTTCATAAGACATGTTCGAAGTGAGCTGCAACGGCTCGAAGTTCAAGACATGCGAAGGATTTTCCATAAACTTCCTCAGTATAGAGACGTGGAACACATTGTGTACTCCGGTCAGATTCAGTGGAAGAGCAACACGATAAGCTAGCGTCCTAACTCTGTCGAGGATCTCAAATGGTCCGATGAATCTCGGACTGAGCTTTCCTTTCTTCCCGAACCGCATGACAACTTTTATAGATGCTACCTTCACAAAAACATTGTCGCCAACGGCAAACTCTAGGTCTCTCCTCCTCTGATCTTCATAACTCTTCTGTCGACTCTGAGCAGTCCTCATCCTATCACGGATCTTGACTAATACATCGGCAGCCTGCTGAATGATCTCCGGACCCAATTCTGATCTTTCCCCTACTTCATCCCAATGAACTGGCGATCTGCACTTACGACCATACAGTGCTTCAAACGGAGCCATAACTATAGACGACTGAAAACTGTTTTTATAGGTGAACTCTACCAATGGCAAATTTGACTCCCAACTCCCTGAAAAGTCGATGACACAAGCACGGAGAATATCCTCCGAAATCTGGATAACTCTCTCTCACTGCCGGAAAGCTGTGCTAAACAACAACTTCGTACCCACTGCTGAATAAAGACTTTTCCAAAATGCGGAAGTGAATCTAGGATCTCTGTCAGACACTATAGAAACTGGAATACCATGAAGTCTAACTATCTCTCGGGTATACAACTATGCATAATGAATCATGGTGAAAGTCGTCTTGATAGGCTTCGCTGATTTGGTAAGGCGATCAAAAATCACCCAGATAGCATTCGATCCTCTGACTGACTTTGGCAACCTGGTCACGAAGTCCATGGTGACATTTTCCCACTTCCACTCGAGAATAGGAAGAGGCTTGAGCAAGCCTGCTGTCTCTGATGCTCTACTTTCACTAGCTGGCACGTCAGACACTCGGATACGAAATGTCTGATATCCTTCTTCATTCCAGGCTATCAATACAACAACTGTAGATCTTTGTACATCTTCGTACTCCCAGGATGAATAGAGTACGGTGACATGTGGGCCTCTGATAGAATATATGCTTGGATAGAATCACTGCTAGGAACCCACATCATGTCTCGGTATCTCACAATCTCGTCGCTAACTATATACAAGATACTGCCCTTGTCATCATCTCTCTGCTTCCACTTTGCCAACTGCTCATCTGCTGACTGACCACTGTGAATACGGTCTAGAAGAGAAGACTGAATCGTCAAAGTAGATAGACAGGGAACTCTACCTCGAGGATAAGTCTCTAGACCAAACTTCTGCATCTCAGACTGAAGAGGCCTCGAAATCGCTATATGAGCCATCACTGCGACTTTCCTGCTAAATGCGTCTGCAACTACATTAGCTTTACCCAGGTGGTAGCTAATGTCACAGTCATAATCTTTCACTAGCTCCAACCAACGCCTCTAACGCATATTCAGCTCCTTCTGCGTAAAGAAGTACTTGAGGCTCTTATGGTCGGTAAAGATCTGACACTTCTCTCTGTACAAATAATGCCTCCAAATCTTCAAGGCAAAAACTACGGCGGCCAACTCTAGATCGTGGGTATGGTAGTTCTTCTCATGAATTTTCAACTGACGAGAAGCATACGCTATCACCTTCCCATGCTGCATCAACACTGCGCCTAAACTGAGATTTGTAGCATCGGTATACAAAACAAAGTCTCCAAGCTCTGACGGCATGGCCAACACTGGTGCCAGATAAGTGCTTGCTTCAAAGTATCGAAACTCTTCTGACTCTCATCGCTCCACATGAATTTAACATTCTTCTTTGTCAACGACGTGAGTGGAACTGCGATAGAGGAGAATCCCTGAATAAACTTCCGATAATATCCTGCTAGGCCAAGGAAGCTACGGATCTCTGATGCATTCTGCGGCACAACCCAAACCTGACTGCTGCAACTTTCGCTGGGTCTACCTCAATACCGCTGCTAGAAACGATGTGGCCTAAGAACGCCACCTTCTCTAATCAGAACTCGCACTTACTGAACTTCGCGAATAACTTATGCTTCTTCAAGGTCTGCAAAACTGTGGTCAGATGACTGCTGTGATTCTCTTGATTCTTAGAGTAGACGAGAATGTCGTCTATGAATACTATCTCAAACTGATCAATATACGGCTGAAATACGCGATTCATGATATCCATGAAGATCGCTGGCGCATTCGTCAGACCGAATGGCATCACAAGGAACTCGAAGTGGCCATAACGAGTCCTAAAAGATGTCTTGGAAACATCGGCATCTTTCACCCTCAAGTGGTGATAACCGGAACGCAGATCAATCTTTGAGAATACCGAAGCTCCCTGCTACTAATCAAATAAATCTTCAATCCTCGGAAGTAGGTATTTGTCCTCACTGTAACACTGTTTAACTCGCGGTAATCAATGCAAAGCCTCATCGTACCATCATTCTTCTTCACAAACAAGACTGGCGCGCCCCATGGTGAAAAAATCGGGCGGATGAACTTCTTATCTAGAAGTTCCTGAATCTGCTTCTTAAGCTCTGCCATCTCTGTTGGCACTAATCGGTATGGTGCTTTGGATATCGGAGCCGTACCTGGCATAAGCTCAATAGAAAACTCCACATCTCGCTCGGGTGGCATACCAGAGAAGTCCTCAGGAAAAACATCTAGGAAATCCCTAAGAATCGGAACATCTGAGGCTGACTGACTGGGTGCCTCGGGGACAGATATAAAAGTCACTAAAAGCGCCCGACAGCCTCTATGCATGAGCTTCCTAGCCTGGACACAAGATATCAAACGCGATAAATGAAAGTACCTGTCTGGCTCGAATAAGAACTGCTCCATCCCAGGCGGTCGGACTAGAACAGATCTCCGCTGGAAGTCGATCAACACTCTGTTCCGTAATAGCTAGTCCATCCCCAGAATAATGTCAAACTCTGGCATCGGCAGTACGATCAGATCCGCATAAACAAGATTGCCATGAAGCTCGAGGTCTATGTCTCGGATCACGTTGGTAGCTGCCATCTCCTCACCAGAAGGCAATACTATTGAATAGGCTATATCTAGCCCAATGGTCTTGACCTTGAGAAAATTAGCAAAGGTCTCCGAAATGAATGAATGAGTAGCCCCTGAATCTATCAAGGCTTTCGTAGCTGAACCCGCTATAAAGATTCTCCCTGAAAGGTTGGAACGTCAAGCTGAACACAATAATTACTAGAACTAACTTATAGACATGCAAAGGTCACAGTTCTTATAACCTAATTCCCGAAAGTATCACTGATTAGAGCATGCTATCCTATCGCAATTTCTAAGTTCAAAATCTCAACCCAAAACATAAATTCCCAAAACATTGAATTTCGAATATTAACTTAAAGCTTTAAGATACCTATCATAAGCATGGTCTCCGGGTTCGTCTCTGTCGCATGAAGGGCAAAAACTCTGCCTTGGGTAGGTAGACTCCCTCGAGGGCACTACTGCAGCAAGTGGTCTGGACTACCACACTTATAACACTTCCCTGAGCCATACATACATGCTCCGGCATGGCGGCGTGTGCACTTAGGACAGATTGGGTGCTCAAAGGTCCTCGGGACTGCGCGTCCCCACTGTTGCTACTGTCCTATGTTCCTGGGTGGGCCATGGAAAGGCCTCTTATTCTGATGCTGCTGCTGCTGATGAGGAGGGCGGTATGGTACTTGAACTGGTCTCTTACCCTGGCGATCCCTCTCAATGTCAATATGATCTTGCTCTGCAGCAATAGCTCTGGAAACAGCGACTTCAAAGGTAGTAGGGCCAGCCACCCTAACATCGCGGCGCAAGATCGGCGGTAAACCATCCAGAAAGTGTCTCAGCTTGGCACTGACATCGTTTGCAATCAGGGGAACAAAATGGCAACCCCTCTCAAACTTACGGATGAACTCCGTAACGGTCAAGTCTCCCTGACTCAGGGTCATGAACTACCTGGTCAACCTGGCATGCACCTCGTCAGTAAAATATTTGGAGTAAAGTACCTCCGTGAAGTGCGTCCAGCTCAGAGTAGCCAAGTTCAAGGCTACGGATGCTCCTGTCCACCATAGGCGTGCGTCTCCTCCAAAAAGATATGTCTCACAACGAACTCTGTCCGCATCCCCAAGCTCCATGAACTCAAAAATAACCTCGAGGGACTTGATCCAGCCCTCGAAAATCATAGGATCGGATGTCCCTGAGAACTCCTTCGGCCTCATCTTCATGAAGCGCTCATAGGTAGCCTCGGGCCCTGTCGGCCTGGCTGTCACAGTGTTGTTCCCCGCAAACTGTACAAAGAACTGAGTAATCCCAACTAGCATCTGGGCATTCATGTCCGGTGGAGGTGGAGGTGGTAAATCTCTCTCCTGCCTCTGATTCTCACCGTCCTCCTGGTGAGGCTCATCATCTCGTGTGCGCTCAAAGAACGCGTCTAGGGGGCATACTGTTACATACATAACCCATACGTAACTAACATGCATAATCTCTATTATTTCTTTAAATTTAAATAAATACTGCGTAATCAAAATCTGAACGTAAAATATTTCATTAAAACATGCTGTTAAAATATTTCATGCTTTAAAAAAATGCGTAAATGTAAAACTTACAGACCGAAGACATGACTTTGTGAGCTTCTCGAGGTCAGTAGTAGTAAAACCCTTTACAAGAACATAGGCTCTGATACCAACTGTAGAGGCCCGAAATTCGTACTTGAAAATTTGCGGAAAAATTTGAAATTTTCTTTTTAAAGGTAAAACACTTGCCTCATTCATAAAATAAACTGAATAAAAGTTTTAATGCTTAATGTTACAGCGGAATAAAAGTTTTAGTCGAAATAGCAGCGGAAGTAAATATCTGTTTCAAAACAACAACTTAAAATAATTCATCGTGATAAAAATGATTTTGCATAATAATGATAAATAAACTGATAAATGAGGTCCTCGAGTTCCTACTATTGCCGACCCAAGCTAGCTCACTGGTCCCCGCCCTCGGTCCCGACCTCATCAGTACCTACAACAATCAATTCTAGTGAGTCTAAAGACTCAGTATGCATATATCGTAGATAAAAAGTAAATATATCATAAAATTTCATGCCGTGTAAATATATCATGTCGTAAAGCATAACGTGAAAATATCTTGTCATGAGTAATTAATTATAAATACGTGCATAACTGAACTGAAAATCGTAATTGAAATGTTTGCTCAATGGAGCCCTGTCATAAAATAGCATATAATAATTTTTTGTTGAGAATATGTTCTACGCAAGTGGCCCATAACGTGAAATGAATCGTCTGATCAGACTAAACCACAGTATACTGGGCGGTAGAGATCATCAAGCCCTTGTACTGGATATCCGTACCCATACATGAACATGAACCGGTCAGTGACCACCAGATGAAGTAATAATCCCATGATAAGCTGCAATCCCATGAACGTGAAGTGGCCACAAGCAATATCGCATATATCTCAAAAATGAACATTTTATATTTTTATGCACGTAATATAATTAAATATCCTGTTTTATTTTACCGAATGGGTTGGATCCTTCCCATGCTCGCTGCGACCTAATTCTATCATGAGAGAAATGCAACTAATCTTAACTTAAGAATGACTTCGTAATTGAACCCAAAAACGGGGCCAACTAGACCAACAACTTAAATTCTAACCATGACTCCTTACCAACCTGAACCAACATCGAACCTACATTTAGTCATGATTAAAATACCCCTAAGATGATGAAATAATGCTCCTAAAAATTGTACAAGTCGAAATTTGGTAAATGGAGGCCAAAACATGAAACGCTCTTTCGAGAGTCACTTTGGCACATTGCACCATAAATTCTCGTACGACCTCTAAACTTAACCGAATCACGAACGGCCAAAAACATGACCTTCCTAACTTGATGATGTACTGTACAGTCGAAGGCTATAGGTTAAAAGCCAAAAAAAATCTCAAACTAGCCTCTGAACCGAAGCACCAAGTTGCTGTCCAAAATTACAGCAGCAGCGCTTGCGCTTGCATTGCTTCGTTTGCAAGGCTAATGGCCATTGTGGCTTGAACCACCGACCAGAGCCTCTTGTCACATCCTAAGGTATGGCTTGAACTATGGCTAAGGGCCCTAGGCCAGCCACAATCCAAGCAACACCCGAACCATCACCACACTTCCAACCGAGAACAAAACTGCATGCATGGGACGTCTCGCTTGTTCTTGCTATCATGTACCATTCTAGTGGCCATTTGATTGACCATGGCATGATATAGACATCGTGAGATATTGTATGAACCATGGCTAAGGGCTAAAAAGGCAACCAAGATCCATACCCACCTCAAAACCGAACACACACTTACACAGAAAAAAGTTCAGAAAATGGAAGCCGTGGGACGCTTGCGTTGTTTTGTTTTAAAACCGAGGGAAACCTAAACCAAGCCATGAAAGGGCATCATGGTCATGTCCTAGACATGCGAAGGAGAGATTCTAACCATGGCTACAACCCATAGAGCAGCCAAGACCAGAACTCTCCCTTAGCAAACCCAAACAAGAAAACGGGACATAAAAATCGCAGCATGGAGTGTTGCTGCCAAAATGGTTTTTTGGGGGTGCATGGACCGCAACCAATGGACCAACATGATCCTAATACACCCTAGTACGTGCCTAGATGCAGCCTTGGGAGCCTAGGGTCGAGCCAACCACCTGTACTCACAAAAACAAGCATACCGTGAAGGCACAAAGAAGAGGGCCGAAAATCTGCACTATATTTTCGAAAAATGCTGTCACGAATTTCGGTTTTTGGCTATAAAATCACGATCATGTAATGTTTAAAAATCATATTATGACTTGATTGAAGAGCAAGGGAAAATATACACATGCCTTAGATTTTTGTTTTGGAGAAAAACAAAAGATACGACGACGCGGCGCGGCAGAGACATAGTTGCTTCACTATTGTTTTTCTCTCTTGGTTTCTCCCTAGGACTCACGATATTTTTCTGAATTTTCTGCTGATGTTTGCTACTGAATACTGGAGAATGGAGAGGTGAGTGGCTAGGGAAAAATGAAGGGAAAGTCTGCAAGATAAAGGGAGAGAATAATTCTAGCTATCTTTTTAGTTTGTGAGATAAGGAAATGGTTAGGATATCAAGGGATTTGAGGGTTAAATTGGAGGTGCATGGCCGATTTTTTTATCATTCAAAGTAGGGTAAAAAATTGCTTATTTAGTAAATTACTTGGTGATTAAAAGGTGGAGGAATTATCTCCCAAAAAAAGAATAAGGAATGATATCAAAGGTGATTTGTTAAACAATCATCAAATCTTTTACCATGGGAGCCGAAATTTATTAGATAATTGGGGTGAGGATATTGCTTAATTGATAATTATTGAGGATTAAAAAATTTATGGATTATCTATCAAAAATGGTTAAGGAAAGAATCAAGGGAAATGAGTTGCCAAATATTTTTATCAAATCTTCTAAGGAGGTGGTTGATTTTTACTAGATAAATGGGGATGAAATATTGCTAAATTATTAATCATTGGGGAATTAAAATTGTGGGAATTATTCTACCATGAAGGGATTAGGAAATATATCAAAGATGGAGTTGCTAAAATTAAATCACATTCTCAATAATGTGGCCAAAAATTGCATGGTAAATGGAGGGAAAATATTTCGTAATTATTGAATTTTAAATCTTTAAAGTTTTATCTACCCATTTGTTGGAAACTAAATTCTGGAGTTTGACAAAATATGAACCAACTGAAAATATGAACCAACTGAAAATACCAACCAATTGATACGCGCAAGTACATTCAACAACTGGACTTAATAACTGAAATCAACTGACTATTCAGTTGGAAACTGATCATTTGATATTTTCAGCCGTATGCTAAGCACTCTTCAACTGAACATGTCTCGGGAAAGAACATTCAACCGACAAAGAGATATTAAAGCCGCACCTTAATCAAGACAGCTTAGAAAAACGCATTTCGGCGAAAGCAGTTAAGACGCCGCATCACAATAAATAAAGCAAACAATGTCCAAGGAATAATTAAGAAGAAATCAACGGATACAAAGATTCAAATTCATCTCAGGTTACCGTTGGAGAAAAGAAAGCTTATAAATATGATAGAAAAACTGAAGGAGAAGAGTTGAGTGAACTCGATCAACAAGCTTACTGTCACTCTGTCAAAATCTTAGCTCACTTTTACTTGGTATATTCGTAGCAGTTAAGGCTACAATTTGAGCTCATTAGCAAATTGTAATAATCGTTGAAATTCGATAGTTTGAGATCAGTTACGCACTGAGAACATTCTGTTAAACTACGAGTTTCAGTTTTGCCAGTGTTAAGTTCAAACTGAAGTGGGTCAGTACAATTCTTGTATTTGATTAAATTCTTTTAGTGGATATCCTATCCTTGAGATAGAAGGGGTGACGTAGGAGTAATTAAATTCTCCGAACATCCATAAACAACCCTTGCCTACTTTATTTCAGTTTCGTATTCTATCTTTCAGTCAGTGATTTTCCGCAACTACTTTAGTTTAACTGATTGTCATTGACCAACTAGATTCAGGGAATCAGTTTGTCACCAAACTGAACTCAAAATTAGAAAAGACCAGTTTTAACTGTGAGTGTTTATTGAACCCCCCCTTCTAAACACTCTTGATACGTTAATCGATCCTATCAAGTGGTATCAGAGCGGGTGAATCTTGTTCTTGAATACTTCTGATCTATGAACTTGCTAGCATGACTTCATTCAACAAAATTCCTATGTTCTCCAGAGAAGAATTTGATGATTGGAAAATCAGAACGCAGGCTCATTTAGCTGCACAAGATGATGACATGTGGTATGTCATAACTGATGGACCCATGAAGATTATGAAAACAAACACAGCAGTTGCCATAACAGAAGAGGCACCACAAAGAATAGAAAAGCCCAGAGATGAATGGACAACTGAAGATAAAAGAAAAGCAAATCTTGATAATGTGGCTAAAGACATTCTGTACAAAACGCTGGACAAAGTAACCTTCAGCAAAATAAAGACGTGTAAGACAGCCAAAGAAATATGGGAAAAGCTGATCCAGTTGTGTGAAGGAAATGATCAAACCAAAGAGAATAAACTCTCTGTTGCTGTTCAAAGGTTTGATAACATCAAAATGAAAGCAGGAGAATCAATGAACGAGTATGATGAAAGAGTAAGTAGTGTCATCAATGAGTTAAATGCACCTGGAAAAGTGTATACCAACAAAGAAATTGCACTAAAGATAATGAGAGGTCTTCCCAAGGAATGAGATGTCAAGACCATGGCAATGAGGGAATCCAAAGATCTAAACAAGAATGAACTTCATGATTTGTTTGCTGATTTAAAGGCTTATGAGTTCGAGCTGCAGACTAGAGAAGGAGAACCATCTACCCCTGCAGACACAACTACACTAGCTGCTGTCAGAACTGAACCAATCAGTTCAGTCGAAAAATCTATTGATCAGTTGAGTAATGATGCTATGTCATTGTTCATCAAAAAATTTGGAAGGTTCATGAGAAAGAATCAAGGGAACTTACAGAAGCCATACCAAAGGAACAATTGCAAAGATGAACCAAATGCCTGCTACAACTGTGGCAAATCAGGCCACTTTATTGCTGATTGCCCTAAACCAAAGAAGGATAGTCAAGGCTCAACTGATAGAAGAAAAAAATCATATGAGCACAAAAGAAGACCCAAAGAAGATAAGAATTCCTTCAGAAAGAAACATGAAGTACTCTTAGCTGAAGAAAACAAATCCAAATGGGCAGAAACTGAGAGTGAGCAGTCAGAACCAGAAAGCTCATACAGCTCCAGTGATGATGAGGAAGTCAAGTGTTTGATGGCTAATGATGCAGAAGAAGAGTCATCTAGCCAACAGGTATTTGATTTCAGTTCAACTGATTTTACACGAGAAGAACTCATTCTAACACTACATGACATGGTAAATGAGTATCAAAATCTTGCATCATCATTTGAAAAAATCAAAGCAAAGTAAACTGATCCCACAGACAATAAAACCAAAACTGATGAATGATGGGTTGAGTCTAAAAAGGGAGATTGATGAGTTAAAAGAAGAGAGAAATAAAAATCAGTCATTAATTCAGAAGTTGATGCTTGAAAACTCAAAAAAGACTGAGCTCATTCAGTCTAGGAACAAGGTATCAACTGCACTAAGTGAGATGCAGAATTCACAAAAATCAGTTTCTGATAAAACTGGTTTAGGGTTCAACACTTAAGGAGAAATGTATCCAAATGATACACAACCAAAGCCAAAAACAGACAAAGGAAAATACATTAACTTTGTCAAAGCAACAGTGGTACAAGAACAAATTGTGCCGAGTAAACTGATAGAGCAAACTACTAAGAATATGAGTAAGACTAGAAGATATGGGATTGGTTATAGCCAAAAATTTTCAACTGATTCACAAAGTCAGTCATCAAAAAGGTTTCACAAGAACTATCGAATAGCTATTTCAATTACTATAACTTTAAGCAAGTTCAGAAGAGATATAGACTGAACAATCAGTTGAATAAAGCTAAATCACATATTGTATCATCTGTACACTACACACCAAGCACACAAAAGCTGAGAAAAACCATTTGGAATACAGCTGCTGGAAAGTCTGTTAGACTAATCCAAGTATGGGTTCCTAAGGGACTAATCAGTTCAGGACCCAAATAAATATGGTTACCAAGTTATATTATGTGTGTGATTGCAAGTAACAGGTACAAACAAGAACTCAATATGGTATTTGGATAGTGGATGTTCGCGGCATATGACAGGAGATGCAAGTGTGCTATCTCAACTGATCAAATACAGTGGTCCAAACATCAGTTTCGGGGACAATTCCAAAAATAGAACTGTGGGTAAGGGTAAGCTTATCCATGGTAACTTTACTTTTAAAGACGTACTATTAGTAGAAAACCTGAATTATAACTTGATTAGCATCAGTCAGTTATGCGACAATGGATTTTTAGTACAATTCGACAAAAACTCATGTTCAGTCAAAACTTCAATTGATGAAATCATACTAACTGGCAAACGTTGTAGAAACACATATAAAGTCAGTTGGAATGATCAAACTTATGCACCAGTTTGTTTTATTGCTTCCAAATCATCTAAAAACTGGTTGTGGCACAAGAGACTAAGTCATCTAACTGGTTTGCCCAAAATAGAATTTTCAAAAGAAAAACTTTGCTTAGCATGTCAGTTTGGAAAACAAGTAAAATCTTCTTTTAAAAACAAAGGCTGTAAATCTTCATCCCGATGCTTAGAACTATTGCACATGGATCTCTTTGGTCCTATACCAGTAATGAGTTTAGGGGGAATGAAATACACCTTGGTGATTGTTGATGATTTTTCAAGATTTACTTGAGTTATCTTTCTCAAATCAAAAGACCAAACTGCGGCACAACTGGTCAAGCTTTTTAAAAGACTTTTAAATGAAAAATCAATTGGAATTGATCGAATCAGATCTGATCTAGGAACTGAATTCATCAATCAAACTCTTTAAAATTTTCTAGAAAATGCTGGAATCAAGCATGAGCTCTCAGCAGCCAGAACTCCTCAGCAAAATGGTGTAGCTGAGAGAAGAAATCGGACCCTTAAAGAAGCTGCTAGAACGATGCTTGCTGATTCTGGTATTTCTCAAAGATTTTGGGCAGAAGCAGTAAACACTGCGTGTTACACTCAGAACAGATCAATGAGTAATAAAAATCATATGAAAACACCATATGAGATCTGGCATGGAAGAAAAAGTATAATTACTTATTTCAAAATATTCGGCTGCAGATGTTTTATTCTTGATAATGGCAAAAATTATTTAAAAACGTTTGATGCTAAATCTGCAGAAGGAATATTTATTAGATATTCATCAGTTAGTATAGCTTATAGAGTCTTCAACAAGAAAACCTTAAATGTTGAAGAATATGCTCATGTTGATTTCAATGAAATTGAACTAACTGATAAGCGAACTGATCAAGTTGAGCTAGTTGATCAATTTACAGATATTAGTTTGGAGGATGATAATGAAGAAGACAATCATATTAATCAAAACAATCTCCAAACACCCGAACCAGAAGTGTCAGCTCAATCAGCTGAACCAGAAGCCACTCCTAATGATCAGTTGATAGAGCAAACTGATGACATTCAGTCACCAACTGAAGAAATTGCTGATACAACAAATACTGAGTACAGATGGAAAAAATCACACCCACCTGAATTGGTAATAGGAAATCCATCTGATCCAGTAAGAACTTGCAATCAAATACTAAATTTATTTATCTATTCAGCTTTTGTTTCACAACTAGAACCAAAGAAAATTGATGAAGCTCTTGCTGATCCTAACGGGGTAAATGAAATGCAAGAAGAGCTAAATCAGTTTACTCATAACAATGTCTGGAACTTAGTTCCAAGACCGATTTCAAAAACTGTCATAGGTACAAAATGAGTGTACAGGAACAAACTGAACGAGGATGGTTCAGTTTTGCGCAATAAAGTGAGACTAGTAGCACAAGGATATAGGCAAGAAGAAGGAATTGATTATGATGAAACATATGCACCAGTTGCAAGACTGGAAGCTATCATAATATTCTTTGCATATGCTTCATTCAAGAACTTCAAAGTCTATCAAATGGATGTCAAAAGTGCATTCCTGAACGGTCAACTGCAGGAGGAAGTATATGTTGAACAACTCCCAGGTTTTGTAAATCACAATTTTCCTGATCATGTATATAATTTGAACAAAGCTTTATATGGTCTTAAACAAGCTCCCAGAGCTTGGTACGAAACTCTTTCAAAATTTCTAACTGATCATAATTTTTCTGTTGGATTAGTTGATAAGACCTTGTTCAAAATTTTCAAGAATAATCACATTTTACTTGTTCAAATTTATGTTGACGATATCATATTTGGGTCAACTAACCCCAAATTATGTGAGAAATTTGCTAAGTTGATGCAGGAAAAATTCGAAATGAGCATGATGGATGAACTGACATTCTTTCTTGGACTACAAGTGAAGCAACTGGAGACTGGTACATTCATCAGTCAGACTAAATATACAAAGGAGCTGCTAAATAAATTTGGCATGGAGTCATGTTCAGCTGCAAATACTCCCATGAGCTTATCAGTAAAATTGGACACTGATCAAGGGGGAATATCAGTTGAGGCGACGTTATATCGAGGTTTAATAGGCTCATTGTTGTACCTAACTGCCAGTTGCCCTGATATTGTATTTTCTGTCTGTATGTGTGGTAGATTTCAAGCAAATCCTAAGCAATCACATTTCTCAGCTGCTAAAAGAATTTTGAGATATCTTAAGGGTACACAAAATGTTGGGTTATGGTATTCTAAAGACTCTACTTTCAATTTAGTTGGCTATTCAGATCCAGATTATGTAGGATATAAACTTGATCGAAAAACTACAAGTGGTTCATGTCAGTTTCTTGGAGACAGACTGATCTCCTGGTTCAGCAAAAAGCAGACATCCATAGCTACCTCAACAACTGAATCAGAATGTAACGCCCCGAAAATTTAAAGGGCCACGCGAACCACATGCATATAAATTATTAAATTCTCCTGTACTTTAATTAAATGTTTTAATTACATAAATTAATTATGTTGTGCATAATTTCATGTTCAAAATATATTTTCTACATTATTGCATTAAAATGCATTTTTAAAGATTATTCAAGTTGCGATCGAGGAACGGAGACCGAGTGCTGAAAAATAAAAATGATTTTTATTAAATAGTTGTTTTTAATTATTTAAAATAAGGGTGATGCTTTTTCTTATTTTTGAAAATAAGGGGTTTTGAGGTGATTTTATACGCCGGGACGTTACAAGTGGTATCAGAGCCGACCTCTCTTAGTACGGTGTGGTTCGGGGACGAACCAAGCGGAAGCTGGTGGGCATGTGAGGCCTGGGGCCGAAGAGGGCGGGGGGTGATCGTCGGTGCCATCAGTTGCACGGACAATGAGCGGCTCCTGGCAGGCTTCTAGGTGGAGGGAACATGAAAGAACCGACCCACACGGGAATGAGAGGGATTCTGAGACTGTTCAATGTAATGGACTGTACAGTTGAAGAGGGCTTAAAAGATTTGATTGGTACTACTCATATCACGAAGCTGCATCTTCTATTCGGTAGCTCATCACATAAGAACTCTAAAGTTAAGCGTGCTTGACTTGGGGCAATTTTGGGATGGGTGACCTCCTGGGAAGTTTCCAGGGTGCGTGTGAATGAGAGCATAAGCACGCTGGAAAGACCCGTCTTTATAAAGTGAGGACAGTCATCAAATTTGGGGCATTACAGTTGGTATCAGAGCCGTCCTCTCTGAGTACGGTGTGGTTCGGGGACGAACCAAGCAGAAGCTGGTGGGCATGTGAGGCCCGGGGCTGAAGAGGGCGGGGGGTGATCGCCGATGCCATGAGGTGGCACGAACAATGAGCGGCTCCTGGCAGGCTTCTAGGTGGAGGGAACATGAGTGAACCGTTCTTACATCGGAAGGAGAGGGGTTTCGAGATTTTTCAATGTAATGGACTGTACAGTTAAAGAGAGCTTAAAAGATTTGATTTGTACTACTTATATCACGAAGGTGCATCTTTTTTTCGGTAGCTCATCACATAAGAACTTCAAAGTTAAGTGTGCTTGACTTGGGGCAATTTTGGGATGGGTGACCTCCTGGGAAGTTTCTCAGGGTGCGTGTGAGTGAGGACATAAGCACGTTGGAAAGACACGTCTTGGTACAGTGAGGAAAGTCGTCGAATCTGGGGCGTTACACCACGGGACAGGTCTTAGGACGGTTCGGGCGGCCAGGGCAGTGGCTAGAGCAGTTGGGTTTTCGGTGGTGATCCAGTGGAGGTTTTATGTGGTTTATCGTTTTCTCGTTTAGAATTATGTTTATCGATATGGTTGTAGTAATGTTTAAGACTGTTGTTATTGTTCTGTTTTGGGTTGTAAGATGATGAAGTTATTTGATTTCATCTGTTTAATTATTGTTATTATGTTTTAATGTTGCATGCTTATTAGTCTATTTAGTAGTGGCTCGGATAAGGGCGCCACACTATTGAGCGAGTTTACCTGAATGTCACCAAAACCGAGCCTTAACCATGTCTACCCCTTTCGTTCTACCATCAACCCAATACCAGCCTTGCATGGACCTCTCTAGACCACAGTTTGGACCCACTAAGGTCTGCACCATGTCCTGGTTCAGTCCTTCAAGGCCGAGCCTTCCATTTTCCTTCAGCTGATCAACCATAAAACCTAGCCCCTTAAGAGATCCGATCGGCCCTCACCTAAGCCCGACCAAATCTCGACTCCAACACCTTGACGCCTCATATCACCGTTGTACAGTGCTTAAAAGCTTAGGTCTAGTATCCCCTTGCAGGAAAGTCATGGAAAAACATGAGTACATGTAAACCGTATGCATATTTCATGAGAAAACTGAAAAAAAATGATACCACATAATAGATCAAAGAATTTCTCATGCATAACCACACAAATCAGCATATAATGATGTGAATGATTAGCAAAACGAGATTTTGGAGGTGCTTTGTGTTTATACGCTTGAAATATTAGAGATGTTCGCGTAGAACTTGCACTGGAGAGACGAGGAGGAAATCCTTTGAAAGAAGCTTGAGAACCTAGAGAGAAAACTTGTTGCAATATTCGAAAATGGCTGCTGGAAATGAAGAAGGCGGCCGACTGGTCTTTTTTAAAAAATAGGTTTAGGGTTTGAGTGTAGGTTTTAATAAAATAATAAGTGTTAATGGGCCCTTAATTAAAAATAATGAGGTTAAAAGGATTTTAGGTCCATTAAGCAATACAATAATCCCATTAAGCCCAAAAAACTCACGAAAAATATTTTCTTTAGGTATGTTTTTGACAATATTGCCCGAACCCTTAAAAAGTCCCCCGACTTGCTAAAATTTGCGGTCTTCGTTCCTCGTTCGAGCATGAAAACTACTAAAAGCTCTTATGTATTAAACTTTAATAAACCATGCAACAACACACATATACATGCAATAATCATGCATTTAATGCTTTAAAATAATTAAACATATATTTTAGTAAAATCCTAGATTACATGCAGATAGGTTACGTCATTCAAATTTTCTAGACCTTACAAGAATATAATGAATTGCTCGAGAATGAGATAATATCTGAATGAGGGTCGGTATGAAAACATGTATGAAAACGCTTCTTCTCGTCTTCTTCTTTTGCCAAATATGCACCTACCATCATTAATGCTTCATGCTGCTATTCATTTATTTTTGCAGACATTTCACCCACTTGGAGATTCGATTGAGAATCAAACACATTTCAACTCATCCTTTCAATCTTGTCATTACTTTCTGGTTACGGTTCTGCTAGGAAATTTGAAGATCTACACCACTCAAACTTATAAGTGTTCATTGGCTTGGTCTTAACATCGACTATATTATCCTTTGTATGGATCTTTTGCATATCAACATTTCATTCTTCTACTACTTCTCGAACAAAGTGAAATTGGACTCCAATGTGTTTAGTCCTGGAATGAAAGGCTGGATTCCTTGCGATGTGAAACGCACTCTAACTGTCACAAAACAAAATAATATTTTCTTGTTTATGTCTGATCTCTTTCAATAACCTTTTAATCAATGATGCCTCATTGCAAGCTTGAGTAGCTGTCATATATTCTACTTTCGTCATAGATAAAGCCACAACTGTTTAAAGTTTAAAAACTCGGCTTACTGCTCCCTTTGCAAGTGTAAACACATAATCAGTAGTAGATTTTCTCTTATCAGGATCACATGTATAATCTGAATCGATATAGCCCCTAAGTGTAAAATCAAATCCTCCATAACATAATGCATAATTTGGTGTACCCTTAATGTATATAAGGATCCTCATAATAGTGCACCAATGCTCTCGTTTAGGATTTATCATATACCAACTAACTGCTCTCAATGCTTGAGCAATTTCTGGTCTTGTACAGATCATGGTGACCATCAAACTTCTCATTGCTGATATATATGATACTCGAGACATCTTCATCCTTTCTGCTTCACTGCTAGGACACATCTCAGAGGATAACTTGAAGTTAATAGGAAGAGGGGTAGAAATTGGCTTATTATCTTGCATGTTGAAGCGTTGCAAGACTTTCTTCAAATAATTGTTATGGGCAACCCAAATGTTTCTGTTATTTCTCTCTCGGTGTAATTGCATCCTAGAATCTTGTTTGTTGATCTAAATTACTTCATATCAAATTCCCTGGCCACCTGCGCCTTCAATTCTTATATCTGATCTTTGTTGGGGCCTGCTACCAACATGTCTTCCACATACAACAGAAAAATGATATAATCATCTCCAAAAATCTTGAAATATGTACAAGGGTTAGCACTCAGTCTGTTGTATCCAAGACTCAATATAGAAGAATTAAATCTCTTGCACCAACACCTTGGAGCCTGTTTGAGACCGTACATAGATTTGTTCAACTTGCAAATCAAGTTCTCGTTGTCTTTTTCTGCGAAACCTTCTGGTTGGAGCATATAGATTTATTCTTCGAGATCTCCATGAACAAACATATTTTTCACATCTAGATATTCTAGATGTATGTCAAACATCGCACACAATGCCAACACCACTCTGACTATTGTAATCCACCATAGAGAAAATATCTCATTGAAATCTAGCATGATACCGCTCCACTTGGTTATTGCCATCGCGCTTGATCTTATAGACTTATCTGTTTACAATGACTTTTCTCCCCCTTGGTAGTGTAACAAGATCCCAAGATTTATTCTTGTCTAATGACTCCAACTCTTCTTGCATTGCTATCATCCACAAGGATATATCAGAGCTTTGAGTAGCCTCACAGAAACTCGATAGCTCACGATCCTCTAACAATAGACAATATTCAATATTTCTTTCACTGACATAATCTGAAAGCCAAGATTGTGGTCTCCTGTCTCAAATTGACTGCCTCACATTGGAAACCTCAGACTCAACATGTTCTTGTTCTTCGTGCTCTGGTACTACTTCACAAGAAATTTGACATTTGTTCGTCTTATTTTCCACCCGAAATATAGTAGTTTCTGAATTCAACATGCCTTTGTCTGCTTTTACTTTATCTTCCTCGAAGATAACATCTCTGCTAGAATTATAGGTTTCAGAGTTTGACAAATAAAGTATCAAAGTTTGCAGAACTGATCAGCTAAACTGAAACCACTCAATTGAAGTTGTCCAAACTGAAGTCATCAGAACCGAAGATTTATAAGTTAAATAATCCGATGCAATTCGAAGTAAACAAAGTTAACTGAATCTATAAAGTCAACTGAACTATCAGTTAGAAATGAACTAGAATTGAACTATCAATTAGAAATGAATAGGATGCCTTAAGTCAGTTCAATCGATCAGTCAAGTAGTTAGTTTGACACGTCCTCAGTTAGCTCAGCTAACAATCAATAAATTGTATGTAGCAGACTGCATCTAACAGATGGAGCGTCACATTAGCATATTGAAAGATCGTAATATTTTTAGAAGAATGTTGACACATTTTAGAAAGGACTAATCAATGGATAAGTATTAATTAATCCATTCAATGTTACCGTTGGAAGCAAAGCCTATAAATAACTAAGAAGTTCAGTGAGAAGATGTTGATTTTCCAGATTTGAGAACATTTGAAAATTTAGATACACGATCAGTTGCGATATTCATACAGAAAAGCTCACACTTCATAGGTATATCCATAGCATTAAGGCTATCATTTGAGCAAAATTACTAGCACATTATATTGATATATTCGATCTTCTTAGATCAGCTGTGCTACGAATGAAAATCATTTGTGTACTGATAATTTGTAAGAAACTAAGAGTTTCAGTTTGGCATTGTTTAAGCCCAAACTGAAGTGGGTTATTACAGTTTCTGTAATCAATCAAAGTCTTTTAGTGAAAACCTATTCTTTTGGTAGAAGGAGTGACGTAGGAGCATTTGAAGTATCCGAACATCCATAAAAATCTTTGTGTTCAGCATTTCAGTTATTCTCTGAGTATTCAATCTATCAATTAGTTTATTTCCACACTTAAACTAGTTAATTGACTGATATTAGCAACAAGATTCTTAAATTCAATTTATCACTAAACTGATTCATCATTTCAAAAAGAGCCAAAAATCTTAAAGTGTTTATTCAATCCCCACTTTCTAAACACTTTGACCAATCAAACCGATTCTAACAAGTGGTATCAGATCAGTTTCAATCTTGTTTTTGAATATGTGTTGTTCATACCATGTCTTCATTCAATGAAATCCATATGTTCTCAAGAGATGAATTTGATTATTGGAAAATCAGAATGCAGGCTCATTTAACTGCACAAGATGATGATATATGATACGCTATAACTGACAGACCTATGAAAATTATGAAAGCAAACACAACTATTGCTATAACTGATGGAGCACCTCACCGCATTGAAAAACCACGTGAGGAATGGACAGCTGAAGAAAAGAGAAATGCAAATTTGGACAATGTAGCAAAAGATATTCTGTACAAAATAATTGACAAAATTACATTCAACAAAATCAAGATGTAAAAAACAGGCAAAGAAATTTTGGAAAAACTGATTATATTTAATTGTGCGAGGTCAACGAGCAAGCAAAGGAAAACAAACTTTCACTCGCAGGAAAAAAATTTGATAATATCAAGATGGAGACTGGAGAATCAATGAATGTGTTTGATGAACGAGTTAGAAGCATTATCAATTAACTGAATGCACTTGGAAAGTATATTCAAACAAATAAATTGCGTTAAATGTTGTTTGTGGTCTTCCCAAAGAATGGGATGTGAAAACAATGGCAATGAAAGAATCCAAAGATTTCAACGAAGTATAATTACATGATCTATTTGAAGATCTCAAGGCATACGAATTTAAACTATAGACGAGAGAGAGAGAACCATAAACTCCACCAGTTACAACTGCTCTCAACGCCTTAAAACTTCAGCCAACTAGTTCAGCTGAAAAATCTGTAGAGCAGATGAGCAATGATGCCATGCATTATTCATAAAGAAGTTAGAAAGATTTATGAGAAGAATCAGTGATCCTTCCAAAGAAACTCTTACAAGAATATCTCTAAGGAAGAACCAAATGCTTGCTACAACTTTGACAAGACTGGACACTTTATTGCTTACTGTCCTAAGCCAAAGAAGGATATTCAACGTTCAACTGAAAAAGAAAAGAAATCATTTGAACTGAGAAGAAGAGCTAAGGATGATAAGAGATCATTCAAAAAAAAGCATGAATCCCTACTAACCGAAGAAAGCAAGTCCAAGTGGGAAGAAACTGATAGTGATGAATCAGAATCTGAGAGCTCGAGCAGATCCAACGATGAAGAAGGAGTAAAATGATTGATGGCTAATGATACAGAACTGGAATCAAGCAGCGAGCATGTATTTGATTTTAGTTCAAATGATTTTACATGGAAAGAACTTTTTTCCACACTACACAACAATGTTAATGAGTATCACAAACTTGATCTCTCATTTGAGAAGCCAAAGTAAAGGAAACTGATCCAAAAGACAATAAAACTGAAACTGATGAATCGGTTGAACTGTTGATTCTAAAAAGGGAGATTGCTGAGCCAAAAGCTGGAATGAGTGAGAAACAATCTGTGATTCAACAGCTGAAACATGAGAATTGAAGACAAAATGATCTGATTAAAGTCTGGAATAAGTCATCAGTGACATTGGCTGAAATGCAAGAATTACAAACATCAGTTATTGACAAAACTTGTTTAAGTTTAATAGCCAAATGAATCTTCAATCAGTAGTACCAAGCCAGAACTGAATATGTGCAAAGTGAAGTATATTCACTTTGTAAAATCAGTTATGGTACATGAACAATCAGAGCCACGTAAACTAGTTGAACAAACGATTGACAATAAGAACAAGGCTAAGAGGTATGGAATCGGATACAGTCATTCGAGTTCAAATGATTCACGAAGCTGGTCACCTAAACGATTCAATTATGAAATCAGAACTCTAGGTGAAACGTCCACTACTTGTTTTCTTAAAAAGTACTAGAAATTTTTTTAAACCAACCATAAATCGGCCGATACACATATACACATAGTGCACCCTCTAATGAACTTTAGGTGAAACGTCCACTACTCAATACAACCATAATCTTTTTTTTAAACCAACCATAAATCGCCTAGGACTCTAACCACCGAGCCATCCCCTGACCTAGACCATTGTGCAACCTCTTATGACCCTAGAGACCTAGCCTAGCCCAGCCCTAGGCCCCCTGGCCGAGCCAACCCTCCATGCGCAGCAGCTGAACTCGTGCGGCTTTGGGGAGAGCCCTAGCTCGCATGGACTCCTCCCCAGCCGCTGTGCGCGAGCCCTAGCATGGCTAAGACCTCTCTCCTCACCCAACCATGTCCCAGACCCGCCTTGACCGCACCCAAGCTGAGCCATGCACCATGGTTTCCCTGAAACCGAAGTTTGATCAAACACAAGCAATTTCTGTTCCAGGTTTATTCTTCTTCGTTTGCAACATATTAATTACATTCTAGGACTCTTTGAAGCGTGTAAGAACAACCCATAAAAGTTCCTAATCATGGCTACCCCTTCATGCAAGTATAAACAATGTTTTGATGCAATAATTCATGAGTTTTTTTTTACATATGGAAGCATAAACGTAAATATTAAGAAGTGTAACTTTTTTTTCATGCAAAACATAATTAAATACATATTGTGGTGTGATTATGAGTAAAGGAAAGAATATGGCGTGCCATTGCGTATTTAACGCACGAATAAATGTTGACGATTGCGAAGAACGACGACGAGCAACCTTGGGTGAATTTCCTTGGAATTATTTGAAGCTTTCCTCTTGTTTTTTAGTGTGTGGTGTGTGGTTTAGGGTGTTTAGGAGACTTGTGAATGAATTAGGGTAAGGGGTATGCATAATTATAAATAAAGGGTAGGGTTTTGGGGTTTTAGATTTTGATATATAATAAGTGTACAAGCTTGGGCCCTTTAGTATAGTATAATAGGCCCAACAAGCCCAATTTTGCATTTAAAAATTATTTTGTTTAGGAAAGTTTGTGAAATTATTAGCCGGGTTGTAAAAACGTTCGTATTTTTATTTAAAATCAAGTCCTGATAAAAATTACGTCCCGGCGTATAAAATCACCTCAAAACTCCTTATTTTCAAAAATAAGAAAAATCATCAACTTTATTTTAAATAATTAAAAACAATTATTTAATAAAATTATTTTCCAATTTCAGTCATCGGTCTTCAATCCTCAATCGCAATGCGAATAACATTTAAAATTACGTTTTAATGCATTCAAGTAGAAAACTACTAAAAAGTCAGATAAACATATCACATATAATTACTTTAAGCAATTAAAACAATATAATTTTCTATTTATTCATTCAAGTAGAAAACTACTAAAAAATCATATAAACATATCACATATATTTTTAAGCGATTAAAACAATATAATTTGCTATTTATTCATTTTCCCTAGATTTTCATGCAGTTGGATTACGTCGTCTTAATTTTGGACATTACAATTCCTCCTCTCCTTAGATAAAATTTTGTCCTTGAAATTAGAACTTACCGAATAGCTCCAGATAGCGACTCCTCCAGTCCCTCTCGGTTTCCCAAGTAGCTTCTTCCTCCGAGTGATTCAGCCACTTGACCTTGACCATTTGAATGACTTTGTTTCGGTGTTTCTTTTCTTGCCTACCCAAGATTTGGATAGGTCTTTCTTCATAAGTCATATTTGGAGTTAATTGCAGAGGTTCATGATTTAGTACATGTGATGAGTTCGACATGTACTTTTGCAGCATCGAGATATAAAACACATTGTGCACTCCAGAAAGCATCGGTGGCAATGCCATTCTATTGGCTAGTGTTCCAATTCTCTCCAAAATCTCAAACGGCCCTATGAATCTTGGACTATGTTTTCCTTTCTTGTCAAATTGCATAACACCCTTCATAGGTTCTATTTTCACAAATACGTGATCTCCCACTGCAAAATCTTGCTCCTTTCGTCCATTGTCAGCATAACGTTTATGTCGGCTTTGTGCAGCCTTCATTCTATCTCGAATTTTAACTACTAGCTCGGCGGTCTGTTCTATCGAGTCCGTACCAATTTCTCTTCTTTCGCCAACCTCGTCCCAATGAATAGGATATCTATATTTCCTTCCATAAAGTGCCTAAAAAAGGAGACATCCCAAAATATGATTGATAGCTATTATTGTAGGTGAACTCTACTAGAGGTAATTTTTGTTCCCAACTTCCTTGGAAATCGAACACACAAGATCGCAATAGATCCTCTAAAATTTGAATAACCCCTCTGACTGACCATGGGTCTTAGGATGGAATCATGTACTGAAAAATAATTTGGTCCACATTGCTGCATGAAGACTCTTCCAGAAAGGCGATGTAAATCTCGGATCTATGTCAGAAACAATAGATACAGGAATTCCATGCAGGCGAACAATCTCTCGAATGTATAACTCTGCATACTGCGTCCTGGTGAATTTCGT
Organism: Primulina eburnea; assembly: GCF_022965805.1. NCBI lineage: Eukaryota > Viridiplantae > Streptophyta > Magnoliopsida > Lamiales > Gesneriaceae > Primulina > Primulina eburnea. The sequence continues at coordinate 15,897,106 of NC_133112.1, read as the reverse complement.
CTTGATAGGTATAAATTGCACTGATTTGGTAAGACGATCCACTATCACCCATATAGCATTATATCCCTTAGTAGTCCTTGGCAATCCCAGAACGAAATCAATAGTGATATTTTTTTGCAAGTAATATTTGGAGTTAATTGCAGAGGTTCATGATTTAGTACATGTGATGGGTTCGACATGTACTTTCGCAGCATCGAGATATGAAACACATTGTGTACTCCAGAAAGCATCGGTGGCAATGCCATTCTATTGGCTAGTGTTCCAATTCTTTCCAAAATCTCAAACGGCCCTATGAATCTTGGACTAAGTTTTCCTTTCTTGTCAAACTGCATAACACCCTTCATAGGTGATATTTTCACATATACGTGATCTCCCACTGCAAAATCTTGGTCCTTTCGTCCATTGTCAGCGTAACGTTTCTGTCGGCTTTGTGCAGCCTTCATTCTATCTCGAATTTTAACTACTAGCTCGGCGGTCTGTTCTATCAAGTCCGTACCAATTTCTCTTCTTTCGCCAACCTCGTCCCAATGAATAGGATATCTATATTTCCTTCTATAAAGTGCCTAAAAAAGGAGACATCCCAAAATATGATTGATAGCTATTATTGTAGGTGAACTCTACTAGAGGTAATTTTTGTTCCCAACTTCCTTGGAAATCGAACACACAAGATCACAATAGATCCTCTAAAATTTGAATAACCCTCTCTGACTGATCATGGGTCTTAGGATGGAATCATGTACTGAAAAATAATTTGGTCCACATTGCTGCATGAAGACTCTTCCAGAAAGACGATGTAAATCTCGGATCTCTGTCAGAAACAATAGATACAGGAATTCCATGCAGGAGAACTATCTCTCGAATGTATAACTCTGCATACTGCGTCCTGGAGAATTTCGTCTTGATAGGTATAAATTGCACTGATTTGGTAAGACGATCCACTATCACCCATATAGCATTATATCCCTTAGTAGTCCTTGGCAATCCCAGAACGAAATCAATAGTGATATTTTTTCGCAAGTCATATTTGGAGTTAATTGCAGAGGTTCATGATTTAGTACATGTGATGGGTTCGACATGTACTTTCGCAGCATCGAGATATGAAACACATTGTGTACTCCAGAAAGCATCGGTGGCAATGCCATTCTATTGGCTAGTGTTCCAATTCTCTCCAAAATCTCAAACGGCCCTATGAATCTTGGACTAAGTTTTCCTTTCTTGTCAAACTGCATAACACCCTTCATAGGTGATATCTTCACATATACGTGATCTCCCACTGCAAAATCTTGGTCCTTTCGTCCATTGTCAGCGTAACGTTTCTGTCGGCTTTGAGCGATCTTCATTCTATCTCGAATTTTGACTACTAGCTCGGCGGTCTCTTCTATCAACTTCGGACCAATTTCTCTTCTTTCGCCAACCTCGTCCCAATGAATAGGAGATCTATATTTCCTTCCATAAAGTGCCTCAAAAGGAGCCATCCCATTAGATGATTGATAGCTATTATTGTAGGTAACTCCACTAGAGGTAATTTTTGTTCCCAACTTCCTTGGAAATCGATCACACAAGATCGCAGCAGATTCTCTAAAATTTGAATAACCCTCTCTGAAAAACCATCGGTTTTAGGATGGAATCATGTACTGAAAAATAATTTGGTCCACATTGCTGCATGCAGACTCTTCCAAAAAGACGATGTAAATCTCGGATCACTGTCAGAAACAATAGATACAGGAATCCCATGCAGGTGAACTATCTCACGAATGTATAACTCTGCATACTGCGTCATGGTGAATGTCGTCTTGATAGGTCACTGATTTCATAAGACGATCCACTATCACCCATATAGCATTATATCCCTTAATAGTCCTCGGCAATCCCACAACGAAATCAATAGTGATATTTTTTCGGAAGTCATATTTGGAGTTAATTGCCGAGGTTCATGATTTAGTACATGTGATGGGTTCGACATGTACTTTCGCAGCATCGAGATATGAAACACATTGTGTACTCCAGAAAGCATCGGTGGCAATGCCATTCTATTGGCTAGTGTTCCAATTCTCTCCAAAATCTCAAACGGCCCTATGAATCTTGGACTAAGTTTTCCTTTCTTGTCAAACTGCATAACACCCTTCATAGGTGATATCTTCACATATACGTGATCTCCCACTGCAAAATCTTGGTCCTTTCGTCCATTGTCAGCGTAACGTTTCTGTCGGCTTTGAGCGATCTTCATTCTATCTCGAATTTTGACTACTAGCTCGGCGGTCTCTTCTATCAACTTCGGACCAATTTCTCTTCTTTCGCCAACCTCGTCCCAATGAATAGGAGATCTATATTTCCTTCCATAAAGTGCCTCAAAAGGAGCCATCCCATTAGATGATTGATAGCTATTATTGTAGGTAACTCCACTAGAGGTAATTTTTGTTCCCAACTTCCTTGGAAATCGATCACACAAGATCGCAGCAGATTCTCTAAAATTTGAATAACCCTCTCTGAAAAACCATCGGTTTTAGGATGGAATCATGTACTGAAAAATAATTTGGTCCACATTGCTGCATGCAGACTCTTCCAAAAAGACGATGTAAATCTCGGATCACTGTCAGAAACAATAGATACAGGAATCCCATGCAGGTGAACTATCTCACGAATGTATAACTCTGCATACTGCGTCATGGTGAATGTCGTCTTGATAGGTCACTGATTTCATAAGACGATCCACTATCACCCATATAGCATTATATCCCTTAATAGTCCTCGGCAATCCCACAACGAAATCAATAGTGATATTTTTTCGTAAGTCATATTTGGAGTTAATTGCCGAGGTTCATGATTTAGTACATGTGATGGGTTCGACATGTACTTTCGCAGCATCGAGATATGAAACACATTGTGTACTCCAGAAAGCATCGGTGGCAATGCCATTCTATTGGCTAGTGTTCCAATTCTCTTCAAAATCTCAAACGGCCCTATGAATTTTGGACTAAGTTTTCCTTTCTTGTCAAATTGCATAACACCCTTCATAGGTGATATTTTCACATACGTGATCTCCCACTGCAAAATCTTGGTCCCTTCGTCCATTGTCAGCATAACGTTTCTGTCGGATTTGTGCAGTCTTCATTATATCTCGAATTTTGACTACTAGCTCGGCGGTCTCTTCTATCAAGTCCGGACCAATTTCTCTTCTTTCGCCAACCTCGTCCCAATGAATAGGAGATCTATATTTCCTTCCATAAAGTGCCTCAAAAAGAGCCATCCAATAGATGATTGATAGCTATTATTGTAGGTGAACTCCTTTAGAGGTAATTTTTGTTCCCAACTTCCTTGGAAATCAATCACACAAGCTAACAATATCCTCTAAAATTTGAATAACCCTCTCTGACTGACAATCGGTTTTAGAATATAATCATGTACTGAAAAATATTTTGGTCCACATTGCTGCATGCAGACTCTTCCCAAAAGACGATGTAAATCTCGGATCTCCGTCAGAAACAATAGATACAAGAATCCCATGCAGGCGAACTATTTCTTGAATGTATAACTCTGCATACTGCGTCATGGTGAATTTCGTCTTGATAGGTAGAAAATGCACCGATTTCATAAGACAATCGACTATCACCCATATAGCATTATATCCCTTAATAGTCCTTGGCAATCCCACAACAAAATCAATATTGATATTTTCTCATTTCCACTCGGGAATGGGAAGTGGCTTAAACTTTCCCGCTGGCATCTGATGCTCTGGTTTGACTTGTTGACATGTTAAACACTCGGATACAAATCGCATGATATCTCTCTTCATGCCTGGCCACCAATATAAAAACTATAAATCTTTGTACATCTTCGTGCTTCCCGGATGAATGGAATATGATGTGTTATGAGTTTCCTTCATAATGAGCTCCCTCAAAGGATCGTCACTAGGAACCCATAAAAGATCTCGATAACGAACTATACCATCCACCTCAGAATATAACTTCGGCCCTTTTCTTCATCTATCAATCTCCACTTTTGCAATTGTTCATCAGTAAACTGTCCCTCACGGATTCTTTCGCTCAAAGTCGATTGAACTGTCAAGGTGGCAAGATTAGGGATCTCGCCCCTAGCATACATTGTAAGCTCAAACTGTTATATCTCGGACTACAACGGTTTTTTAAGTGATAAATGAGTAATAAATGCTGCCTTTCGACCCAATGCGTCTGCCACTACATTAGCTTTTCCCGGATGCTAACTAATCTTGCAGTCGTAGTCTTTCACTAATTCAAACCATCGTCGCTATCTCATATTCAATTCTTTTTAGGTGAAGAAGTATTTCAAACTTTTATAGTTGGTGAAAATCTTGCAATTCTCCCCAAATAAGTAATGTCTCCAAATTTTCCATGCAAAAACTACCACTGCAAGCTCAAGATCATGAGTATGATAGTATTTCTCGTGAATTTTCAATTGTCTTGATGCATAGGCTATAATTCGGTCATTTTGCATCAAAACTGTGCCCAAACCAAGTTTGGAAGCATCGGTATAAATAACATACTCTCCTTGCCCCGATGGCATAGATAACACTACTGTTGTAATCAAGGCTTGCTTCAACTTGTGAAAACTGTCTTAACACTCGGATCTCCATATAAAATTTGCATTCTTCTTTGTCAAGAAGGTCAAAGGTACTGCAATAGATGAGAATCACTGAATAAATTTTCGATAATAGCTAGCTAGTCCCAAGAAACTCTGAATCTTGGTTATGTTCTTCGGCCCCGCCACTCTTTCACTGCCTCTACTTTACTCGGATCAACTTCCACTCCATCTCTAGAAATGATGTGGCCTAAGAATGCCACTATATCAAGACAAAACTCGCACTTGCTGAATTTTGCAAACAACTTCCTATCTTGCAGTACTTGCAGTGTTTTCCTCAAATGCTGATTGTGTTCCTCTATGCTCTTGGAGTAGATCAAAATATTATCAATGAACACAATTACAAATTGATCTAGATACGGCTGAAATACATGATTCATGAGATCCATGAAGATCGCTAGCACATTGGTCAGACCGAATGTCATCACCATAAATTCAAAATGTCCATAACGTGTTCTTAACGATGTCTTATGAACATCCACCTCTTTCACTTTCAACTGATGGTATCCAGAACGAAGATCTTTCTTCGAGAATATCGATGCTCCTTGCAAATAATCAAATAAATCTTCAATTCTTCGTAGAGGATATTTGTTCTTGACAATGACTCTATTCAGCTCTCAATAGTCAATACAGAATCGCATACTACCATCCTTATTCTTCACAAATAATAGCGGTGCGCCCCACGGGGAGTAACTAGGGCGAATAAAACCTTAATCTAGCAATACTTGTATTAGATCTTTTAATTCTTTCATTTCAGCGGGCGCTAGAGGATAAGGTGCTTTAGGAATAGGTGTTGTGCCTGGCATCAACTCAATAGAAAATTTCACGTCACGGTTGGGTGGAATGCTAGAAATGTCGTCGGGAAAGACACTAGGAAAGTCTCTGACAACATCAACATCCTTTAACTTCTTACTGCTAGGAGCATGTGCTATAGTGAAACATGCTATAAAAGCTTGACATCCTCTTTTAATAAGCTTCCTTGCACACATACAAGAGATAATGTGTGGCATTTGTTTGTTCCTCGCCGCCTCAAAGACAAAAGATTTCCCACTAGGCGGTCGAATAGAAACTGATCTCTGAAGAAAATCTATCGAAGCTCCATTAATTGATAACCAATCCATACCGAGTATGATTTCAAATTTAGGCATAGAGGGTACAATAAGATCTGTCCGAACCACATCTTTAAATAAACGAAGCTCCAGATTCTTCACAATACTAGTCGTGATCATTTGGTCACCCATATCCTCAGAAATAATATTCAATCATTTAACGAAAGTATCAAATATGAAAGAGTGTGTAGCTCCTGAATCTAGCAGTGCATAGGTTGTTACACCTAGAATGAATATCCTCCCTTTGGCGAAAACGTTTTAGATTCTTTGTGTCGAAGCTTAAGGAATTTGTACCATTTATTTCCCAAAATTTCATGAAGAAGATTGATTGGATCCTATTGTTCCTAGGAAAATTCGAAATTTCCCCCCTTAATTTTTTGATCAATTTCCATTTGACCCTTCAAAATTTCAGAATTTACAATTTTTGTCCTTAAGTATTCGATAATTGCAGTTCGATCCCTGAACTTTTCGGAAATTGTATTTTAGTCCTTAAAAATTCAAAAATTATAATATAGCCCTTAGATTTCGGGTAATTACATTTCGGTCCTCATATTTTCAAATTTTTTGCATTTTGGTTCTTATATTTTTGAGAATTAGTATAATTGACCCAAAATTTCGGAAATTGCATATTAGACCCCCAAAAATTTTAAAACTTGTTATTATGACCTTGATTTTGATGCTTCTCAATTTTTTGTCATGAAACTTTTATTTGGAATTATTATATCCTTCACATAAATTAAGGCACAAAAATCAATACCAATTTCTATGATTTCTAAAATCATTCCTTAATTTTATCTAAGGTAGATCATACAACCTAATTTCCACTAGGTTATCCTTATTCCCAAAGAAATCCTAATAAGAAATTTAACATTTCATGCAATAAAAACAATATAAAAACGTTAAATAACTAGGTTACCGGTGATAAGGGTCATCTCTGCCTCCTCTTCAGCCTCCTCGGCATGCATAACATAAGCTCGCCCCACAATAGATGCTCTCTACTTTGGGCAATCAGCAGCCTTGTGCCCTTATTTCTTGCATATGAAGCACTTAGTAGTTCCCCACACGCACTATCCATAAAGTAGGCGATTGTACTCCTTGCATGATGGTCCCTCTACATGTTTCGGTGCTCCAGATTGTGGTGGCTTTGGTGATCCTGGATTCTTTACTTGACCTTGGGGTTTTGGTGGCCCTTGAGGTCTAGGAGGTCCCGTGTATGGTTTTTTATTTGGCTGAGAATAATTTTGGGTGTTGTTGTCTCTTGCGCTGAATCTCAAAGTCAATGTCCTTTAAAGATTTCTTAGATTGAAATGCATAAGTAGCAGCAGGATAATCCAAGGAACGCATCATCATCACGTCGTGTCGTATGGTAGGTCATAGACCATCCATGAAGTGTCTAAGCTTCTCCACAGCATCCCTTGCAATAAGGGTACAAAGTGGCAACACCTATCAAATTTCCTCACAAATTCAACAACAGAAGTCTCCCTGACAGAGAGTCATAAATTCCCTCTTCAATTGCCCTTGCACATCAGCAATAATTCAAGTGTAGCAAGAATAATACCATGCTCATCTCCTTCCCACCATAAAGAAGCGTCATCCCTAAACATTTAAGTAGCACACCTCACACGATCAGTATCCCCCATGTTCAAATAGCGAAAATGCACCTCAACTGCTCGAATCCATACCTCCGGAGCAAACATGTCTGTTGTGCCAGAAAATTCCGTCGGCCCTAGCCTCTGGAACTGATCATAAATATCATGATATGGCCTAGGAGCCTGCTGTAAGTGATGCTCAAAGAAACGAGCCATATCCTCAAATGCACGAGTAGAAGCATCCCCATTAGGAGGCATGGGTGCATTAAAATGACGATCCTCGGTAGTCTCAGTATGCCTATCAATACTAGGTGTGTGGGGACCCGGACACTAATCAAGTTCTTAATCATCATTGGGACTAATTAATCAATTATAAAACAGGGTCTAAAAATTTTTTCTTTTTAAAATGCGGAACGTAGTGAAATCAAACTGATATACAACTCAGTATAAAATAAAGTAGAAGTCCTGTACCGTCTACAAATAAGTGAAACTAAGGTTCAACATCTAAATATCAAGTGTCGAAACCCTATATACATCCAAGTCCGAAGTCTCCACTCTATCACGATCTCTCCTCATCTCCTGGACCCTGATCCTGTCCCACCTGTTGTCATGTACACATACAAACAAGACAACACCCGGATAATTCCGGTGAGAATATAATCCCAGTATAAATCAACGAAACATGCAATCATAAAAACAAATATAAAGCATGTAACAGGTAACAACAATATGTATCAAAAGCTGAAACATAATCCATATCAAACTGTCGACAAAGCTCGTGACTCCACGACTCAGACTAGACTCAATCCTAGCCTAGGGATCCCGATTTCCAGACATTGGCATTCCATATCAAATAACAGTAATAGAAAAGACTCCAGTTCTATCCACGTCGATATAGTATCGATCACCAGTAATAGAAGAAGCTCTGATTCTATCCACATCGGTATAGTATCGATCACCAGTAATAGAAGAAAACTCTGATTCTATCCACATCGATATGACATCGATCATCAATAATAGAAAAAGTTATAATTCTATCCACATCGATACGGTACCGATCACCAGTAATAGAAGGAGCTATAATTCTATTCACATCGATAGCCAATTATCCGGTGACAGACTATGGCACTATCGCCAATATACTATCTCATGACATCGTGCAATGTGCCCATGGCGATCCCACCACTATCAGGCACTTCTGTCATAAGATTACTCTTCTAATACCTGCTATCTATAAATCAAGAGAACAAGTACATCAATCAAATCAATGCAGTATCAATGCAATAAAGTAAAGTATGTGATTAGGGAAACTCAAGTCTAAACTGACTCAAGTCGATCTCCCAATACACATTGACTTATACCTTCCGTTTGTAGTCTCGGTCTGTAGCAATATCAGTTCTAAACTCAAGACTGTCTCTGTAAATCTGAAACGACATATCGAGAATCTTAATATCAATATTTCATTCTCAATTCAACACTGAATCTGACTAATCTGGATTTAATTCAAATCACGGCATAACGGAACAATTTCGGTATCCCCGTCACTACCATATCAACAGACATCAATTACAAATCATAACTTATATCCGATATAGTTTGTAACTCTTTCATAATCTAAATCTGTCCGATTCCAACTCAATATAATCAGAAAATCATAACAATTCCATAATCAGTCCGTTTCTAAATCTGACTTCGATTCTATGATGTCTAACATGTCAAGAACATCATATATGAATTCCATTCAATTCTGCTAATAACATAATTTCAAAGCATGTCAAAACGTAGCAAAACTTACGTCCAGTTGTAGCCTACGTCGATAGGATTACAGTACTGAAGTCAGATTACAATTTGGACGGACGGATTTCTCACAAAAGGCGTAAGGATTTTTCACTCTTTCACAGAAACCTTTTCTCGATTCCTTCTGCTGGTTTTTAAAGAATATAGCAAGATATACGTATATATATATATATATATATACATATATATATATATATATATATCAAGTTGCTCGGTTATTGATACGTGCCTATTTTTTATGAATTTCAGTCGGCGCTCGGGCGGTGGTAATTCACCGCTCGAGCACGGCACTCTCTGTCCAAGCCCTTCGGATCACCCATTGGCGATCGGGCGGTCACAAACTACCGCCCGGGCGCTACTTCTTCTGCCCGCAACATGTCCTTATTGAACATTGGCGCTCGGGCGGTCATTTCCTACCGCTTGGGCGCCAATAGTTCTGTCCAAAAATGTACCCTTCATATGATTTAGCCAATCTGGTCCCGTAATAGCCCGTCTATAATTATATCCATTTAAATTCAATAATTTCCGCTTAACATGATATAAAATCTAGGGCATTACAAGGTGCGTGTCTAGGAGGCATTATATTTGAACGTTTTCCAAATTCTAAGGTAACCAACATGCATTTAATCTTAGTTTTCTAATCATAAAATGTATCCTAATTCATTTTAGCAATTTAAGCATATAAACATATATTCTCAAAAAGCTAGTATAAACATGTGATGTAAACATATAATTCATGTAATTATACAAATCATATAAAGCATATAAACTTAAAAATTTGAGGCTTTACGACTGAGCTTCCCAACACTGATGGTGGCACAACCCTTACAGGAACACTGCTCTGATACCAACTGAAATGTTTACTACTCATATGATATTTTTGACACCATTATAAAAATAAAACAACCATCTATATTTGAAATTCCAAGGAAATAGTTTAAAACATAAAAACGTCAATCGTTTGCATATCCTATATAACGTCCGGAAAAAAAAAAAAAACAAACCTACGTAAACCACATGCATGCAAATTATTTATTGTTTTATTTAATTGATTTTAAATGCTTGCATGATATTTATTACATGATTAATAATATGATTGCATGATTAAATGATAATATGACATGATTTCATGAAATTGAAGGATTTTACCCTAATATTCGATAATAGGCAGGGGAAAGGAGACCGTGGACAAGCACGACAAGAATATGTATTTTTCATTAAATAATGACAAGGCTTCCTAATATGATTAAAATGATTTAATTTTTCTAAAAATGTTAGAGTTCAAATTATTTTACGAGTCGAACTCGATTTTTCCCGGGAAGCTAGTTTTGGGCAAACAAGAAGTTTTAAAAGATCAAAAATATTATTTTTGAGAAACTAATTCTATAAAAAAAATTTGTTTTAATTAAATAATTGTTATTGGACCCAAGTTAATTATTTAAAGTAGGACCAATTGTCCTTAAGCTTGCAATCCCAAAACTAAAACTCATTAGCTTGTTAATTAAATTATAAATATGTTACCAAGGTCTTTCAAAACACCATTATTCAAACTGCTATCAGCCAAAATCTCATAGCACACACACACAATAATTTTGTACAAGGAAAGAAAAGCTAGGAGTCTTCGTCGGCCACTCGTCCTTCCTCGCCGACGAGCAAGTATTCGAGCGTTAAAAACGCAAATGCACGTTTTCTAAACCCTTTTAAAAATCATACAATTCATATTATGCATGATTTAATTGTTTATGCATGAAAAATAGGTGTTTGAATACTTTTACGGTGGAACATTTATTTTCAAAAATACGATGTTTTTACGCTTGTATGAAAAAAGTTTTGAATCCAATGAGTACGCTACCAATGTAGGTTGTTATATGAATGAATTATGGTTAAAACATGATAAGATTAAAGGTAAAACAAGGCTGGAAAACTGTGAGAAAATCAGAAGAGGGCCGAGGGATGGTTTGGTTTACACTTGGTTCTATGGCTCGGCTAGGGTGCATGAGGCGAAGGGGCTCAACCAAGACTTGAGTAGGGTTTGTTTGGATGTGGTTAGGTTCTAGGAATGGTCCTAGAAAGGCTAGGACTCGTGCGGCATGGTTGGGAATAGTCCTCGTTTGATAGGACTCTTCCCGTAGGGTGATCTGGTTTGGACGAGAGCTTTAAGAGGGAAGCTTGAGAGAGGGCTGGGCTAGCTGGTCTGGTTGGTACCATAGGATGGTTCAGAGAGGGGTAGGAAGGGACAGGGATCGTGGTGGCTCGAGCAAGAGCCAAGCGAAGGAAACCCACGCACGCAAGGGTGACGCGCAGGCTGCTGTATATTTCAGGTGGTCCGCTGCTTGGGTTCAAGGGCCTGGGCTGGGCTTGGTTGGCTCTGGGCATGGTTCAGGGTCGGTGAGGGTCAAATTTGATTGCTGGTTAAGTGGTTAGAGGAGTCCTAGGGTGGCTAGGAATCTTGTAGCATGAGTGGCAACCATGCGTACAGCTCTGTGTCAAGGTGCAGGGCTTCGTGCTTGAGGTCAGGGCTCTGGGCTGGGCATGGTAGGGTCTAGGAGTGGTCCAAGGTTGGTTAGGGTCAGGTGGGCTTGGTGGTGGCTCGGCTGGAAATGTCCTAATTAGCTAATAGTAGTAGGCTAGAAAGGAAGGGTGCATGCGCAGCAAGGGTCTTCTGTGTAGGAGTGTTTCAGCGATCTAGGGTTTGGTTCTATGGGCTGGGCTTGGTCAGTAGGGTTCCTACATGGGTTGGCTCGGGTTTGACTCGAGTTGGCTCGACCATGGCTCAAGTAAAAAAGAAGATGGCTCGGGTTGTTCACCTAAGGGTCAATTTCAAGAATTAATGAACTTAAATTGGAACCATGGGTCAACGGGTGTGGTTCATGGCTCGCAAGGGTAGTATATGTAATAAAAAGGTCATGTTTAAAGTTTGGAAGAAAAAATATAATTAATTTTGAATTTATCAGGGATTTAATCGCCTCTCGAATAATTAATTAAAGAATTAATTGAAAATCTCGAATTAAGCCGAATTAAATTATGCAAAATTATATTTAATCATAAATAATTATTTGGAATGAACCCATGTCATTAAAAGTATGAAAAAGATAAAATCGAGAATTTTTACATTTAGGGGCAAAACGGTAATTTTACACTTGGAGCCTAGTGCCCTTCCCTATAGACCATGTGAAGCTAAGACTGCAGTCGACCAAAGGATAAATGCTAGTCACTTTCAAGGATCAAACTCCACCCAAAATTATAAAAGATTAAATGATTTACGATTAAAATGATTTATGGTTAAAATATTTTTAAATGATTTAGTTATGCTTAAATGATTTTAAATGGTTCATTTACGTTCAAAAGATTATTTTAAGTCAAATTATGATTTTTAAATGCACGTGAATTTATATGTATAATTTATTATTCATGTTTAGAACGTGTTGAGCCATTAGACTCACTAGGTTTGTATGATGCAGGATTTGATGATATATGGGAGACACTAACGATTGAGTGGATCAAGTGCAGTAGTACACTCCCGTGAGACCTTTATGTTTCCCCACTAGCTTGTTAGATATAAAATTTAAAGATTATTATTAATGATTTTATTAGAGATATTTTTATGCTTTAATTTTTATGTTAGTTGATCTTTTAATCGTCGACGTAGGATTTTTTGTTAGTTGACGATTTAGAGATTTATTTTATGCACTTGAGATTTTAAATTTTAATTTATTATGGTTATGAAAATTTTAAGTATCTTAAATTATTATTTTCGAGTTATGTTTATTTTAAAAAAAAGTCGAGGTTGTTTAATCCTAACTTAGCAAAATTGCTAAAACTAACAACCTCTCAAAAACCACTCAAAATTATAATCAAAGTAATAAAAATATCTTTCACATAATCCTAAAAATCATGATGTATAATCATAACTCTAGTGCGGAAAACAAGCACTGGTCCTCGAGTTATGTGCATCTTCAGTCATGTCAGATCAACCATCAAGACCTCCATTATCATTATTATCATATTCACATGCACCAATCACACCTTGTGAGTCTAAAGTGTCAGCAAACCATAATCTTGATAACAAGTAATACGTATACAGAACATATGCAACAGTGAAAATACTTTTACGTAAAATAACGTTTTCATAATTATGCATAAACAATTTCATATCACATATTCACATGTTCATCATATTCATATAAGTATTCCATTTTCCTTTCATTTAATTCAGATCGTTAATTTTGACTTTCGTATTCGTATTGGAGTGATGGATCCATCTACATGTAACCACAGTACTGGGCGGCGGGGACATTAGCGACACTCTCACCCGTCAACTGAGCATTGGCCCACGTATTAACATATCATCATATCATTGTATTTGTCACAATTACTTCACTTCCTTCAACATTTAGTATTTTCATAATTTATAAAAATTAAACATGAATACAACGTTTTTCTTTTAAACCAAGTATGCAACATAACTTTTTAACGTTATCATTCATCATAGAGTTCCATAAACATGCAAAATAATCATATAAACATATAAAGCAGCATTTAGGACACTGCCACGATGCTTACTATGTCAAATTACTGTTTTACCCTAGACATAAAATTTAACGATTTTGAAATTTTCTTAATTTCATTGACTCTACACCATCCCGAATAATTATTTAAGCTTACATTAATTTGTTCGTATTTTTATTTCGCTTAAATCGATGACTTTAATTTATTCTTTAATTATCACTTAATAATGCCTTTTAATCCCAAATTAAATCACACTTTAATATAAAATTTTCAAACTTAAACCATAGACTTTTTATATTTAATTTACCATCGTGAACCATGATTCGACTCACGTGAACCCCATTAAAACCCTTAGAAATTTAACACAAAAGCCGAACCCTAAGCCAAAAACCCTCAAGCCAAGCCTGAACCACCCTGAGCCATCTTTGAATCAAACCTCCCCTAGACCCTCATGAACCCACTGGACCCATAGGACTCGAGCCTAGCCCAAACCGAAGCCACCCTTAATAGAATCATGTTGCGGCCGAGCCTTGTACATGCACTAGAGACATAGCCTAGGCCAGCCCTAAGCCCCCTGGCCGAGCCAACCCTCCATGCGCAGCAGCTGAACTCGTGAGGCTTCAGGGAGAGTCCTAGTGTAGGACCGAGTGCTTACCGCTTTACCAAAAGCTATAGCTAGTGGTAATGGTGCAACTCAAATCTTTTAAACCGCACAGCAGCACAAGTACTATGGTTCGATCGCTCTACCAAGCAAGGACAATTATTGCACCCAACAATCTCCCTCCCAATAATTGCACTCCTTGCAATCAATGAGAATCGAACCCATGACCTTGGCTCTGATACCAATTGTAGGACCGAGTGCTTACCGCTTTACCAAAAGCTATAGCTAGTGGTAATGGTGCAACTCAAATCTTTTAAACCGCACAGCAGCACAAGCACCATGGTTCGATCGCTCTACCAAGCAAGGACAATTATTGCACCCAACACCTAGCTTGCATGGACTCCTCCCCAGCTGCTGTGCACGATCCCTAGGGTGGCTAGGACCCCTCTCCTGACCCAACCATGTCCCTGCCCCACCCTGGTTGCACCTAAGCCGAGCCATGCACCATGGTTCCCCTTAAATCGAAGTTTGATCAAACACAAGAAATTTCGTTCCAGCTTTATTCTTCTTCGTGTTCAGCATATTAAGTGCATCCTAGGACTCTTTAATGCATGTAATAGCAACCAATAACAATTTCTAATCATGGAAGCCCCTTCATGTGAGTATAAACCATGTTTTGATGCAACAATTCATGAGTTTTTTGACATATGGAAGCATAAACGAAAATACTAAGAAGTGTAACTTGTTTTTCATGCAAAACATAATTAAATACATATTATGGTGTGATGATGAGTAAAGGAAAGAATATGGCGTGCCTTGGCGTATTTAACGCTCGAATAAACGTTGACGATTACGAAGAACGGCGACGAGCAACCTTGGGTGAATTTCCTTGGAATTTTTTCGAAGCTTTCCTCTTGTTTTTTGGAGTGTGCCGTTTGGTTTAGGGTGTTTAGGAGTCTTGTGAATGAATTAGGGTAAGGGGCATGCATAATTATCAATAAAGAGTAGGGTTTTGGGGCTTTAAATTTTGTTATATAATAAGTGTACAAGCTTAAGCCCATTAGTATAGTATAATAGGCCTAACAAGCCCAATTTTGAATTTAAAAATTATTTCTTTTAAGAAAGTTTGTGAAATTATTAGCAGGGCTGTCAAATGTCCGTATTTTTGTTGAAAATCGAATACCGATAAAAATTACGTCCCGCCGTATAAAATCACTAAAAAATCCTTATTTTCAAAATAATAAAATTCATCAACCTTATTTTAAATAATTAAAAACAATTATTTAATAAAATTATTTTCCATTTTTCAGCCATCGGTCTCCGTTCCTTAATCACAACTCGAATAACCTTTAAAATTATGTTTTAATGCATTCAAGTAGAAAACTACTAAAAAATCATATAAACATATCACATATAATTAATTTAAGTAACTAAAACAATTTAATTTTCTATTTATTCCTATTTCCTAGATTTGCATGTAGTTGGATTACGTCGTCTTGATTTTGGAACTTACACTAGGAATGCTTATTATAATCGTAATCCTTTTCAAAAAAGATATCAGATGAACAACCAAGTGAACAAGGCTAAAATGCATAATGTCTCATCCGCACACAACTCATCAAGAACACAAAAACCGATAAAAACTATATGGAATATAGCAACTGGAAAGTCATATAGACTGGTCCAAGTCCGGGTTCCTAAAGGATTACTCGTTTTAGGACCCAAATAGACGTGAGTACCGAAATTATTCATTGTGTGTGACTGCAGGTGACAGGTACATTAAACTAAAGATTCAATCTGGTACCTGGACAGCGGATTCTCAAGACACATGACAGGGGATCCTGATTTGTTATCCCAACTGGTCAAATATTCTGGTCCAAAAAACAGTTTTGGAGACGGGTAAGCTTATCCATGGTAACATTATTCTTGATGATGTTATACTTGTTGATAATTTAAAATATAATATGATTATCATCAGTTAATTGTGTGATAATAGTTTTTCAGTTAAGTTCAACAAGCACACCTGCACAGTTAGGAACTCAACTGATAATATCATCATGATAGGAAATCGGTGTGGTAATACCTACAAAGTAAGTTGCACCGATCAACCTAATGAACCAGTTTTTTTGTAGCTTCTAATTCATCCAAGAACTTGTTATGATATAAAAGGTTGAACCACTTGAATTTCAAATCCATCGCTTATCTAATTAGTCATTATCTTGTAACTGGTTTGCCTAAGATTGTATGTTCAAAAGATAAAATATGTTCAGCATTTCAGTTTGGTAAATAAGAAAGATCTTCTTTTGAAAACACGAGAAGTAAATCTTCCTCCAGACGCTTAGAACTGATGCATATGGATCTGTTTGATCCTATGCCAGTCATGAGTTTAAGAGAAATGAAATAAACCCTACTGATTGTTGATGATTTTTCAAGATTTACACGGGTTATTTTTCTCAAATCAAAAGACCAAACTGCTGCACAACTGATTAAACTTTTCAGAAGACTTTAAAATGAAACATCAGTTGGGATTGACATACTAAGGTCTGATCGAGGGACTGAATTTTTCAATCAAAATCATTCTCTATTTTTAGAAAATTCTGGAATCAAACACGAGTTATCAGCTGCAATAACACCTCAGCAAATTGTTGTAGATAAAGAATAAATTGAACTCTTAAAGAAGCAGCTAGAACAATGCTTGCTGATTCTTGTATTTCTAAAATCTTTTTGGGCATGTAAGGCCCGAGAAATTAATCCGGTTAATCTGAAAAGATTTGGAAATGATTATTATAATCGTGGATGATAATTGATATGATTATAAGCGGAACAGATCAGATTGGGAGAGCCAGAAAAGAATTCACATTTTATGTGAAGAGTAGGAGTGGCGCACATGCGCGATGCGCGCATCATGCGCGACTTGCATGCGCGCACATGCGCGGAACATCCAGTAGCATCGCGCACATGCGCGAGATAAGGCGCGCATATGCGCGACCCGTCCAGAATGATCGGCGCATATGCACGACATAAATGCCGCACATGCGCGGGTTTGGCAGAATGATTGGCGCATATGCGAGAAGACAAAATGCTAGTTTTTATAACTGGCGCATATGCGCGACTTTGTGCGCGCATATGCGCGCAACGTGCAGAATATACACGATGCCACTTGCCTTGCATGCACGAGATGGATGTGTATATATATATATATATATGTATATATATATATATATATATATATATATATTTATATATATATATATATATATATAAATATCAGCCAATCCTCCCTCAGCAAGAAAGAAAAAGGGAAACGAGAAAGGAAAAAAAGAAATTGAGGGAAGATTTGGAGATTGTGAACGATCCGTTCGTCTGATTTTGAATCCAATTTCAGTATTGAGTTCCTATCGACGTAGGCTACAACCGGACGTAAGTTTTATTACGTTTAGACAAGATTTGAACTTATGATATTGTCAGAATTGAATATGAATCAGATATGATGTTTCTGCTACCGTAGATATGGTATAATTGAAGTCAGATTAAAGAACAGACTGTTTATGAAATTGTTATGAATTTCAGAGTTGATTTAGTTGAGATTAGATATCAGAGTTGTGTTATTATTCAGATTATGAATTGTAAGGGTATTGATTATGAGTTCTAGTATTATATTTGTGATGTTGAGATTGACAGAGTTATTCAGATTTTATTGTTATGCAGTCGAAACATCAGTAGATTAATATTGATTAGATTCAGTATTGATTTAGATTGATCAGATTCAGTAATGATTTCGATTGTATCGTGATATCATTGATATGAATTAGATTGTACCTTGTTCAGATATGGATCAGATTATATACCGATTTGAGTATTGATCAGAACAGGTCTCGAATTGAGTTATATACTGATATGGTATTTATATAATTGTTATTATCAGATTTGGATATGGACAGATTGAGATACAAGACTTCGTCGTCATCAGATCGCGAAGAGAAAGGTTTAAATTGATGTTTATTGGGAGATCAACTTGAGTTAGATTCTACTCGAGTTTCCCTAAACCACATACTTGTATGGTATAGTTTTTATACCTTTATGTTGTAATGATTATGTTTATTCTACTGAGATATTAAGTTGAAAGAAGAGAGCTATTGAATAAGAGTCACTGACAGAGGGGCCAGACTATGACAGAGACGTCACTGACCCATTGCACATTGTCAGACTAGGCATAGTCTTGGTAGATACTCCAAGACACCGGACGTTTGGTCGTATCGATGTGATTATGAGTAGAGTAGCTCTTATCATAGATATTTGATACAGCGAGGGCCAAGTCCGTAGATTAGAATGAGAGATGAGTCGAGTCTTAGATATTGAGACTAGATTTAATTTACAGACCTGTATTGATTTATGTTTCGTAGATTACGATTCATGTTTTATTTACAGATTAATATTGATACATGTTGTTTGATTTTAGATACATGTGCAAAGATATAATGCATGCTTTTATGTTAATTCAGTTAATTGCATGTATACATTGTTTATACTGAGATTTATTCTCACCGGAGTTATCCGGCTGTTGTCTTGTTTGTATGTGTGCATGACAACAGGTGGGGCAGGATCAGGGTCAAGAAGATGATGAGAGAAGACGAGTTTAGAGTGGTGATCACGGACTTGGATATAGACCTGGTTTAATACTTGAAATTAGTAGTTGAACCTTAGACTAGTTTGAATAATTGTTGTACAAGATTGTATTGTTATACTGATTGTATAATAGATTGATTCCATTACCTTCCGCACTCATATTTGAAAAAGAAAAACTTTTAGACCCTGTTTATCTTAATTGATAATTAAATCCAAAGATGATTAAGAAGATGATTAGCGTCCGGGTCCCCACAGGGCAGAAGATGTAAACACTGCATGATATACTCAGAACAGATCAATGATTAATAAAATCATTTTAAAAAACCATATGAGATCTGACATGGAAAGAAAAGTGTGGTATCTTATTTCAAAATATTTGGTTCCCAATGCTTTGTTCATAACAATGGAAAAAATCATTTAACAGCATTTGATGCTAAATCCAATGAAGGAATTTTTCTAGGATATTCATCAGTCAGCGAAGCTCACAGAGTGTTCAATAAGTGTACTTTAAATGTAGAAGAATCAATTCATGTTCTATTTGATGAATATACTCTAACTGATAAGCCAACTGATCTAGTTGAGCTGACCGAGTGCTTAACAAAAATCAGCTTGGAGGATGATAGCGAAGAATAAGTTAACATCAATCGAAACATATTTCAAACACCTGAACCTAAAGTGGTGGATCAAACAGTTGAACAGGGAACTCTTCCGATCAATCAATTTGTGGAACAACGCGATGATATTCAAATACTAACTGAAGTTTCTATTTTTAGAAAGTTATCAACAAAAACTTGGGACTTAGTAATCCAAATTATAAAAGTGGCAAATCTATTTATAGTAAAGGGCGAACTTAATCGGTAGCGAACTTTTTCTTAGAAAATGAGGAGTTTCGGATGTACGATACTAGAAACGAGTAGCACCAAATATTTTTAAATATTGTTGAGACTTTTTAGTAGGATTAATTATGTATTTAATTAACACCGGCCTAGTTTGTTGGTGATTAATTAATTAATTATAGGGCTCATTATGAAAACTTAAGCCCACTTAACAACTTAATGAATTAATTAAATAAAACCAAGCCTACACTGTAACGTCCCGAAAATTTGAAGGTCCACGTAAACTACATGCATGCAAGTTATTAAATTTCTTTTGTATTTTATTAAAATTTTAAATTATCTATTTAATATAAAAATGATTTTTAAGGATGCATGCTTTATGATTCTCATTATTTTAAATCATTACATGTTTATTTGATGTAAGTTAAAAATTTTTCTCGAGTTTCTTGTTTCAGGCGAATATTCGATGCAGAGTCGAGGAAAGAAGACCGACGACGATTTATGCGGTTTTAAAATGTGGTATTTTATTTCAAGTAAAGAAAGTGGCAATTTAAAATTATTTATTAATTTTTTCATTTTTAAAGCCAAAATAATTTATTAAATGATTTAAAGATTTTAAACTTTTAAGGTTTAACACATTCGTATTTTAATTCAAATTTAGGGATGTTATTATTTTAGTGGGGAATTGGTATTTTATTTAGTATATTAATTGATTGTTATTATTTTAATATCATAATTAAACTCTTTAATGACCTCCCAACTAACCCACTAACACACACACACACACACGTTCTCTACACACACACATATACATGATGCACACACATAAATGTACACACACACCCATGTCCCTTGGACTCCCATTTCACTTTTGGGTGAAGAGAATAGGGCTCATAAGCTTTTTTTTTTTCAACATCCACCATTTCATTCTCTCTCTTGTTAATTCCCGAAGCACATGTCCATTTCTTCAAGATTATCGTGCCAAAATTTGTCCCGGATCGGCCCTCGCATCTCTCTGCTTTGATAGTAGTCGTTTCGTGAGTATAATCATAAAAGACGTGTATATTCTTTTATATTTGCATCGATCTTATCATAGTAAATATTTTGATGTATATTGTATGAAAAACATGTGTAGGTTATGCAAAATTTTGAGCAAAAATGTTTGAAACGATTTTGGATCAAAATTTTATGTCTCAAAAACCGAGTTTGCTGTCTTTTCGAATACTGTGAATTTTCGGTCAATTTTCTGGAAAACCTTTAAAGATATAAAATGTCTAACTTTTTTATATCTTCGATTTGACAGTATATTTGTAATTTTCGGACAAGAACGAGTGAGTTATGATCATTTTCGTGGTACTGAACAAGCTGTGAAATTTCTGTGTCATAAAATCCGTCACCCTCTGTTATTTCCAATTCTGCAACTTATAGGTTGGTTTTCTAGAAATGTTTTCTAATGCTCGAATTTTAAAAAAATGTGGCAGTAGTTGTGATGGTTCTTGGCCTTACGTTATGGTATGAATGGTAATGAATGTTATAGAATGGAATAGATAATGGAGGGGTAGAATCAAAGGTGGAAATTGAGCTAAATAGGTAATGGAAGTGCAGAAACGGCATGAAAAATGTGGCAGTAGTTGTGGTTTTTAGCATAATGTTTTGTACATTGATCCATTTGATGTGATGTCACTTCCATTAGAAATATAAGACATAAGTCTATAACTTTCCTGTTTTGAGTTTTGTTCAAATCATTAGGGAAGAAGAGCCAAAAGCGCCCCGAAGTGTGTGTGCGTATCGTCATTCCTACAATGACACATGTTGGGAGATTGAGCAAAATTTTTTCCTCAGACCTCCAAATGACATGAGGATAATTGGAGATGCAAGCCAAGACATAGGGCTACAACTTTCATGTTTACCACTTTTCCTAATTTTGAAGGGAAGAGGTGTTTCGGAAGAAATCTTTGACGTAGCTGTGCGCAGAGCGCGCCCGAGCAGAAAACGATTTCCGTTCGGGCGGGCCTTGGTCGAAAATTTTATATTTAAGGCCGAGAGTTCCGCTCCCGAGCGGAAAAAGATGTTCGCCCGAGTGCCCAGCAAGTTAAGAAAACGTGTTTTGGTGTTTGGGAAGGCGTAAAATCTAATGGGATCATCTTTTTACTCATTTTCCTTCTCCTTCTTTTCTCTCCATCGGTTTAGAGCTAGGGTTCCTCATTTCTCCGTCAATCCAATTTTTTCTAAGACATTAATCTTTGATTGAAGCCTTAATCTTTGCTTGTAGATTAGAAGTTTTTCTCCTCAAGAGTTTAGAAGCAAGGTAAGAAAGCTTATTTCCTTGGGTTAGTGATTGAAGGGAAAACAATGGGTTGTTTGGTTTGAGTGTTGAGATAAATTTGTTAATATAATGATTGATGATATTGTATGTATTGATATTTTGGAAATGAAATGGAATTGAAGAGGAGCTAACTCTTTAGCACGCACGCCACGTGTTTGACAAAATGATTCAATGAATGTTTTTATGTCATACTACGGTTAAGAAATGATATGGATTCCTTCTTTACACAATTGTTTGGATTTGAGTTTTCTTGAATATCCAATTTGCGGGTCTTGATTCGAAGCAGTATTGAATTAATTAAGAATTTTGAACAGAAACTACTTTGTTTTGATAGATGATCAAAGTTCTTGAGTTATAGTAGAATTCAGAGGTTCAAGACTTCTCACCTACACATTTCTATCTTTTTTTGGCAATATTTGAAAGGTATGTTACGGTCGGTAACATACGAGGTAAAAGTATCATTTTTTATTTTAAATTGAAAACTCTATGGCTCGATGTACTATTGATGATTTGACGATGATTGTTGTATTGAGATGAGTTGATTATGATATCGAAATGATGATATTGATTTGCATCATTACATTGCATATTGAGCCACTTTTTGATACAGATTTGATATGGCGGAGGTCGCCTTGATTTATTGATTTGTTGGACTTATGGGGCTATAGTTGCGTTGGCATAGTGTATGCGGAGGTCGCTGCTATTGCCTGAACACTCTCTATAGGCACACCATAGTCCTGGGATTGTAGAACACAACACTCCACCCGAGTGGATGACTCGGTGGATGTTGCTAGGTGATTATATTCCCTTAGGTACCCTATGACCAGATGATTCACTTGATCTTGAGATTTATTGGTTGCCCACAGCTTCTGATCATGCATTGCATTATATTGCATCTTTATGAATTTTATATGAGATATTTGAAATTTTAATTTTCATATGTTATTGATTGTATCATACTGTGTTTATACTCACCGGCACGTCGGCTACCTCTTGTTTTCATGTGCTTGACGGTAGGTGAGGCGAGGCTTGGGATGCCAGAGTCCAGCTCCAGGCGAGGAGATACGAGTTAGAGTGGGATTCTCGGGTCTTAGGAGCTATTTGATGATGTTTGGATTACTTTAGCCACTAGTTTATTTAGGCATGTTGAAACTTATATTCAAACATTTGAGACCTTTAAATTATTTCGACGATGTTTATTTCAGTTTGTGAACAACAAAATATATATTTTACTAAATCGTTTGGTTTGTTACATTTATAATTATTAGTATTAATGTCGAACTCAGGGCCCACATGTTTTCAACAAATGATTTGTAGTACAGCGTGTTATCTTTTATTTGACATTAAATTCGTAATTTTATGATAAGAAATGGAGAGATATGATTTTTACCGTGACATCGCTCAAGCTGCAAAAATTTGTGCATGTTTTTCTAGTTTTCTCAAGTTTTGGTTGCAGGCTTCATTGGGATCTTCTAAATCTTTTCTGCTTTAGTTAGGGCATCATGTCCAGAGCATTCCAACGAAGCCTTCGGCATTTTGAAGTATGTTCGACATGCAAAGAAAATATTTTTATGTTTTTGAGGTATGCTAAATGTCTTGTCATGATCAATTATGAACATGTTTGGAAGTCGGTGAACGTAGCCGAGGACCTCCCCACCCCGGTAAAGTATGACCGGGTTTGATCAGGATTGCAAAGCGGTAAAATATGACCAGGGACCAATGCGCCCTGTAAAGTATGACTAGGGATCTTATGTATGTGGTAGTGGACATCCCTGCTAGCCCAGTACTGTGGTTTAGTCTGATCAGGCGAATTTATGTATGGGTCACTTGATTTGAAACATATCTCTAAAAAATGATTATGTTTTTGTATGTCCAAGTATGTACGATGCAAGTATATTTATGAAAGGTTTTACGATATAATGGCATGTCTACATTAAGGTATGTACGGTCATGTTCAAGTATGTATGTCCTACTTTAAAATGAATGTGGTTTTATTATGTATTACATGTTATTCCCAGTTTATACATGTTAAGTTTTAGACTCACTAGACTTGATCGATGCAGGTGAGGATGAGTTTGAGGAGACGAGAGGCGAGGATTAGTGAGCTGGCTCGGACTGTGCGATGGACTAACTCGAGGACCGCTTTAGTTTCAAGAAAACTTTTTATGCATGTTGAACTCTTTTACTCTGATTTTAACGAATTAATTTATGTTGTTTTAAACAAGTACTTGTGGCAAGTTTTTTTACATTTCAAATATTGGTTCAAGTATTTTACTTACGAGTGTCTTTTGAGAAATTGTTATTCATTTAAGAAAATTTTTATTTTTCAGAAAAATTCAATTAGTTCAAAAATACTGTATGTCAAAGTTGGTATCAGAGAAATGTTCTTGTAAAGGGTTATGCCTACTGTCATTTGCGAGAAGCTCACGAAGTCACGCCTCAATTATGTAAGTTTAAAGGTTTTAAATGTTTTTAATGCTATCACCTGCATGTTTACATGATATACGTTTACAATGCATGTTTATCTGTCATTATGTTTTGAGATTAGTTGCTTTAAAATTTTTATGCATGTTACGACATGAAATGAGAAATTATATGATTTTCATGTATGCTAGTTTTGTGATGGAATTTGACTATATTAATTTTTGGGTTAATAGTACTGATGTTCTACTTATGGGTCATAAGTTAATGTTGAAAATTATGAATGCGTCTGGAGGATGTAGGTGTTTTAAGAAAATTTTTATGGTTCGTGGTTACTAGTTGTGTTAATTTTTGAGGATTTCATATAAGCAATACTGATTCAAAGACTACGACGATCTTTAGAAGTGAAAATGTATAACTTGGTATTTTAAGTATTGATAGAAAGTTAAGATTTGGTTATGGGAATTGAGTTTGGGATTAATAAGCTTAAAATTATTGAACTTTATGTTACAGGAAACCTATAAAATAGGATTAGAAGCGCCAAAAACTTATTGATAATTGTGGAATTTTTGTGATTAAGGGCCAATTGAATAATTTTTGAGCAAATTAGCAATTATTTTTTTTTACAATTGATAAGAAATTTCGGGACTAGTTTAGCAATAAAAGAGAATTAAACAGTTTAAATGATAGGAATTTTTGGTGATTTAGGCTTTAAGGATATTTGAACCTTTAAATATCTGGGTTATAATATTGTAAGGAATGGTAATCAAAGGCATGGTAGGATGAATCAATATTAGGCTTGAAAAACTAAGCGTTAGTAAAATAATTTTGTGGCAAATTAAGAATTTAAAATGATGACAAATTAAGGTAAAGTGGATCAATTAGTTAAGTTAAGATATTAGACATCAAGTGAACTTACATTTGGGAAACTTAAGGTTCGATGTAGCATAAGTTATAATCACGATCTTAAAAGTTAAAGTTATACATTTGTTAGGGTTAATTTTTTCTAGAAAGTTGGGTATTATTGATGGTTAGGTTACTTGATAGATGCATGTAAGAATTGAGGTAGACACCTTGTTTTGAGAAATTTTTGAAAGTCATTAAGAAATTTGTGACCAAGCGGATATGTGTGTTGGAGTTATACTATCTATTACTACTTGGGTTGAGTAAGCTTGAATTTCAAGTTTTTGAGATAAGTGTTCATATGGAAATTTTGGATGAAATTAAAACAAAGGGAATTAGTTGTGTTCAACATAGGTTACCGATGGACTAATATTAAGATTTTTATCGAGTAAAAAATCTAAAGCCTTGATATGAGGATTCTAGAACTCTATGGGTAACAAGTGAAATTGATTTATTAGAGTTAGTCTATCATTAACAAAGGAGAACTTATTAAGTTTTATACGATATTATTAATGAAACATTTAGGATACGTAAGAATGCGACATTTGTTTCAATGAGAAAATCCCAAGTGTCTTAGGCCTCAACTATATTGTAATTGGAAAAGAATTAGTTTAAGCATGTAATTGATGCTAGAAGGGTTTTACTAATTGGTAGGAGATCGATATTGTATGTTTTGAGTTTTATAGATTAACACTACTCGAACTTAAGATTTTCAACAATTTTATATTTTGGATGTACTGGTAAATAGTTAAGTTATGTAAGTTTGGTTCCGTAAGATAAATATTCGATTCAAGGATCTTAGGTTAATATTATTATGGGGTTGAGGTAAGGTTTAACTTTTAAGTGCATTACCAATGATAGAAGGCGATTAGTAAATTTTGGTGCTAAGGTTTCTTAAGTTGAACTGAATAAATGCATATTATAATAGGTCGATGAACATTATGTGTATAGTATAAGAAAAGTAAGGTGAAATAAGTTTGGACATCCATCTCTAGTATAAGTAATTGCGAGATAAGTCAAATTTAGAGGTCATAGTAGAATAGAACTAAGTCACCATAAGTCGTCTTAAGTTGCGATTCACAAACGTGGATTTTGGCAAACAATTTAGTTGGGATTGAGGAGACACAAGGACAGTTTAACATTTATTTTATCCGAGTAGCGCAATGGGAGCGTGGATTATTGGGATATTAGAATTAAGAGTCTAAACTTTTAATTATCGAGAATAAGAGAATTTCGGGGACGAAATTCAATTTAATTGGGATAGATTGTAAAGTCCTGAAAATTTGAAGGTCCACGTAAACCACATGCTTGCAAGTTATTAAATTTCTTTTGTATTTTATTAAACTTTTAAATTATCTATTTAATTTTAAAATGATTTTTAACGATGCATGATTTATGATTGGCATTATTTTAAATTATTACATGTTTTTTTGATGTACGTTAAAATGTTTTCTCGAGTTTCTTGTTTCAGGCAAATATTCGATGCGGGATCGAGGAAAGAAGACTGATGACGATTTATGCGTTTTTAAAATGTGGTATTTTATTTCAAACAAAGGAAGTGGCATTTTAAATTTATTTATTAAGTTTTTAGCATTTTAAAGCCTAAATAATTTATTAAGTTATTTTAAGATTTTAAACTTTTAAGGTTTAACACATGCGAATTTTAATTCAAATTTAGGAATGCTATTATTTTTGTTGGGAATTAGTATTTTATTTAGTATACTAATTGATTATTAGAATTTTAATATCCTAATTAAACCCTTTAATGCCCTCCCCACTAACCCACTAACCCAATAACACACACACAAACACGTTCTCTACACACACACATACATGATGTACACACACACCCATGTCCCTTGGACTCCCATTTTAGTTTTTGGTGAAGGGAATCGGGCTCTTAAACTTTTTTTTTCAGCATCCACCATTTCATTCCCTACCTTGTTAATTCCTGAAGCACATGTCCATTTCGTCAAGATAATCGTGCCGAAATTTTTCCCGGATTGGCCCTCGCATCTTTCCGCTTCGATAGTCGTAGTTTCGTGAGTATAATCATAAAAGGCATGTATATTCTTTTATTTTTGCATCGATCTTGTCAAAGTAAATATTTTGATGTATATTGTATGAAAAACATGTGTAGGTTATGGAAAAGTTTGAGCAAAAATGTTTGAATCGATTTTGGATAAAAATTTTGGGTCTCAAAAATCGCGTCTGCTGTCTTTTTGAATACTGTGAATTGTAGGTTGATTTTTTGGCAAAACTTTCAACTTATAAAACGTATAATTTTTTGATTCGATTTGTCAGTAGATTCGTAATTTTTGGACAGGAAACGAGTGCGTTATGATCACGTGGGACAGCACAAGCTGTGAAATTTCGGTGTCATAAAATCCGTCACCCTCTGTTATTTCGAATTCTGCGACTTATAGGTTTCTTTTCAGAAAAATGTTTTCAACATATGATTTTTAGTACATAGTGTTATCTTTGATTTGACAGTAAATTCTTAATTTTTTGATAAGCAATGAGGGAGATATGATTTTTACCGTGAAATCGCGCAAGCGGTAAATATTTGTGCATGTTCTTCTTGTTTTCTCAGGTTTTGGTTGCACGCTTCGTTGGTAAGTCTGAATCTTTTCTGCCTTTGTTAGGGCAGCATGTCTTGAGCATTCCAACGAAGCCCTTGACATTTTTAAGTATGTTCGACGTGCAAAGAAAATATTTTTATGTTTTTAAGGTATGCTAAATGTCTGGTCATGACCAATTATGAACGGGTTTGGAAGTCGGTGAAGGTGGCCGAGGACCTCTCCACCCCGGTAAAGTATGACCGGGTTTGATCAGGATTGAAAAACGGTAAAGTATGACCACGGATCAATCCACCCTGTAAAGTATGACTGAGGATCTTATGTATGTGGTAGTGGACATCCCTGCCAGCCCAGTACTGTGGTTTAGTCTGATCAGGCGAATTTATGTATGGGTCACTTGCTTTGAAACATATCTCTAAAAATATTGATTATGTTTATATATGTCCAAGTATGTACGATGCAAGTATGTTTATGAAAGGTTTTACGATATGATGGCACGTCAACGTTTAGGTAAGTACGTTCATGTTCAAGTATGTATGTCCTACTTTAAAATGCATGTGGTTTTATTATGCATTACTCATTATTCCCAGTTTATACATGTTGAGTCTTTAGACTCACTAGACTTGATAGATGCTGTGGGGACCCGGACGCTAATTCCAATTTATTCATTCTTAGGAATTATTCAATCGATTATAATACACAGGGTCTATTTTTTTTTTAAAATAAAATGCGGAAATATAATGTAAATCAGTCTGAATTACATATTAAGCATAAACATACAAGTCTTGTATTGTCTACGATAATTTAACTAGGTTCAACTACATATCAGTGCGGAAACCTAATTTAATTCCGAGCCCGGATCTCCACGCTAACTAGTCCTGCCTCGTTCTTTTCTTGACCCGGACAGAAATTTCATTACACTCCAAATCTCTTGTTCTAAGTTCTTCTTTCTTTATTTTTACTTTTATTTGATATGTCTTGTTTAAGATTTATGTGTTGTTGTGTTATTTTTATTTTTATGAACTAAATCTTAATTATAGAGGAATGATGGAACAAAACTAGAAACCATGTGTTGGGATTTATGATTTATGCTATATAAGTTTCCTTTATTGTTCATTTGTATTTTTCCAATCTTAATGCTTTCATTTTACTGGCCATATCTTGAATGATTTGTATGTTTATAAATTATCACTTGGAAAATGGAATTTATAAACAAGAAAGGGAAAAATACATCAATGGTATTTATATAGTTCGGGAGGACATCTAGTGCTATTGAAGCCATAAGAAGAAGTTAGTGCTTATTGTGTTATTTAATTATAGATTGCTGACGGGGACGTTACAATCCTTTGTTAGATAATTAGTATCTACTTAGCACTCGGGAGAGGGAGTAGACAATTATAGAATTCTTGGCTAATGAATAAGAAGGACATTTATAATATAGCTACTCAAAATAGCACATGGTGGATAGTTGCGTGAAATCGGACCTCTAGATCTTTTATTCTATTGTTGTTCAACTTTGTTTGGTACTAAAATTAAATTTACTTTCAATCTAGTTATTGAGGTGAACAAATCTGTTAATTGAATATTCTAAATAAAGTCGAGACTATTTTAATTACAAGCATTAATATAAATTTAGAAATACATTCCTCGTGGGATCGACACTTTTACTCAAAATTACATCTTACTATAACTTGATGTCGTGCGCTTGCGAGCAATCAAGAAAACACGCAACAAGTTTTTGGCGCCGTTGCCGGGGAATATATATTTAAATTTATATTAGTATTGTTACCAATTAGTCTTTGTTTGACAGTAAACACTGATTTGTGTATTATCTTTGTTTGACAGTGCATGCGAAGATCGCAAAATCTTGACTTGCTTATCTTTGATCCTGAAATCGAAAGAACCGCAAGAAGATTAAGAAAGGCAAGAAGAGAAGAGATTCGAGCAATGGCTGAAAACAGAGATAATGAAAATCCACCCCTGCAATACCCATCAGAGATCATTTTAGGCCGGTACTGAATGCTCATTACTCGGGCATAGCACGAGGGACTATTAATGCAAACAAATTTGAGCTTAAGCCAGCATTGATAAACATGGTTCAACAGAATCAGTTTGGGGGAGCCGCTACTGCAGATCCTCATTTACATCGCAGAAAATTCCTTGAAATTACTGACACGGTAAAAATATATGGTGTTTCTGATGATATAATTCGATTGCGTTTGTTTCCTTTTTCTCTTAGAGACCAAGCAAGAGGATGGCTTCAATCGCTTCCTTTGGGGAGTATCACTACATGGCATGAGTTAGCAACCAAGTTCCTTGCTAAATATTTTCCACCTGCAAAGTCTGCACAGTTGAAGATAGAGATAAGTACTTTTAGGCAGACTGATTTTGAGCAATTATATGAGGCATGGGAACGGTATAAGGAGTTGTTGAGGAGATGTCCAAACCATGGTTTTGAAGATTGGGTACAGATTGAATTGTTTTATAATGGTTTGAATGGACAAACAAGAGGCATTGGGGATGCAACAGCTGGTGGCACGATATTTGCAAAATCACCTGATCAAGCATATGATTTGCTTGAACAGATGACCATTAACAGCTATCAATGGCCGTCTGAGAGGTCAGGAGTAAAGAAGCAAGCTGGAATTTATGCCATAGATCCTATTACATCACTCACCGCTCAAGTTTCAGCTTTAACAACTCAAATTGCAGCAATGAATAAGGCTAGTACATCAGAGGTTGAAAATGCATCGGTTGTTACTAAAGAACCACATATTCCTGATGAGGCTCATTATATCAACAATAGGAATTTTGGTGGCTACGGAGGATATCGAGGTAACCCTCCCCCTAACACTTATCATCCTGGTTTGAGAAATCATGAAAATTTTTCATATGCCAATAATAAGAATGTGTTGAATCCTCCACCGGGGTTCAATACATCAAAGGAGGAAGGAAAACCTTCACTTGAGGATCTAGTTGGGACATTTGTTGTTGAATCTAATAAAAGGATGGCTAGGACTAAATCTCGTCTTGATGGCATGAAAACTCACATGGGAAATATGGGTGCCACAATGAAATCATTGGAGACACAGATTGGTCAATTGGCTAATGCATTGAGAGATCAAAATAAAGGTCAATTCCCAAGTAATACTGAAGTGAATCCAAAGGAACAATGCAAAGCTGTAACTTTGAGAAGTGGAAGAGAACTTGAGGTTAAAAATTCCAAAGAGAAGGATGAAAATGAGATAACTGTTGAAGAAATTGAAACCGAAGGATCCAAAGCTGAAGTTGAAGATGAACAACCTCCGGTATTTAAGCCAGTTCTTCCATATCCGCAGAGGTTCAAAAAGAAGAAATTGGATGATCAATTTGCAAAATTTTTGGAGATTTTCAAGAAGATTCACATCAACATTCCATTTGCTGATGCTTTAGAGCAAATGCCAAACTATGCAAAGTTCATCAAAGATGTGATGTCAAAGAAAAGGAAGTTGCATGAGTTCGAGACAGTAAAGTTGACCGAAGAGTGTAGTGCCATACTCCAAAGGAAACTACCACAGAAACTCAAAGATCCAGGAAGTTTTACTATTCCTTTTGTTATTGGTGGTTCTAGAATCAATAAAGCTTTATGTGATTTAGGTGCCAGTATTAATTTAATGCCTTTTTCTATTTACAGGACTTTGGAGCTTGGCGAGGTGAAGCCTAGCACTATTACCCTGCAACTGGCGGACAGATCACTTACATATCCACGGGGAATAGTGGAGGATGTTCTGGTAAAGGTAGACAAATTTATATTTCCTGCTGATTTTGTCATTCTAGATATGGAAGAAGATCAGGAGACTCCGCTTATCTTTGGAAGGCCGTTCTTGGCCACCGGAAAAGCTTTGATTGATGTGCACAAGGGCGAGCTATCATTGAGAGTAGGTAGAGAAGAAGTCATGTTCAACATCTACAACACAATCAAAGAACCAAATGAGGTAAGTACTTGTAATAGTATTGATGTAATTGATTCATGTGTATCTCATGTTGGTGCAGGTAGGATGATGAAATATTCCTTAGAAAGATGTTTGTTGGAATCGGCGTCTGCACTGGATGAAAATGATTGGGATGTGCAAGATGAGTTACTAGCTCTCAATACACTGCCTAAAGAAAAGAGTGATGTGCATCATGTAGAGCTACTTGAAGATGCAAGTAAAGAGGTACCAAAAGCATCTCTTGAATTGAAGGAATTGCCAAGTCACCTTTGTTATGCATTTTTAGGTGAAAATTCGACATATCCGGTAATTATCTCTTCCTTTCTTACTTGTGTTGAAAAAGAGAAATTGTTGAGAGTGTTGAGGGAATTTAAATCTGCTTTGGGATGGACAATTGCTGATATAAAGGGGATTAGCCCTACTGTTTGTATGCATAAAATCTTGATGCAAGAGTCATATTCACCTTATGTTGATCATCAGAGAAGACTTAATCCAGCAATGAAAGAAGTTGTGAGGGCTGAGGTATTAAAACTGTTAAATGCTGGTGTTATTTATGCTATATCTGATAGTTCGTGGGTTTCACCAGTACAAGTAGTGCCTAAGAAAGGGGGAATAACTGTAGTGAGAAATGAGAATAATGAATTGATTTCAACTCGTCCAGTGACTGGTTGGCGAGTATGCATAGACTACAGGAAATTGAATGATGCTACTAGGAAAGATCACTTCCCTCTTCCCTTTATTGACCAGATGCTTGATAGAGTGGGTGGTTATCATTATTATTGCTTTCTAGATGGTTATTCAGGTTATAATCAGATTTTCATAGCACCGGAGGATCAGGAGAAGACTACCTTCACTTGCCCCTACGGTACATTTGCTTTCAGGAGAATGCCATTTGGTCTGTGCAATGCACCTGCTAATTTTCAGAGGTGTATGTTGGCCATATTTTCTGACATGGTCGAGGAAATAATGGAGGTTTTTATGGATGATATCTCTGTATTTGGTTCATCTTTTGATCACTGTTTGCAAAATTTAATGCTTGTTTTGCAGAGATGTCAGGCGAAGAATTTAGTTTTGAATTGGGAAAAATGTCACTTCATGGTTCCAGAAGGTATTGTGTTTGGGCATAAAATTTCGGCTAAAGGAATAGAAGTTGACAGAGCTAAAGTTGTGGCAATTGAAAATCTCCCACCACCGAAGAATGTGAAAGGGATCAGAAGTTTCTTGGGACATGCCGGGTTCTATCGTCGTTATATCAAGGATTTCTCTAAAATTACTAGACCTTTATGTAATTTGTTATAGAAAGATTCGACATTTATTTTTGATGATGATTGTTTGCAGGCATTTAACAAGATCAAGAAAGCACTGATTTCTGCTCCCATTATGATAGTGCCTGATTGGAAGGAGCCATTTGAGCTCATGTGCGATGCTAGCGACTATGTTGTGGGAGCAGCATTGGGACAGAGGCGAGACAAGATGTTCAAGGCTATATACTATGCAAGTCGTACACTTAATGCAGCCCAACAAAACTATACAACTACTGAGAAAGAGATGCTAGCAGTGGTGTTTGCATTTGACAAGTTCAGAACATATCTCATTGGCACCAAGGTAACTGTTTTCACTGACCATGCAGCTCTTCGTTACTTGTTTGCCAAAAAGATGCCAAGCCCAGGTTGATACGATGGATACTCCTACTTCAAGAATTTGACTTTGAAGTAAAAGACAAGAAAGGTTGTGAAAACCAGGTGGCAGATCACTTGTCACGACTAGAGCTGGAAGAAAGAACTGACGGTGGAGTTATCAATGAGTCGTTCCCAGACGAACAACTGTTTGAGGTAAATTCTAAACATCCTTGGTTTGCTGATATAGCTAACTTCTTGTCTTGTAGTACTCTTCCTCCAGATCAAAATCACCATCAGAAAAAGAAGTTCTTCCATGATATCAAAATTTTCTTCTAGGATGATCCTTGTGTGTATAAGAAATGTGCTGACCAAGTGATTAGGAGATGTGTTGATGGCGAAGATGCAAACAAAATTCTGGAACAATGTCATTCATCACCTTATGGTGGACATTTTGGAGCAACAAGAACATCAGCTAAGGTATTGCAATCAAGTTTTTTCTGGCCTACTTTGTTTAAGGATAGCTATACCTTAGTGAAATCATGTGATAGGTGCCAAAGGTTAGGAAACATTTCTAGGCGTCACGAATTGCCACTGACAAATATTTTGGAAGTGGAACTTTTTGATGTCTGGGGCATAGATTTCATGGGACCTTTTCCCCCTTCTTTTGGTCAATCTTATATATTATTGGCTGTAGATTATGTTTCGAAATGGGTGGAAGCAATCGCCACCAGTACTAATGATGCTCGTGTTGTAGTCAAGTTTGTGCACAAGAACATCTTCACCGGGTTTGGAACACCGAGAGCCATCATAAGTGACGAAGGTACGCACTTTTGCAATAGAATATTCAACTCACTGATGGCTAAATACAATGTGAAGCACAGAGTGGCACTAGCATATCATCCTCAGTCGAACGGACAAGCTGAAATATCCAACCGGGAAATCAAGCAAATATTAGAAAAGACTGTCAATACAAACCGGAAGGATTGGGCTATAAAGTTGGATGATGCATTGTGGGCTTATAGGACCGCATTCAAGACGCCTATTGGGATGTCTCCCTATAGGTTGGTTTTTGGTAAAGCCTGTCACTTGCCGCTGGAATTGGAGCATCGAGCATTCTGGGCAGTTAAGAGGTTGAATTTCGACTTGAAAGCATCTGGCGATGGTAGAAAACTACAGTTAAATGAAAGGAAGAGTTCCGCAATGATGCATATGAAAATGCCAAGATTTACAAAGAACAGACCAAGAAGTGGCACGATAAACTTATTGTACGAAAGGAGCTCAAACCAGGACAACAAGTATTATTGTTCAACTCCCGTCTGAAGTTGTTTCCTGGTAAGTTGAAATCGCGTTGGTCAGGTCCATTTTTGGTGGAAACAGTGTACCCTCATGGGGCAATTGAGCTAAAATGCAATGATGGGAGGACATTCAAGGTGAACGGGCAACGAGTTAAACCATACTATGGAACCGAAGTAAGGCACCTGACAACATTTCTTTGGGCGGATCGAATTGATGAAGACTGATGGAAGTCAGGCTAAAGACGTTAAACCAAGCGCTTATTGGGAGGCAATCCAAATTTTTGTTTCTCTTTTGCATTTTGATTTCGGTTTTGATTTTATTTTAGTATCATGATTATTTTTGGTTGTGTATTTTTAATATAGTGTGTGCTTATATCTTCCCAAATTTAATGAATCCCAATTGTTTATTTTCAGGACTGAAAATTTGAGAAGAAAATAATTTTGATGAAACAGGAGTGCACCCGCGGTCTCATGTGCACCGCACCCGCGCTTGTGGTGCATTCAAAATACAAGAAAATTCGAAGCAGGAGCGCACCCGCGGTCTTGACAATACCGCACCCGCGCTACGTGTGCCGAAGCAACACCGCACCCGCGGTGCTACCTGTACCGCACCCGCGGTCTTGAAATGTTGAAAAATACAAGAACTGCCGAGACAACAACGCACCCGCGATACATCTCTACCGCTCCCGCGCTACAATTTCCGAAAGCATACCGCACCCGCGGTATTGTAGACACCGCACCCGCGGTCGCACAATGTTGAATAAAAAAATTAAATCGAAGGCACACCGCACCCGCGGTTCTGTTAACACCGCACCCACGGTCGACGTTTTTAAACACAGAATTGGGCAGAAATCTTCATTATCGAACAACACATCTCCAAATTCCTCCTCCATTTTCGAAATCCTTCCTCAAGAACACACTTCTCACACTAAATTTTTGTTACTCCTTCAACAATTTTACCATTCCAACCTAAAAAGCTTCACTCATTCAATCAAATATCACTTTTCTTTCCACCAAATTCAACATCAAACCTAAGGTTCCAAAGGGGCTCTAAAATTTCTTCAAGAATTTGAAGGAAGCTTTGATTTTGTTCTTCAAGAAACAATTCAACACACTCAAGGTGAGCAAATTCATTGCATATTTATGAAAAATTCGAAATTATTGGTGTTGGTCGCTATGGAAGGAAATTGCATTTGGTTAAGTATATTCTTGATTTTGGGGATATTGTTGATTGGTTGTGGTGTGCATTGTTGAAGTGTGTATATTGTGAATATTAGTTTGGGGGAGTGCAAGAATCATTGAATTTTGAGAATTGGATTGAAGTAAATTTGGTGTTTGGAAGGTGTTCGACACAATGCCTCCAAGAAGAAAACAATTTAAGGGTGCATCATCCTCATCAACTGTGAATTACGATGCAAGTCGGTTTTGGAATGAGAAGGCGGAGGAGCAATATGTAAAAATTTTGAATAAAAGCATTGTAAAAGAGAGGGGATTTGATATGAGTTTTCCTCGATCCGAAATTGGTATAATGCTTACGGATCGACACTTGTACTCAAAATTACATTTTACTATAACTTGACGTCGTGCGCTTGCGAGCAATCAGGAAAACACGCATGGTGTGTTTATTTTCTTTTGTGTGTATTTTATTTTGTGTGTTATTATATTTTATTTGGTGTGTTTATTTTCTTTTGTGTGTTTGTTTATTTAGTTTATTTTGTGTGTTTATTATTATTTTTAGTTATTTGCTTGTGTGTTTGTAGTGTTTTAGTCATGAAATTTTTATTGTGAATTGGCCAATGATGAAAAATTTTTGTATTGAAAAGAAATGTCATGCATTACATTCATATTAATCGATCAATTTGAAAAATTTAGAGAATAATCATGAGATGTGGTAAGTTTGAGACTTATAATTTCTATAAAACTTTATGATTTTCATTTGACATCGAAATAATTTTTTTTGCAAACACATAGATGATCGAGGCAGTCTTTGATGTTATTTGGTCCATTTATATTGTTCATAAATATTCATTTGAAGCCCTCTTGAGCCTATTTGAGAAAAGAATTGTGTTCTTGAAATTTCATGGAAGCCAAGCACTTTTCTTTTGAATATATATGTATTTGGTTGATGCATTGAGACACCATTTTCACGATGATTAGATTCTACTCTGTGTTGGTGAATTGACATTATTCGAGGCGAAATACGGACAACTTATGATTTAGGAATGATTTAGGTGATTTTTGGATCGATTGAGCCTTTCAAGCTACCAAATAAAAATAATTTATCATTTGTCACCTCTTTGAGCTTATATGAATTCGAATGGCACACGTTAATATGTGTAAAAGACCCCCATTCGATGTTCTTTCAATTATCCCACATTTACTACCCTGTTGAATATCTTATACAATTAATTTCCTACCTTCTCAAGGGAGTAAGAATTCAAAGGATCAAAGAAACGAAAAATCTCCTACAAAAGAAAAAGAAAAAAAATGAATGATGTTACATTGATGAAGTTGGAGAAAAAGGGGAGAAAATGAGATGAAATGAATAAAAAAATAATGGAGATAAAAGAAATAGTGGAGTTTGCAAAAGAGATGAAATTCAATTTACTCCCTTATTTGAACTCTTAATCTTTATTTGTAGCCATGAACCAAGGCCTAACATTACAACCATTGAAATCCTATTAACCTAGTCATAGTTGTCCAATATACTAGTGGAGAGTGATTGGGAGGATTTAGCTTATGGACAATCGATAAACACTTTCATTGAGTAAAAATCTTGATCAATTTTACACACACCTCATTGCATCAAATATTTATTGGGTATCCCTTTCTTGAATGAATATTGCTTTGAACCCAATTTTTACCGAAAAAAACCTTGTGATGTGTGTTTGTAAAAATTTGAAATCAATTGAGAATGATTTGAAACATGGTTGAAGAGATTAGAAGTTAAGAGAATTAACCAATCACATGATTTTATCCGGATAAACAAGTGGTTGAATTGATGTGAATTGTGAATGCATGAAGGGTTGTAAATTTATCTTGAGGCCAAGTTCTTTAAAATATTTCATGACTTGTTTGGTTGTTTGTGTTGTTTTGTTTTGCTCGGGACTAGCAAAATCTCAAGTTTGGGGGAGTTTGATAAGTGCAATTTATTGTACTTTTATTACTTGTTTTTAACTTGGAAATTTGTGATTCTTGAGCAGGTTTTATTTGATTTGTTGTTGTTTTTGTTATTGTAGTTTGGAAGATTAGAAATGAGAATTTGGAGTAGTATAGTGATGAATTAGAAGGTGCAAAGGACAAAAATTGACGAAGCATGACCGCACCCGCGGTCACTACAAGACCGCACCCGCGCTGAAATGCCGAAGCCTGACCACACCCGCGGTCATGCTAAGACCGCACCCGCGGTCTCACATGCCTGAAATGAAAAGTTCTGCCGAAATACAACCGCACCTGCGGTCCATCTAGCACCGCACCCGCGGTCGTGCACCAACATCCTTCCGGAAATTCTGAAACTTTGTGGACTTTTAATACAAGTCTATGAAAATGGTGTGCTACGTGGGGAATCTTGTCTGGACTATAAAAGGATGTTATTATCATCATCTAGGTAATTTGAGGAGCAAAGACAAAGAGTGGAGGCTACAAAGGAAGGATTGAAGATCGAGTTCATCATCTTCAAGAAGTTCTTGCACACTTTTGGACAGAAATTTCATTACACTCCAAATCTCTTTGTTGGAAACTAAATTCTGGAGTTTGACAAAACACAAATCAAACGATCAATTCAACTAATACATGAAAGCAAATTCGGCAGCTGGACATTCAACTGAAATCAGTTGACATAAACTGATCAGTTGAGAACAGATCAGTTAAAACATTCAGCCGAAAACATTAAAACTTCTCAACTGAAGATACCTCGGGAAAGATCATTCAACAGACAAAAAGACATATCAAACAGCAACTGAATATGGAAAGCCGCACTGCATAGAACAACGTATTTCGGCTATTAAGATTAATACGCCGTCGTACAATAAATGATGAAGCGGCAATCGAGAACATTGTCCAAGAAATGATAAGGTGGCAATCAACGGATACGAGAATTCAAAATTACCGTTGAAAGATAAGTCTATAAATATGACTAAAGAGCAGTTGACAACATATACGATTGACCAATCTCAAACTTGCCATTACTCCGTCAAAATCTCAGCTCACACTTATCAGATCTACTCGTAGCAATCAAGGCTACACATTGAGCAAACTAGCACTCTGAAATATTGATAATTCGATAAGTGCTAAGTTCAGTTACTTACAGAGATCATTGTATTATACTAAGAGTTTCAGTTCAGGCAATAGATAAGTCCTAACTGAAGTGGGTCTGTAGAAGCGTTGTACTCGATCAAAGTCTTTTAGTGAATATCCTATCCTTGTGATAGAAGGGGTGACGTAGGAGTTATTCAATTCTCCGAACATCCAGAAACATATTGTGTTATCTTTACTTTAGCTCTTTATTTCCAGTTAGATATTCTATCTTTCAATCAGTTTATTTTCCGCAACTGCTTATTCAGTTTAACTGATTGATATTGACCGACGGGATATTTAGTTCAGTTTGTAACAAAACTGAATTACCTTTTTCGAAAAACATTTAAATTCTTAGAAGTGTTTATTCAACCCCCCTTCTAAACACTCCTTAGTCAATAACCGATCCTAACAAGTGGTATCAGAGCAAGGCATATCCTGTCAAAGATTATCTATCCTCAATCTAATCACTATGTCTTCATTCAATAAGATTCCAATGTTCTCCAGGGAAGATTTTGATGATTGAAAAATCAGAATGCAGGCTCATCTAGCTGCACAAGACGATGACATGTGGTACGTCATAACTGACGGACCCAAGAAAATTTTGAAAGCAAACACAGCTGTTGCTGTCACGCCCCGAGTCCGAAGCGTCGGTGACATCTGGCATTGTTTAACAATTAAATTGAAAACAATAAAGCCTCGTATCAAATCAAACCAGTCTTTTTCATAAATGAAATATTGTCTTACAATGACAAAGGAATAAAATACATCAGAGTTTCAAATAGCGGAAACGAAAGAAAAGTAGAATGTTGGATTCCGATCTTGATCTCCGATTAACCAACCCCAGAAAGCGTCTTGCTCTTCCTCATTCAGTTGCTCCTCATTCTTATCTGAAATTTGTAAGGGGTGAGTGTTTTGGGAAAACACTCAGCAAGTGGGGGTCGATCGATTCCAAAGATACATATAGAACTTAATTCCTTAAAACATTTCTTTAACATACTTTCAAAACTAATATTCTTAACTTGGCACAACGGAAACGAATCGAATAAGAGACAGAACTTATCAAATGATTCAGAACAAAACAGAAGCAATACAGATCATTTCAATTCGGAACAGAACATATCAGAACAGACAGAACACTGTTACTCATCTCATTTCCATGGTCAAATTGTCCCCAATATGTTAGTCCTCTAAGGGGTGAGGCCAGAACATGGTTTTATACCCACCAATGGGGGCCGAACAGAACATGGTTTTATACCCACCAATGGGGGCCAGACAGAACTACAATTCTCGTCCCATTTCAATTTGAGTCGTAACAGTGCAAACAGAATTCAGACAGAACTTTTCAGATATTCAGATTTCAGAGTTATTCGTACTGACACAGCGGAACCAAGAATTTCGAAGCACAAAGATAACACATAATCGATCGAAATTTTAAAATAGAACACAGTTATTTTCGAAAATGACATACTAGCATGCATGTCACGTTATTGCATATCGAAGTTAAAAATAGGAATGAATTATATAACAAAAGCCCACTTACAATTCTTAAACGAAGCTTCCTCTCGAAAAATTCGGCAGCACTTCGGCGTGATTTTTGTAACTGATGTCGTCGATCGGGCAGCACTTTGACGCAGAATTGCAACTTCTGATTGCACGAACAGGATTTCCTTCTTTTCTCTTTATTTTGGCCGTGACTTGTGTGTGATGGGGGAGGACCGAAAATTTTTGGGAAGTGAGGGAAAGGAATGGCCGAAACCTTGGCTTAGTTTTTGTAAGGTTTTTGCAATACATGTGTCTCCTATTTATAGACCATCACTTGACCCTTCATTTAGCCTTGTGGCCGATCACTTGGAGATCAAGAAAGGCACTAATTGCTT
The DNA here is from genome assembly GCF_022965805.1 of Primulina eburnea. Classification (NCBI taxonomy): domain Eukaryota; kingdom Viridiplantae; phylum Streptophyta; class Magnoliopsida; order Lamiales; family Gesneriaceae; genus Primulina; species Primulina eburnea. The sequence goes on along the minus strand of NC_133112.1, from coordinate 15,856,138 downwards.
TGATAATCCCCATGAGTCACCTTGATCATCTCAATGGTTATTTCTTACACCATGAATTTGTCCTTCCCTTAGCTCAAGCCCTTAGCTCCCTTTTTGGTTTACTCAAAAGGCAACTCTTGCATGTTTAATTTGTCCAAAGCTTTAGCTTATCTTTTAGCTCCATTTGTGGTCTTGTTAGGACAAGCTTGGTTGAGCTTCTTCGAGCTGGAAGTTTGCGTCCTTGAGCTGGGGTTTTACTCCTCTCGTGAAAACTCTTCAATGGATACGGTTACTTGTAGCTTGGCCTCCTGTTGAGCTAATCCCCGAGCTTAGAATCTACTTCCTCGAGTTAAATTTGATGAGATTTAAGTTATTATTCAAGTAGTTTAATTGAAACAAAAATTACTGAATCATTTTAAATAATTTTTATATTACTTACTTGATTTACTTCGGTCGAAATTTTCGGGTTCTCACATCCCTCCCTCCTTATTGAAAGTTTCGTCCTCGAAACTTGCATTAACTTGGTCATTCAAATAGGTGAGGGTATTGCGACCGCATCTTTTCTTCGAGTTCCCAAGTTGCCTCTCTTTCAGTATGGTTTGACCACTGTACTTTGACATATGGGATGGTCCGGTGTCTCAACACTTGGTCTTTAGTGTCCACTATTCGGCTAGGGACTTCTTCATATTTGAGTTCCTCGTTCAGGTTACCTTCGATCATTAGAGGTGTAACTTTAAGTACATGGTTCGGGTCCGGGACATATTTTCGTAGTTTTGAGATGTGGAAAACATTATGTATTCTGGACATCTCAGGCGGTAAAGCCAGTCGATAAGCTAAAGTTCCCACCTTATCCAGTATTTCGAACGGTCCCACATATCTTGGGTTCAACTTGCCGGATTTGCTGAACCGAACTACTCCTTTCATGGGAGAGACTTTGACGTAAGCTTTTTCTCCGATTTCTAGTTCCAAAGGCCTTCTTTTCAAATCAGCCCAACTCTTTTGTCTGTCCTGAGCTGCCTTGAGTCTTTCTTTGATTATGGCTACTTTATCGACAGTTATTTGAATGAGCTCTGGCCCGGTGATAGCTTTTTCTCCGACTTCATCCCAGTATAAGGGCGACCTACACTTCCGACCATATAGGGCCTCATATGGGGCCATCTCAATGCTACTGTGATAACTGTTGTTATAGGCAAATTCAATCAGAGGTAACTGTTCGCTCCAATTTCCAGAAAAATCCAATGCACATGCTCTCAACATGTCTTCAAGGGTCTGAATTGTCCTCTCAGTTTGGCCATCAGTCTGAGGATGATAGGCCGTGCTGAGCGTAACTTTGGTTCCCATGGCCTTTTGAAAAATTTTCCAAAATCTTGAAACAAATCTTGGATCTCTATCAGACAATATACTTGCCGGTACTCCATGCAGTTTCACTATATTATCCATATACAGGGTAGCTAACTTATCCAAGTTATAATTCATCCGTACTGGCAAGAAATGGGCAGACTTGGTTAATCTGTCAATGATTACCCAGATTCCGTCATGACCCTGCCTCGATTTTGGTAACCCCACTACAAAGTCCATGGAGATATTATACCACTTCCACTCGGGTATTTCTAATGGCTGCAGAAGCCCTTCAGGTCGCTGATGTTCCGCCTTGACTTGTTGACAGACTAAACACTTTGCAACAAAGACCGCTACGTCTTTCTTCATTCCATTCCACCAGTAGTTATTTTTCAAATCCCTGTACATCTTGGTGCTTCCTGGATGTACTGAAAATTTTGATTTATGTGCCTCGGCCATCACCTCTTCTCGAATTCCATCGATGTTTGGCACATATAATCGCCCTTTCATCCAATGGATACCATCTTTATCACTTTGAAATTCTGGAATCTTTCCTTCCTGAATTTGTTCCTTTATCTTGAAGATATTGTTGTCTTGACTTTGTTTTAGTTTGATGGTCTCTTGGAGACCTGGTTGCACTGATAATGACGATAAACTCACTTTTCCGGGGTTCCTCCGACTCAATGCATCTGCCACTTTATTTGCTTTTCCCGGATGATAGCTGATTACCAAATCGTAATCTTTGAGAAGATCCACCCACCTTCTTTGCCTCATGTTTAATTCCTTCTGAGTGAAAATATACTTAAGGCTCTGGTGATCAGTAAAAACTTCGCATTTTACTCCATAAAGATAGTGCCTCTAGATTTTAAGCGCGAATACTACTGCGGCTAGCTCCAAATCATGAGTGGGGTAATTCTGCTCATACGGCTTCAATTGCCGTGAGGCATAAGCGATTACCTGACCCTCTTGCATAAGCACACACCCTAATCCTCCCTTTGAAGCATCACTGTATATGGTAAAATTCTTACCATCCTCGGGAAGAATCAGTACTGGTGTGGATGAGAGTTTTGTCTTCAGGGTTTCAAAACTCTTTTCACAAGCTTCATTCCAAATGAATTTCGAATTTTTCTGAGTAAGTTTAGTGAGTGGGATAGCTATTGACGAAAATCCTTCTACAAATTTTCTATAATAGCCTGCTAATCCCAGAAAACTTCTTATCTCTGTCACTGTTTTAGGTTGAGGCCAATCTTTAATTGCCTCCACTTTCTTAGGGTCTACTGACACCCCTTGTTCTGAGATTATATGACCTAGGAACGCCACACTTTTCAGCCAGAACTCACACTTCTTGAATTTGGCATAGAGTTCTTTCTCTCGTAATGTTTGCAAAGTAAGACGCAGATGCTCACTATGTTCTTCCTCACTTGGTGAGTACACCAAGATGTCATCTATGAACACTACCACGAACTTATCGAGATACGGTTTGAATACTCGGTTCATAAGATCCATGAATGCTGCAGGAGCATTGGTTAGACCAAATGGCATTACCGTGAATTCGTAGTGCCCATACCTTGTCCTAAAAGCAGTCTTAGGGATATCTTCTGCTTTGACTTTTAACTGATGGTAACCTGATCTGAGATCACGTTTTGAGAAAACTTTAGCTCCTTTTAGCTGATCGAAAAGATCATCTATTCTCGGGAGTGGGTACTTATTCTTTATGGTGATCTTGTTTAGCTCCCGGTAGTCGATACATAGCCTCATGCTTCCGTCCTTTTTCTTGACAAAAAGCACTGGGGCTCCCCACGGAGATGCACTAGGACGAATCTGCTTCTTGTCCAGCAATTCTTGGAGTTGCTCCTTTAACTCCTTCAATTCAGCTGGAGCCATTCGGTATGGTGCCTTAGAGATTGGTACAGCATCAGGGGCCAAGTTGATTTCAAATTCTACTTCTCTATCGGGTATCTCTCCTGGTAATTCTTCGGGAAAAACGCCTAGAAATTCTTGAACAATTGGAATATCTTCCAATTTTGGGACTTCTTCCTCTTTGGCTTCATTATTTACTGCCAGATAAATCTCTTCTCCTCCCTTTATGGCCCTCCAGGCTTGCGAGGCAGATAGCAGAGATTTCCTTTCTTTGGATTTCCCTTGATATACAACTTCCCTCTTTGCTGGAGTTTGAAGTCTAATTTCTTTCTTCTGACAGTCTACTATGGCATGGTTCTTAGCTAACCAGTCCATTCCAAGAATGATGTCGAACTCCACCATATTGAGTTGAATCAATTCTACTTCAAAAATTTGTTAGCCGATACAAATTTTACAGTTTCGATATACTTTGTGAGTTTCGATTATTTTACTAGCCGGTGTTGCTACTCTTAACGGTTCACTAAGAATATCATGCTCAAGTTTAAGCTTCTTAGCATATCTTCTAGACACAAACGAATGGGTGGCACCACAATCAAACAAAGCATATGCAGGCATTTTATTGAGTAAGATGGTACCTGCCACAACTTCGTTGCTATTATCTGCTTCCTCTTGGGTTATGGCATAAACCCGAGCATTTGTCTTGTTTTCATGTTGTTTGTTGGGCCCCGACCCTTTGTCCTTGTTGTCTGGACAGTCTTTAATTCTATGGCCCACCTTCCCGCACTTGAAACAAGCGCCTGTCTTCCGATAACATTCTCCAATATGTTTTTGACGACATGAATCACACCATTTTCCTTCGGTGTTACCAGTCCTGCCAGAACTTCCCTTGAAGGACCCTCCTGAATAATTTGGTTTCTTGAACTTGAGATTATTTTGCGTGGATTGATTGTTCATCGGTCTCTTGTTCTTGTTTTCTTCTTCACGTCGCTTGATATCGGTTTCTGTGCTCATTGCAGCGCCCATCAAGTCTGCAAAGCAGCTTGGTTTGTACACTGCCAGTGCCGACTGAATTCGGCTGTTGAGTCCCTTCTTGAAACGGTGCATTTTTAACGTCTCATCTGACATGATTGTCGGGACGTAAGTTCCCAAATCATTGAATTTTGACGTGTACTCCATTACCGTCATATCTGGTGACTGTCTGAAATTCTCAAACTCATTCAACTTTTGTAGACGAAACTCGGCCGGATAGTATTGTTTCAGGAATTCCCTCTTGAAAATTGGCCATGTGATATCTTCTACTTCTGCTAAAGGTAGCGACACAGTTTCCCACCATTTCCTAGCTCGATCCTCCAAAAATGGGGTTACAACTTCTACTTTTAATTCTTCCGGTATTTCTAGCAAATGTAGTTGTGTTTCCACGTTCTTGAGCCAGTTGTGACTGACTTCAGGGTCTGGGTTCCCATCAAAAGTTGGGACTCGATTCCTTCTCAGAGATTCGTAGTGATACTTGATTCCACGAGGTTGAGGTTCTTGGGGTGGTTGGATGGCATTGGCCAGTGGATTCACAAATCCTTGTAATGTTGCAGCGACGATAGTTGCTATTGCCATCATATCCTCTTGACTAAGGTTCACTCTGGGTGGTGGCGGTGGTGGTGGATTATTGTTTTGGTTGGCGTCCCGAGCGTTACGGTTGTTTCGGGGTGGTCTGCCTGCCATTTCCTATAAACACGTATTTTTTTTATTAATTTGTTTGCCATAACATTTAATCAAAGAAACAATTTCATTAATATTGCAAAAGATTTTGCATACAACCAACGACTAAATTAAATAATCCCAGATACAATCAACATTTAATCTAGAATTTCTTCCTCCCTATTCATCTACTACTTCGCCGTCTCCTACCGCCTCGTTAATTTCTTCTTCTTCTATTGGATTTTCTTCCAATTGCTCCATGAGTTCTTCCATGTTAACCATCTCATTTTGTAGATGCTCGATATAATTCTGCAGTTGCGTGTTGTGGTGATCAAGGTTGTTCACTTGGTCTTGCAGTTCTTGTATTGTTGATTGGCTTACTTTCTCATCGATTTCTTGTTCTCCAATCTTTTCCTCAAGACGATGTTGAATACTGAGAAGGCCATCACTTCGGATTTGGAGCGTAAGAATCCTATCTTGCGCCTTCTTCAGTTCTTGTTTGGTGATCTCATGCTGTCGTTCCGACTCTAGATGATAAGCAGCGTATCGTCTGACATCATCGCGTAATTTCTTTTCCTCAACTCTGGCTTCCCGAAGGTCTTCCCCTATACATATATTGTTTCCATCCAATTGGTAGTTATCTCTCTCGAGCTTATCATTTTTTTCTTTTAGTGATTTAGTTTCTGACTCCTTTTCTCGAAGTTGACTCTGAAGTTCATTTATAACGTTTTGGAGGTCCATGTTGTTCCTATAAAGATAAAAACATTTTATAGATAAGATACTTATCAAATTTTCATGCAATAATATAAGTTGATAGAAAGTTTCAAAATAAGTTGGTACACATAATATTTTTCTCAGTTACAATTTATCACAATTCATATAATGCTAATCTGATCGAACAACTATTCGCTGTCGCTGTCGCTGTCGTCCACAAATACTTCCATGGGTACCACTTCCTCCTCTGCCATGTTTTCTGCCACAAGATGTAAATAGTTGTTCTGATCCTGCAGTCCGTCCATAGTGGCGTGGATCCTTGAGATGTAGCGCTCTTGCTTTGCAATAAACTGGTCCTGACGCTGACGAGCCTGAGCAGGGTGATCCTTCTCTATCTCTATCCTCTCGAGTAGATCCATGTTGAGTGCCACCAAGTGCGCAAAACGAGTTGCATTAGTCGGTGTCTGCATCATTTGGCTCTCCGCCACATCCAAGTGATGTGTGCGTCGCTGCACGTCCGTCCGACTCCAGCATAATCCTGATCTCAGTAAGCTCTTGCTTTTCCAATTTCTCTTTGGCGAGTTGCGCCTTCAACGTTGCGATTTCCCTCTTCTGATTGTCTATGGTGAGCTTACGCATGCGTAGGGCAGCCTGGGCACGAGTACGGGATGCATCCATTTCCTAGAATAAATGGAGGTAAAATATCATATTCTCATCAAAGATAGAAAGGTACAATTAATAAGGTTGTCGTGGAAATTTTTGACGCTGAATATTTTCGGAACAATTGAAGGGATATATTTTTGGAAGCTGTTCGAAAATTTTAGGGAACAGATGAAGGTTGGTTTCAGATTGGGATGCACTAGGCTTTTGCCAAAATTTGACTTCGTCAAATTTTGTCTGTCAAAATCCCAGCGGGATTATGAACCTGGTAGCTCTGATACCACTTAAATGTCACGCCCCGAGTCCGAAGCATCGGTGACATCCGGCATTGTTTAACAATTAAATTGAAAACAATAAAGCCTCGTATCAAATCAAACCAGTCTTTTTCATAAATGAAATATTGTCTTACAATGACAAAGGAATAAAATACATCAGAGTTTCAAATAGCGGAAACGAAAGAAAAGTAGAATGTTGGATTCCGATCTTGATCTCCGATTCACCAACCCCAGAAAGCGTCTTGCTCTTCCTCATTCAGTTGCTCCTCATTCTTATCTGAAATTTGTAAGGGGTGAGTGTTTTCGGAAAACACTCAGCAAGTGGGGGTCGATCGATTCCAAAGATACATATAGAACTTAATTCCTTAAAACATTTCTTTAACATACTTTCAAAACTAATATTCTTAACTTGGCACAACGGAAACGAATCGAATAAGAGACAGAACTTATCAAATGATTCAGAACAAAACAGAAGCAATACAGATCATTTCAATTCGGAATAGAACATATCAGAACAGACAGAACACTGTTACTCATCTCATTTCCATGGTCAAATTGTCCCCAATATGTTAGTCCTCTAAGGGGTGAGGCCAGAACATGGTTTTATACCCACCAATGGGGGCCGAACAGAACATGGTTTTATACCCACCAATGGGGGCCAGACAGAACTACAATTCTCTTCCCATTTCAATTTGAGTCGTAACAGTGCAAACAGAATTCAGACAGAACTTTTCAGATATTCAGATTTCAGAGTTATTCGTACTGACACAGCGGAACCAAGAATTTCGAAGCACAAAGAGAACACATAATCGATCGAAATTTTAAAATAGAACACAGTTACTTTCGAAAATGACATACTAGCATGCATGTCACGTTATTGCATATCGAAGTTAAAAATATGAATGAATTATATAACAAAAGCCCACTTACAATTCTTAAACGAAGCTTCCTCTCGAAAAATTCGGCAGCACTTCGGCGTGATTTTTGTAACTGATGTCGTCGATCGGGCAGCACTTTGACGCAGAATTGCAACTTCTGATTGCACGAACAGGATTTCCTTCTTTTCTCTTTATTTCGGCCGTGACTTGTGTGTGATGGGGGAGGACCGAAAATTTTTGGGAAGTGAGGGAAAGGAATGGCCGAAACCTTGGCTTAGTTTTTGTAAGGTTTTTGCAATACATGTGTCTCCTATTTATAGACCATCACTTGACCCTTCATTTAGCCTTGTGGCCGATCACTTGGAGATCAAGAAAGGCACTAATTGCTTTGATAATCCCCATGAGTCACCTTGATCATCTCAATGGTTATTTCTTACACCATGAATTTGTCCTTCCCTTAGCTCAAGCCCTTAGCTGCCTTTTTGGTTTACTCAAAAGGCAACTCTTGCATGTTTAATTTGTCCAAAGCTTTAGCTTATCTTTTAGCTCCATTTGTGGTCTTGTTAGGACAAGCTTGGTTGAGCTTCTTCGAGCTGGAAGTTTGCGTCCTTGAGCTGGGGTTTTACTCCTCTCGTGAAAACTCTTCAATGGATACGGTTACTTGTAGCTTGGCCTCCTGTTGAGCTAATCCCCGAGCTTAGAATCTACTTTCTCGAGTTAAATTTGATGAGATTTAAGTTATTATTCAAGTAGTTTAATTGAAACAAAAATTACTGAATCATTTTAAATAATTTTTATATTACTTACTTGATTTACTTCGGTCGAAATTTTCGGGTTCTCACAGTTGCTATCACTGAAGGGGCACCTCACCGAATTGAAAAGTCTCGAGATGAGTGGACTACAGAGGACAAGAGAAAGGCAAATCTAGACAACGTTGCAAAAGATATATTGTATAAGACACTGGACAAAGTAACGTTCAGTAAGATCAAAATGTGCAAAACCGCCAAAGAAATTTGGGAGAAGTTAATTCAACTTTGCGAAGGAAATGATCAAACAAAAGAAAACAAACTTTCAGTTGCTATGCAGAAATTCGACAACATCAGAATGAAGATGGGAGAAACAATGGATGAGTATGATGAAAGAACAAGCTGTATCATCAACGAACTAAATGCACTTGGAAAAGTGTATACAAATAAAGAAGTAGTATTGAAAGTAATCAGAGGACTTCCCAAAGAATGGGATGTCAAAACTATGGCAATGAGGGAATCCAAAGATCTTAACAAAGTTGAACTTCATGATTTATTTGCAGATCTAAAAGCATATGAGTTTGAACTTCAAACTCGAGAAGGAGAACCATCTACTCCAGCAGCAACTACTGCCTTGACTGCTGTTAGAAATGAATCAACTGGTTCAGTTGAGAAAACTGCTGATCAGCTGAGCAATGATGCCATGTCTCTATTTATTAAGAAATTTGGAAGATTCATGAGAAAAAATCAAGGAAATTTTCAGAAGAATTATCAAAGAAACAACTCCAGAGAAGAGTCTAATGTATGTTTCAACTGTGGCAAATCCGGTCACTTTATTGCCAACTGTCCAAAGCCTAAAAAGGATAATCAAACCTCAACTGAAAGAAAGAAGAAAATGTATGAGCACAAAAGAAGATCTAAGGACGAAAAGAAGCCTTACAAAAAGAAACATGAAGTACTCCTAGCTGAAGACAGCAAAGCCAAATGGGCAAAAACTGACAGCGAAGAGTCAGATCCAGAAAGCTCTTGCAGTTCAAGTAAGGATGAGAAAGAAGTAACATGTCTAATGGCAGATAACATAGAAGATCAATCAAGCTGCGAGCAGGTATTTGATTTTAGCTCTATTAATTTTACACGAGAAGAACTCATCTCAACTCTTCATGACATGGTCAATGAGTATCAAAAGCTTGCTTTATCATTTGAAAAACTCAGAGCAAAGCAAGATGATCCCAAAGACAATAAAACAAAAACTGATGAATCAGTTGAAATGTTGAGTCTGAGAAGGAAGATTGCTGAACTCACTGATGAAAGAAGCAGGAATCAATCAATGATTCAAAAATTGTCGCTTGAAAATACAAAGCTCAATGAGCTCATTCAAGTTTGGAACAAATCATCTAAAGCTTTAACTAATATACAGAATTCTCAGAAATCAGTTGATGATAAAACTGGTTTAGGATTCTGTAGTAAAGATGATTTGTCTTCCCAAGATACTCAACCAAAACTGAATATGAACAAAGGGAAATACATTCACTTTGTAAAATCAGTTATGGTACAAAATCAAGAAGAGTCGAGCAAACTGATTGAACAGCCATCTCAGAATATGAATAAAGGCATGAGATGTGGAATTGGATATAATCCAAAGGGTAAGACTGACTCATGGAATCAGCAACCAAAAACTCTCAGCAGAAAATATTCATATGGCTACTCAAACTACTACAAAAGTAAGCCAATTCAGAAAAAAGATATCGGCTGAATAATCAGTTGAAAAAGGTCAAAACACATGTTGTATCATCTACACACCATACACCAAGCACACACAAACAGGGAAGGACCATATGGAATACAGCAACAGGACGGTCAGTTAGACTGATTCAAGTCTGGATTCCTAAAGGACTAATCAACTTTGGACCCAAATAGAAAAGGGTACCAGAATCTTATTTTGTATTTAATAGCAGGCAATAAGTACAAGCATTGGATCAATATGGTATCTGGACAGTGGATGTTCACGACACATGACAGGAGATTCAAACTTATTGTCTCAACTGGTCAAATACAATGGTCCAAACATCAGTTTTGGGGATAATTCCAAAGGTAAAACTGTGGATAAGGGTAAGCTTATCCATGGTAACTTCACCATTAATGATATTTTATTAGTCGAGAATCTTAAGTATAATCTGATAAGCATTAGTCAGTTATGAGATAATGGATTCTCAGTTCAGTTTGACAAACACTCTTGTTCAGTCAAAAACTCAACTGAAGAGATTATTCTAACTGGCAAAAGGTGTGGAAACACTTACAAAGTCAGCTGGAATGATCAACCTTATACACCAGTATGCTTTATTGCGTCTAAATCATCTCAAAACTGGTTGTGGCATAAACGGTTAAATCATTTAAATTTTAAATCTATTGCCTATCTGAGTAAGCATGAACTTGTAACTGGTTTGCCCAAAATAAATTTTTCAAAAGAAAAACTTTGTTCAGCATGTCAGTATGGAAAACAAGTTCGATCCTCTTTCAAAAACAAATGCTGTAAATCTTCATCCCGATGCTTAGAATTATTGCACATGGATCTCTTTGGTCCAATACCAGTCATGAGCTTAGGGGGAATGAAATACACCTTAGTGGTCGTAGATGACTTTTCAAGATTTACTTGGGTTATATTTCTCAAATCCAAAGACCATACTGCTGCATAACTGATTAAACTCTTCAAAAGACTTTTAAATAAAAAATCAGTTGGGATTGATCGAATCAGATCTGATCGAGGAACTGAATTCATCAATCAAACACTTTCAAACTTTTAGAAAATACTGGAATCAAGCATGAGTTCTCAGCAGCAAGAACACCTCAGCAAAACGGTGTAGCTGAGAGAAGGAATCAGACTCTTAAGGAAGCTGCTAGAACGATGCTTGCTGATTCAGGTATTTCTCAAAGATTTTGGGCAGAAGCAGTAAACACTGCATGCTACACTCAGAATAGATCAATGATTAATAAAAATCACAAGAAAACACCATATGAGATCTGGCATGGAAGAAAAAGCATAATCACTTACTTCAAAATATTTGGTTGTAGATGTTTTATTCATAACAATGGTAAAAATTATCTAAAAGCATTCGATGTCAAATCAGCAGAAGGAATATTCCTTGGATATTCATCAGTTAGCATAGCTTACAGAGTATTTAATAAGAAAACCTTGAATGTTGAAGAATCTGCACATGTTGATTTTGATGAAACTGCACTAATCGATAAGCCAACTGATCAAGTTGAGCTAGCTGATCGATTTACAGATATCAGTCTGGAAGATGATGACTCAGACGAAAGTCGTAATAATCAGAATATCTTTCATACACCTGAACCTGAGATATTGGATCAACCAGCTGAATTGAAAGCAAATCTTGACAATCAGTTAGTGGAGCAAACTAATGAAAATCAATTATCAACTGAATCAGCTCCAACTGAAACTGAGAACATTCAGTTACCTAATGAAGAATCTGCTGGCTGTGAAGCACCCAATGCTGAATTTAGATGGAAGAGATCACATCCTTCAGAACTGGTAATAGGTAACCCATCTGATCCAGTAAGAACAAGAAATCAGATGCTCAATTTATTTATTCATTCAGCTTTTGTATCTCAAATCGAACCAACAAAAACTGCCGAAGCTCTTACTGATCCTAATTGGATTAATGCAATGCAAGAAGAGCTAAATCAGTTTGTTCATAACAATGTCTGGAACTTAGTTCCAAGACCAGTTTCTAAAACTGTTATAGGTACAAAATGGGTGTACAGAAACAAACTAAACGAAGATGGTTCAGTTGTGTGCAACAAAGCAAGGTTAGTGGCACAAGGGTATAGACAAGAAGAAGGAATTGATTATGATGAAACATATGCACCAGTTGCAAGACTGGAGGCAATCAGAATATTTCTTGCCTATGCATCCTTCAAAAACTTTAAAGTCTATCAAATGGATGTGAAAAGTGCATTCCTAAATGGCCAATTGCAAGAAGAAGTCTACGTTGAACAACCTCCAGGTTTTGTCAATCATAATTTTCCTGATCACGTTTATCATTTAAACAAGGCATTATATGGTCTCAAACAAGCTCCACGGGCTTGGTATGAAACCCTCTCAAAATTCCTAACTGATCATGATTTTTCTGTTGGATCAGTTGATAAGACTTTGTTTAAATTCTCGAAAAATGATCATATCTTACTTGTTCAAATTTACGTTGATGATATTATTTTTGGGTCAACTAACCCCAAATTATGCAAGAAATTTTCCAAGCTGATGCAGGATAAATTCGAGATGAGCATGATGGGTGAGCTGACATTCTTTCTTGGTTTACAAGTGAAGCAACTGGATTCAGGAACATTTATTAGTCAAACCAAATGTACCAAGGAATTGCTAAGAAAATTTGGTATGGAATCTTGTTCAGCAGCAAGCACTCCAATGAGTTCATCAGTTAAATTAGACACTGATCAAGGGGGAATATCAGTTGAGACGACACTATATAGAGGTTTAATAGGTTCTTTATTGTACCTAACTGCTAGTCGCCCTGATATTATGTTTGCTGTATGTATATGTGCAAGATTTCAAGCTAACCCTAAGCAATCACATTTTTCTGCGGCCAAACGTATCTTGAGATATCTTAAAGGCACGGAAAATGTTGGTTTATGGTACTCTAAAGACTCATCTTTCAATTTAGTTGGCTATTCAGATGCAGATTATGCAGGATGCAAACTTGATCGTAAAAGTACAAGTTGATCATGTCAGTTTCTTGGAGACAGACTGATCTCTTGGTTCAGTAAGAAGCAAACATCCATAGCAACTTCCACAACTGAAGCAGAATATCTTGCTGCTGGAAGCTGCTGTGCCCAACTGCTCTGGATTCAGCAACAACTGAAAGATTATGGTGTTGATGCAAAGGAATCACCAATATTCTGTGACAACACTAGTACAATAGCTATTGCATACAATCCAGTTCTTCACTCCAGGACTAAGCATATAGATGTCAGACATCATCATAAGAGATCATGCACTAAAGAAGAACATCAGATTAGAATACGTCTCAACGGGACAACAAGCAGCAGACATCTTCACAAAACCGTTACCAGAGGCTAAGTTTTCTTATTTCCGAAATATTCTTGGTTTAATTGATATAACTTCACTAACAGAATTAAGTGCAGAAAATAAGAATACAACAAATTGATAATAATATTTCATTAAGAATACCAACGTTCCCAATTTACAGAAGAAATCATAGATCCAACTGTATCTAGCCATGTCCTAACCCAGTCATTCAACTCATAAATTCGAACTCCAGCAAATGCCCTTGACTTTGAAATCTTATCAACAACATGCCACTCCTTCCATAGCATTGCTTCTAAAAGACATTTGTCTTCAACCAAATCATTAACGTGACTAACCTCAAAACGAGCAAGGTATTTCAGTGCTCTTCTCTCCTGAGCACGAGTAGGAATGACACCACTGTCACTCACCATCTTCAACTCATCAATCTTTTCCCAGGTTGTCAATACCTTCTGAAAAACATATTTCTCCATCTTTCTTTTAATTTCAGCTAAACGAGGGGCTGACTGATCAGTCACATGAACATGCGTGCTACTGCATGCATCAGAATCAGACATGTTGAAATAATTTTAAACTGATCACATTATCACCACTATCATCTCATTTATAAGAAAAAGGTGTTGAAGAAGTTGAAGAATCACAAGTCAATTAAATCGGCTCTCACATTTACCGAGGACATTTAAGATATCAGTTAATAACAGTTTGAATTTTATTAGTTCATTTATTTACTTATCAAAACTGATGACTGTTAGCATGTCATTAGATCATATAACAGGATTACATAATCATTGATCGTAATTTGTTGTTAACCTTTATTGCTGTTTTACTGAATATATAAATGAGTTGCTTACTCTTATGAGTTCTTAACTAATATCAGCAAGTGTTTGTGATTATATCTCTTCCAGATCATTGCAGGCAGAAATAAAAGAACAAAGACGATAAAACATAATAAATATTTTATTAAGAAGAGGAGCCGGTTACAATTTCATATTCATTCTCCACAGCAATTATCCACAAACTCATCCATGCAGCAAGTGCTGAGGAAGAGGTTTTGCAGAAATTGTGGGAGGCAGTGATGCGGCGGAGGATCTCTAGCTCCTTCAGAAGAAAGAGCTTGTAGAGATAACACTCTTTAAAAAGGTCCACCCCCGCAGGAACCTATAGGAGCTCTCGCACCTCTTGAAGTTGGGCCTTTCGCCTGAAAGAAGAGACCCGCCCAGAGTAATACAGGAACCCCAGTTCCTGCATCTCCTCCCAGTAAGGAAGGCTAGCATAGAAGACTTCATCTTCTATGGACTGCTTCCTGGCCTGCAGTGTAAACTGAGCGTCGCTTGAGCTTCCAGCTTCTGCCATTTTCCTTATCTTTGAAACTTACTTGCTAAGATAATTTTGGCTAACCCTTTCACTCTTATTTATAGGCCAAGAGGGAAATGAAAGGACACTTCACTCTGTGACGATTGCTATGCCAAGCACCATACTCACTTTAATCATTACCGACTATAGCCGTCATTTTGCGTTAATGCATTTATTAAGGGGGAATAATGGTTCAAGAAGTTAACTGAGAAGACAGTTGTTAGTGAACTCTCGACTGAAAGAACCCAGTCTTATCAACTGATCTACCAGTCGAATTTTCCACTAATCTTCTCATATAAGTTAACTAATTAACCAATTATATTTCAAAACAAATGATGTGACTGTCTGCTAAACTAATGATGAATTTTAATTTATGACGTGGAATCAATTTTTACCACTCATTATTTTACAAACACGATTATAGCACACGTACACATATTTTTACTCAAAATTTTATTGGACTGACACGTGTCCAAAAATTCAAACAGTCACAAACATTAGTACAATTACCCGCTTCATTTCAGTTTTACTTTTCGACTACTTCAAATCATCTTTAGAGCAAGAACTACCTCATCATTCGAATTTTCTTTCAAGAAATTTTTCAGCATTCAATGGCGACTCAAATTCCCGCTTTCATGCTAAATGCTATGGCCATCAATTTTGGATCTATCTTATCCTTCGGCGATGCTGAAGTTCAGAAAGTATTTCAGAAACTTGAAGCTGCTGGTCTAAGAAAATTTTTGGGACAATCCTCTCAGGATATCTATCCCAAAGAACTTCAGGATTTCTACTCTTCTGGCTTGATTGATTCTGAGGGAAATATCAATACTACTATCAATGGTCAGTTACTGATCATCTCTGAAGATTCTCTTGGTGACTTATTTCTCTTACCTTCTGAAGGAATGGCACAACTTTCGGATGTCAAAGCATCTGATATTGAGGAAATGCAAACCCTTCTCTCTGCTGATGGACAGAAGATTAAAGTTTCTGATCCTAAAAAGGAACTCAAGCATGAAGTTCAATTGCTGGCCGATGTAATTGCTAAAGGGCTTTTGGCAAAAGCTGGATCATTTGCTGCCCTAACTTTGGAGAAATTTCAGGCCATTACTGTAATAATGGCTAATCACAAATTTAACTGGAAGCATCTCATATTTAATATTTTGAAGAATATGTTTCTGTCTCCTAAACAATCCAAGGGTTTTGCTGTTCAAATCAGTTATCTGCTGAAAGCAAAAGGTTTAGTGGCTGAGGAATCTGAGAAGACGTCGAAATTTAAGGTGTTCAATGCAAAGAACACGATGCCAATCAAATCCAAAATGGACATATCTCCTACTCAGTTTGTGCGAATCAAACAGGAAATTGGGACTCAGTTAGCTGCTCCCAAATCAGTGAAGAAAACCAAAACGTTGGCTCAACTGAAGGTTGCCAAAAGGAAGTTGATTTTGAGTACATCAGAGTCAGATAAGACTTCATCACCTCAAATTGCGAAGAAGCCAAGAACTCAAAGGGTTAAAACTACTTCTGAGGTATCCATTCCTACTGACAAAATGATTTCATTTACTGATCAGCAGCCTATAGAAGCAGTTCCTCTACAGATTATTCCACAAGCTGATTCAGTAAGTACCATAAAGAAATCAGTTAGGACCCAAGCTCCTGTTACTCAAATACCTCGACCAATTGGTGTAGCACCTGCCAGACCCAAAGGAATAAAGTTTGTAGAACAGATTGAATCAACTCGAACCGGACTGGAAATTCTTCATATCATGAGTACTGATAAAGGGAAAGGGAAATTGATTGTAGAACCCAGACCCTCCAACCCGATTCAAACTCATATTGATCTGGTATGGGGAAAAGTGAACAGTTTTGCTGCTGCAAAGACTAAGTCCTATGATGCTTAGGTAGCCTATCGTACTGAGGTTTTTGCCAAGCAACTGAAGGAAAAGTCCGAGCTCAGAAAATTCATCAAGCTGGAGGCCTTTGTTCTTCGAACTGTCAAAGATGCCTCTATTGCTCAAGCCTTAGAGAGGAAAAGTTATTTCTTTGATCAGATGAGAGCAAAGAAGTTGGCTCAATTTGTAGCTAAGCTTAAAAACAACTACTTGCCAACTGGTCTTACTGCATATGCTGATCAAGCTGTAATTACTTAGCTTGACACTGACCTTATAGGGCTACTTTTTCGAATTAAATTTTGGGAATTGGATCAAGAACTAGTAGTCTACCAAGAAGATTCAGATGATGATGTGGAACTAGTTGAAGAAGCACCCTCTAACACAACAGAACCATCATCAGCTTTAGTTCTTGTTCCAACTGAAGAGCCAATTTCTGATAAGCTTTCTTCCCCAGCTGTTGAACAACAACTATATACTGAAGCAGAGCTGTCTTTCGCTCATATTGATGAAGTAATTCAAGCCGTGGTAGAGGAATCCCACCTTAGTGGACCAGTGAATGATAAAGTTGATCACTCTGTTGATCAAACCAATCCAGATGTCACTATTCCTTCAGTGGAAATTGTTCCACCAGATCAATCTGCTGATCAGGTCATACCAACTGATATGCCAGATGACTCAATCGATCATTCCCTAGAGACATCAGTTCAGATTGTGTCACCATCAACTGACCAAAAACCTTCCTCACCACCTCGGGATCAAGCAGAAATCCCTGCTGCTGATATTTCAGTTCGAAATGTTACTGAAACAATTTCGATTGATCAAGCCTTGATCGTGTCTGATCTTGATACAAGTAAACCAAGCACTTCTCGACAATTCAATCCTCCATCTTCAGCAGATTTTGATCTCATTTTTGAAGAAGTCCAACATATGCAGGACAGTATGAGTCAAATAATTACTGCCATCTCCAAAATTCAAAATACGCAACTTTCGCACAGTCTGAAGTTGGATGATAATCAGGAATGCTTGAAAAGACTGAAAGATATTCAATCTGCTGTTACCGCTCTCTCTTTTGCAGTTGGTGATATTCAGAAAAATAGAGGTATCATGTCCAATCTGACTGCCACTCAAGAATTAATTACACAACGCGTCGACAATGTGGAATCGCTTGTGTCTCGGAAAATTGAACTACTGCAAGTCACAATGACTACTGCTATTGAAAATATGTCATCCTCTGTCACGGTTCTTTCTTCTCACGTTCGCAAGCTATCTGACAAGATGGATATATTTGACAAAAAGGGGGAAAGCAGCTGAAGAAACTGATATCATTTGACAAGTTATTTTATGATTCAGTTATGCTAAAGAATTAGATGAAGAATTAATCAAGCTATTATTATCAACTGATATCATTTCCTCAGACTTCTATATTATCTACAAGAAACCCAGATATTCTATGATTCAGTTGCGTAATCTATTATCAACAAAGAGCTGAGTTAAATCTCTTGGTTTTGTCAAACACCATAAAGGGGGAAATTGTTGGAAACTAAATTCTGGATTTTGACAAAACACAAATCAAACGATCAAATCAACTAATACATGAAAGCAAATTCGGTAGCTGGACATTCAACTGAAATCAGTTGACATAAACTGATCAGTTGAGAACAGATCAGTTAAAACATTCAGCCGAAAACATTAAAGCTTCTCAACTGAAGATACCTCGGGAAAGATCATTCAACAGAAAAAAAGACATATCAAATAGCAACTGAATATGGAAAGCCGCACTGCATAGAACAACGTATTTCGGCTATTAAGATTAATACGCCGTCGTACCATAAATGATGAAGCGGCAATCGAGAACATTGTCCAAGAAATGATAAGGTGGCAATCAACGGATACGAGAATTCAAAATTACCGTTGAAAGATAAGTCTATAAATATGACTAAAGAGCAGTTGACAACATATACGATTGACCAATCTCAAACTTGCCATTACTCCGTCAAAATCTCAGCTCACACTTATCAGATCTACTCGTAGCAATCAAGGCTACACATTGAGCAAACTAGCACTCTGAAATATTGATAATTCGATAAGTGCTAAGTTCAGTTACTTACAGAGATCATTGTAGTATACTAAGAGTTTCAGTTCAGGCAATAGATAAGTCCTAACTGAAGTGGGTCTGTACAAGCGTTGTACTCGATCAAAGTCTTTTAGTGAATATCCTATCCTTGTGATAGAAGGGG
This sequence comes from Primulina eburnea, assembly GCF_022965805.1. NCBI lineage: Eukaryota > Viridiplantae > Streptophyta > Magnoliopsida > Lamiales > Gesneriaceae > Primulina > Primulina eburnea. Next base: position 15,837,437 of record NC_133112.1, on the reverse strand, counting down.
TGACGTAGGAGTTATTCAATTCTCCGAACATCCAGAAACATATTGTGTTATCTTTACTTCAGCTCTTTATTTCCAGTTAGATATTCTATCTTTCAATCAGTTTATTTTCCGCAACTGCTTATTCAGTTTAACTGATTGATATTGACCGACGGGATACTTAGTTCAGTTTGTAACAAAACTGAACTACCTTTTTCGAAAAACATTTAAATTCCTAGAAGTGTTTATTCAACCCCCCCTTCTAAACACTCCTTAGTCAATAACCGATCCTAACACTCTTGTTCTAAGTTCTTCTTTCTTTATTTTTACTTTTATTTGATATGTCTTGTTTAAGATTTATGTGTTGTTGTGTTATTTTTATTTTTATGAACTAAATCTTAATTATAGAGGAATGATGGAACAAAACTAGAAACCATGTGTTGGGATTTATGATTTATGCTATATAAGTTTCCTTTATTGTTCATTTGTATTTTTCCAATCTTAATGCTTTCATTTTACTGGCCATATCTTGAATGATTTGTATGTTTATAAATTATCACTTGGAAAATGGAATTTATAAACAAGAAAGGGAAAAATACATCAATGGTATTTATATAGTTCGGGAGGACATCTAGTGCTATTGAAGCCATAAGAAGAAGTTAGTGCTTATTGTGTTATTTAATTATAGATTGCTGACGGGGACGTTACAATCCTTTGTTAGATAATTAGTATCTACTTAGCACTCGGGAGAGGGAGTAGACAATTATAGAATTCTTGGCTAATGAATAAGAAGGACATTTATAATATAGCTACTCAAAATAGCACATGCTGGATAGTTGCATGAAATCGGACCTCTAGATCTTTTATTCCATTGTTGTTCAACTTTGTTTGGTACTATAATTAAATTTATTTTCAATCTAGTTATTGAGGTGAACAAATCTATTAATTGAATATTCTAAATAAAGTCGAGACTATTTTAATTACAAGCATTAATATAAATTTAGAAATACATTCCTCGTGGGATCGACACTTGTACTCAAAATTACATTTTACTATAACTTGACGTCGTGCGCTTGCGAGCAAGCAAGAAAACACGCAACAATAAGAACACAACATTCTCCCATCTACTTTACCCCAGCTAGATGGTGGTGCGTTCTTAGTCCCAGACTTTGGTTGTCTATATCGAAGATCTGTACTAGGAGTCGGTCTTCTCATCAGTCTGTAGATATATCTATCCAAAAGTCCAGTGACTTGGCGGTTCTGCCATGGTGGTTATACCAAAGACTAGGCGGATCTGCCCAATGACTACTCTGACAATGTGCGATGGACCAGTGATCATTCTGTCACAATCTGGCCCTTCTATCAGCGACTCTCGCTCAATCGCTATCTACTATTCTCTGCTTTCAATAAATCAATAGAATCAGCATATTTATTCAAATAACATAAAGGTATGAAAACAATAACATACAAGTATGTGGTTTTAGGAAAACTCAAGTTAAATCTAACTCGAGCCGCATCTCCCAATTAACATTGATTTATACCTTTGTCTTCTCGGTCTGACGAAGACGAAGTCTCGCATTCCAATCGGTCCATACCCAATCTGGCAATGACAATATCAAATATGCACAATATCAATGTACAACTCAATTTAAGACCTGTTCTAATCAATACTCAAATCCAGACATAATCTGATCAATGTCAACGATATAATGATACAATCTGCCAATACTGAATCTGATCAAATGTCAATCTGCTGATGTTTCAACGGCATAACCATAAAATCTTGATAACTCCGTCAATCTCAACTCACAGATATAATATCACAACTCATAATCGGTATCAATACGAATCATAATTTTCAATAATAACAGATAACAATCACAAATCTGTATAATCTCGATCATATCAATTCTAAAATCATAACAATCATATAAACAGTCTGTTCTTCGATCTGACTTCAATTATATATTTGATCAGTATGTCCAGACACATAATAATAATCAAATCTCAATTCATAATCACTAATGATACAAATCTGATATCAAATCCTTCTGAAAATTATAACAATTCCATACGGTATCTATTCTTCCGTCCAGTTTCGATTCTACGATGTTTACTATGTCAAGAACATCATATATGAATTCTATTCAATTCCATCCACATCATATTTTCAAATCATGTCTAAACGTAACAAGACTTACGTCCAGTTGAAGGCATCGTCGCTAGGAACACCGTGTGTACTCGGGTTCAAAATCAGACGGACGGATCACTCGTAAATCTCAAATCTCACGTGAAGCTTTCCTCGGTGCTTTCCTTCTCTCTTTTTTTCTGATTAATGAAATCAAGTTGTACATGCTGCATGAGAAGGCTAGGTGGCGTGATCCATGCGCTGCACGTCTCGCGCATATGTGCGACACTACTCGGCGCATATGCGCGAGACCTTATGTCTCGGCGCGTGTGTTCTCGGCAGCTCGCGCATATGCGCGCACCCTCACCGCGCATATGCGCAAGACCTACTATCTCGGCATATCACCACTCGCGCATATGCGCACCTCAATCGGCGCATATGCGCCCACTTCTCCGGACATCACGTTTAGCTACTGGACATCTCGCGCATATGCGCACCCTCAATCCGCGCATATGCGCGGAGTCTTCTGTCCAATTTGCGCATGGCTCGCGCATCAAGTCGCGCATGTGCACGAATGCACTACCCTCACACATCTTTTGCGTCTTTTCTCGTCTTTCTCGGTCTAATCCGTTCTGTCAATATTTACCTTAGTTAATCAATAAATCATTACAGATTAATCTCATATTACGGTAAATAAATAAAATTTCGGGCATTACATTTCTCCCTCCCTAAGATCTGATTTCGTCCCCGAAATTATAGGCAATCAATCCAGATATATCAGAATAAATGTATAACAGAGTTTAATCAGAAAACTCATCTCAATGAATCCATTCTGAAATCAATCTCATACCAGGTTCTGTCTTTGAAGTAGTCTCCTTGATATTTTGAAAATCTTTTGGTGTTTTCAACCACAGAATAATCTTCATTCTTAAATATCTTTCTTTTACGGATCTCTGATTCCAACCTGGAATATTAATTCAAGAAGTATAATATCATAATACCACTCGAAATGCTCTGACTGAATCAATCTCGCATTACTGGCTATACAACATCCGTATATATCAATCAACAGTTTGTAACAACTCAACACCATCAGCTGTTATCGAATATGTTTATTCCAGTCAAGGATATATTCAATCTTCGGCCTCAAATACCAACAGTCATCGTTCGACGTTGGCATATTCAGTTTGTTTATTCTGAGCTGTTTTCATTTTCTTCTGAATCAGCTACATTTTCTTTGCCATATTTCTGACCGTATCAGATCCTATCTTAGGTATCTCCGAGATATTATCCTTATACATAGGAATCTGCAGTTCTCACTGTACAATGCCTCGTTTGCAGCTATCTCAATACTCATCTAATAGCTATTGTCGTAAAATCATTCACAAAGTGACAATACATCGTGTCAGCTAGTACTAAAATCAAGTACTACAGTTCCACAAATATCCTCCCATATCTGGATAGTCCTCTCTGGCTATCTATCAGTCTGTGGATAATATGTGCAAGAGCTCATGGTATATTCTGCAACAAGTAAAAATCGATCAAAAATCACAATCTGATATAATCTATTTTGGCATTCTGTTCAATCTGACCATTTTTTTTACATCGATCTTTGTCATTTGGGCATGTTTGTACGTCATCTTGTACAAACTAACATATGCAGATTGAACAATATGTCAATCACAATCATATCACATCACAATCTTGAAAGTATTGTGGTAGTTTCATTAAGAAATTCATAGAAATGTACTCCCATTTCTATTCAGAATTAAACAAATCTGTAATAAATCTTCTAGTTTCTATATTTTTTTTTTCCAGTACAATTCTGCATATCTAATCTCATCTGTTTCTATCAAAACATTTTCTGCTGTCAAAATTCCTACTGAATCAATTATTGTGCACTTCTGACAATATCTGTTATTTCATATTCGAAATATCTGGCACAAACAAGTCAGTTATTGATATACAATACAGTGTTACTTACCTGGTATTCTAATCGACACCATGTTCTGAATATCGATATCGAATTCTGTTGTGTAAATCTGAAATATTCTGCACAACAAGATGAGTATTCTTATACAATATACTGTCACATAACGATTACTCTGATCGATGCTCTGCTCTGATTATCAAAATCAAGTTTTGAACATTCGGCTCCAATTTCCGAACTGCTTTAATTCTCGAAATCAGCTCTAATTCGGTTTGAACTGTATATAAGCTCAATGGTATACAACAATCTATATCAAACATGGATTCAGAATAAAAGCAATATCGGATCAGATTCGGAATATCACTCATCGATACTGATCTACTAAACTCATAAAATTGCAATTTCTGGCAATACTGTCGATTCTGACTAACCGATCACATTTTCACGTTGCCCAGATCAACTGCTATATCATCTTCAGATATAATGTCTGAGGCTCAAATAGCTTCAATATAACAATCATATATAATAGCTTGCTACACTCGTGCAAATATGGATTTCTGACATTTCTGACATTTCTGACACCGATATCGTTCTCAATTAATAATCACGGCCTCAACTGTGTTAAGATCAATCGATAGACTATCTTCAGATATCACATATCACAAATACAATCTGTTTCAATCAAGATTTCATATCTGAACAATTTATGTATATAACAATTTCAGTTTTCATTTGTTGGATTTAATCAGTCATACGCTGGGAATATATCACGATATCATAGATACAACGAGCATAAAATCATCAGAATACTTCTAGATATAAGGTTCATTAACCTATATACAGAACTGAAGTATTTCAAAGAGAAACACTCAATCCGATGTAACTATCGGTCAATACTCTTCTAACTGATTTTTTTTTCCAATTCTTTCAGCAACTCATACATCATTGGCAAATCTGCCAATGCTAGGCTCGATTTCAGTACATCTACTGGATACATAAGGATTCCATCTGCTCCTTTATGTAACCATCGAGTCACAGACAATACGAAAATCAAAGGAATTCTGGATCTAGAACCCTCACCGTAGCATTTCTACTCATCAGCCATATCTGGTCTGAATCTTACCATCTCCTGAAAGGAGTTTACAATAGTTCTGTACTTGGTCAGCATATTAATATCATTAATGCGGTAAAAATCAGACAACACAAGTACAACACATTCTATCTCAATCTCATTCTCATCTTACTGCAATATACGATGTTTCACAGAATTCATTGATAAGAACCTTTTCCCCTAAAAGGTAAAAAGATAAATACTCCAGTAATTACAGACCCAACAACTAAAGCATATCTCAATGCAATTCATACAAATCATGTATAAGATGTATTAATATCTCTTAATACGTACGTAAAATAATCATAAAAGAACAATTACCTGTCACTATATCATCAAGTGCCTCCTGGGTCTGTTCTTCGGTCACTCCCACCAGATGATTCTGCTCTCTGAAATCTTCGAGAACCACTCTGTGGAAAAACTCTAGCAAAGTGTCCCTGCTGTCTGCAGATACGGCAACTACCAAATACTCCTTGGCATTGCTCTGTGGGATGTCTCCCTCCATAGGTTCTACGATAAACTCCGGTATAACTCGGGCTAGAACCACTGGAGCTAGATGAACCGCTTCCTAACTTCTTGAACTGCTTCTTTTGCGCTTTCAACTGTTCTTTCTTTCCACCACTGTTGCCAATCTCGTTTCTGGGAGGCAGTTGATGTGGTCTCGTTGCTGGAAGAACATACGAAACTTCTTTTTGTCTTATCGGAACTGTTTCTGCTCTTCTGGCTCTGTTCAGAGTATCAGCAAAGTTATTCGGTCGTTTCACATTTACCAATGTACGTATCTCCGGATTCAATCCCTGGATGAAGTGATCAAATACAGCTGCATCATTCCTAGCCACGTGAGGGGCAAAACGTAGCAAGGTGAAGAACTGGGCCAAATACTCATCAACATTCAACTGACCCTGTCTCAGATTTGCAAACTCTGCATCTTTATCCTGTCTGTATGATACGGGGAAGAATCTTTGATAGAATTCAACTTTAAAAATTTTCCAGGTAATCACTGGACCACGCTGTTCTAAGGCTTCTTTGGTTACCAGCCACCAGCTCCTTGCGACTTCCCGTAACTGGTTCCCAATCAGTTTAACTCTACAATCATCTGTGAACCCAAGAAATTCAAATAAAATTTATATGTCATCTAGCCAATTCTCACAATCAACTGGCGTCTCAGTACCCTTTAGAATCGACGGTTGAAACGACTGAAACCTCTTCAACTGTGTTTCCATCAGAGTTTCTGACACATCCATCTGATAACTCGAAGTATTACCCGGTTCTCGAATTCTTCGAGGAGGTACCTCTGATTACCAAAAGAATTAGTAACCCAATACAACATATCTGTTTCAGTCCTCCTCTGATCATCTTACTGCTGATCAAGAATCGGTTCTGATTCATTCTTTTTAATACACATTACCATATCAAAATCGGATAAATTAGGTAGACATGTATTATAAAAAGCAGTAACAAATGCTAGCAAGCAAAAGCAAGGAAAGAAACTCATTTTACCCCGCTCACTAGCTTCTATCTTAGTTTAAAGGATCTATCGCTCTGATACCACCTGTTTTGGGGACCCGGACGCTAATTCCAATTTTAATTATTCTCAGAAATTATTCAATCAATTATAATACACAGGGTCTAAATGTTTTTTAAAATAAAATGCGGAAACTTAATGTAAATCAATCTGAATTACATACTAAGCATAAACATACAAGTCTTGTATTGTCTACGATAATTCAACAAGGTTCAACTAGATATCAGTGCTGAAACCTAATTTGATTCCGAGCCCGGATCTCCATGCTAACTAGTCCTGCCTCGTTCTCTTCTTGACCCTGATCCTATCCCACCTGTTTTCATGCACACATAGAAACAAGACAACAGTCGGATAACTCCGGTGAGAATTACATTCCCAGTATAAATCAAGTATACATACAATCATATAAACAATATAAAAGCATCAATCAGATATACCTAACATGTATCTAAATCAGAAACATGGATCGTGATAGGATCGGTTAGGGGGGTAATCGTTGAGCTACAATAGCTCGGTTCTTGAAATATTGAACACCGATGAATTAAATCGAGTTTGGTTTTCAAACCAAGCGGAAGACACTCAAAATAATCCTTCGTAGAAACCGATTAAATATTTTGTAAACCATTTATGATATATGCAAGTTGAATAAGTAAAAAGATTTTCGGTCGAAGCATTTTATGAAACACTTGGTGTACAATATTTTGGTATTTGAAGAACACATAAAATGCTTCAACAATGCATCTTTAAAACAGTGGAAATCATAAGTAAATGCAATAAATAAATAGACACGAATTTGTTTATGGATGTTCGGAGATTTCAAACACTCCTACGTCACCCCTTCTTCCCCTTGGGAAGGATCCACTAGAAGACTTTGATTTATACAACTCATTGTACAAACCCATTCAGCTAGAACTTACCCACTGCCTAAAACTGAACTCCTAGCACTCAAGATTGTAGGAAGCACCTCACAATCAGCATATTGTTTAATGTCTCATATGCAAAGACTACAAACACAATGTTTTACGTCTTTGTGTAAAGACCCACTCAACTAATCTTTGGACTTCAACTCTCTTCTATATGTGTGAGTGATTGTGTGTGAGGAATTTATCATTTACAGTGCGCATCTCAAACGTATCCTCACACAAGGGCTTGTGCTCTCAACTAGCAGATTTCTTCATGCTAACTGCCCATGCTTTGAATCCACTTCAAAAGCTTTTGTTTGATCTTCAAGATGTTGTATTTATAGGCTCCAACACTGATATATACGTTAGACACAAGAATATGACCGTTGGAAAGTTTCTGTGCTGTTTCCGAGATTGCAACGGTCAAATTCAGCTTGCTGGGCATTTTCCCGACTGGTCAACTCTGGTCAACTGGTCAACTCTTGTCAACTCAACTGGTCATTCAGTCGGACTGGTTCAGTTGGTCTGGTTCAGTTCAACTGGTTCAGTTGAACTGGTTCAACTGGTATTCAGCTGGTTCAGTTTCAGCTAGTGTGCTGAAATCAGCCTAGCTGATTTCAGTTTGTGCAGAACCAGTAGTTTCATCGTCATTTATCAGCATCATAAGCTTCGATTCAGACTTTGACTTATAAGAATGATTTGTAGATCTTTGTCTTAGCTTTTCAACGCATACTGAATCGCTTCGTTTCGATAACCGAGCTGAGAGAAATGACCAAACTACGGCAGCTGCTCAAACACAACTGATTGCTGTTTTCGTGTGATCAGTTCGGTAATTGAGCGATCAGTTAGACCATGATAACATCCGATTTTGCCCAACTGACGTGATATAAGATTTGTTCCCAATTGAGTTTTCTAATCAGTCTAGTTGGCGGATTGTCATTTGGATAATCTAGTTGAGAGATATCATCAAAATACCGAAGCTCGCCAGAAATTCAGTTTGTGCAAAATTCAGTTTCAGCTAGCTTCTTGTGTTTGCAACTTCACACTTGAGTAAATATGTTAGAAACACATTAACAAGTTTTGTTAACATCAAAATCAAGATTGCGAACTTGAAAAGTTCCAACAATCTCCCCCTTTTTGATGATCACAAAACTTGGATAAACAATCAACTCAACTAACATATTTCTCCCCCTTTTTGTGTGAATCAAAAAGTCATATTTCAAAACATTTTAAACAAAATTTTCTCCCCCTCAATATCTAAAAACAATCTACTCATTAAAGCTATAATGAGTTCTCCCCCTATATTTTTGAAATTTTGAAAAATGTAAAAGAGGAGGGATAACTAACCAATTTTCTCCATGGCTCATTTTCTGCTGCAGCACATATGCTCTGCCTTCAACGAATAAACTGTATTTTCTCGCGCATAATTAGGCTGAAAATTTTATACCGTTGTAAACCTCTATGAGTCTAGTTTGCAATGCAAAAAACGGTTCGTCATTTGGACACTCGAGCAAGGAGATATGCCATTTTTCCCATGGTCGCTACAAGCTGCACGAAAATTCAGTTTTGCATATATATGTGTAAAAAATCTGAAATTTCGAATTTTAAACATCAAAATCAGTTTCAATGTTCTTTCAAGAACAACCTGCTCTGATACCATTTGATAGGATCGGTTAGGGGGGTAATCGTTGAGCTACAATAGCTCGGTTCTTGAAATATTGAACACAGATGAATTAAATCGAGTTTGGTTTTCAAACCAAGCGGAAGACACTCAAAATAATCCTTCGTAGAAACCGATTAAATATTTTGTAAACCATTTATGATATATGCAAGTTGAATAAGTAAAAAGATTTTCGGTTGAAGCATTTTATCAAACACTTGGTGTACAATATTTTGGTATTTGAAGAACACATAAAATGTTTCAACAATGCATCTTTAAAACAGTGGAAATAATAAGTAAATGCAATAAATAAATAGACACGAATTTGTTTATGGATGTTCGGAGATTTCAAACACTCCTACGTCACCCCTTCTTCCCCTTGGGAAGGATCCACTAGAAGACTTTGATTTATACAACTCATTGTACAAACCCATTCAGCTAGGACTTACCCACTGCCTACAACTGAACTCCTAGCACTCAAGATTGTAGGAAGCACCTCACAATCATCATATTGTTTAATGTCTCATATGCAAAGACTACAAACACAATGTTTTACGTCTTTGTGTAAAGACTCACTCAACTAATCTTTGGACTTCAACTCTCTTCTATATGTGTGAGTGATTGTGTGTGAGGAATTCATCATTTACAGTGCGCATCTCAAACGTATACTCACACAAGGGCTTGTGCTCTCAACTAGCAGATTTCTTCATGCTAACTGCCCATGCTTTGAATCCACTTCAAAAGCTTTTGTTTGATCTTCAAGATGTTGTATTTATAGGCTCCAACACTGATATATACGTTAGACACAAGAATATGACCGTTGGAAAGTTTATGTGCTGTTTCCGAGATTGCAACGGTCAAATTCAGCTTGCTGGGCATTTTCCCGACTGGTCAACTCTGGTCAACTGGTCAACTCTGGTCAACTCAACTGGTCATTCAGTCGGACTGGTTCAGTTCAACTGGTTCAGTTGGACTGGTTCAACTGGTATTCAGCTGGATCAGTTTCAGCTAGTGTGCTGAAATCAGCCTAGCTGATTTCAGTTTGTGCAGAACCAGTAGCTTCATCGTCATTTATCAGCATCATAAGCTTCGATTCAGACTTTGACTTATAAGAATGATTTGTAGATCTTTGTCTTAGCTTTTCAACGCATACTGAATCGCTTCGTTTCGATAACTGAGCTGAGAGATATGACCAAACTACAGCAGCTGCTCAAACACAACTGATTGCTGTTTTCGTGTGATCAGTTCGGTAATTGAGCGATCAGTTAGACCATGATAACATCCGATTTTTCCCAACTGATGTGAAGTAAGATTTGTTCCAAATTGAGTTTTCTAATCAGTCCAGTTGGCGGATTGTCATTTGGATAATCCAGTTGAGAGATATCATCAAAATACCGAAGCTCGCCAGAAATTCAGTTTGTGCAAAATTCAGTTTCAGCTAGCTTCTTGTGTTTGCAACTTCACACTTGAGTAAATATGTTAGAAACACAATAACAAGTTTTGTTAACATCAAAATCAAGATTGCGAACTTGAAAAGTTCCAACAGATCGATATCAACTATCAATTATACTCTAAATATGTACCGCAATCTGGAACATACTTCGATATCAAATAAGGAATCACACTCTATGACTCTCAGACTCAGACTGGACTCATTTCTAATCTAGGAATCCCGATCTGAATAAGAACGCAACGTTCTCGCATCTACTTTACCCTAGCTAGATGGTGGTACGTTCTTAGTCCCAGACTTTGGTTGTCTATATCGAAGATCTGTACTAGGAGTCAGACTACTCCTCAGTCTATAGATATATCTATCCAAAATTCTAGTGACTTGGCGGTTCTGCCATGGTGGTTCTACCAAAGACTAGGCGGATCCGCCCAATGACTACTCTCGCTCAATCGCTATCTACTATTCTTTGCTTTCAATAAATCAATAGAATCAGCATATTTATTCAAATAACATAAAGGTATGAAAACAATAACATATAAGTATGTGGTTTTAGGGAAACTCAAGTTAAATATAACTCGAGTCGCATCTCCCAATTAACATTGATTTATACCTTTGTCTTCTCGGTCTGACGATGACGAAGTCTCGCATTTCAATCGGTCCATACCCAATCTGGCAATGACAATATCAAATATGCACAATATCAATGTACAACTCAATTTAAGACATGTTCTGATCAATACTCAAATCCAGACATAATCTGATCAATGTCAACGATATAATGATACAATCTATCAATACTGAATCTAATCAAATGTCAATCTGCTGATGTTTCGACGGCATAACCATAAAATCGTGATAACCCCGTCAATCTCAACATCACAGATATAATATCACAACTCATAATCGGTATCAATACGAATCATAATTTTCAATAATAACAGATAACAATCGCAAATATGTATAATCTCGATCATATCAATTCTAAAATCATAACAATTATATAATCAATCCGTTATTTGATCTGACTTCAATTATATACTGATCAGTATGTCCAGACACATAATAATAATCAAATCTCAATTCATAATCAGTAATGATACAAATCTGATATCAAATCTCAATCAATTCTTTCCGAAAATTATAACAAATCCATACGGTATCTATTCTTCCGTCCAGTTTCGATTCTTTGATTTTTACTATGTCAAGAACATCATATATGAATTCTATTCAATTCCATCCACATCATATTTTCAAATAATGTCTAAACGTAACAAGACTTATGATAGGATCGATTATCGTATCAAGAGTGTTTAATAGGGGGGTTGAATAAACACTCACAATATAAAACTGATCTTTTCAAATTTTGAGTTCAGTTTGGTGATAAACTGATTCTAGGAATCTTGTTGATCAATGACAATCAGTTAAACTGAAATAGTTGTGGAAGCTAACTGACTGAAAGATAGAATACGACACTGAAATAAAATACGCAAGGGTTGTTTCTGGATGTTCGGAGATTTCAATTGCTCTTACGTCACCCCTTCTATCCCAAGGATTGGATTTCCACTAAAAGACTTTGATCGAATACAAGATTTGTACTGACCCACTTCAGTTTGGACTTATCACTGCCAAGACTAAAACTCTTAGTATTATGAGGTGTTCTCAGTACGTAACTGTTCTTAGCACTATCGAATTTATCAAATTTTTTTTTACAAAGTGCTAGTGAGCTCAGATTGTAGCCTTGACTTCTACGAATAAATCAAGTAAGAGTGAGCTATGATTTTTGGCAGAGTAACAGCAAGCTTTGAATAGAGTAATTCTGTTGTTTTCTTCAGCTGTTCTTCTGTCATATTTATAATCTTGTCTTCCCATGGTAACTTGAGATATTTTTTGAATCTTTATATCCGTTGATTGCCATTTCATTATTTCTTGGGCTTTGTTTGCTTCATTTATTGTAATGCGGCGTTTTTACTGCTTTAGCCGAAATGCGTTGTTCCAAGCTGTATTGATTGAAGTGCGACGTTGCAATCTTCTATGTCTCTTTGTCGGTTGAATGTTCATTCCCGAGACATGTTTAGTTAAAGTATGAATGTGTCAACTGATCAGTTTCCAGCTGATCAACTGATTTCAGTTGTCAAGTCCAGTTTACTTCGATCAGTTGCTGATGAGGAGAACAACTGAATTTTCAGTTGCTGAGTTCAGTTGCTGATTTCAGTTTGCTTGATCAGTTGGTTCGTATTTTCAGTTGGTTCATATTTTTTCAAACTCCATAATTTAGTTTCCAACAATTTCCCCCTTTATGGTGTTTGACAAAACTTAGTAAATAATAACTGAACGTCTGAACTCATTGTAGCTATAATAAGAGATTGAATTTCTTGAACTCATAGAAGTCTTGAATTAATAACAGTTGAATCTAATAATCTGATTAACTGCTTTTTATCAAGATTGTTTCTTTTGATGTTTCTGAGGATGCTCTTTGATTTCTTCCCCTTTTTTGTCAAACTCATCCATCTTCATAGATAATATTCGAATGTCAGTGGAAAGAATTTTGACATCTGAGGAGATACTTGAGACAGCAATTTGTAAGGAGGTCTGCAGCAGTTCTATTTTATTAGAAACAGAAGATTCCAATCGCTCAACTCGTTTGCTGATTACATCTTGAGTTGTAAATAGACTTTGAGCTAGACCTCTGTTATTTTTCATCTCATCCACAATTTGGGTAAGAGACTCCATGTTGGCTTGGATGGCTTTCAGTTTTGCTTTATCAAATTCAATCAAGGAATCCAATTTGACAGTATGAGAAAATTGTGTGGATTGAATTTTCTTGATTTCGGTAAGCATCTGCAGCATATTGTGCTGCATATTCTGTATTTCCTCAAGGACAAGATCCATATATGTGGATGGAAGAGGATGTGACTGATCAGATGTTCTTGGTTCATGTGAGATTTGATCAAAGACCACCATGGTCCTATCAGATAGTATCGTATCAGGAACAGTCTGGTTTGGAACATCTGTTTCAGTCACTGTGTCTTGGACTGGAGGAGATGAGGGTTGATGTTGATCACCAATTGGCCTTTCCTGATGAATCACATCTGCAGTAAGAGGGTCATGAACTGGTATAGTTGTTTTAGAGTCCTCTGTCATTCGTGTTGGTTCATCAGTTGGAGAAATTAGCAAAGCTTCCATATTCTCAGTAGTCTGTTAATTTGGTGATTAATGAGGCACCATTGTTTGCTCCTTTTGTTCAGAATCAGCAGGCTGAGCTGGTGTTTCTGTTGAGATAGTAACCTCTTGAGTAATTTGATCAGTTGAATGATCAACTTCTTCAGGAATAGATTTTGTCACCACTGCTTGAATAATTTCATCGATGTTGGCAAAATTCAACTAAGCTTCAGAGTACAGCTGATCTTCCACAGCAGATGATTGTGGCACATCTTGAACTGTTTCTTCAGTTGTAACGATAGTTTGTTCTGAGAGTGGCTCTTTCTACTGAGAGGAGGGTTCTTCTCCTTCTTCTTTAGAGGCTTCATTAGGAAGAACCAACTCCTGATCCATTTCCCACATTTTGACCTGAGCTTGCAGGCTGGTAAGATCTGTATCTAGCTGAGTGATCACAGCTCGATCTGTAAGCAGTTGTATTGGTGGGAATGTAGTTGGCCTTCAATTCTTCAAGCAGTTGAGATAGCTTCTTAGCTCGAATTTGGTCAAAAAAATAGGTTTTTCTCTCCAAAGCCTGAACAATTGTGGCGGCTTTGACCACTTTCAGGACGATTGCTTCCAGTTTGATAAATTTGTTCAGCTGGGATTTCTTTTTCAGTTGCTTAGCAAAAATTTGAGTTCTGTAGGCATTCCAGGCATCATAGGATTTAAGTTTTGATGCTGCAAAATTATTAACCTGTTCCCAAACAAGGTCAATATGAGTTTGAATAGAATTGGATGGCCTGGGCTCTTCAATTAATTTGCCCTTGCCTTTTTCAGTACTGAGGATATGAGGAATTTCCAATCAAGTGCGAATGGTATCCACCATTTCTGTAATCTTTATTCGTTTGGTTATGGCAGGTGCGAGAACAGTATCACGATTGATATGTATTAAAGGAGCTTTGATCCAAACTGTTTCTTTTGTTGCATCAGTTGAGATTTCTGGTGGGATGAACTTTAGGGGAACTGCTTTGATAGGTTGTTGGGCATTCGAGGATGTCAGCCTTTCAGTAGGAATAGATTCTGCTGTGGCTGGTAGTTTTGTCCTTTGTGTTCTTGGTTTCTTTGCAATTTTTGGAGAGGGCTCTTCTCGGAATCAGATTCACTGATAATCAATTTTCTTTTAACTGCCTTCAGTTGAGCCAATGTTTTGGCCTGTTTAACTGATTTGGGAGCAGCCTGTTGCGCCCCAATCTCCTTCTTGATCTTCACAAACTGATCAGGAGAGATATCGATTTTGGTTTTGGGTGGCAGAACATTCTTCCCATTAAAAATTTTGAATTTGGATAGTCGCTCGGAATCATCAGCCACCAATCCTTTGACTTTCATCAAATAGCTTAGCGGCACTGCAAATCCTTTAGATTGCTTGGTGGAGGAGAACATATTTTTCAAGATACTGAAAATGAGTTGCTTCCAGTTGAATTTTCTTTCAGTCATAATAACTGTAATAGCTTGAAATTTTTCCAAAGTAAGGGCAGCAAATGATCCTGCCTTGACCAATAGCCCTTTGGCTACGATATCAGCCAGCAACTGAACCTCATGCTTCAGTTCCTTCTTAGGGTCGGAAACTTTAATTTTCCGTCCATCAGTAGAGAGTACAGTTTGCATTTCTTCAATATCTGATTCTTTAACGTCAGTAAGTTGTACTAATCCATCAGAAGGTAATGAAAAGATTTCGCCGAAAGAATCTTCAGAAATGGTTACCAACTGATCATTGACCGAGGAAATAATGCTTTCATCAGGATTGATATATCCATTTGAGTAGAAATCCTTGAGTTCTTTTAGGTAAATTTCCTGCGAGGCTCTGCCCAAAAACATCCTGAGACCAGCAGATTCAATCTTCAGAAAGACGTTCTTAACATTAGCTTCTTGAACTGGTAAAACAGACTCAAAGTCAATAGCTATAGCGTTCATCGTGTGAGCTGGGATTTAATTCGCCATTGCTGAGTGATATGTGTCATTTTTACGTGTTTTATTGCATTAATGTGTGTGTGTTTTGCATTGCGCATCGTTTGTTTCAATCACATTCTGTTCATTTTAGAATAAATATTTGCATTTTATCCTATCTCACTCGGGCATGATGAATTTGCAGGAAACACGACCGGAAGAACCAAAATCGGAGCCAAGTGCCAAGTCAAGACAAAAAGGGCAGAGGAGTTGGCGCTCGGGTGGTGAAATTGTACCGCCCGAGCGCGAGGAGAGAAATGCCGAAACATCTCGACAGAAAGGTCGGCGCTCGGGCGGTAATTTTCTACCGCCCGAGCGCGAGAGATGTTTTACAATGCCCAATTACAGAAGAGTCCGCGCTCGAGCGGTAGTTTTCTACCGCCCGAGCGCGAATGCCGAACGCCCCAAGGAGATTTACAGAAGGTGTGGCGCTGGAGCGGTACTTTTCTACCGCCCGAGCGCCACCTATTTCTGGAAAAAGATCAATCTCGATTCCATTCCTTAATTCTGAAGAGGGAAGATATGGTAGGGGAGAGGCACGAATTCATGATTATTTCAGACTTGATTTGGCAGCCGTCACAAGCTTTTGGAGAGAACTTTGCGCGTGGATTGAAGATTTGAAGCTTTCCGGGCACCGTTCTTCGCAGATTTCGTCTCGCCTAGTATTTCTAATCTAGTTTCTTTCATTTTAAACTTTGTTGCATTTATTTTTACAATGAATTCTAGTAGCTAACTCTATTATTTGTTGGGATTAAAGGGGATCCTACCCCGAACGTGATTTGAATTAATTTATATTTCGATTGTGCGTTATTCTTGATTTTACTATTGTTTTATCGTGTCATTAAGGCGTAGCTAACTTTAAAGACGTTTTCATATCACGAGTGAGTTCGATAGAATAACGAGTGATAGGATCGTGTAGTAGAATTCGCGGATCTACAATTTACATAGATATATGAAATTGGATACGTGCCGATAGTCATAGTCCTAAGGGTCGAAAACTAGGGGATTTTATAGATCGAAATGCGATTCGCTCGTGATAAATAATTAAAGATATTTAATTACCTCATTGAGTGGAATTAGTTTGGCATAGCTCGAGAGAGTGTGTTCAATAGATTATGAAATCCTGTCGGAAGCATAGATCACGATCGAACGAATTAATAAATTAACGAGGGGTAGGTGAACCAAGATTCCCAACAAATCCATTTTTCATTGAATTTTATTCAACCATTTTAGACATTATATCTCATTACTTGATTTTGAATCTTTTTATTTGCATTCTTATTTGATTTTAGTAGTAATAAAACAATCAACTCAATTTTCGTTGCTAAATGTTGAATAACTGAAAATAACAATTGTAAAACACAGTCTTCAGTGGAACGATACTCGTACTCACGTACACTATATTATTACTTGATATCGTGCACTTGCGATTAATTTTTGAGCATACAAAATAATATTTTATTGGGGATTTCACTGTACAAGTTTTGCTCGATCAAGTTTTTGGCGCCGTTGCCGGGGACTGTTAATCTACAATTTTATTTTTAGTTATTCGCTTTAGCATTGTCTTATTATTCTTGAGCTGACACTCCATATTGTATTCCAGGTATCTTGTCTAGTGCATACCAAAGTCACTTGACGTGGAGCTTGAGTTCGACCCTGAAATTGAAAGAACTTTTCGCAGGAGAAGACAGCAGCAAAGACTGAAGGAACTGATGGAGAGGCACGAGCAAGAGCATGAGGAGGAGCGCCGTGAAGAGAGACATATTGAGATGCCACGCCGCATACCAATGTTAGAGTATGCCCAGCCTTCTTTGGATGGTGCACGTGTGACACCCTGACCTCTTTTAAAATAAATACGCAGCGGAAATAAAATTTTCTCTTTAAAATATACGGAAGGAGTTTCAAAATACATATCATCAATATCTTTACAAAATAAATACATGATCATTTAAATGACATAACAAAAACAAAATATCATTCCTATGATCATGCCAAAATCCTCCTTCCAACGGTGTATGCATATGACCCCCGATCTACAGTCAACGTCCCGAGGCACCACTCTGATCTGCATCACATGAAAATAACTGAAATGAGAATAAATCTCAGCAAGTGGAACTCTTATATAACAATGAACAATAACTCTGTAAAACATCTCTTTGAAATCATAAATACCATCAACTCTGAACTGTAAACTCTGAATATCAATAATACAGCAATAGCATAAAATATGATGGTATTTCTCTTTTGCTCTGGGGATTGATATCAATAGTATCTCTGCTCTGGGGTTGCTCGTATCCCAAATCGATATAAATACCGATAACTCTGAGGGATATAAGCCTCTGGGCGATGATCATCTAATATTGCATGCAATCTCTGACTATGTATTTATCAATCCGAAAACATTTAAATTCTTCTCTGGTTTTAACAATCACTTTGAACTCTATATATCTCTTTGTATTCCCTTTAATCAATAATGAGACATACAATGCCTCCAATACATATAACAATACATACTATGGATCAAATGAAAGGGAATAACACAATAAACTCTTTGAAACACATACATATAAAATCATGTGAGCAAAAGGAATGAATTTCCACTTACAAACCACAACAAACACCTCAACTTAGCTCTTGATCACCACCTACAACAAATAATCCACAAATAACACCAATATCAACTAAATATCCAAGATTACAAGCTAAATAATCCATAAATCCACATAAACAACCAACCTAAACAACTCTTAATTTACAACCTTAACAGAATCGCACCAAAAGCTTACCCAAGCTTCCTAGCACCAAGGAGAACGTCGATCTCAAGTCGAAATTCCAAACAAACGCTTGAATCGAAGATAGGAAGTGAAAGAAATGACCAAAAACCCTTGCAATGGAGAGAAATGCGAAAATGAGAAGGAAAGAAAAAGGAAAAGTGATGGCCAACCACTCCAAAATCGACTAAATATCTCGCCCATACCTTCACCGCGGGTGCGCCAACACAAGGACCGCGGGTGCGCAATGGCTACGGCATCTCAAAAAAAAAAATCTGGAACTCGAACAGCGCGGGTGCGGCACTGCAAACAGCGCGGGTGCGGTCTCCACCGCGGGGGCGGTCACTACAACGCCGCGGGTGCGGTGTGCTCACGGCAAAACACTATTCCCATGCAACAAAAAATCAAACCGACACTCTGAAACGAACAACCAACATCATCTAATACCTCAAGACAATAAAACTAACAATACTATAGCCCAAAAATACAACTCTGAACATCTAATCAAATATCCCAAATAACAAACGAAACTTAAATCGTACCGTACACCGGGCTCGGCTATTACAATCTCCCCCCCTTAAGGGAATTTCGTCCGCGAAATTGACGTCACGGCACGAACAACTCAGGATACTTCTCTCTCATCTCATCCTCTGGTTCCCACGTAGCCTCCTCTAACAAATGGTTCCTCCAAAGAACTTTGACAATGCCGATCTCTTTGTTCCTCAGAACTCTAACTGTGCGATCCAAAATCTGAATCGGAATCTCATGGTAAGTCAGACTCGGCGTCAAGTCCAATGGCTCATGGCGAAGAACATGGGAAGGATCTGTAACATACTTCCTGAGCATCGAGACGTGAAACACATTATGAACTCTGTCAAGATCTGGAGGTAGGGCTAATCTGTAGGCTCTGTCACCAACTCTGTCCAAAATCTCGAATGGACCAATAAATCTAGGACTCAACTTGCCCTTCTTACCAAATCTCATCACACCCTTGAGAGGTGCTATCTTCAGAAACACGTGGTCGCCAATCTCGAACTGCAAAGGTCTGCGACGAACATCTGCATAGCTCTTCTGTCTGGACTGGGCAGTCTTCATCCTTTCTCTGATAACAGCAACAACATCAGCAGTCTGCTGGACCAACTCTGGTCCCAACATCTTCCTCTCACCAACCTCGTCCCAATACAAGGGAGACCTGCACTTCCTGCCATAAAGTGCCTCATACGGTGCCATGCCAATCGTCGCCTGGTAGCTATTATTATAAGTGAACTCAGCCAAAGGCAACAAAGAATCCCAGCTACCTGGAAAGTCTATAGTACACGCTCTGAGCATATCCTCAAGAATCTGAATGACTCTCTCTGACTGACCATCACTCTGAGGATGATAGGCTGTACTGAACGCTAATCGCGAACCCATAGCTCTGTGCAAACTCTTCCAAAACTCTGAAGTAAATCTGGGGTCACGATCAGACACGATCGACACAGGAACACCATGAAGTCTGACAATCTCTGCTATGTAGTCCTCGGCATACTGGTTCATCGAATACGTCGTCTTGACTGGAAGAAAGTGCGCTGACTTAGTCAATCTATCAACGATAACCCAAATAGAATTGAAACCTCTCCGCACTCTGGGAAGACCAGTCACGAAATCCATCGTAATATGCTCCCACTTCCACTGAGGAATCGGCAACGACAACAATGTCCCAGCAGGTCTCTGGTGCTCAATCTTCACCTGCTGACAAGTAAGGCACTGAGAAATGAACACGGCAACATCCTTCTTCATACCTGGCCACCAGTAGAGTCGACGAAGATCCTGATACATCTTCGTACTGCCTGGATGAATCGAATACGGCGCGGTATGAGCCTCTGTCAGAATATCTCTACGAATATCATCGCCAACAGGAACACAAATACGACCTCTGAAAGTCACCAAACCATCACCATTCAAGGCAAACTCTGAATTACCTCTAATCTCTGCTCTATCTCTCAACTCTGTCAACTGAACATCAGTCGACTGCTCTCTACGAATCCTGTCCGTCAATGAAGATCGAATAAATAACGCTGAAAGACGAGCAATGGTGCCTGGAATCACCAGATCAATATCCTCTCTCTGCAAATCCATCAGTAACGGTCTCTGAATCAAAGAACTCAATGAAACACTCGACTTGCGGCTTAAAGCATCAGCCACAACATTCGCCTTCCCTGGGTGATAACTGATAGTTACATCGTAATCCTTGACAAGCTCTAACCACCTCCTCTGCCGCATATTGAGCTCTTTCTGCGAGAACAGATACTTCAAACTCTTGTGGTCTGTGAAGATCTCACACTTTTCGCCATACAGATAATGTCTCCAAATCTTAAGGGCGAAAACCACAGCTGCTAGATCCAAATCGTGCGTCGGATAATTCTTCTCATAATCCTTCAACTGGCGAGAAGCATAGGCAATGACCTTACCTCTCTGCATCAACACTGCACCGAGACCCTTCTTCGACGCATCGGTAAAGACCACAAAATCCTCTGAACCACTGGGCAATGCGAGAATAGGAGCTGACGTCAATCTATCCTTCAACTCCTGAAATGCGCTCTGGAAATCTATAGACCACTCGAACTTCACCGTCTTCCTTGTCAGATTGGACAATGGCAGGGCAATCTTGGAAAAATCCGAAATAAAACGACGATAATAACCCGCCAAACCAAGGAAACTGCGTACCTCTGAAACAGTCGTAGGAATAGGCCACTTCTGAATCGCCTCTATCTTCATCGGATCAACAGCAATGCCATCCCTCGAAACGACATGGCCTAGAAAAGAAATCTGATCCAGCCAAAACTCACACTTCTTCAACTTAGCAAACAACCTCCGCTCTCTCAGCAACTGGAGAACAACTCTGAGATGCTCTGAATGAAGCTCTCTGGTCTTGGAATAGATCAATATATCGTCGATAAAGACAATGACGAAGCTATCCAAATACGGCTTGAACACACGGTTCATCAGGTCCATGAAAACAGAAGGGGCATTGGTCAAACCAAAAGACATCACGAGAAACTCATAGTGACCATACCTGGTCCTGAAAGCCGTCTTAGGGATATCAGACTCCCTAACCTTCAACTGATAGTAGCCAGACCGAAGATCAATCTTCGAGAAAACAGTGGCACCCTGGAGTTGGTCAAATAGATCGTCAATCCGTGGCAACGGATACTTGTTCTTGATCGTCACTTTGTTGAGCTCTCTGTAATCGATACACAGACGCAAAGACCCGTCCTTCTTCTTAACAAATAGAACCGGAGCTCCCCAAGGCGAAGAACTCGGACGAATGAAACCCTTATCTAGAAGATCCTGCAACTGCGTCTTCAACTCTTTCATCTCGGTAGGAGCCATCCTATACGGAGCCTTAGAAATAGGAACCGTACCTGGAGCAAGATCAATAACAAACTCTACATCTCTATCCGGCGGCAAACCCGGAACATCATCCTCAAACACATCCGCAAACTCCCTCACCACATCAATATCATCAATATTCAACTTAATCAGTCTATCCATATCCACAACAGATGCTAGAAAAACATCACAACCTCTACACAATAGCCTCTCAGCATCAAGACACGAAATAAAAGGAAGGACCAGCGAAGTACCTGAGCTGGAGAGAACTCCTCCCTGGCCATCATCTGCAAAAGTCACCGTCTTAGCAACACAATCAATAACAGCACGATAGGTCGACAGCCAATCCATGCCAAGAATAACATCAAAGGCAACCATCGGGATCACAATCAAATCAACAAAGACCTCTCGATCAACAAAACGAACGGGGCACGCATACACTATGGAAGTCGGGCACAAAACATCTCCCGAAGGCAAAACAACACTAAGCTGGAGGGGAATAACAGAAGGAACTATACCCAAAGATCTCAAAAACAATTCAGACATAAAAGAATGAGTAGCACCAGTATCAATCAAAGTAGTAGCTACTCTGCCTGAAATTAAAATGGAACTAGAGATTACAGAAGAATTACGATTAATACCTTCCTTAGTCATCGAAAAGATACGACCCTGCACCTTCTCCTGGCTAGCTCCCCTAGGACAATCTCTGGAAATATGGCCTGGCATGCCACAACGATAACAAGAACGAGTGCCAAATCTACACTCTCCACGATGAGGTCTGCCACACTTGGGACACAAAGATCTCTCAGAATCAGACGGAGCAACTGGCACTGACGGTGGCCTAGGACTCTGATCCACCTTGCCCTTCCCCTTGAATCGATCTCTGCCACGCTGACCTGAACTCTGGCCTCTTTGAACATTAGCCTGGTGCCTCGCCTGTCTCTCCCTGGCGATATCCTTCTCGTCCTGCTCTGCTAGCAACGCCTTGGACACAATCTCCTTGAAAGTCACAGCCTTGGACACAATCTCCTTGAAAGTCACAGCCTTGGACATATTGATATCACGCCTGATCTCCGCTCTAAGGCCTCGAATGAAGTGAGCACCTTTATCTTTATCACTGGTAGCAATGTACGGAGCAAAAAGGCAACCCTCCTCGAACCTGAGAATATACTCGTCCACATTCAAGCTCCCCTGACGAAGCTCCAAGAACTCTGTGACCTTCCTCGCTCGCAGTGCATCAGGAAAGTACTTGTCGTAGAAAAGCTCAGTAAACTCAGACCACTTCAACGTAGAAACATCAATGCCAACCTTGGTCGCATTCCACCACAAACGTGCAGCTTTAACCAGCATGAAACAGCACAACTGATACGGTCTCTGTCCTCATAGTGGAGATGATCAAAAATCGCCTCCAAAGCCTTGACCCACTCTACTGCAGCTAAAGGATCGGAGCTGCCTGGAAACTCGGGTGGATCCATCCTCTTAAACGCAGAAAAGATAGCATCAGAACCAACTGCTACTGGAGCAACCTGCCCCCTACCTTGGCCTCTGCCCTGGCCTGCTCCTTGCAGTCTAAGCAACTGCTGGATCTGCTAACTGTGAACCTTAGCCTGCTCCTTCAGTAACTTGCCGAACTCGTCGACAACTCTCGAGGACGAACTATCCTCCCCCTCTGACGCCTTACGCTTAGGAGGCATCCTCTACTCTACAATGCTCACAAGATACCAATCAATACATAACAATAGATAGATGCAAAGAAAACATACCCGGACAGTTGAAAGTAGACGAAGTCATATGCATTGGTCCGAAGAACACCGCTCTGATACCACTAAATGTGACACCCTGACCTCTTTTAAAATAAATACGCAGCGGAAATAAAATTTTCTCTTTAAAATATACGGAAGGAGTTTCAAAATACATATCATCAATATCTTTACAAAATAAATACATGATCATTTAAATGACATAACAAAAACAAAATATCATTCCTATGATCATGCCAAAATCCTCCTTCCAACGGTGTATGCATATGACCCCCGATCTACAGTCAACGTCCCGAGGCACCACTCTGATCTGCATCACATGAAAATAACTGAAATGAGAATAAATCTCAGCAAGTGGAACTCTTATATAACAATGAACAATAACTCTGTAAAACATCTCTTTGAAATCATAAATACCATCAACTCTGAACTGTAAACTCTGAATATCAATAATATAGCAATAGCATAAAATATGATGGTATTTCTCTTTTGCTCTGGGGATTGATATCAATAGTATCTCTGCTCTGGGGTTGCTCGTATCCCAAATCGATATAAATACCGATAACTCTGAGGGATATAAGCCTCTGGGCGATGATCATCTAATATTGCATGCAATCTCTGACTATGTATTTATCAATCCGAAAACATTTAAATTCTTCTCTGGTTTTAACAATCACTTTGAACTCTATATATCTCTTTGTATTCCCTTTAATCAATAATGAGACATACAATGCCTCCAATACATATAACAATACATACTATGGATCAAATGAAAGGGAATAACACAATAAACTCTTTGAAACACATACATATAAAATCATGTGAGCAAAAGGAATGAATTTCCACTTACAAACCACAACAAACACCTCAACTTAGCTCTTGATCACCACCTACAACAAATAATCCACAAATAACACCAATATCAACTAAATATCCAAGATTACAAGCTAAATAATCCATAAATCCACATAAACAACCAACCTAAACAACTCTTAATTTACAACCTTAACAGAATCGCACCAAAAGCTTACCCAAGCTTCCTAGCACCAAGGAGAACGTCGATCTCAAGTCGAAATTCCAAACAAACGCTTGAATCGAAGATAGGAAGTGAAAGAAATGACCAAAAACCCTTGCAATGGAGAGAAATGCGAAAATGAGAAGGAAAGAAAAAGGAAAAGTGATGGCCAACCACTCCAAAATCGACTAAATATCTCGCCCATACCTTCACCGCGGGTGCGCCAACACAAGGACCGCGGGTGCGCAATGGCTACGGCATCTCAAAAAAAAAATCTGGAACTCGAACAGCGCGGGTGCGGCACTGCAAACAGCGCGGGTGCGGTCTCCACCGCGGGAGCGGTCACTACAACGCCGCGGGTGCGGTGTGCTCACGGCAAAACACTATTCCCATGCAACAAAAAATCAAACCGACACTCTGAAACGAACAACCAACATCATCTAATACCTCAAGACAATAAAACTAACAATACTATAGCCCAAAAATACAACTCTGAACATCTAATCAAATATCCCAAATAACAAACGAAACTTAAATCGTACCGTACACCGGGCTCGGCTATTACAGCACGCCCTAGCATTGTGAGGCCTATTGTGCGGGCAAATCACTTTGAAATCAAGCCAGCTATAATCCAGATGATTCAGAACACAGTCCAATTCAGAGGAACTGCAGTAGATGACCCAAACACGCACATCGATGATTTTCTTGAGATTTGCGATACTTTTAAATTCAATGGAGTTTCTGATGATGCTGTTAGATTGCGTTTATTTCCTTTCTCTTTACGTGATAAAGCTAAAGCATGGTTGAATTGTTTGCCTGTAGGTTCAATCACCACATGGGAGGACATGGCGAAAGCGTTTCTTATCAAATACTTTCCTCCATCAAAAACCATGAAGCTGCGGGCAGACATTACAACATTCGCTCAATTCGATCAGGAATCTTTATATGAGGCATGGGAATGCTTCAAGGACCTACTATGAAGATGCCCACATCACGAGTTACCACTTGGGTTAGTCGTTCGAACATTTTATTATGGTTTGCTTACTCCTAACCGTACTATGATAGATGCGGCTGCTTGTGGAAACCTGTTGAGAAAGACCGCGGAGGAAGGATATGAATTGTTAGAGGAAATGGCTGCTAGCAGCTGTCATCCTCAATCTGACAGGAACAACCAGCGGAGAAGTGCAGGAGTTCACCAGGTAACTGATTTTTCTGCTATTACTGCACAACTTGACGCTTTAAACAGGAAAATAGACGGCTTGAATGTGGGTGGCACGGCTATGCGTCTTCAAGAGATATTCTGTGAAAAGTGTGGAGGAGAGCACTATGTGAAAGACTGTCAAGATGGAAATCCCTTCTATGTGCAAAATGAGGCACCGGTGAATCAAGTGGGAGTCCAAAACCGCCCAAGGAATGACCCTTATTCGAACACATACAATCCTGGGTGGAGGCAACATCCCAACTTCTCGTGGGGCGGTCAAAACAGTCAGAATAGACCGCAAGGAGGACAACAATATGGAAAACAACCGATGTATAGATCCGATCCTCCTAGAGAAGAAAAGTCCAACTTGGAACAAATGATGTCTAAGTTTATTTCATCCACTGAAACTCGACTCCAAAACCAAGATGCATCAATAAAGGGGATCGAGAATCAAATTGGACAGTTGGCCAAGATGATAGCAAGTAGAGAGCCGGGCACCTTGCCAAGTAATACCGAGACTAATCCAAAAGAGCAAGTGAAGGCCATTGAGTTGAAGAGCGGAAAAGTTTTGGAGCCTAGAGAAAAAGAGAAAAGCCAAGTGCCGGATGAACAAGATGCGACATCAAAAGGTAAGTCATCTAACCCTACACCGGCACACACTACGCAGGCTAAGATTGTTATCCCTCCACCTTTCCCTGCAGCATTGAAAAAAGCAAAACTAGATGCACAATTCGGTAAATTTCTTGAGGTATTTAAAAAATTGCATATCAATATTCCTTTTGCCGATGCGTTGATGCAAATGCCTAGTTATGCTAAATTTCTTAAGGAAATCTTAGTAAACAAGAGGAAGTTGGAGGATCACATGACGGTAAATTTGACTGAAAGCTGCTCTGCCTTAGTGCAAAACAAAATCCCACCGAAACTGAAAGACCCAGGGAGTTTCTCTATTCCTTGCATGATTGGGGATGTTGTTTTTCATAAAGCATTGTGTGATCTCGGTGCCAGTATTAATCTTATGTCATTGTCTGTGTTTAGGAAACTTGGGTTGGGAGAACCAAAGCCGACAAGGATGTCTCTACAACTAGCTGACAGATTTGTCAAGTACCCCCGCAGAGTGATTGAGGATGTGCTAGTGAAAGTGGACAAATTCATTTTCCCTGCGGACTTCGTGGTGCTTGACATGGAGGAGGATGCGGAGATTCCTCTGATTTTGGGTAGACCGTTCCTTGCAACTGGCAAGGCACTGATTGATGTGCAAGAGGGGAAGTTGAAACTGAGAGTGGGCGAGGATGAGATTACTTTTGATGTTTTTCACGCACTTAAGCACACACTCCATTCTGATAGTTGTTTTAGAATTGATGCTTTTGACTCTCTTGCATCTCACTATGTGCAGGAAGCTCTTAGGGACCCTTTGGAGGCCACTATAAATACTGAAGTCGCAGAAGAGGAGTTGGATGAAGAAAGAGCTGAAATAGTGGCACACTTTAATGCCAACCATCCATGGAGAAAGCCAATGAGGATGCGACTGGAGGATCTAGGATAACGGAGGGATTTGACCCCTCAAAGGTCAAGCATCGAGGATCCACCAACAATTGAGCTGAAGCTGTTGCCTCCACACCTCAAGTACGTATACTAAGGTGAGAATAACACTTTACCTGTCATTATTTCTGCTGCTTTGACAGATGTGATGGAGGACAAACTGTTGGAGGTATTGAAAGCACACAAGGGTGCATTTGCGTGGAAGGTCGCGGATATCAAAGGGATTAATCCATCAGTCTGCATGCACAAGATCTTGATGGAAGAGAAGTACTCACCTCATGTGCAACCTCAGCGAAGACTGAATCCAAAGATGCAAGAGGTAGTAAAGGCTGAAACAATTAAGCTTCTCGATGCAGGTATTATCTATCCTATATCTGATAGTGCATGGGTAAGTCCTGTCCAGTGTGTGCCAAAAAAGGGTGGGATTACTGTGATTACAAATGAGAATAACAAATTAATACCCACTAGGACTGTTACGGGATGGCGTGTGTGCATTGATTATAGGAAATTAAATGATGCCACCCGTAAAGATCACTTTCCCCTTCCCTTTATCGATCAAATGCTTGAAAGGTTAGCGGGTCATGAATTTTATTGCTTTTTGGATGGGTATTCAGGGTACAACCAAATTATGATTGCGCCGGAGGACGAAGAGAAGACCACTTTCACTTGTCCTTACGACACTTTTGCTTTTAGACGAATGCCCTTTGGTTTGTGTAATGCGCCGGCCACTTTTCAGCGATGCATGACTGCCATATTTCACGACATGATAGAAACGTTTCTTGAAATTTTTATGGATGACTTCTCGATATTTGGCTCTTCTTTTGATGATTGTTTGCAGAATTTGAAGGTGGTGTTGAAGAGATGCGAGGAGACGAATTTGGTACTTAATTGGGAAAAATGCCACTTCATGGTACAAGAGAGAATTGTCCTAGGGCACAAGATTTCGGGGCACGGAATAGAGGTGGATAAGGAAAAAAGTTGAAGTTATCAAGAACTTACCACCTCCGGCGTCCATAAAGGGAGTTAGAAGTTTTCTAGGCCACGCCGGCTTCTACCGGCGTTTTATCAAAGATTTTTCTAAAATTGCAAAACATCTATCTTCTTTACTCATGAAAGATGCACCTTTTGATTTTAATTCGGATTGTTTGCAGGCATACGAGAAGTTGAAGGAGCGCTTGGTGACGGCTCCTGTCTTGGTGGCACCGGATTGGGATCTACCTTTCGAGGTCATGTGCGATGCCAGTGATACTGCGGTTGGTGCTGTTGTTGCGCGTTTTCTTAACTGCTCGCAAGCGCACGATGTCAAGTTAGAGTAAAATGTACTTTTGAGTACAAGTATCGATCCCACGAGGAGTGTAAAAAAAAATGTATATCAATTCTTGTAATTAAAATAGCCTCAACTTTATTTAGAAAAATCAATAATCAGTTTTGTTTGTTTAAACGAATTAATTGAAAGCAAAGAATAAATTAAGTCACCGAATCGAGAGATAATACTGAGAGAAAGTATCTAGAGAAATGATTTCACAAAGTTTTCACGATAATTATTCACAGTTTAATTTATATTCCTGAATTCCAATCGATTAATGGCCAAGAACACTTAGATTGTTTTATTCCCCCTTTCCCAAGTGACGAATAAAGTGTATCTATCAACTTTGATTCAATTATTCCTAATTAGAATCTACGGTTCATAGATAAGCGCATACAATGTTCTTACTAAGCCTCGCTAAAGTTATACGCCTTCCGAACGCTATAAACATTCAACGATGTGTCTCTAATGATCTATAATCTTAGTCCCTCTCCCGAGTTATAAGATTAATCAAACAACAAACAATTTATGGCCAGTAAATTGCAGTGCAGTAAACGCAGAGAACACAATTAAACGAAAACAGAATTCAATCAATAAATAACGGTGTCAAATCATCGTTTCAACAGAGTTACATCATTCTCCAGAATGAGAATTTAGTTCATCACGAAATCCAAGAGAAAACAAGACATGTTTATGATTCTAGACATGTTTACGCAATAAAATAAAGAAACAAAGGAAAAGATAACAAATCGAAGTGTCGTCTCTGTCCCCAGATCCGTCGTTCTTCGTATTTGCGATGATTCTTCGCACTCTGAATCTCTATTCCGTGTATGTGCTCTGGTTCACGTGTCTTTTTCTCCAATGACGGCTCTCCACGGCGGCCTCTTCCTTTCTTTCTTATTCCGGGCGCGCGCTTGTCTCGGGTTCCAGCTCGTCTCGCTGCGCGCGGCAGCGCGAGACTTGGCGCTATCGCGCGTTGGTCTCGGGTCTTCAACATGGCACTTGGGCGCGCGGGTGCGCGAGAATTGGCGCGGGCGCGCGGGACCCTCGGGTAGACGCCTTGCGTGATGTGCGCGCGCGGCAGCGCGAGATGTCGCGCGGTCGCGCGGTAGCTGCTGTCCAAGGTAATGGCAATGACCCTTGTTTTCTTGGTTACTTGGCTTCGTGCCCTCTGTTTCCTTCATTCCTGAAATGACAGCAAAAACAAACCAAAAAACGCATAATACTGTTCGAAACACGCATAATTCATAATGGATTCTAATATAATTTAAGCGCAAAAATTGCACTTATCAAACCTCCCAAACTTGAATTTTTGCTAGTCCCGAGCAAAATAAAACTAATAAACAAGAAGGAAATGCAACTACTACAGTCATGGATATGCGAAAAGTGATATTGGCCTCCGACTTATCTGATAAAACGTAGTTCAATGATTTCCCAAGAGTCACGTGTGTGTGTGATATGTCAATGTTCGTTTACCCCATCGAATACTCAAATAGAGTTGTTATACCCATCCGCCTTACAGACTCAAGAGATCATCAACTCAGTGCACTCACAATTCATTAAAATGCAATTTCACATTCATAGATCACAAAGGACTTTATCGGTAATTAATTTGCTCAAAATATATTCAACAAACATGTAAACCAAAGAGGAAATCACTCATTGAGATGCCCGCATGCAAGTGACTAAAATTTAACTTGATGACAATGTTTTTCAGGTATCCATAGGCTTGACTTGAGCAGCTTTTCTCCACTAGTATATTGGGTAAATGTGACAAGGTTAATAGGTCTTGTAAGCTTGTAACGTCAGGCTACGGCTCATGGCTACAATAAAGGAATGGAATTCAAAGTTTGAGAGAAATAATCATTTCATTCACCATCTCTTTATTGTTTTCCTCTCAATCATATCACTCATGTTCTACATTTTTTTTTTTTTCACCACTTGTTTGATTCTTTTCATTGTTTTTCATTCTCTTTTCTTCGCCAACTCCCCTTTTTTTTTTTTTAAGGAGTATTCGAATCATTACAACACCGATGAATTTATTTCTCTCAAAATCAGGTAGGAAAATAAGTGTATAAGCTTCATTTGGTAGTTGTTGTGGGATTTTAGAACAGATACAAGTAGGGGCTATTGTGTGTCATTGACACACGCCACTTGATTTTTAGCATGCTCAAAATGGGTCACTAGTGATATTTCATGTTCATTTGGTAGGCTCGAAGGCTCAACGGTTCCAAAGATCGCCTAAATCATCCCTATGTCACATATTATCCGTATTTCGCCTCGAAAAGTGCTCAACCAAGTTCTAGATTACCGTCAATCCATTAATCATCTCTTATAAACTAATCACATGCATTTGTTCAAAAAATGATATGCGAGGTAAGTACAAAAGGAATTTTTAAACATCTCAATTTTTTCAAAGCTCAACGGGCTACAATTGACAGTAACAAAGAACACAGGCCCAAAAATGTTGTGAAGAAGTGCCTAGATCGTTTCTATGTCTGCAAAAGTGTCAATCAATGTCATGCAAGATTACCAAGATTCAGATCTCCATCGTCTATTTAGCACCACAGGCACGCAACTTGTCTCTAAGCAACAATAGTATGAACAAACACGACAGTGCAAAATATTTGTGACTCTCAAGGCATTATGAACACATATATAATTAAAGACCACAATTCAATTTTCATCATCGGCCACACATTTTACTTATCCATGACTTTTCCTAACAAAACTAGCATGCAGAAATAAAATCTAAAGAAACAAATGCAAACTTAACTAATGAGCAAAAATTTAAAAGAAATCACAAGCAGGAAATTTCGCCCCTCCCAAACTTAAGATATGCATTGTCCTCAATGTATAGAAATAAAGAATATGACAAAACATACCTAGCGCCCGAGTGTCAGAACTCGGGGCTCGAGTCATCGTCCATGGTCTCGTCCTCATCATCATCATCTTGTGGTGCGTACTGTGGTGGCCAAGGTGGAGGTGGTGGCCAAGGTGCATCCTCGGGTCTAGTCGGTGGAAAGCGCTGGGTGAAAACCGACGTGAAATCCATCATATGTGTCATAAAAGCATCAGTTCTGTGTCGATGTGCAGCCTGCTCACGGCGTTCGACCCGCATATCCTGTTCCAATCGGAACATGCGATCTCCCAAACTTGATCGAGGGCGTGATGGTGGTGGCGGATTGCGTGCTCTGGCCCTCTGGTTGTATTGTGCTCTTTCCGCTTGTCGTTCTATATCGGATTCAAAGCGTGAACGATTGACCTCAAATACTATGATTGGGCTCTTGGCTTTCAAGATCTGTTCATCGTCTCCCCATCTCACACCGGCATAAAGACATAAGGCGGTGATAGTGTGTGCACAAGGGAGGCTGACCGTCATGAGTCCCGTGCCGGCACGCATGATATAGCTGTGAATGAGCTTCCCAAGATCAACGGTTCGCCCAGTCATGATGGCGTAAATCAACGCCACTTTGTCTTTTGTAATTTCAGTCTGATGGGAGGAGGGCGTAATCCGTGAGAGAATAAATGATGCCCAGTGGCGTGGGTCACGAAGTAGATCAGATCTCTTCAGTGTAACCGGGGAGCCCTGATTCAGTCTCCACTCTGCACCCTCGATGCATAAAGTCGTTATAATCCGCTCGTAGTCCACATCTCCAGTGATCAACTCTGTGTATCCGTCATTATCAAAATCCGGCAGATTGTAGATGGCATTAATGGTGGCCGAATCAAAGTAGAAGAGTTGCCCACGCACCAATACTCCGTATTCCTCATGTCTGATTCTCAAATTTGCATAAAATTCACGGACTACGGGTATAATGGCGTCTGACGGAGATTGTGCTATATCGACCCATCCACGTCGCACAACTTCCGTAATTATATCACAATCCAGGTGGGTCATATCAAGCCCTCGTTCAGGGATGAGAGATCGAGACACGGTGTTTTCATATACCCGAGAGGCTTCCTCGTTCCAAAATTTGTTCGCATCGCAGGAACGAGAGGAGGAAGCCCCATCCTTTGATTTTTTACGAGGAGCCATAATTATCACTTGGTATCAACAATAATACTCAACAAATCGAGAGCACAATTCTACCAACACAGCTAGAATTCTGAAACTTATCCCCAAACAATAATATTGTGGAAGGAACGGTACCCTTACTTGAAGCAAATGACTAGACAGAACACCAGCGGCTTGGACGGAGGCGGCGGCGCTAGAAGGGCGGCGGCTGAGAGGCGGCGACGGCTGAGAGGCGGCGGCGTGCGGTTATGGTGGTTGCTTGTGGTGGTTGGGTGTGTTGAAGTGTGAGGGAGGTGGAGAGGTAAGTAGATGGTGGTGTTGGAATGAAGATTTTTGAGTGGGGGAGGAGTTTGATATGAGAAGGAGGATGGATTTGTGAGGGGGAGGCGGCTGAGTGGTGAGGGAGAGAAGAAATTAGGGTAGAAATCGTGAGGAGGGGTATTTAAAGTGGTGAGGTCGAACGCGTCGCGCGGGCGCGCGAAAAGTCGCGCTATCGCGCGTTGTCCTCGGGTCTGTCAGCAATAATTGAAGGCGCGCGTTCGCGCGAGATGTCGCGCTACCGCGCACGAGCTTCTGTAAATGGGTGATAAAGGTCACGCGCGAGCGCGCGAGAAGTCGCGCTATCGCGCGTGACCTACTGTCTTCGTGCAAAGTTGCTGTGCGTGCGATCGCGCGAGACATGGCGCTGGGGCGCGCGAGCTTCTGTAAATCCAAGGGGTCCTTAGCGCGCTGCCGCGCGAGATGTCGCGCTTGGGCGCGCATGCGTCTGTAGATCCAATTTTTTTTTTTTTTTTTTTTTTTTAACACCTGCAAAATAAAGTGATTCAAATTAAAAACTTGACTAAAGAAAATTACAAATATTAATTATGAAATTGAAATGAAGTAATGAAGCAGAGCGAATGCGAAAATAAATAACTGCGGGTTGCCTCCCACACAGCGCTTGGTTTAACGTCATCAGCCCGACGGTACCCTGTCTGATCAGATCCACTTGTAGCTGTCGATATTTCTTGCTTCAGTCCCATAGTAGGGTTTAACTCGCTGTCCATTTACTTTGAAAGTTCGTCCGTCATGGCACTTTAGCTCGACGGCTCCATAGGGGGACACCGTTTCCAAGACAAATGGCCCTGACCATCTTGACTTTAACTTACCAGGGAACAACTTCAGACGAGAGTTGTACAGCAGTACCTGTTGTCCTGGTTTTAGCTCCCTTCGAACTATGATCTTGTCATGCCACTTCTTGGTCTGTTCTTTGTAGATCTTTGCATTCTCATAGGCGTCATTTCGAAATTCGTCCATCTCGCTCAATTGCAGCTTTCTAACCTCGCCAGACGCTTTCAGATCAAAATTCAACTTCTTCACGGCCCAAAATGCCCTATGCTCCAACTCCAATGGTAGGTGGCATGCTTTTCCAAATACAAGCCGGTAGGGAGACATCCCAATAGGCGTCTTGAATGCAGTTCTGTAAGCCCATAGCGCATCATCCAACTTCAATGCCCAATCCCTCCGGTTTGTGTTGACAGTCTTTTCCAGTATCTGCTTAATTTCCCGGTTGGATACTTCAGCTTGTCCATTTGACTGCGGATGATATGCTAGTGCCACCTTGTGCTTCACATTGTATTTGGCCAATAGTGAGTTGAAAATTCTATTGCAAAAATGTGTACCTTCATCACTTATGATGGCCCTCGGTGTTCCAAACCTGGTGAAAATGTTTTTCTGTACGAATTTCGCTACAACATGAGAGTCATTAGTACTGGTGGCGATTGCTTCCACCCATTTCGACACATAATCAACAGCTAACAGAATGTAAGAATAGCCAGAGGAAGGGGGAAAAGGTCCCATGAAATCTATGCCCCAAACGTCAAAAAGTTCCACTTCCAAAACATTTGTCAGTGGTAATTCGTGATGCCTAGAGATGTTTCCTAACCTTTGGCATCTATCACATGATTTCACTAAGGTATAACTATCCTTAAACAAACTAGGTCAGTAAAAACCAGATTGTAATACCTTAGCTGCTGTTCGTGATGCTCCGAAATGTCCACCATATGGTGAAGAATGGCATTTCTCCAGAATTTGTTGCGCTTCGATATCCTCTACGCACCTCCTAATCACTTGGTCAGCACACCTCTTATACACGAACGGATCGTCCCAATAGAAGAACTTTATATCATGGACGAACTTCTTTTTCTGATGGTAGCTCATATCTGGGGGAAGGGTTCCACAAGACAAATAATTAGCAATATCAGCAAACCAAGGAAGTACAGAGTTTACCTCAAAGAGCTGCTCATCTGGAAAAGTTTCTTGTATAGCTCCCTCTTCTTCCTTCTCCTCTCGCTCAAGTCTTGACAGGTGGTCAGCCACTTGATTTTCACATCCCTTTCTATCCCTTACCTCAAAATCAAACTCTTGGAGCAACAAGATCCACCTTATCAAGCGTGGCTTTGCATCCTTCTTGGCAAATAAGTATCGGATAGCTGCATGATCAGTGAAAACTATTACCTTTGTACCTACCAAGTAGGGTCTGAACTTGTCAAAGGCGAATACTACTGCGAGCATCTCCTTTTCGGTGGTTGTGTAGTTTTGTTGTGCAGCATCCATGGTACGACTTGCATAGTAGATTGATCTGAAGAATTTATCACGTTTCTGTCCCAACACCACACCCACTGCATAATCACTGGCATCGCACATCAGCTCAAAGGGTTGCTCCCAATCCGGCACTATCATGATTGGTGCAGTCACCAATGCTTTCTTGATCTTCTCAAATGCCTGCAGACAATCATCATCAAAAATAAAGGTGGATTCTTTTTCAAGCAAATTACACAGAGGTTTAGTAATCTTAGAAAAATCTTTGATAAATCTACGATAAAACCCGGCATGCCCTAAGAAGCTCCTTATTCCCTTGATGTTCTTTGGCGGAGGGAGTTTTTCAATTGCAACCACCTTGGCTCTGTCAACCTCTAATCCCTTAGAAGATACTTTATGTCCAAGAACAATGCCCTCTTGGACCATAAAGTGACACTTCTCCCAGTTAAGAACTAGGTTCTTTTCTTGGCATCTCTGCAAAACAAGGGATAGGTTATGTAAACAGTGATCAAAAGAAGAGCCAAATACCGAGAAGTCATCCATGAAGACTTCCATGATGTCCTCCACCATGTCTGCAAAAATGGCCATTATACA
Organism: Primulina eburnea; assembly: GCF_022965805.1. Lineage (NCBI taxonomy): Eukaryota > Viridiplantae > Streptophyta > Magnoliopsida > Lamiales > Gesneriaceae > Primulina > Primulina eburnea. Next base: position 15,801,457 of record NC_133112.1, on the reverse strand, counting down.
CCTCTGAAAAGTAGCAGGTGCATTACATAGTCCAAAAGGCATCCTTGTAAAGGCAAACGTGCCATAGGGGCATGTGAATGTTGTCTTCTCCTGATCTTCTGGTGCTATGGCAATTTGATTATAACCTGAATATCCATCTAAGAAACAGTAGTGACAATAACCTGCAAGTCTATCAAGCATGTAATCAATAAAAAGCAATGGAAAATGATCTTTTCGTGTGGCATTGTTCAACTTTCTATAATCAATACATACTCGCCAACCAGTTACAGTACGAGTAGATATTGACTCATCATTTTCATTTTTTACCACTGTCATCCCACCCTTTTTTGGTACAACTTGCACAGGAGATACCCAGCTACTGTCAGAAATAGCATAAATTACACCAGCATTTAACAATTTCAGTACCTCATTCTTCACAACCTCTTTCATTGCTGGGTTCAACCTCCTCTGGTGATCTACATAAGGAGTATACGCCTCCTCCATCAAAATTTTATGCATGCATATAGTGGGGCTAATTCCCCTAATATCAGATATCGACCATCCTAAAGCAGTTTTATACTTTCGCAGCACTCTCAATAATTTATATTTTTCATCACATGAAAGGGAGGAAGAGATAATTACCGGATACGTCGACTTCTCACCTAAAAATGCATAGCACAGGTGGCTTGGAAACTCCTTCAAATCAGGGGAAGGTGGTTTTACCTCTAGTTTCTCATTCACATTCAGCTCATCATGCGGTGCATCTTTTCTCTTTTCTTTTGGCAGCGCGTCAAGAGCCACTAATTGCTCTTTCACTTCCCAATTATCTTCATCGACAGTTCCTGCCGCACCTATCAGACAGCTCTCCAAGGGATCTCTCATTCCTGCACAATCAAGAGACATACATGAGTCTATAACATTAATGCTTTTACAAGTGCTTACCTCATTGGATCCCTTCATGGCGTGATAGATGTTAAAAATAACTTCTTCACCACCAACTCTCAAGGTGAGTTCACCCTTATGAACATCGTTCAATGCCCTTCCAGTCGCCAAGAATGGTCTCCCAAAGATCAATGGAGCATCATGATCCTCTTCCATATCTAAAATCACAAAGTCAGCAGGAAAAATAAATTTATCTACTTTTACCAGTACATCCTCGACGACCCCACGTGGATATGTGAGACTTCTGTCTGCAAGCTGTAGGGTGATAGTAGTTGGTTTAACTTCTCCAAGCTCCAATTTCCTGAAAATAGAAAAGGGCATCAAATTAATACTTGCTCCTAAATCACATAAAGCTTTACTACAATGAGAACCACCAATAAAACGAGGAATAGTAAAACTCCCTGGATCTTTCAATTTTTGTGGTAATTTCTTTTGCAAGATGGCACTACACTCCTCAGTAAGCTTCACTGTCTCAAACTCTTGCAACTTCCTCTTTTTAGACATCACATCTTTAATAAACTTGGCATAGTTCGGCATTTGCTCCAAAGCATCAGCAAATGGTATGTTGATGTGTATCTTCTTGAAAATTTCCAAGAACTTTGCAAACTGATAATCCAAGCTCTTCTTCTTGAATCTCTGAGGGTAGGGTAGAGTCGGCTTATACACTGGAGGTGGTTCAACTTTGATTTCAGCCGTGGATTTCTCCATTTCACCTTCTTCAACTGTCTTCCCACTGTCCACTCTCTCTTTGGGATTCTGTACCTCTAATTCCTTCCCACTCCTCAAAGTGACTGCCTTGCACTGTTCTTTTGGGTTAACTTCCGTGTTACTAGGAAATTGACCCCTGTTCTGATGTCTCAAGGCGTTGGCCAACTGTCCGATTTGTGTCTCCAGAGATTTCATTGTGGCCCCCATATTTCCCATATGAGTCTCCATGTTGTCCAGACGAGACTCGGTTCTCACCATCCTTTTTCCAGACTCAGTAACAAATGTTCCTACCAAATCTTCCAATGAAGGCTTTCCCTCCCCCTTTGATGTATTGAACCCCGGTGGAGGATTCAACACATTTTTATTGTTTGCATAAGAAAAGTTTTCGTGATTTCTTAATCCAGGATGATAAGTGTTAGGGGGAGGGTTACCTTTATATCCTCCATATCCACCCTGATTTCTGTTGTTGATGTACTGTGCTTCTTCAGGGGTGGATAGCTCTTCAGCAACCATCGATGGACCTTCGATGTCAGATGTACTCACTTTGTTCATCGCGGCTATTTGAGTGGTCAATGCAGATACCTGAGCAGTGAGTGACGTGATGGGATCCACAGCATAAATTTCAGCTGTCCTCTTTACTCCTGCCCTTTCTAACGGCCACTGGTAGCTATTTATTGTCATCTGTTCGAGCAAGTCATAAGCTTGCTCAGGAGATTTTGCAAAGATCGTACCACCAGCTGCAGCATCCACTGTTCCTCTGGTTTGCCCATTAAGACCGTTGTAGAATAACTCAATCTGCACCCAGTCTTCAAAGCCATGGTTTGGGCATTTTCTCAACAGCTCCTTGTATCTTTCCCATGCTTCATACAATTGCTCGAATTCAGTCTGCCTAAACGTGCTGATCTCAATCTTGAACTGGGCAGATTTTGCAGGGGGAAAGTATTTTGCTAGGAATTTCGTGGCTAGCTCATGCCATGTCGTGATGCTTCCCAAGGGAAGCGATTGTAGCCATCCTCGTGCTTGATCTCTGAGAGAAAACGGAAACAAACGCAGTCTAATAATATCATCAGAAACATTATTAATCTTTACCGTGTCCGTTATCTCCAAGAAAGTTCTCAGGTGAACATGAGGATCAGATGTGGCTGTTCCAGCAAACTGGTTTTGCTGAACCATATTGATTAGAGCGGGCTTCAACTCGAAGTTTTTAGCATTGCTGGTCCCTCGAGCAATGCCAGAATAGTGGTTAGATAGCATTGGTCTAAAGTGATCTCTGATGGGTCTAGCCTCTGGCTGGATGTGTTCATTATTCTCCCTGTTTTCTACCATTGCGTTAATCTCTTCCCTCCTTGCTTTCCTTAGTTTCCGTGCAGTTCTTTCGATCTCCGGATCAAACAAAAGCGGCTAAGAGCTTTTCGATCTTCGCATACACTGTCAAACAAAGAAAATAAATGAATCAATACCCAGGAAATGTACTTTTGAGTACAAGTATCGATCCCACGAGGAGTGTAAAAAAAAATGTATATCAATTCTTGTAATTAAAATAGCCTCAACTTTATTTAGAAAAATCAATAATCAGTTTTGTTTGTTTAAACGAATTAATTGAAAGCAAAGAATAAATTAAGTCACCGAATCGAGAGATAATACTGAGAGAAAGTATCTAGAGAAATGATTTCACAAAGTTTCCACGATAATTATTCACAGTTTAATTTATATTCCTGAATTCCAATCGATTAATGGCCAAGAACACTTAGATTGTTTTATTCCCCCTTTCCCAAGTGACGAATAAAGTGTATCTATCAACTTTGATTCAATTATTCCTAATTAGAATCTACGGTTCATAGATAAGCGCATACAATGTTCTTACTAAGCCTCGCTAAAGTTATACGCCTTCCGAACGCTATAAACATTCAACGATGTGTCTCTAATGATCTATAATCCTAGTCCCTCTCCCGAGTTATAAGATTAATCAAACAACAAACAATTTATGGCCAGTAAATTGCAGTGCAGTAAACGCAGAGAACACAATTAAACGAAAACAGAATTCAATCAATAAATAACGGTGTCAAATCATCGTTTCAACAGAGTTACATCATTCTCCAGAATGAGAATTTAGTTCATCACGAAATCCAAGAGAAAACAAGACATGTTTATGATTCTAGACATGTTTACGCAATAAAATAAAGAAACAAAGGAAAAGATAACAAATCGAAGTGTCGTCTCTGTCCCCAGATCCGTCGTTCTTCGTATTTGCGATGATTCTTCGCACTCTGAATCTCTATTCCGTGTATGTGCTCTGGTTCGCGTGTCTTTTTCTCCAATGACGGCTCTCCACGGCGGCATCTTCCTTTCTTTCTTATTCTGACCTAGATCGCGCACTTTATAGTTTTCTGGATCGCGGCGCGCGCGGTGGCGGGACAAGTGGCGCTGGGGCGCGCAAGCTCCTGCTCTTCTTGCCATGCATGTGTGCGCGCGGCAGCGCAAGAAGTGGCGCGGGCGCGCGCTTGTCTCGGGTTCCAGCTCGTCTCGCTGCGCGCGGCAGCGCGAGACTTGGCGCTATCGCGCGTTGGTCTCGGGTCTTCAACATGGCACTTGGGCGCGCGGGTGCGCGAGAATTGGCGCGGGCGCGCGGGACCCTCGGGTAGACGCCTTGCGTGATGTGCGTGCGCGGCAGCGCGAGATGTCGCGCGGTCGCGCGGTAGCTGCTGTCCAAGATAATGGCAATGACCCTTGTTTTCTTGGTTACTTGGCTTCGTGCCCTCTGTTTCCTTCATTCCTGAAATGACAGCAAAAACAAACCAAAAAACGCATAATACTGTTCGAAACACGCATAATTCATAATGGATTCTAATGTAATTTAAGCGCAAAAATTGCACTTATCAGCTGTCCTTGGCCAAAGACTAAACAAGGTATTTCACGCTATATACTATGCAAGTAGGACTCTAGATGAAGCACAATTAAATTATGCCACCACTGAAAAAGAGTTACTTGCAGTAGTGTATGCACTTGACAAGTTCCACTCATACCTTGTTTTGTCGAAAGTAACTGTGTTTACTGATCACTCTGCCCTTAAGTATTTACTTGCCAAGAAAGATGCAAAGCCACGCTTACTTCGGTGGATTTTATTATTGCAAGAATTTGATGTAGAAATAAAAGATAAGAAGGGTGTTGAGAATGTGGTTGCGGATCATTTGTCTACATTGGAATTTATCAGTGATGATTGTGTGAATGATGCTTTCCAGATGAGCAGTTATTTGAGATGAAGAATTGTCCATGGTATGCAAATTTTGCAAATTTTCTTGTTACAGGCTCACCCCCCCCAAATTTAACATTTCACCAAAGAAAGAAATTCTTTTCGGACGTGAAGTATTATTTTTGGGAGGAACCTTTCTTGTTCAGAATTTGTGCAGATGCCATGATTCGGAGATGTGTCGCAGAGGAAGAGTTTGGGCAAATCCTCAACCATTGCCATGACCGTGAGGTAGGTGGTCATTTCGGACCAACAAGGACGGCATCCAAGGTACTTGAATGTGGCTTTTATTGGCCAACTCTTTTCAAAGATGCTCGTTCTTATGTGATACATTGTGATAAATGCCAGCGGTCAGGTAACATCTCTAACCGTCATGAAATGCCGTTAAATAATATCATTGAATGTGAGGTTTTTGATGTGTGGGGGATAGATTTTATGGGACCGTTCCCTAGTTCTTTCACGAAAAAATACATCTTGGTTGCGGTGGATTATGTGTCTAAATGGGTAGAGGCGGAAGCGTACGCCACTAATGATGCTCAAGTGGTCCTCAAATTTTTAAAAAGAAACATTTTTAACCGATTCGGAACACCACGAGCAATCATCAGTGATGGTGGCACTCATTTTTGCAACAAACTCTTTGAAAAACTCTTGAGCAAATATGGTGTCACACATAAGATATCTACCCCTTATCATCCCCAGACGAGTGGTCAAGTGGAAGTGTCTAACCGAGAAATTAAGCGGATTTTGGAAAAAGTGGTAGGTGTCAATAGGAAGGATTGGTCGGTGAGATTAGATGATGCTCTTTGGGCATATAGGACTGCTTTCAAAACACCAATAGGCACGACACCGGACAGATTATTGTTTGGTAAAGCATGTCACTTACCTGTACAGTTAGAGCATCGCGCATATTGGGCAACAAAAGCACTAAACTTTAACTTTACTGATGCAGGTGAACGACGGTTGCTTCAACTAGATCAGTTGGAGGAATTCCAAAATCTAGCATTTGATCTCGCACTAACCTACATGGAAAAGACGAAGAAGGCCCATGACAAGCGGATCGTTGAGAGAGAGTTCAAAGAAGGTGAAAGTGTCCTACTCTACAACTCCCGGCTGCGACTTTTTCCCGGAAAGTTGAAATCACGATGGTCTGGTCCATTTGTGATTTCGAAAGTATATCCATCGGGAGCTGTAGAATTGAAAGACGGGAAGGATGGGGCATTTACGGTCAATGCCCAGCGACTGAAGCACTACATGGGTGGCACAATTGAGCCGCAACTTGGAATCACCCGGTTCCAAGACACGCCGAACTGAGACAGACCGACAGTCAAGCTCTCGACTATAAATTGAGAACTACTTTCCTTTTCTTTCTATTGCATTTAATTAAATTTTCTTTTTTTTTCGTGTCAGCATATTTTGTTTTACTGTTGTTTTTTTTAAAAAAAAAAAAAGTAATGTGTGAATTTTCCCGAGAACTCGATGCTCGGGCGGTAATTTTTTACCGCTCGAGCGCGAAGCAAATGCAAAATGTCCAGAGAGCTTGGCGCTCGGGCGGTAATCTTTTACCGCTCGAGCGCGAACATCTGCCGCTAAAATTTTTGCCCGAGGACTCGGCATTGGAGCGGTAATTTTCTACCACTCGAGCGCGACGTCTTTTAAATCGCGGATTCACTTTCCCCTCTCTTCATTCTGCACGAAAACTTTTCCCCAAATTTTCTCCCCAAACCCCTAACCCTCTCCCACTCTCTTCTCATTTTTTTTGCAGGAAATCTCTCCACCCATCAATGCTAAAGCACCATGGGCACACTCCATTTTAGGAATCAAGAGACGTCATCACTCCGGTCATCCTCTCCGATTCACCCACCATCTCTCTCATCCAACACAATGACTCCCAAGAAGCAAAAAGATAACCCCGGTTCCTCCTCTTCATCCTCATTTGATAGGGAACGTTTTTGTTAGTATGGAGGCTAGGGCTCGATACGGGCATGCCAAAATTCACCGCAACCCAATAGCCGAGAGGGGAGTCCGGCGACAGTTGGAGGACAGATACTTGGATATTATTGTTGGTTTGGAGAGAAGGGGATGGGACAAATTTGGTGAGCAACCTAAGGCGGCGGTAGTCTCTGTAGTTCGCGAATTTTATGCCAATGCAGCGGAGGGGCGAAATGGTTTGGTGTTTGTTAGGGGTAAACATGTACCGTATGACTCGGTGACGATCAATGCACTGTTAGGGACAGCGGAGGTTGACGACTCCCACTTCCAGACATTAGTTGCCAGCCCGAATTATGATACGATTCTCGCCACATTGTGCCATCCGGACGCAATATGGAAACCATTGGGCGGCTCGCCGAGTTGTTTTGACGAGAAGTATTTGAAAGTTGAATTTGCCCTTTGGTATTTATTTGTGGCTCGGAGAATGATGCCGGTCTCGCATAAGAGCGAGGTCCAGAAAGAGCGGGCGGTGCTGCTTTATGCTTTGACCGAGGGATACGCCATCAACGTGGGCACACTTATCAATTCACAAATCACACTGAGTGCCCACAACAGTCATGTGGGCCTGTTCTTCCCCACCATTATCTCCGAGTTGTGTGCCAGAGCGGGAGTCGTATTTCGTGATGATGAGGAATGGTTGCAGCCCATGAAGCCTATTTGTGTCGAAGACCTCCAGCGGAAACGAGCTAAGCGAATCAGTGAATTTCCCCCTCGGGAGGAGGACGCCGGTGGATCTAGCACTGCCATCCCACGCCGCCGTCCACCACAACCCCGCAGGCGAACTCAGAATGACAAGATGGATGAAAATCTCGCCTTCCAAGCGCATCAGAGTCAGTTCAACTCTTACGTCACGGACCATTTATCGCACATTGACTCCATGATGCGCTCTTTGCTTGTGCACGGGGGCGTTGACCCGTCGACCATTCCACCGACTCCGCTACCTCCTCCCCCATTCCAGTTCCAGTATGATTATTCTCAGCAGGGGGACGCTGCCGGAGTGCCACCACCCGAGCACGACGACGACGACGAGTCTTGATCAGGGGAGTTTACTGTTTCCCCTTTCTTTTTATTCTTTTTGCTTATTCTGTCGTTGCATTTGCATTCATGAGTTTTTTTGTTTTTTAATGTTTGTTTCATTTTGTGCACTGAGGGCATTGCACAACTCTAGTATGAGGGGGGTAGATTGTTTTGGTTGTTTAGTTAATTGGTTTAGTTTCGTTGCATTTCTTTTGTTTGGTGTCGTTTATGGTGAGAAGACATAGTTTATGAGCCAATGATGATGTTGAATTGATAGTTTACAAAAGTATTGATTGGGTCACTTCGTGAATGGTACTCTTGATTGTTAAAGCATGAATTTTGGTACAAATTTGAACTTTTTGAGCACATATGTGTGGGGACTAGAATTTTGTAGGAATAATGGTGAAATTTGAAAGTTTTGTGTGGTTAACTTGAAAGGCACCATTTATGAGTTGATTTAGCATGTAGACCCGTGAAAATAAGTCGCTAATTGGGACCTCGAATGAGAAAATTTGTTTTTCCTTGAACTTTACATTTACCTCCTTTCCAATGCACTGAATTAAAATGTCATACTCCTAACCAGCTGTAATCCAAAGGATTATATTCTTAGCCTATGGAGTACATGTGTGAAAATTGTGCATTTAAAAAAAAAAAAAGAAAAAGAGAAGAAAGAAGGAGATGTAAGGTGAAGGGGAGGCGAAATAAAAGGAATGAAATTCTATTCCTAGGCTAAAAGTTGGAGATGTAAGGAGACGAGGAAAGTCAGATGAAAAGTCTTGACGATTGCACATTGAAAATGATCGGTGTACTCCCAACTTTTAGCCACTTGAGCTTATTTTCCTTCTTTTCGACACCCTTATCTGCACTTAAAAGTTGAATAAAGTTAAATTAATGGCTAGTGATAAATGGACACGGGGATGCATGCTAGTGAGACTTGTATTGAAGTGTTAATTGAGTGACTCGCATGATTTGATAATTGATATATCCATTTGAGTAGAAATCCTTGAGTTCTTTTGGGTAAATTTCCTGCGAGGCTCTGCCCAAAAACATCCTGAGACCAGCAGATTCAATCTTCAGAAAGACGTTCTTAACATTAGCTTCTTGAACTGGTAAAACTGACTCAAAGTCAATAGCTAAAGCGTTCATCGTGTGAGCTGGGATTTGATTCGCCATTGCTGAGTGATATGTGTTGTTTTTACGTGTTTTATTGCATTAATCTGTGTGTGTTTTGCATTGCCCATCGTTTGTTTCAATCACATTCTGTTCATTTTAGAATAAATATTTGCATTTTATCCTATCTCACTCGGGCATGATGAATTTGCAGGAAACACGACCGGAAGAACCAAAATCGGAGCCAAGTGCCAAGTCAAGACAAAAAGGGCAGAGGAGTTGGCGCTCGGGTGGTGAAATTGTACCGCCCGAGCGCGAGGAGAGAAATGCCGAAACATCTCGACAGAAAGGTCGGCGCTCGGGCGGTAATTTTCTACCGCCCGAGCGCGAGAGATGTTTTACAATGCACAATTACAGAAGAGTCCGCGCTCGAGCGGTAGTTTTCTACCGCCCGAGCGCGAATGCCGAACGCTCCAAGGAGATTTACAGAAGGTGTGGCGCTCGAGCGGTACTTTTCTACCGCCCGAGCGCCACCTATTTTTGGAAAAAGATCAATCTCGATTCCATTCCTTAATTCTGAAGAGGGAAGATATGGTAGGGGAGAGGCACGAATTCATGATTATTTCAGACTTGATTTGGCAGCCGTCACAAGCTTTTGGAGAGAACTTTGCGCGTGGATTGAAGATTTGAAGCTTTTCGGGCACTGTTCTTCGCAGATTTCGTCTCGCCTAGTATTTCTAATCTAGTTTCTTTCATTTTAAACATTGTTGCATTTATTTTACAATGAATTCTAGTAGCTAACTCTATTATTTGTTGGGATTAAAGGGGATCCTACCCCGAACGTGATTTGAATTAATTTATATTTCGATTGTGCGTTATTCTTGATTTTACTACTGTTTTATCGTGTCATTAAGGTGTAGCAAACTTTAACGACGTTTTCATATCACGAGTGAGTTCGAGAGAAGAACGAGTAATACGATCGAGTAGTAGAATTCGCGGATCTACAATTTACATAGATATATGAAATTGGATACGTGCTGATAGTCATAGTCCTAAGGGTCGAAAACTAGGGGATTTTATAGATCGAAATGCGATTCGCTCGTGATAAATAATTAAAGATATTTAATTACTTCATTGAGTGGAATTAGTTTGGCATAGCTCGAGAGAGTGTGTTCAATAGATTAGGAAATCCTGTCAGAAGCATAGATCACGATCGAACGAATTAATAAATTAACGAGGGGTAGGTGAACCAAGATTCCCACAAATCCATTTTTCATTGAATTTTACTCAACCATTTTAGACATTATATCTCATTACTTGATTTTGAATATTTTTATTTGCATTCTTATTTGATTTTAGTAGTAATAAAACAATCAACTCAATTTTCGTTGCTAAATGTTGAATAACTGAAAATAACAATTGTAAAACACAGTCTTCAGTAGAACGATACTCGTACTCACGTACACTATATTATTACTTGACATCGTGCACTTGCGATTAATTTTTGAGCATACAAAATAATATTTTATTGGGGATTTCACTGTGCAAGTTTTGCTCGATCACTGAGAGTAAGGAAACCTGAAATTTTGCGAAGTATAAGTTTTGAGTGTATGAGTTTGTTCTGAGAGATGATGTACGTGTAAGAAAGAAAGCTGAATTGAAGCGGAGAATCATTTATATGTATGTGACTGTTAAATTCTGGACACGTGTCAGTCCATTAAAAATTTGAGTAAAAATGTGTGTACGTGTGCTGTAAACGTGTGTGCAAGAAATGAACGGTTTAAAATAGGCCACGTTACGAAATTGCAGTCACATCAGTTGATTTGGAATATAATAAGTTTTTAATTTGTTAACTTATGTGAGAAGATTTGTAAAATATCCAGCTGAACAATCAGTTGGGAAACTGATTCATTTCAGTTGATAATTTACAAACAGTTGTCTTCTCAGTTAACCTCTTAAAAACTGATATTCCCCCTTGATCGGTGCATAAAATAATTAAAGTGAATAAATTTAAAGTTCAGAAAGATTATCGTTTGCTGAACCATTGACGGCCCTTCAGCTTCCGTGATATTTGGCTATAAATAGAAGTAACACGGTTAGTTCCAGTCATATTGGTGAAAATATTCAAGATAAAAAAATGACAGATGCGAGTAGCTCGAGTGCTTCCCCATTTTCTTTGGAGGCTAGGAAGGCTGTCATAGAAGATGAAGTCTTCTATGAGAGTCTTCACTAATGGGAAAAACTACAGAAGCTTGAGTTCTTGTATAATACTGGAAAGGCTATTACTCCAGCATTGATGGCAGAGTTGAGAGAAGTGCGGGAGCACTTGAACATAGCTGTGTGGGTGTATGTCTTTAAGGAGGGTCATATCTATCAGTTAATGCTTCGGAGGGAGCTGAACATTCTCCATCGCATAGCTGTTTCTCATAGATTTCTTAAGACATCTACCTCTGCTTTATCCACTTGGTTGAAGATGTGGATAATTGATGTAAAGGAAAAATATGATGATGTAATTCGTGCAAATGTGTATGGTTGAATGAAATATTTATCTAAGCTTAATCTTGTTTTTCTCTTCCCTGCAAATGATAATTTTCATCAGTTGTTATATATGAATTGCGAATTTAAACTTATGAAAGACTAACTGATATAAGTTGACTATGAACTGAAGTCAGTTAAGCATTAAGTAATAGATGATAAACTGATACCAGTTGATAATTAACAACTGATAAAATAAAAGTCTGGTTAAAATAGGAAAAACGCTTCGGTTGACTTGAGACTCTTTGGTTTCTTCAACATTTAATGTCACCTGTCTATAAATAAGACGAGAGAGATAAATGTGAGACAATAACAGTTCAATATGTCCAATTCAAGTAACTCTGATGCATGCAGTAGTTCGAATATTCAAGTTAATGAGCAATTAAGTCCTTATTTAGAAGAATTGAAGAAGACAATGGAAGTATATGTCTTGATGAAAGTGATCTCAACATGGTTCAAGATTCATGATTTGCAGAGGGTAATTAATAGTGGTGATGTTCCTACTCGTGCTCAAGCAGAAACAGCAAGAAAATACATTGATCGTTTTGAAGTTAGGCATGTTACAGATCTGATTGATGACAAATGCTGTTAGAAGCAATGATATGGAAGGAATGGCATGTGGTTGAGAAGATTTCTACAACTAGGTCATTTTCTAGAATCCAAATTTATGAGTTGAATAATTGGATTAGAGAGTGGCAGGATTCAGTTGGTTCTATGATGGTATTCTTAATAAAGTATTATTTTCAATTTGTTGTGTTCTTATTTTCTGCAGATAATTTTATTAGTAAAGCAACATTAGTAATAATTTTAAGACAAATCAATTAAACCAAGAATATTGCGAAAGTAAGAAAACTTAGTCTCGGGTAATGGTTTGGTGAAGATGTCAGCTGCTTGTTGCTCAGTTGAGATATACTCCAGTCTAATGTCCTTCTTCAAAGCATGATCTCTAATGAAGTGATGCCTGACATCTATATGCTTGGTGCTTGAGTGAATAACTGGATTATAGGTAATGGCTATTGTACTCGTATTGTCACAAAATATGGGTGATTCATTTGTAATTACTCCTAATCCCTCAGTTGTTGCTGGATCCAGATCAGTTGAGCACAACAACTACCAACAGCAAGATATTCTGCTTCAGTTGTTGAGGTAGCTATGGATGTTTGCTTTTTGCTGAACCAGGAGATCGGTCTGTCTCCAAGAAACTGACATGAACCACTTGTATTTTTTCGATCAAGTTTATATCCTGCATAATCTGCATCCGAATAGCCAAATAAATTGAAAGATGAGTCTTTAGAATACCGCGGTAACCCAACATTTTGTGTACCCTTAAGATATTTTAAAATTCTTTTAGCAGCTGAGAAGTGTGATTGCTTAGGATTTGCTTGAAATCTAGCACACATACAGACAGCAAATACAATATCAGGGCGACTGGCAGTTAGCTACAACAATGAACCTATTAAGCCTCGATATAATGTCGCCTCAACTGATATTCCCCCTTGATCAGTGTCCAATTTTACTGATGAGCTCATGGGAGTATTTGCAGCTGAACATGACTCCATGCCAAATTTCTTCAGCAGCTCCTTTGTATATTTAGTCTGACTGATGAATGTACCAGTCTCCAGTTGCTTCACTTGCAGTCCAAGAAAGAATGTCAGTTCACCCATCATGCTCATTTCGAATTTTTCCTGCATCAACTTAGAAAATTTCTCACATAATTTGGGGTTAGTTGACCCAAATATGATATCGCCAACATAAATTTGAACAAGTAAAATTTGATTATTCTTGGAAAATTTGAACAAGGTCTTATCAACTGATCCAACAGAAAAATTATGATCAGTTAGAAATTTTGAAAGAGTTTTGTACCAAGCTCTGGGAGCTTGTTTAAGACCATATAAAGCTTTGTTCAAATGATATACATGATCAGGAAAATTGTGATTTACAAAACCTGGGGTTGTTCAACATATACTTCCTCTTGCAGTTGATCGTTTAGGAATGCACTTTTGACATCCATTTGATAGACTTTGAAGTTCTTGAATGAAGCATATGCAAGGAATATTCTGATAGCTTCCAGTCTTGCAACTGGTGCATATGTTTCATCATAAACAATTCCTTCTTCTTGCCTATATCCTTGTGCTACCAGTCTTGCTTTATAGCGTCCAACTGAACCATCTTCGTTCAGTTTGTTCCTGAAAACCTGTACCTATGACAGTTTTTGAAATCGGTCTTGGAACTAAGTTCCAGACATTGTTATGAGTAAACTGATTTAGCTCTTCTTGCATTGCATTTATCTAGTTAGGATCATCAAGAGCTTCATCAGTTTTCTTCGGTTCTAGTTGTGAAACAAAAGCTGAATGGATAAATAAGTTTAGCATTTGATTTCGAGTTCTTACTGGATCTGATGGATTTCCTATTACCAGTTCAGGTGGATGTGATTTTTTCCATCTGTACTCAGTATTTGTTGTCTCAGCAATTCCTTCAGTTGGTAACTGAACACAATTTTCAGACTCAGTTGGTGCTTCGTCAACAGGTATTTGAGTGTTATCATTATGCTCTATCAACTGATCATCACTAACGACTTCCTGTGCATCTGATTGATCCAGTACTTCTGGTTCAGATGTTTGAAATATGTTTTGATTATTATGACATTCATTTTTGTCATCATCTTCCAAACTGATATCTGTAAATCGATCAACTAGCTCAACTTGATCAGTTGGCTTATCAGTTAGTTCAGTTTCATCGAAATCAACATTAGCTGATTCTTCAACATTTAGGGTTTTCTTGTTGAATACTCTATAAGCTATACTAACTGATGAGTATCCAAAATATATTCCCTCTGCAGATTTAGCATCAAACGCTTTTAAATAATTTTTACCATTATCAAGGATAAAACATCTGCAGCCTAATATTTTGAAATAAGTAATTATAATTTTTCTTCCATGCCAGATCTCATATGGTGTTTTCATATGATTCTTATTAATCATTGATCGTTCTGAGTATACCACGCAGTGTTTACTGCCTCTGCCCAAAACCTTTGAGAAATACCAGAATCAGCAAGCATTGTTCTAGCAGCTTATTTAAGGGTCCGATTTCTTCTCTCAGCTACACCATTTTGCTGAGGAGTTCTGACTGCTGAGAGCTCATGCTTAATTCCAGCATTCTCTAGAAAATTTGAAAGAGTTTGATTGATGAATTCAGTTCCTCGATCTGATCTGATTCGATCAATTCCAACTGATTTTTCATTTAAAAGTCTTTTGAAGAGCTTTATCAGTTGTGAAGCAGTATGGTCTTTAGATTTGAGAAAAATAACCCAAGTAAATCTTGAAAAATCATCTACGACTACCAAGGTGTATTTCATTCCCACTAAGCTCATGACTGGTATAGGACCAAAGAGATCCACGTGCAACAGTTCTAAGCATCGTGATGAAGATTTACCAACCTTGTTTTTAAAAGAAGATCGTACTTGTTTACCATACTGACATGCTGAGCAAAGTTTTTCTTTTGAAAAGTCTATTTTGGGCAAACCAGTTACAAGTTCATGTTTACTCAGATAGGCAATGGTTTTAAAGTTTAAATGGTTTAGTCTCTTATTCCACAACCAGTTTTTAGATGATTTGGAAGCAATAAAACAAACTAGTGCATAAGTTTGATCATTCCAACTGACTTTATATGTGTTTCTACAACGTTTGCCAGTTAGTATGATTTCATCAATTGAAGTTTTGACTGAACATGAGTTTTTGTCAAATTGTACTAAAAATCCACTGTCGCATAACTGACTGATGCTGATCAAGTTATACTTCAGGTTTTCTACTAATAGAACATATTTAAAAGTAAAGTTACCATAGATAAGCTTACCCTTACCCACAGTTCTACCTTTGGAATTGTCCTCGAAACTTATATTTGGACCACTATATTTGATCAGTTGAGATAGCACACTTGCATCTCCTGTCATATGTCGCGAACATCCACTGTCCAAATACCATATTGAGTTCTTGTTTGTACCTATTACCTGCAATCACATACACAATATAATTTGGTACTATATCTATTTGGGTCCTGAGCTGATTAGTCCCTTAGGAACCCATACTTGGATTAGTCTAATAGACTTTCCAGTAGCTGTATTCCAAATGGTTTTTCTCGGCTTTTGTGTGATTGTTGTGTAGTGTACAGATGATACAATATGTGTTTTAGCTTTATTCAACTGATTGTTCAGTCTATATATCTTCTGAGTTGGCTTGCAATTATAGTAATTGAAATAGCTATTCGAATAGTTCTTGTGAAACCTTTTTGATGACTGACTTTGTGAATCAGTTGAAATTTTTTGGCTATAACCAATCCCATATCTTCTAGCCTTACTCATATTCATAGTAGGTTGCTCAATCAGTTTACTGGGCACAATTAGTTCTTGTACCACTGTTGCTTTGACAAAGTTAATGTATTTTCCTTTGTCTATTTTTGGCTTTGATTGAGTATCATTTGGATACATCTCTCCTTGAGTATTGAACCCTAAACCAGTTTTATCAGAAACTGATTTTTGTGAATTCTGCATCTCACTCAGTGCAGTTGATGACTTGTTCCAAGACTGAATGAGCTCAGTCTGTTTTGAGTTTTCAAGCATCAACTTCTGGATTAATGACTGATTTTTATTTATTTATGCTTTTAACTCAATAATCTCCTTTTTTAGACTCAATCCATCAACTGATTCATCAGTTTTGGTTTTATTGTCTGTGGGATCAGTTTTCTTTGCTTTGATTTTTTCAAATGATGATGCAAGTTTTTGATACTCATTTACCATATCATGTAGTGTTAGAATGAGTTCTTCTCGTGTGAAATCAGTTGAGCTGAAATCAAATACCTGTTGGCTAGATGATTCTTCTTCTGCATCATTAGCCATCAAACACATAACTTCCTCGTCATCACTAGAGCTGCATGAGCTTTCTGGTTCTGACTCCTCACTGTCAGTTTCTGCCCATTTAGATTTATTTTTTTTCAGCTAAGGTACCTCGTGTTTCTTTCTGAAGGACTTCTTATCTTCCTTGGGCCTTCTTTTGTGTTCATATGATTTCTTTCCTCTATCAGTTGACCCCTGACTGTCCTTCATGGGTTTAGGACAATCAGCAATAAAGTGACCTGATTTGCCACAGTTGTAACAAGCATTTCATTCATCTTTTGAGCTTTTCCTTGGGTATGGCTTCTGAAAGATTCCTTGATTCTTTCTCATGAACTTTCCAAATTTTTTGATGAACAAAGACATAGCATCACTGCTCAACTGATCAGCAGATTTCTTGACTGAACTGATTGGTTCTGTTCTGACGGCTGCTAGAGCAGTTGTAACTGCAGGGGTAGATGGTTCTCCTTCTCTGGTTTGTAGCTCAAATTCATAAGCCTTTAAATCAGCAAACAGATCATGAAGTTCAATTTGATTTAGATCCTTGGACTCCCTCATTGCCATGGTCTTGAAATCTCATTCCTTGGGAAGACCTCTCATTACCTTTAGTGTTATCTCTTTGTTGGTATACACTTTTCCAAGTACATTTAACTCATTGACGATACTGCTTACTCTTTCATCATACTCGTGTATTGATTCTCCTGCTTTCATTTTGATGTTATCAAACATTTGAACAGCCACAGAGAGTTTATTCTCTTTGGTTTGATCATTTCCTTCACAAAGCTGGATCAGCTTTTCCCAAATTTCTTTGGCTGTCTTACACATGTTTATTTTGTTGAAGGTTACTTTGTCCAGCGTTTTGTACAGAATGTCTTTAGCCACATTATCAAGATTTTCTTTTCTTTTATCTTCAGTTGTCCATTCATCTCTGGGCTTTTCTATTCTTTGTGGTGCCCTTCTGTTATGGCAACTGCTGTGTTTGTTTTCATAATCTTCATGGGTCCATCAGTTATGACATACAACATGTCATCATCTTGTGCAGCTAAATGAGCCTGCATTCTGATTTTCCAATCATCAAATTCTTCTTTGGAGAACATAGGAATTTTGTTGAATGAAGTCATGCTAGCAAGTTTATAGATCAAAAGTATTCAAGAACAAGATTCACCCGCTCTGATACCACTTGATAGGATCGATTATCGTATCTGTGATGACCTGATATTAATTACTCAATTATTTGGCAAGAATTGATATTAATTATTTTAAAGTGCGAAATTAAAATATTAAGCTAAATAAATTTAACTGTGTGTTAAAAATGTGTATTAGAAAATATCGGAAGTATAAACGATATTATAATACATGTCGGAATTAAATAACACACGGGAGTTGAAATAAATTGGACCGAGTCACAATCTAGCATTTTTAGCAAACATTTAATAATTGCAAATGCATATTAATATATTTGTGGGGTGTATATTTTTATGGGTTATTTTATAAGGAAACCCATTTCCCCTTCACCATTCCCGTATGTCTTCTCCTCAACCCTACCTCACGCCTCACCCTTTTCTCCAGCTACCTTATTCGTGTCTTGTGGTTCAACCACCATAGCTGACAGTAATTTATCCAGCAACCATCAGCTGAATCTCGTGAACCTTGTTCCTTGTTTGAATCGAAGAATAGACGAGCCCTTCCATTGTGCAGCGAGCTGCGTGTTGCTGCTGCAACATTTTTCCAGCCCCTTTCTTGCCTTCTTATTTGTTCCTTGGAGGATTGTAGAGGCTAATTCTTGCTTCATTTCAGTTTATAGGAAGCTTTGGAAGGTAATCCCTAAGCCTAGAGTTGCAAATTTGTTCCTGGGTTTCATTCTTAGCTACTGTGATATTTCGAGATTTTGGTGTCTAGTTTATTTTTGGATATTTGGGTATGTTACACGAAGAATATCGACTTGTGGTTCAAATAAAACTTGTAGAACGTTGTGTTAGCTTTCTACAGCCATTGGAAAATCGTAATTACAATAAGAAACGGATTTGATATGATTTTTCTACCATAATGTGTCAAAAACCGAACTCTGTAGTGATGCGTGCAGAAGACATTCCGTAATTCGATTTTGTCACCTGTTTTCACTTGGATTCTGGACTTGTGATCTAAATGAAAGTTGTAGAGCTATGTCTTTTCTTCAAAAGGTAATTGACCCGTTAAATTCCATTAAGAATGAGGGATTTATGCTCATTTTACCGAAACTGCTCAGTCTGGGAATTCAGTCCGCGAGTTTGTGAGTAACAGCATGTTCTTGCTTAATTCTGGAATTATCTACTAAGATTTTGGGAATGATATCTTATAAGAAAACTTAAATATTTGAGTTTTATTTCATTTACAATTGGCGGATTTTGAATTGGGTCAATAATGAATTAGATATGAATTTTATGCTACAAGGTGTCGAACCAGAATCTGTACAGATTTATTGTTTTCAAAGTTTCCTGTTTTTTGTGTTTTTCAGCATCTAGATGACCGATTTTTGTGTTGGTATCTTCTGATGAAATGTGGGATTTTGAGTTAGGATTTCAGCCATATATGATAAGTGTAATTCGGTTAGGTTTTGATTGAGTTATGACATTAAAATCCATCCTAGGTACAAGCTGGAATCTGTAAATTGTAATTGGATAAGAGTTGAGTATTTAATTGATGAAAATAAATTAATTGCCACAGGTTTTGATAACCAGGAAGCGCCGAGGTCTTCATAATTATTGTGGTAATTTAATTTGAAGGTTAAGGTACGGATTGATCGATTTCTTACAGCGTCTATGTCGACGTGTAATTTAATTGATGTGAGTTAATTGATTTTATATGAATTATGTGATTATGTGCTCTTTGTGGAATTTGGATGCAAATTTAAGATTATTGCTCATTTTCTTAAAATAAAACATGATTTTCAAATATATTGGAATAATATATGGATTGATATACATTGTTGAGCACTCATTCATATTGAGCCCTTCAGTTATTGATACCCGTTGATATTCGATTGAGATCTGTATATGATATTTTATTGTGTCTTGTGGATTTTGGACACCTTGACTCGGTCCGGCTTAGGTAGTTGCTGGCATCAAGTGTGAAGCCATATTCCCACACACTGTCCGCTGAGTCTTGGACAGGTCCACTGAGTCGTTGACCAGCTCGAGCATATATTATGATTGTTGATATCGATCCTTTGACTCCTGATATCAAGACATCTTTCACGCGTACATGCATTGCATTGATTTCATTACATGTCATTTATATATGTTGTAATTTATTTGATCTTCGTACTGGGATTCGACCCCTGTCCTTTGGGACTGCTGTGGTTTGTTCCGTGTTTCAATAGAAGGTCATGCAGGTGGTTCGTCTTCGGCTGCTCAGGATGAAGCACCGAGGGGCGCTAGAGCTCTTTGAGTTTTGAGCTCAAGCCTTTATTGTTTTTCTCTGTGAGTTCAGTCATCGAGTCCCTAGATATTATATCTATGTATTACTGTGGTTTGCCCCGAGTAGTTGTATATTTTGTTTTGGAGGATCGTTGTTGTGATTGTGCCTGGTTGGCGTTGTTTCGTATTGGATGTTTGTTGGGGGTTTTGATTTAGTCGTTTTGGTTGTTTTATATTTTTCCGGTATGTCCTATTTACGAGGAGGTTATGCCGAAATTTCTATTGGGCCAAAAAGAAAAATTTTAACTCGTTTTTGCTGTTTATACTAATTAATCTTGATTGTGTGTTAATAAAATATTAATTTGGTATCAGAGCGTAGACTGGGATACGCTCATATAGAGTTAGTACACTCGAGTCTAGGCACAAATAAATTGTGCGCATGTGATTGATTATTTGGAATTACTTGCTTTTGCCTGGTTTGAATTGCATGTTAGTATTTTAGAGATGAACATGTTTTGGCATTAGTAGGTAATGGATTCTTGAGCATTTTGGCATTTCCTTTTCGGTGTTTTGAATTATTTTGAAGTTAATGAATATTTTGGGAATTAACTTGGGTTCTGTAGAATGGCACTGAGAGGTAGGAAAGGTAAAGAAGTGGTTCAAGAGTCTGGTGCTCAGAATATGGATGGTATTGATGTGAATGCTTCGAGGTAGACGTGGTCGACCTACTGGTGAAGCGGTACAGAATGTTAATGTGGAAGTTGAACAGATCACCCGTAGAGTGAATGATATGGAATTGGTGGTATCGAGGTTTCAGAATCTGAATCCTCCTGTCCTTGATGGCTCCGAAGGTAATGAAAAAGCTAAAAGTTGGTTAAGGGCCATGAATAATTTGTTTGATTCGGTGGAATATGATTCCAACCGAAGAGTAAAATTAGTAGTTCTTCAGCTGAGGGACAATGCTGAACGTTGGTGGGAGGCTACTGCCAGGGCTTTGCGTGATGCTTGCACAGTTATTACTTGGGATGTTTTCAGTACTCTGTTCAGACAAGAGTATTCTCCGCCTTCTTATTATGCTGCCAAATCATCTGCATTTCATAAATTGGTTCAGGGTAATTTACCAGTTGCAGAATATGCTCGACAATTATCATCTTTATTGATTTACGTGCCGCATATCGCCGGTAATGATGGGTCAAAAATGGAGAAATTTCTGGAAGGATTGGGTTCTCATTTATATTCCTTGGTTCTGGCTAGTAATCCGGTTAGCTATGCCGATGCAGTCAACAAGGCAATAAGATTAGAAGCAGGATTTCAAAGAGATAATCAGTAGCAGACTTTACAGATACCTAGTAGAGGTATGCAATTACCAATGGGTACATCATCTTATGTACCTCAGCAGCCTTTCCAGTAGCAGCAGTTCTTCCAACACCAAAAACCTCAAAGGTTTATGCCCAGAGGAAAGAACTTCAAGAAGAAAGGTCAGTCGAGTTCATCTAGCTCAAGTGGATCTAAAGTGTATCGGGGATGCCTTTTTCAGGGAATCAGTATTCAGTGGTGTATTGTGAGCGTTGTGGAGGTAGACATCATACATCTCAGTGTGGTGGTGTACGTGGGACATGTCATGATTGCGGTCAGAAAGGACACTTTGCTAGATCTTGTCCAAACCGTACTCAAGGGCAGATGAGACCACAACAGTTTCCTCAGAACAGAGGTGGTTTTTCGGGTGGTTCGTCTCAGAGACCCTTTACTCCTGCGCAGTCTTTTCAGCAGTTCAATTATCCACAAGTTCGGGGTAATGCACCTCAATCATTCCCAGGTCCACAACATGCTACAGAGGATCAAGCCAGAGAGGCTCCAGGTGGTGTAATCGCAGGTACTTGTTTAATTAATGGTTACACTGCACGAGTTTTATTTGATACAGGAGCATCTCACTCTTTCCTCAAATCCAATTTTGTTGATGAATATGACTTTGTGACTACATCATTGCATGAGTTTGCATCTGTGTCCACTCCAGCCGGTAAAGTGATTTTATCAAGGCAGATTGTGTTGGACTGTGTATTTTATTTTGGTGACAGTATTATGATTTATAATTTGATTTTGTTACCGATGTATGACTTTGATTGTATCATTGGTATGGATACCTTGACAAATTATCGAGCTACTGTAGACTGTTTTCATGGTGTAGTACGTTTTCGACCTCATTTTGGTGACAAATAGAATTTTTATGGTCGAGGATCGCAAGCTAAAATACCTTTAGTTTCAGCGATGGAAATGTTTAAGCTATTATCCTTAGGAAATGAGGGATATATGATTTATGATGTGGATGCTTTAAAGGAAGAGCCGAGATTGTCTGATATACCAGTGGTGAAAGAATTTTCTGATGTCTTTTTGGAGGAGATACCATGTTTTCCACTGCAGAGAGAGCTTGATTTTAGCATTGAATTGATGCCAGGAACTGCTCCAATTTCAAAAGCTCCATATAGAATGGCACCTGCAGAACTTAAAGAGTTGAAAGAGCAATTGCAGGATTTACTGGAAAAAGGGTACATACGACCTAGTATGTCACCTTGGGGAGCCCCTGTTTTGTTTGTTAAAAACAAAGATGGTTCCATGAGAATGTGCATTGATTATATGCAATTGAATCGGGTCACCGTCAAGAATAAATACCCTTTGCCTAGAATCAATGATTTGTTTGATCAACTACAGGGAACTTCAGTATATTCGAAAATTGATCTTCGATCAGGATACCATCAACTTCGAGTTGGAGAAGAATATGTTCCTAAGACAGCTTTTAGAATCAGATACGGGCATTATGAAATTTTGGTTATGCCATATGGGTTGACTAATGCACCAGCAGTATTTATGGATTTAAGGAACCGAGTGTTCAGGAATTTTCTGGACAAGTTTGTTATTGTTTTTATTGATGATATACTGGTGTATTCGAAGTCAAGAAAGGACATAGAGAGCATTTGTGATTAGTTCTTCAAACACTTCGTGATGCTCAGTTGTATGCTAAATTGTCAAAGTGTGAATTCTGGTTGGATCAAATCATATTTTTGGGTCATGTGATATCAGCCAAAGGAATATCCGTCGATCCAAGTAAAATTGAAGCGGTCTTGAATTGGACTAGACCAACCAATGTACCAGAGGTTCGAAGTTTTATGGGATTGGTCGGGTATTACAGACGATGCATTGAAGAGTTTTCTCAGATTTCCCGATCTATCACCCAACCGACCAAGAAGGATGCAAGATTTATTTGGTCAGAAGAGTGTGAGCAGAGTTTTCTGAAACTGAAAGAGAAATTGACGACAACACCAGTGTTGGCGTTGCCGTCTGGATCAGGTGGATTTGTTGTTTGTATAGATGCATCAGCTAAAGGATTGGGATGTGTATTGATGCAACATGGAAAGGTTATTGCTTATGCTTCGAGGCAAATAAAATACATGAATCCCGATATCCAGTTCATGATCTTGAACTTGCAGCCATTGTTTTTGCCTTGAAAATTTGGCGACACTATCTATATGGTGAACAGTTTATTATTTACTCAGATCATAAGAGTTTGAAATATCTGTTTACTCAGTCAGTGCTGAATATGAGGCAGAGACGTTGGTTAGATCTATTGAAGGATTTTGACTGTGAAATACAGTATCAACCAGGGAAGATGAATCAGGTTGCAGATGCATTAAGCCGGAAGTATCAGGATGGCATGTTAGCATCCATTCATATTTGGCAGAATCATGATGAATTGTGTACTTCTGGATGGAATTTTCAGCCACAAGATAATTATTTTATTGTTTCTGCATTGCATTTTGAGCCACAGATTATTGCTGAAATTAAAAAGGCTCAAAAGATAGATCCAAAAGTTCAGAAATTAAAAGAGTTGGTTTTTTCTGGTAATCCAGATAAGTATAATGTCTCATCAGATGGTAGTTTGCGAATGAATCATAGATTAGTGGTACCAAATGTTGCAGAATTGAGAGAAGCATTGCTTCAAGAGGCGCATTGTAGTCGCCATAGTGTTCATCCTGGTAATCGTAGGATGTACCAGATATTGAGACCTTATTTCTGGTGGGATGCCATGAAGAAAGACATTTCTGAATTTGTAGCAAGATGTTTGACATGCCAACAGGTGAAAGCTGAGAGAATAAAACCTGGAGGTATGTTACAGAGTTTAGAAATACCGCAATGGAACTGAGAACATATTGCAATGGACTTTGTAACTCACTTACCCAGGTCTATCAGAGGTTGTGATGCTATCTGGGTTATAGTTGATAGATTATCCAAGTCAGCACATTTCATTCCATATGATCGTACCTATCCTTACAAGAAAATGGCAAGGTTATATTTGGATAACGTGGTTCGGTTGCATGGAGTTCCAGTGTCTATTTTGTCTGATAGAGATCCAAGATTTGCATCTAAGTTTTGAAGCAGTCTTCAGAATGCTTTGGGAAATAAGTTGGCTATGAGCACAGCTTATCATCCCCAAACTGATGGTCAGACAGAAAGAACATTCAGACTTTGGAAGATATGCTTCGGTCAGTAATTATGGATTTCAGAGGTAATTGGCAAGAATCTCTATCATTGGTAGAATTCTCATACAACAACAGCTTCCAAACGACTATTGGAATGGCACCATTTGAAGCTTTGTATGGTAGAAGGTGTCGATCGGCGATATGTTGGAATGGGATTGGAGAAAAACCATTGGCACAACCTGAATTTCTTGAAGAGATGAATGAAAAGATTGATTTGATCAGAAAAAGAATGAAAGCATCTCAGGATCGTCAAGCTAGCTATGCAAATAAAAGGCGTAGACCTTTGGAATTTCAAGTCGGTGATGAAGTTTTTCTAAAGATGTCACCATTTCGCGGCACAATGAGATTTGGAAAAAAGGGAAAGTTAGCTCCACGTTATATTAGACCGTATACTATTGTTGAGAGGATCGGTTTGTTGGCTTATAGATTGAACTTGCCGCAGAGTTTGTCTGCTATACATGATGTGTTTCATGTATCTATGCTGCGGAAGTATGAGCCAGATCCATCTCATGTTCTGAGACACGAGAATGTGGAGTTAGATTGTTCTCTTAGCTATGTTGAGTATCCTTTGCAAATTCTTGATCGCAAAGAAAAATAGCTTCGTAATAAGACGATTCCTCTAGTCATGGTGCAGTGGAGTAAACATGGGACAGAAGAGGCAACATGGGAGCTCGAGGCTAGAATGCATCAAGAATGGCCTCATTTGTTTGAGAATGTAACAAATTACTCCATGTACCCTGAGTTTCCTATGTACTAGCAGTAATGTAAATTTGAATTCCTTTTATCTTATTTGTATTGAATGTTCTGATTTCAAGGGCGAAATCTTTGTTAGAGGGGGAGAATGTGATGACCTGATATTAATTACTCAATTATTTGGCAAGAATTGATATTAATTATTTTAAAGTGCGAAATTAAAATAATTAAGCTAAATAAACTTAACCGTGTGTTAAAAATGTGTATTAGAAAATATCGGAAGTATAAATGATATTAAAATACATGTCGGAATTAAATAGCACAGGGGAGTTGAAATAAATTGGACCGGGTCACAGTCTAGGATTTTGAGCAAACATTTAATAATTGAAAATGCATATTAATATATTTGTGGGGTGTATATTTTTATGGGTTATTTTATAAGGAAACCCATTTCCCCTTCACCATTCTCTTCTCCTCAACCCTACCTCACGCCTCACCCTCTTCTCCAGCTACCTTCTTCGTGTCTTGTGGTTTAACCACCATAGCTGACAGTAATTTATCCAGCAACCATCAGCTGAAGCACGTGCACCTTGTTCCTTGTTTGAATCGAAGAAGAGACGAGCTCTTCCATTGTGCAGCGAGCTGCGTGTTGCTGCTGCAACATTTTTCCAGCCCCTTGCTTGCCTTCTTTTTTGTTCCTTGGAGGATTGTAGAGGCTAATTCTTGCTTCATTTCAGTTTATAGGAAGCTTTGGAAGGTAATCCCTAAGCCTAGAGTTGCAAATTTGTTCATGGGTTTCGCTCTTAGCTACTGTGATATTTCGAGATTTTGGTATCTAGTTTATTTTTTGATATTTGGGTATGTTACACGAAGAATCCCGACTTGTGGTTCAAATAAAACTTGTAGAATGTTGTGTTAGCTTTCTACAGCCACTGGAAAATCGTAATTACAATAAGAAACGGATTTGATATGATTTTTCTACCATAATGTGTCAAAAACCGAACTCTGTAGTGATGCGTGCAGAAGACATTCTGTAATTCGAGTTTGTCACATGTTTTCACTCGGATTCTGGACTTCTGATCTAAATGAAAGTTGTAGAGCTATGTCTTTTCTTCGAAACGATAATTGACCCGTTAAATTCCATTAATAATTGAGGGAGTTATGCTCATTTTACCGAAACTGCTCAGTCTGGGAATTCAGTCCGCGAGTTTGTGAGTAACAGCATGTTCTTGCTTAATTATGGAATTATCTACTAAGATTTTGGGAATGATTTCTTCTAATAAAACTTAAAGATTTGAGTTTTCTTTCATTTACAATTGGCGGAATTTGAATTGGGTCAATAATGAATTAGATATGAATTTTATGCTACAAGGTGTCGAACCAGAATCTGTACAGATTTATTGTTTTCAAAGTTTCTTGTTTTTGGTGTTTATCAGCATCTAGATGACCGATTTTTGTGTTGGTATCTTATGATGAAATGTGGGATTGAGTTATGATTTCAGCCATATATGATAAGTGTAATTCGGTTAGGTTTTGAGCATCTAGATGACCGATTTCATCTTATGATGAAATGTGGGATTGAGTTATGATGAAATACGGGGAGGTCGTGCCGAAATTTATATTGGGCCAAAAAGCAAAATTTTAACTCGTTTTCGCTGTTTATACTAATTAATTCTGATTGTGTGTTAATAAAATATTAATCAGGAACAAGGCCCTCACAGTATCAAGAGTGTTTAGAATGGGGTTGAATAAACACTCACAATATAAAACTGATCTTTTCGAATTTTGAGTTCAGTTTGGTGACAAACTGATTCTCGGAATCTTGTTGTTCAATGACAATCAGTTAAACTGATATAGTTGCGGAAGCTAACTGACTAAAAGATAGAATACAACACTGAAATAAAATACGCAATGGTTGTTTCTGGATGTTCGGAGATTTCAATTACTCCTACGTCACCTCTTCTATCATAAGGATAGGATTTCCACTAAAAGACTTTGATCGAATACAAGATTTTTACTGACCCACTTCAGTTTGGACTTATCACTGCGAAGACTGAAACTCTTAGTATTACAAAGTGTTCTCAGTACGTAACTGATCTTAGCACTATCGAATTTATCAATTTTTTTTACAAAGTGCTAGTGAGCTCAGATTGTAGCCTTGACTTCTACGAATAAATCAAGTAAGAGTGAGCTACGATTTTTTCCAGAGTAACAGAAAGCTTTGAATAGAGTAATTCTGTTGTTTTCTTCAGCTGTTCTTCTATCATATTTATAATCTTGTCTTCCAACGGTAACTTGAGATATTTTTTGAATCTTTGTATCCGTTGATTGCCACTTCATTATTTCTTGGGCTTTGTTTGCTTCATTTATTGTAATGCGGCGTTTTTACTACTTTAGCCGAAATGCGTTGTTCCAAGCTGTATTGGTTGAAGTGCGACGTTGCAATCTTCTATGTCTCTTTTTCGGTTGAATGTTCTTTCCCGAGACATGTTTAGTTAAAGTATGAATGTATCAACTGATCAGTTTCCAGCTGATCAACTGATTTCAGTTGTCAAGTCCAGTTTACTTCGATCAATTGCTGATGAGGAGAACAACTGAATTTTCAGTTGCGTAGATTCAGTTGCTGATTTCAGTTTGCTTGATCAGTTGGTTCGTATTTTCAGTTGGTTCATATTTTGTCAAACTCCATAATTTAGTTTCCAACAACTTACGTCCAGTTGAAGTCGTCGTCGCTAGGAACACGGTACTGTACTCGGATTCAAAATCAGATGGACGGATCACTCGTAAATCTAGAATCTCACGTGAAGCTTTCCTCGGTGCTTTCCTTCTCTGTATATATATATATATATATATATATATATATATATATATATATATATATATATATATATATATATATATATATAACATGAAATCAAGTTGTATATATATATGTGTATATATATATATACATACACGGTGCACGAGAAGGCTAGGTGGCGTGATCCATGCCCTGCACGTCTTGTGCATAAGCGCTACACTACTCGACGCATATGCGCGAGACCTTATGTCTCGGCGCATGTGTTCTCGGCAGCTCGCGCATATGCGCGAACCATCGCCGCGCATATGCGCGAGACCTACTGTCTCGGCATATCACCACTGGCGCATATGCGCCCACTTCTCTGGACATCACGTTTAGCTACTGGACATCTCGCGCATATGCACGCCCTCAATACGCGCATATGTGCGGGGTCTTCTGTCCAATTCGCGCATGGCTCGCGCATCAAGTCGCGCATGTGCGCGAATGCACTACCCTCGCACACGTTTTGCGTCTTTCTTTGTCATTCTCGGTCTAATCCGTTCCGTCAATATTTACCTTAATTAATAAATAAATCATTACAGATTAATCTCAGATTACGGTAAATAAAATTTCGGGCATTACAGATGCAGGTGAGGACGAGTTTGAGAAGACGAGAGGCGGGGATCAGTGAGCTGGCTCGGACTGTGCGGTGGACTAACTCGAGGACCGCTTAAGTTTCCAGAAAACTTTTTATGCATGTTGAACTCTTTTACTCTAACTTGAACGAGTTACTTTATGTTGTTTTAAACAAGTACTTGTGGCAAGTTTGTTTATATTTCAAATAATTACGAGCGTCTTTTGAGAAATTGTTATTCATTTAAGAAAATTTTTATTTTTCCGCAAAATTCAATTAGTTCAAAAATACAGTACGTCACATACACCACCCCACAAACACACGCCACTTTCACCTTCAACACACACAACATACACGCACTAAGACTCTCGGTGGTCGTGAGTTTCAAAGCAAGGGAGGAAAAGTTTTTCATCCAGTTCGTCTCTCGTCGCGCCGTCTCTCGTATCTCGTAAGAATAAAGGAACAAGCCAATTTTTCAACCCTTTTTCAAGCACCATTCAATCCATAATATGGCATGTATGCTGATTTGGGTGAAAAATTTATAAGGGTGATTTTTTTAATCTCATACTTGTGCATCTCATGTTTTCATGAAGGATTCATAATGTTTAGGGAATTGTTGAAGGAGGAATGCAAACCAAATGATTTAAGAGTCGAACTAAACGTCTAAGAGTAATTTTTGAATGAATATAACCATATGGAACGCCTCAAGGGCAGCACACCTGCACACGTAAAACTCATGAAGGCCGAGAGGGGGAAGGGTTTGGGTTTGGTGTTCCATCGGCCAAGGGGGATGTATGTGGTCCTAAACAAGGTCTTGATGAATTTTTAGGGTCCTAAGAAGGTCTAGGAGGGGATTGGTACGAGCTTGGATGGGCTGGTGTAGCACAGCGACCATAACTCCAAAATCTCGTACATGTTGTCTTGTTATAGGGCGTGTGGCTCATAGAGCAATGGGATGGTGGAAAGAACTGGTCTAGGGGCTAGGGTCGTGACTTAGGGTCCTGGTGAAGGTCTAGTGTGAACCAATAGTCGAGCCAAAGGCTCCCACAACCGCTCGAACTTGAGAACCCTTACTGCGCTTAAGGAAGATGGTTGGGGCGCTGCTGGTGCGTGGAGTTTAGAGCGTGGTGCATCTAGTCTGTGTCTAAAAAGGCCTGCTCAAAGTCATGTTTCGGTTTTGGCTTGGACTTCCAACAGCTTACATTGAGTCTTGGGATGTTAGTAAAGGTCTTGTCTTCGGTTGGTTCGAGTCGGAAGGATAGTTTGGTCATTTGTTTAACCGAAAATGTGAAAACGGTGGTAAACAAGTCATCTGGTAAGCGAATTGAGTCATTTTTGAAACGTAGGTCCTAAGATTGAATTTCCAGAAAGCTACTGGATATATTTGGTGTTTTCAAAGTTTTAAAATCGAGTCGTTCTCGTTTATCGAAAGTCTAGGGTCGTCTGAGTATGTATAGCGTTGAATCATGTGTGCTAGGTTCGAGGAAAGTCGAGGACAGTTCGCAACTTTCTAAAACAACTCCATATCATGTAAAATGTTATTTTTCGAAGTTGTAAAGTATATGCATGATATATGTTATTTTTAGAAGTTTTTACGTATTTGTACTTATATGCTATTTTTAGTAATCTCGACATATACGAATGATATGAGTCATTGTTGGAAACTTTAAAATATGGAAAGTTCTTAATGTGTTATGAAATATTAAAATAAAGGAAAATATTTTTGAGGAAAGTGAATTCATCGTGACATAAAAATAGTAAAAGATCCGTTAAAAAAACGGGAATGGTGAACTCTCAATGACAAATGGGAGTGAACCGTCAAAAAATGGGGCGGGAATCTCAATGATAATGGATCAATTGAAAGAGTGAACGGTGAATTTATTTTTATGATAGTCGGTGGGATCGTCTAAGAAATGGACATTGAACCCAACAACTTAGTATTATGATTTATAGATTGATCAATCGAATTAATGTTGTCACTATCGAGGATCGGACTTCACAAAAATAAAATGATTATTTTAAATGGAAAAGTTTGTATATAATCATGGTTTTAAAAAGTGCATATTTTTGAAGGTTTCATGTTTGCATGAAAAAGACTATCTTTAGTAAAAGTAAATTTTATGCATGTGAGTGTATATTTACGTACTTGATATATGAGGTTTGAGCATGCTAAGTCATTAGACTCACTGGATTTGAATGGTTGCAGGGATGACGATGTTGAGTCGTGAGGTGCGAACTATTGAGTCATCTGGGAGGCGTAGTGCATACCCAGGACCTATAAATTCCGCATATGTTAAAGATTTTGATGACTTTATGGATTATTATTTTTATTTACAGAATGATAGGATGTTAAAATTTATTGAGTTGAATTTTATATTTTTATTGCTTTATTACTTATTCTTCATGAATGATTATGGATATTATGGAATTAATTTATTTGATTATTTATGCTACTTTATTTATGATGAATTAAGTGTGCATGATTTAGGAAAAAAACAAGTGTAAATTAAATGAATTTAGAAGTAGGGTCGTTTCACTTATCATCGGTAAAGCCTCAACCTGCTTCGAAGTTTCCAACCTATATTCCTTATTCTTGCATCGGCATTCTTATCTGAGAACCATAGTCAAGACATCGTCTAATTTTAAAGAGCTCATATGAATATTGTTGGTTAAGTTGATGATAAGTTGATAATATAAATCTGGTAGACTTTGAAGTAGAAGCTTCGCACGTTTATTTTCCTCTATTTTATGACATATAAAAGTGAGTTGGGAAATATAGTAGTTAATATGTTGATATGGTCGGTAATCGACGAGGATTCCGCCATCCGAAGAGTATAAAGTCTTCTCTTTAGAAAAATCTCATAGTACAGTTATTTGACCTCGTACATCTTTTTATAGAATATCCCAGATAACTTTTGTCGTTTTTATCTCATAGATAATTTAAAGTAATTCATCTACTATTTTCGAGCCCAAATTCAGTACACGTAAAACATTTCATTTATTAAATTATTAAATTATTTATTTAATTTTAAAATGATTTTTAACGATGCATGATTTATGATTTGCATTATTTTAAATTATTACATGTTTACGTGATGCACGTTAAAATGTTTTCTGGAGTTTCATGTTTCAGGCGATTAATCGACGCGGGTTCGAGGAAAAGAGACCGGCGACGATTTTGGTAATTTTTAAAATTTGACATTTTACTTTAAGTTGGGTTTGGGGCATTTTAAAAGGTTTATTTAACTTTTAGCATTTTAAAAGCCTAATTTAATTATTAGGTTATTTATGACTTTAAAGTTTTTAAAGATTTGTCATTTGTACATTTTATTTTAAATTAAGAAATGTTATTTAAAGTTAGAGGAATGTTAGTATTTTAATTAGTTGTTAATTATCAATTAAACACATAATTTTTACTCCCTAATTACCTAAACTCACGCACACACACCACTAACACGCACCTATACGCCTATGCGTACACACATACAATTCATTCCATTTCCTTTCATTTCTTTGAGAGAAAAGTTTAGGGTTCTTAAGGTTATCAGCAACTGCCCCCTTTCCCTTCATTTTCCAGCAAGTTTTCGTCACTTTTCTTCAAGAAAATCGTGCCACGTTTGTCCCGGATCAACCCTCGCATCTTTCCCGCTTCAGTGTCGTCGTTTTGGCAATGTTAAATATCAAAAGGAATGTTTAATCTTTTGTTTCTGCATCGATCTTGTTACATTATATTTTCTTATGTTTATTATGTGTAAAAATCCATGTATGTTGTAAAATTCTTGAGCAAAAATTTGTTGGATCGGTTTTGAACGATCCGAGATCTGAAAATTCAAAACTTGCTGTCATTTTAAATACTGTAACTTTTTGGTCGATGTTCTGGAAAACTTTAAACATATAAAACGTATAACTTTTCGATACCTTCGATTTGGCAGTAAATTCAAAATATTTGGATAATAAATGACTGAGTTATGATCGTTTTTGTGGGACTGCTCAAACTGCGTTTTTCTGAAAATGATTTCTTGATGTGTTCTTGAAGTTTTATTGTTGCAGGCTATGTTGTGGATCGACGGGTGATGTAAGAATTTTCTATTATATACAGCAGTGATGGCTGATGTGTTTAAGTATATCGCGAATGATGTTGGGATGACTGTTGGTGTTTCGTTTCTTGCCGTTAGGCACTTGGTTGAATTCGAAGTCGTAGGAATTGATTTGGTGTCAAATTTCGTGCTCATGAGTTGTATTGCGTTGTAGGTTGAACTTCGTCGTTTTTGGGGCGTTTGTATAAGTTTAGTCATTGTCATATCACCCGAGGACGAGTCTCGATGTGTTGGTTCACGGGTTGTATGATCGAGTTAGGAGAATTAAGTCAAAAGTGAAGTGAATTTTCGTTGGTTCGCAATAACAGTAGGTACATGGACCCATAGCCGGACCCTGGCATGGGGTCCGTGCACTTTGCCCTTCAAAATGTGAATTTCTAGCACCTACACGGATCCTTACATGGGGTCCGTGTCCTTTTTTAAAAAAAATATATTTTTTTATGGATTGTTTTGGGGTTTGATGTTATGATTTTTTATGATGATTAAACGAGGTCAAGTCCCAAGAGATTTAGAACGTTTTGTCATTTTTGGGTGTGAGCATGACTATACATCTAAGTTATGCAAGATAGGTATTCGAACTCATGTTAGTATGTGTAGCAGTGACCCCAAGCGAGATCCAACGAATCCCTCAACGTCAAGTAAGTATGTTCGACGTGCAAAGAAAATATTTTATGTTTTTGAGGTATGCTAAATGTATTCTGACCAAATTATGAACGGGTTTGGAAGTCGGTGAACGTGGCCGATGACCTCTTCACCCCGATAAAGCATGACCGGGTTTAGATCAGGATTTGAAAGCAGTAAAGCATGACCAGGGACCAATCCACCCGGTAAAGCGTGACCGGGGATCTCATGTATGTGGCAGTGGATTTTCCCTATCAGCCCAGTATTGTGGTTTAGTCTGATTAGGCACATTAATGTATGAGTCACTTGCTTTGAAACATATCTCTACGCAAAATCATGTTATGTATGCTCAAGTATGTATGATGCAAGTATGTCTATGAAAAGTCTTATGATGATGGCACGTCTACGTTCAAGTTTCAAGTATGTTTATGCTAATACGTTCAAGTTTCAAGTATATAAACTTTACTTTAAAGATGCATTGTTTTATTATGTAGTACTTGTTATCTTCAGTTTATACATGTTGAGTCTTTAGACTCACTAGACTTGATCGATGTAGGTGATGATGACTTTGAGGAGACGAGGGGTGGGGACCAATGAGCTTGCTTGGACTGCACATGAGGCTAAACCCGAGGATCGCCCATGTTTTATGAATACTTTTATGCATGTTGTTTCAAATACTCTGATTTTCATGAAGTGGTTTATGATGTTTAAACGATTATTACTTTTAGCAAACTTGGTTGTAGTTGTTTTATTGCAAATGTTTTTAGACGAGCAAGTTATTTTAAAGCAAATTTGAAAATGTTTTAGTTTGTATTTAAGAAAATTTTAATTTTTCTGAAAATTTTAAAATAGTTAAAAGTACGGTACGTTACATTTGGTATCAGAGCAGCGTTCTTGTAAAGGGTTGTGCCTACTGTCAGTTGCGAGAAGCTCACAAAGTATCACCTCAACTCTGTAAGTTTTAAAGTTTTAAATTATTTCATGTAGTAAGCATCAAGTCATGATTTCAGCATGTGCATATTTAAATTCAAATTACTTGCACCTTATGTTATGATAATTTTATTCATGCATGTTGGGTTTACGTGTTGGGTAAATAATGGAACAGTATGCCTCCCAGATGTAGGATTGTGCGTGAAGCAGGCGATGAGAATAGGGAAGCCCATGATGGGGAGAGGGTCATGAAAGGGATCGTTTTAGGTGACCGAAATGCACAACGGAAGCAAAAATTTTCGGTTTTCACACATAAAATTCGGCCACCTTGTGTACTAGGTGCAGCATATACAAAATCTCAACTTTGTCATACATAGGGTGTTGAGAAAATCGTTACCTATCAACCTCTTGAGGTTGATGATGGCTCCAACTAAAGTGTAAACACTTTAGCTCTTGAAAGGATGAATTGATCTACAAGCTTCCTCCTTTCCTTTGAACACTCCTTGTCCAAAAATCAAGCCCGCCACTAACTTGGAAGATCCCCTCATATTTTGCACTAGAAAAATATGAGGTTTTTTCAAGGAGAAG
This sequence comes from Primulina eburnea, assembly GCF_022965805.1. NCBI lineage: Eukaryota > Viridiplantae > Streptophyta > Magnoliopsida > Lamiales > Gesneriaceae > Primulina > Primulina eburnea. The sequence continues at coordinate 15,766,776 of NC_133112.1, read as the reverse complement.
TGCAAGAATTCCTTAACAAAAATTGAAGAAAAATGGAGAGAAAAAGGTTAGAATATTTCGGCCAACACATGTGTTGAATGAGGGAGGATGAGTTGTCTAGGTTGTGGGAAAAGTTTAAACACCTTTTTGCATGCCATGCAATTTTTTAATCAAAAATTAATCCACAACTCTTCACCTCTCAAGCATGCAAAACTTAGTGGGCTTGTAACAATTACAAAGGACCCATAGACTTTTTAATTGTCTCAAACATATTTGAGCCCAATTAGACTTTACTTGATTTTACTCAAGCCCACTAGTTAAATAATTATTTTCAATTGGGCTCTACATGGCCCTATGTTATTTAATTAATTCAACACTTGAATTAATTTAATTATTTGGACTCTACTAGCCTCACTATTGTTTAATTAATTCCACACTTGAATTAATTTAATTTAGTCCATAATAATGTTTATGAAAATCACAATTTTCAAATACATTATTCACTTGGCATACTTTTAATTTAGGAACACATTCATAAATTAAAAGTTACATTTCTCTCATAGAAGTCATAATTCTATTTTTCCTTAAACTTATAAACTCATTTATAAGCCCTTCTACACATTGAACTATTTTAACTTCTCAACGGATCTAGAAAGCAAGTACTTGTGTGGCCCTCAATGGTTCATTGATACAACTAGCCGTGGGTTCACATCTCCATGTGATTTGGACTAAACATGTCTTTATATAAGCATACCCCAATTGCTCCATTCTTAATTATCAACTCCTTGATAACAAGAACGTCAGAACTCAAGTCTGATAGTACCCAACCAATCATGTTAAACGCCTAGCAGCATCGCTTACATGATTCCCTAGGTATCAAATGATAGTGTCTGCAAGAAACATTCAATTATGGTTAGCGTACAGTACGGTCCCTTCAACTCATATATCCCGATCGATTCGACAACCATTGGTTTATCGAGAGTTGTCAATGAATCGAAACTATGTGTCATGTCATAGTTGCATCGATGATGTAATCTATGAAACCCCTTTCATAATTACCACCATAATCTGATCAGAGATTTCAACCTACATACACATGAGAACACATAGGATATCCATACCCGAAGGTAAGCGGTGAATCCCCGACTACAATGCATCGACTCCTATATGTTTTGACAAAACACCCAACCTTGTCACCTGATGACCCCTTGAGAGTCAGTAAACAAGTTAAAGTGTAATGCTAGTACATAGAGTCTCAATGTTGTCCCGGGTCATAAGGACAAATTGTGTACAACCATAAACTAGGACGTTTCCACTCGATAAGTGAGAACCACTTGGAAAGTCCTTTATGGAGGGTTGTTCAGTGAACTCTACCAGGAGCACCTATCTGCATGCTCGGACATCACAATGTCCCCTACCAATGAAACATGGTACTCACATCGCAGATACTAGTCTCAAACTCGAGCGGCCTATATCCTTCTTAGCGGTGGCTGAATCAACTAGGAACTGTTTAGAATATACAGTATTTCAAATATGAGTTTCATGATACTCATCATATGAGCATCTCATATTCTTTCTACTATTTGTATATTCAAGGGCTTTATCTATGCAACTAGGATGGGTATACAGATAAAGATGTGCCCAAATAATAATTTCAAATATTATTAAAATAAAGATTGCTTATACATAGAGTTTCATTGTGAACACTCGGCCAACACTTGGCTCGACGTGCACCAACTCTAACAATCTCTCACTTGCACTAGATCCAACTACCCATGTGCTTTAAACCCATCAATTCGCGATGCATCTCGAATAATGGTCCTGGTAAAGGCTTAGCTAGTGGATCAGCAACATTATCTGCGGAGCCGACTATGTCAATCGAGACTTCTCCTCTTTCCACAATCTCTCAGAGGATGTGGTACTTTTTCAATACGTGTTTGGATTTCTGATGAGACCTTGGCTCCTTTGCTTGAGCTATAGCTCTCGTGTTTTCACAAAACATCGGGACAGGAGCAACTCCATTAGGAATGACGCACAACTCTTGGACAAAATTCCTTATCCAAACAGCCTCCTTTGCTGCATCTGATGCAGCAATGTATTCGGCCTCTGTGCTGGAATCCGCAGTATTGTCTTGCTTGGAACTCTTCCAAGAGACAGCAGCACCATTGAGCATGAATACAAACCCAGAGGTTGACTTCGAGTCATTGATATCGCTTTGGAAGCTAGAGTCGGTATAGCCTTCCAATTTCAGTTCTCTACCCCATAGACCAAGAACAATTTATTGGTCCTTCTCAACTACTTGAGGATGTCTTTCACAGCTTTCCAGTGTGGAAGACCAGGGTTCGATTGATATCTACTCACTACATTTAGTGCGAAAGCCACGTCAATACGTGTAGATATCATCCCATATATGATGCTACCAATCGCAGATGCATAAGGAATGCTTGTTATCGCCGCTATCTCTGCATCAGCCTTGGGAGACATAGACTTGGATAGGGACACGCCATGACACATTGGTAGATGTCCTCTCTTCGACTCATCCATCGAGAACCGCTTCACGATGGGATCAATGTATGTGGACTGGGTGAGACCAAGCAATCTTTTTGATCTATCTCTATAGATCTGTATTCCAATACAAAAGATGCTTCAACCAAGTCCTAAATGGAGAACTTACTCGCTAATCATATCTTAGTTGATTGCAACATTCCTACATCATTCCCAATGAGTAGAATGTCATCAACATACAAAACTAGGAATGTCACAGAACTCACACTGACCTTCTTATACACACAGGGTTCCTCAGGATTCTTGGCAAAGCCAAACTCTTTGATTGTACTGTGAATATGATGTTTGAACTCCTAGATGTCTGTTTTAGACCATAAACAGATCTCTGAATTTTGCATACCATATGCTCGCTTCTGACAGATGTAAACCCTTCAGGTTGGGACATGTAAATCTCTTCCTTAATATCCACATTAAGAAAGGTTGTCTTGACATCCATCTGCCATATCTCATAGTCATACCATGCAGCAATGGCTAGCAATATCCTTATGGACTTGAACATTGCAACTGGAGAAAAGGTTTCCTCAAAGTCAACTCCTTGTCTTTGAGTATATCCTTTTGCCACCAATCGCGCCTTGAAGGTCAATACTTCCCATCCGCCCCAAGTGTCCTCTTGTAAATCCATTTACACCCTATGGGAACAATTCCCTCAGGTGGATCCACGAGATTCCACACTTGGTTTGAATGCATGGAATTCATCTCAGATTCCATCGCTTCAAGCCACTTGGATGAATCGGCATCAGATAACGCTTCCTTGAAGGTCCTTGGATCACATCCATGGTTAGGCTCATCATGGCCCTCTTCAAGAAGCAGACCATACCTCATAGGTGGTCTCGAGACTCTCTCGGATCTTCTAGGAGCTTGTATCTCCTCTCTTGGCTCTTCGGGTGTGGGTTCTATAATTGTGGGTGTCTCTCCAACCTCTTCGAGTTTTATCACCTCCCCTTTTCTATCCAATAGAAATTCATTTTCCAAAAAGGTTGCATTCCTAGAAACAAACACCTTTGTTTCTTGGGGATGATAGAAGTAGTATCCAACCGAATTCTTTGGTTATCCCACAAAGTAACATAAAATAGATCGACTATCCAATTTATCTCCCACTACCTGCTTCACATAAGCAGCGCACCCCCATATTCTAAGATAAGAATATTTGGGAGGCTTACTTATCCATATCTCATATAGTGTCAGCCTTTGAATGGACATTTAGTGGAATATCTTTCAATTTTAAGTTGTAGAGATCGTTTTCAAGTTCTCCAGTACCAATTAAACATTCATTCTTGTAAATTTTGCAAACACCTTTGCTAAATAAACAAGAATATCCATCTTTATTAACATAGAAATGGAAACAATGTTTTTCATCAAATCCGGTACAAACAAAACATCTCTTAAAATTAACTTAAAATCATTGTTCAAAAGCAAGTAAACATCTCCAATAGCTTTGGCAGCAACTCTTGCTCCATTGCCCATCCTCAAGAAGGTCACACCTTCCCTAAGTTTCCTACTTCTTCCTATCTCCTATAAATCATTACAGAGATCTGAGCCACAACCGGTATCTAATACCCTAGAAGTAGAATTAATTAAAATGTTTACTTCAGTGTAGAACATACCATTTCCAAAACCATTCTGGGCAAGATATTCTCTGGAGTTACGCCTCCAATGTCCAGGCTTCTTGCAGTGATGACAAACATCACTAGTCTTGTCAGCCTTAACTTATGTGGCTGCCACGATGGGATTCGGAGATTGCCTCAACAAGGGCACGTTCTTCTTCGGACGTTGGAAAGAACTCTTTTTTCCCTTCCTGTGTGGATCAATATTCGTACCAGATGAAGAACCCACATAAAGAACCAGCTTCTCTTTCTTGATAGTGGACTCAAAGGTCACAAGCATGCTCACCAACTCCTCAAGATTCGGCTCTAACTTGTTCATGTTGAAATTCACCACAAAAGGATCAAATGAGCTAGGCAACGATAAGAGCAACACGTCGGTGGTAAAATCCGAAGGCAAGAACAGATCCATGCTAACGAGCTTGTCCACGAGCCCAATCAACTTCAGGCCATGCTCATGGACCGAGGCCCCATCTAGAATGCGCAAAGTGATCAGCTCCTTGACGGTAGCATGCCTAAGAGGCCGTGTTTGCTCACCAAAGAGCTCCTTGAGATGCAAATGAATGTCAGCAGCACTCTTTGCATCCTCAAAATGCCTCAGCAGCTCATCATTCATAGAAGCCTGCATATAACACCTGGCTTTCAAGTCATGGTCACACCATTCCTTGTAAGTCTGCAATTCCTCAGGAGTGCAGTCAGTCGGAGCCTCAACAGAGGGCGACTCAGTAAGTGTATAAGCTATCCTTTCCGAATTCAAGATGATTTTCAGGTTTCTTAGCCAAGTGAGGTAATTAGGTCCAGTTAATAAGTGTTTTTCGAGTATTGTGGATAGAGGATTGCGAATCGAAGACATTGTCACTTTGTACGGAAAAGTAAGAACAGAAAAATGTTGATGACTATTTTAAAATATTTGGTAAGATATGAAGTTTGGACTTTTACTTCATAAATATTTGCTCCCACTGTTTTGACATCTTTCACAACCCTCTATTGAAAACGGGAAACTCCTTTCCTCAACAGGTACGTAAGGTCGAATTAGCGAATTATGATCCCGAATAATATCAGCCAATCACAATTCCTAAAAGGTAGTTTCCAATTGCATCACAATGCAACCCTCTACGTAAACTTTTGTCTCACGTTTGATTAGGACCCAATAATATGACGTCGTTCATCTTCACGTGTCAAGCCTTACCCATCGATGTTGAACCTTATTGGACGGTCGCCATGAGTTCCCCCAATAATATGAGCCGAAATCATGGGAGTTCCACGTTGTTCACATCACCGTGTCAATGGATGTCACAGCTTTCCGGCACCCAGGGCCCCCCAATAATATGAGCCGAGCCCCGAGTACGGGTAGCGTTCATCATGCACCCATTGTCGATGGAAGACATGGAAATTATAAACAAATTTATAATTCCCCTTTTCGGGCTTGATATTAATTTTGAATCTCATTCAAAATGAGGGTTTTTAATTTTGAAAGGTCTCATCATTAATTTTATTTAAAAGCTCGCCATGTTTGATCGTATGTTTGTCGGATTCATGCAACTTTGTTATTATCATAATAATAACGCACATACTCATTATTTATAACATATCATGCATATATTATAAACAGTAAACAAAACAAGGATGATCAATCGCCCCAATACTAATGGCCCGTGTGAGCTAAACACGGGCCTAGGTCCAATCCTAGGGTAATGCATTGGATGCAAATGCAACTATTACATTAGCTTCCAATATTTACATGTATTCGATCTTCATAATCATCATGACCACCATCTTCCATTCTTGATCATCCACTATACTAATATTTACAAGTAAATATCCATGGCAAATAGGGATACATCTCATGTGGTGGGAACGGGCCATAAACCAAGCCCACTTTTTAAATTGATAATTATTACAATCATTCAACACAAGATATCCTAGCATACACCTAGCAAATTGGGCATGTGCTTTTGATCATCCTTCATGCATAATATCACATATCATACACCATCAATTAATTATCACAATAATTAATTGATCCAATATTATATATCTTTAACCAATCTCTAACCGCCACGATTATAAACTAAATTAACAAAGTATACAAACACCTTTGTCTACTTTCCAATTAATTAATTTATAACCGAATTTCTTGAAAATCACAATTTACTATAAATAATTAAAGTCCAACTTCAATTATTTATTTTATGAGAAAAATTTGCAACTTTTGTAATTTTAAACTTAAGGGCTCAAAAACTCATTTTTCACCAAAAACATTTTGGCCCATTTAAAATTCACAAATATGTTAGCCATCCAATGGCCCAACAACTCAAGGCCCATGACACTTTGATAATCCAAAACACTTTTGGAAACCCTAGTCGTCGCCGTCGCCGGAGATCCGTCGCCGGATTCCGGCAACAATTTTTTTTAATTTTTAAAGGGGGGATTCTGGCAGCCCCTCGGGCTGCCCTAGCTGCCCGAAACCGAAAAATCCCTCTCATTGCCTTGATTTTTGTTTCAAATTTTCATCTCAATCGGTTAGAAATCGCCCTCAATATAATATTATGTATATGCTACATAAAAACTAGTACTCTTAGCTCATGATACCACTTGAAATGGATCGTTTTAGGTGACCGAAATGCACAACGGAAACAAAAATTTTCGGTTTTCACACATAAAATTCGGCCACCTTGTGTACTAGGTGTAGCATATACAAAATCGCAACTTTGTCATACATAGGGTGTTGAGAAAATCGTTACCTATCAACCTCTTGAGGTTGATGATGGCTCCAACTAAAGTGTAAACACTTTAGCTCTTGAAAGGATGAATTGATCTACAAGCTTCCTCCTTTCCTTTGAACACTCCTTGTCCGAAAATCAAGCCCACCACTAACTAGGAAGATCCCCTCATATTTTGCACTAGAAAAATATGAGGATTTTTCAAGGAGAAGTGCAAGAATTCCTCAACAAAAATTGAAGAAAAATGGAGAGAAAAGGGTTAGAATATTTCGGCCAACACATGTGTTGAATGAGGGAGGATGAGTTGTCTAAGTTGTGGGAAAAGTTGAAACACCTTTTTGCATGCCATGCAATTTTTTAATCAAAAGTTAGTCCACAACTCTTCACCTCCCAAGCATGCAAAACCTAGTGGGCTTGTAACAATTACAAAGGGCCCATGGACTTTTTAATTGTCTCAAACATATTTGAGCCCAATTAGACTTTACTTGATTTTACTCAAGCCCACTAGTTAAGTAATTATTTTCAATTGGGCTCTACCAGGCCCTATGTTATTTAATTAATTCAACACTTGAATTAATTTAATAATTTGGACTCTACTAGGCCCACTATTGTTTAATTAATTCAACACTTGAATTAATTTAATTTAGTCCATAATAATGTTTATGAAAATCACAATTTTCAAATACATTATTCACTTGGCCTACTTTTAATTTAGGAACACATTCATAAATTAAAAGTTACATTTCTCTCATAGAAGTCATACTTCTATTTTTCCTTAAACTTATAAACTCATTTATAAGCCGTTCAACACATAGAACTATTTTAACTTCTCAACGGGATCTAGAAAGCTAGTACTTGTGTGGCCCTCAATGGTTCATTGATACAACTAGCCGTGTGTTCACATCTCCATGTGATTCGGACTAAACATGTCCTTATATGAGCATACCTCAATTGTTCCATTTTTACTTATCAACTCATTGATAACAAGAACGTCAGAACTCAAGTCTGATAGTACCCAACCAAACATGTTAAACGCCTAGCAGCATCGCTTACATGATTCCCTAGGTATCAAATGATAGTGTCTGCAAGAAACATTCAATTATGGTTAGCGTACAGTACGGTCCCTTCAACTCTTATATCCCGATCGATTCGACAACCATTGGTTTATCGAGAGTTGTCAGTGAATCGATACTATGTGTCATGTCGTAGTTGCATCGATGATGTAATATATGAAACCCCTTTCATAATTACCACCATGCTCTGATCAGAGATTTCAACCTACATACAAATGAGAACACATAGGATATCCATACCCGAAGGTAAGCGGTGAATCCCCGACTACAATGCATCGACTCCTATATGTTTTGACAAAACACCCAACCTTGTCACCTGATGACCCCTTGAGAGTCAGTAAACAAGTCAAAGTGTAATGCTAGCACATAGAGTCTCAATGTTGTCCCGGGTCATAAGGACTAATGGTGTACAACCATAAACTAGGACGTTTCCACTCGATAAGTGAGAACCACTTGGAAAGTCCTTTATGGAGGGTTGTTCAGTGAACTCTACCAGGAGCACCTATCTGCATGCTCGGACATCACAATGTCCCCTACCAATGAAACATGGTACTCACATCGCAGATACTAGTCTCAAACTCGAGCGGCCTATATCCTTCTTAGCGGCGGCTGAATCAACTAGGAACTGTTTAGAATATATAGTATTCCAAATATGAGTTTTATGATACTCATCATATGAGCATCTCATATTCTTTCTACTATTTGTATATTCAAGGGCTTTATCTATGCAACTAGCATGGGTATACAGATAAAGATGTTGCAAAATAATAATTTCAAATATTACTAAAATAAAGATTGCTTATACTTAGAGTTTCATTGTGAACACTCGGCCAACACTTGGCTCGACGTGCACCTACTCTAACGGGTCACTCCTCCTCGTCCACCCCCAAATATGCAGGCTCAGATGCTTACAGGGATGACCCAGTTCTTCACACAGTTTTCAGGGAACAAGACTGCAGTAAACACAAGGGCGAGGCCCAAAACAGAGGCAGTCTATGAGAGGTTTAAGAGGATGGATCCGAAGGAGTTCTCGGAGACTACTGACCCGATGATAGCGGAAGGATGGATTAAGTCCATCGAGGTAATCTTTCTGTTTATGGTGTGCATTATCCAGATAGAGTTAGATGTGCCACCTTCTTGTTGACTGGAGACGCCAGGCTTTGGTGGGAAGAGCGTCAGTGTCAGTGAACTTACAAACACTGACGTGGAACATGTTCAAGGAAGTTCTCTACTCCAAGTACTTCATGGAAGAAGTACGCTCCCGCCTGACCAGGGAGTTCATGTCACTACGATAGGGAGACAGCAGCGTGGCAGACTTCGTCAGGAACTTTGAGACGGGGTGTCACTTTGTGCCCCTGATTGCAAATGATACCCGGGAGAAGCTGAGGCATTTTATGGATGGGTTGCGGCCGATCTTGCGCCGTGATGTTCGAGTTGCTGTTCCTACGACTTATGTAGTTGTCGTGTCAAGAGCTTTGGCGGCAGAGCAGGACCAGAGGTACATTGAGGTCGATAGGCAAGGCAAGAGGCCCTATGAGGCACTTGCTGCGACCTCAGTTTAAGAGGCCTTTCCCAGGACAGCAGGGGAAGTGACCATTTCAGGGACCACAGAAAGGCAAGGGCCCTATTCCTCAACAGAAGGCTTCTCAGAGACCCGGTGAGTACACAGTGTGCCCGAAGTACAACCGCCAGCATCCGGTACTGTGTTTATTTGGATCGGGCAAGCAGAGGAGGCGAACCAGACACGACCCTATTGACTTATACCTAATTTAATTCAGCACCGCATTATTCTTGTTATGCATGTTTCAATTTTATTTGGGATTATTAGTGTGCTAGTTAATATTTTAGTGACTTGGGATATAAATTTCTACTATGCTTGAGGTTAAGATTAGAATTTTTGGATATAAGTTTGTTTGTTGTGATAACTTCTCTCAGGAAATATTTTTATAAAGAGGGTAGCCACAAAGGCCTTGATAGATTCAGGGACCACTCACTCTTTTATTTTGGAGACGTTTTGCTAATCATCTGGACATCCAGTCTATTGGACTCGACGTGAGCTATTCAGTGACAGTCTGTAAGGCTTGGGATTATTAGTCTTCACTGAGCCGATATTCGAAGATATGACTATGCATGACATCTCATGTCATTGAAATTAGGACAGAACAGATGGCGCACATGCGCGAAGAAATGCATGCATGTGCGCGACAATTCCAGTAGCATCGGCGCACATGCGCGAGATGAGGTACGCATATGCGCGATACGTCCAGAAACATTGGCGCACATGCGTGAGATAAGGCGCGCATCTGCGCGACACCTCCAGAGACTTTGGCGCACATGCGCGAGATGAGTCGCGCATATGCGTGAAGTGTTGATGCCGAGACAATATGTCTCGCGCATATGCGCGAGTTGAGGACGCGCACATGCGCGAGAAATCCAGCATGCACACTAAGTTGACACATGGCTTGGACACTATATGTTTGATGAGTATACACTAACTTCTAAGCCAACTGATACAGTTGAGCTAGCTGATAGATTTACAGATATAAGCTTGGACGATGATGATGAAGAAGATATCCATCTTAATCAAAACAACCTCCAATCACCTGAACCTGACATATTGGATCAATCAGCTGAATTGGAAGCAAATCTTGACAATCAGTTAGCGGAGCACACAAATGAGAATCAGTTGCCAACTGAATTAGCTCCAACTGAAACTGAAGACATTCAGTCACCTACTGAGGGAATTGCTAATACAGAAGAAACAAATGCTGAACTTAGATGGAAGAAATCACATCCTCCAGAATTGGTGATAGGTAATCCATCTGATCCGGTAAAAACAAGAAATCAAATGCTTAACTTATTTATCCATTCAGCTTTTGTATCTCAACTGGAGCCAAAGAAAACTGAAGAAGCTCTTGTTGATCCGAACTTGATAAATGCAATGCAAGAAGAGCTAAATCAGTTTATCCATAACAATGTCTGGAACTTAGTTCCAAGACCACTCTCAAAAACTGTGATAGGTACAAAGTGGGTGTACAGGAACAAGCTAAACGAAGATGGATCAGTTGTGCGCAATAAAGCAATGTTGGTAGCACAAGGATATAGGTAGGAAGAAGGAATTGATTACGATGAGACATATGCACCAGTTGCAAGGCTGGAGGCAATCAGAATATTCCTTGCCTATGACTCATTCAAAAACTTCAAAGTTTATCAAATGGACGTAAAGAGTGCATTTCTGAACGGCCAGTTGCAGGAAGAAGTCTACGTTGAACAACCTCCAGGTTTTGTCAATCATCACCTTCCTGATCATGTCTATCATTTGAACAAAGCCTTATACGGTCTTAAACAAGCTCCAAGAGCTTGGTACGAAACCCTTTCAAAATTTCTAACTGATCATGACTTTTCTATTGGATCAGTTGATAAGAAATTGTTCAAATTTTCCAAGAATGATCATATTCTACTTGTTCAAATTTATGTTGATGATATTATCTTTGGGTCAACTAACCCCAAATTATGCGAGAAATTTTCCAAGTTAATGCAGGAGAAATTCGAGATGAGTATGATGGGTGAACTGATATTTTTCCTTGATCTACAAGTGAAACAACTGGATTCAGGAACTTTTATCAGTCAAACCAAATACACTAAGGAATTGCTGAAGAAATTTGGCATGGAATCATGTTCAGCTGTAAGCACCCCTATGAGCTCATCAGCTAAATTAGACACTGATCAAGGGGGAATATCAGTTGAGACGACGCTTTACAGAGGTTTAAGAGGTTCACTATTGTACCTAACTGCTAGTCGTCCTGATATTGTGTTTGTTGTATGTATGTGTGCAAGATTTCAAGCTAATCCTAAACAATCACATTTCTCTGCTGCCAAACGTATCTTGAAATATCTTAAAGGCACGCAAAATGTTGGATTATGGTACTCTAAAGACTCATCTTTCAATTTAGTTGGCTATTCAGATGCAGACTATGCAGGATGTAAGCTTGATCGAAAAAGCACAAGTGGATCATGTCAGTTTCTAGGAGACAGACTGATTTCTTGGTTCAGTAAAAAGCAAACATCCATAGCAACTTCCACAACTGAAGCAGAATATCTTGCTGCTGGAAGCTGCTGTGCCCAACTGCTCTGGATTCAGCAACAACTGAAAGATTATGGTGTTGATGCAAAGGAATCGCCAATATTCTGTGACAACACAAGCACCATTGCTATTACGTATAATCCAGTTCTTCACTCCAGGACTAAGCACATAGATTTCAGACATCACTTCATCAGAGATCATGCTTTAAAGAAGAACATCAGATTGGAATACGTATCAACTGAACAGCAAGCGCCTGACATCTTCACCAAACCTCTGGCTGAGACTAAGTTTTCTCATTTTCGCAATATACTTGGATTAATTGATTTGTCTTAATTAATTGTTATTGCTTACGATTCTTATGTCAGCTGTATTGTTGTTCTACTGATTATTTAAAATCATTGAGTGCAGAAACAAAGAAAAACGAAGCTTCATCAAAATAATCATTTTATTTATCCATATAAGTTGGAGACGACTACATTTTCATAAGTTTCCTCTACACTAGATATCCACATTTTCATCCAAACAGCTAGAGCTGAGGAAGAGGTCTTGCAGAAGCTGTGAGTAGAGGCAATGCTATTAAGAGTTTCCAGCTCCTTGCGAAGCATCAGCTGATAGAGATGGCCCTCCTTGAAGACATCCACCTCTGCAGAAATATTTAAGTGCTTTCGCACCTCTCTCAACTGGGCCTTTCGCCTGAAGGTGGTCACCCTCTCAGTGTTGTACAAGAGCTCTAGCTCCTGTAACTCTTCCCAGTAGGGAAGACTGGCATAGAACACTTCGTCTTCTATAGCAGATTTTCGGGATTCAAGAGAAAAGGGAGAGACGATTGAACTACTTGCTCCTTCCATTTTTTTTAATATTGTCTGCTGATACTTATGACAAACCTCTCAACTCTTATTTATAGGCCAAGTCGAGGAAAATGAAATGACATTTCCTTAAGTGACGATTACTCTACCAAGCCTCAGGATTTTCTTAATTAATTTGGCTTATTTTATGGTTACTTTCTTTAATGCATCTATTTAGGGGGAATGGTGGTTTAAGAGGTTAACTGAGAAGACAGTTGTTAGTGAATTCTCAACTGAAAGGACTCAGTTTTACTAACTGATCGTTCAGTTGAATATTCCACTAATCTTCTCATATAAGTTAACTAATTAAATCTATTTTATTCAAAATCAATGACGTGACTGTCTGCTAAACTCATGATGTATTTCAGTTTATGACGTGGACTCATTTTTAACCGCTCAAATTGTACACACGCTTATGGAACACGTACACACTCTTTTTTTTTTAAATCTCTACGGACTGACACGTGTCCAGAATTTGAATATTCACGTACATATGTACCATTACCCACTTCATTTCAGTTTCACCTTATATTTATCCACAAACTTTTGAGAGCAAGAACTATTCTATTCTTCAATTTCGTTTCAGGAACTCATTAACTTATCGATGGCAACTCAAATTCCCGCTTTTATGCTGAACGCTATGGCCATCAATTTTGGATCCATCTTATCCTTCGGCGATACTGAAGTCAAGAAGGTGTTTCAGAAACTTGAAGCTGCTGGACTCAGAACATTTTTGGGACAATCCTCACAAGACATCTATCCCAAAGAACTTCAGGATTTCTAATCCACCGGCATGGTTGATTCTGAGGGTAACATTAATTCTACTGTCAATGGTCAATTGCTGATCATCTCTGAAGACTCTCTTGGGCAATTATTTTCGTTACCTTCTGATGGTTTGGCACAACTTTCGGATGTTAAAGCATCTGATATTGAAGAAATGCAAACCCTTCTCTCTGCTGATGGATGGAAGATTAAGGTTTCCGATCCCAAGAAGGAACTGAAGCATCAAATTCAGTTGGTTGCTGATGTAGTTGCTAAAGGGCTTTTGGAAAAAGTTGGATCATTTGCTGCCCTCACCTTGGAGAAGTTTCAAGCCATTTCTGTTATTATGGTTGATCGCAAGCTCAACTGGAAGCGCCTTATCTTTAACACCCTGAAGAATATGTTTCTGTATTCAAAACAGTCCAAAGGTTTTGCTGTTCAAATCAGTTATCTGTTGAAAATAAAGGGATTTGTGGCTGATGATTCTGAAAGGTCATCGAAATTTAAGGTGTTCAATGCAAAGAACACGATGCCAATCAAAACCAAAATGGACTTAACTCCTGCTCAGTTAGTGCAAATCAAACAGGACATTGAGACTCAGTTAGCAGCTCCTAAATCAGTTAAGAAGGCCAAAACATTGGCTCAACTGAAGGTCGCCAAAAGAAAATTAGTGTTGAGTGCCTCTGAGTCAGAGAAGACTCCATCCCCCCAGATTGCGAAGAAACCAAGAACTCAAAGGGTTAAAACAACTTCTGAGATATCCATTCCTATTGATGCAATGATTTCTAGAACTTAACAGCAGCCTATAGAAGCAGTTCCTCTGCAGGTCATCCCACAAGAAGTTTCAACTGGTACCAAAAAGGAGTCAGTTAGGATCAAAACTCCTCTGATTCAAATCTCTCGTCCTTCTGGTGTGGCACCTGCTAGACCTAAAGGCATAAAATTTGTAGAGCAGGTGGAATCTACTCGAACAGGATTGGAAATTCCTCACATCATGAGTACTGATAAAGGGAAAGGGAAGTTGATTGAAGAGCCCAGACCCTCCAACCAAATTCAGACTCAAATTGACCTTGTATGGGCAAAGGTTAACAGTTTTGCTGCTTCAAAAATTAAGTCCTATGATGCTTGGACAGCCTATCAAACTGAAGTCTTTGCCAAGCAATTGAAGAAGAAGTCCGAACTGAGCAAATTCGTCAAACTGGAGGCCTTTGTGCTCGGGACTGTCAAAGCTGCCTCAATTGCTCAAGCTATGGAGAGGAAAAGTTATCTATTTGATCAGACAAGAGCGAAGAAGTTAGCTCAAATCATTGCCAAACTGAAGACCAACTATTTACCTACAAGTCCTACTGCCTACGCTGATCAAGCTGTAATTACTCATCTAGACACTGATCTTCTAGGACTACTATCTCAAATCGAGTTTTGGGAATTGAATCAAGAATTGGTTCTCCATCAAGGAGACTCAGATGATGACGACGAGGACATATTTGAAGAAGCACTCTCTGACAAAACAGAACCATCATCAGCTTTAGTTCTTGTTCCAACTGAAGAGCCAGCTCATGATAAGCCTCTTTCACCTCCTGTTGAACAACAACTGTATACTGAAGCTGAGCTTTACTTCGCACACATTGATGAAGTTATTCAGGCCGTTGTGGAAGAATCCCAGATTAGTGCACCCATTTCTGACAAAGCTGATCACTCTGTTGATCAAATCAATCCAGAAGTCATTTTTTCTGCAGAAGAACATGTTCAGCCAGATCCATCTACTGATCAGGTTATCCCAACTGATGTGCCAGTTGATTCAATCGTTCACCCTTTAGAGGCACCAGTTTCAGTTGTGTCACCATCTGCTGAACCAAATCCTCCTTCACCAGCTCGGGATCAAGGAGAAATTACTGCTGCTGATACTTCAGTTCGAGATGCTGCTGAAACAATCTCAACTGATCAAGCCTTGATAATTTCTGAACTTACTACAAGTGAATCAAACACTTCTCGACAGTCTCAACCTCCATCTTCATCAGATTTTGATCTCATTTTTGAAGAAGTTCAACATATGCAAGACAGTATGAGTCAAATGATTACTGCCATCTCCAAGATTCAAAACACTCAATTATCGCATACTCTTAAGTTGGACGATAATCAGGAATCGTTAAAAACTCTGAAGGATATAAAATCTGTTGTTACCGCTCTTTCATTCGGCCTCAACGATATTCAGAAAAATAGAGGAATTATTTCAAGCCTGACTGCCACTCAAAACTCTATAAACCGACGGGTCGACAGTATGGAGTCACTTATATCAAGAAAAGTCGAACTGCTACAAATCACTATGACTACTGCTATCGATAACATTTCCACCTCTGTCAAGCTCCTTTCTACTGACGTTGGGAAGCTATCCCTCAAGATGGAGCAGTTTGACAAAAAGGGGGAAGAGATCAAGGAGATCTTAGAACAGCAGAAGAAACAATATGAGCAGTATCTATTGTATTTATTTTGAAGAAATGTGAATTTAGTTGATTCAGTTATTTTATCTACTTTGAATTAAATCAAGTATCTTTCATCATAGTT
This sequence comes from Primulina eburnea, assembly GCF_022965805.1. Classification (NCBI taxonomy): domain Eukaryota; kingdom Viridiplantae; phylum Streptophyta; class Magnoliopsida; order Lamiales; family Gesneriaceae; genus Primulina; species Primulina eburnea. The sequence continues at coordinate 15,750,582 of NC_133112.1, read as the reverse complement.
TTGTTAAACACCATAAAGGGGGAAATTGTTGGAAACGAAATTCCGGCGTTTGACAAAAGATTTACCAACTGAATTTGACTAACTGATCAACGTAACTGAACACGTCACCAGTCAACTGATCGCTACAACTGAAGTCTATTCCATCGTCAACTATTCTTTACCAGCTGATCTCTCAGCTGTACACGTCATCAGTTGAAGGCGACAACCGACAAATAGTACAGCTATCTGCAACTGGTAGTGGCTCGCCGCATTTCAGAATGAACAGTGTACGATTGTCAGAATATTTTGACGTGGCAATCAACGGTTAGAATATTCAAATATCTTTAATGTTACCGTTGAGAGGGAAGCCTATAAATAGTCGAAGACAGCAGCTGAAGAAAAACCCGACTCTCAGTTATCTTATCTTACTTGCTGTTACGCTGCAAAAATATCCAATTACATTCAGAAATCAAGCTCACGCTTATCAGTTATATCAGTAGTATTCTAGACTACGCTCTTGAGCTTATATAGCACTTTGTAATCAATTGATAAATTCTATAAGTTGCTAAGATCAGTTACGATCTGTAAAAGCGTTGTATACTAAGAGTTTCAGTATTGGCAAAGTGATAAGTCCAAACTGAAGTGGGTCAGTACACCTTTTTGTATTTGATCAAAGTCTTTTAGTGAATATCCTATCTGCGTGATAGAAGGGGTGACGTAGGAGTTATTCAAGTCTCCGAACATCCAGAAACAAATTGTGGTGTTATTACTTTCAGTTATCATTTTCAGTTAGATACTCTATCTTTCAGTCAGTTAGTTTTCCGCAACTGTTTGTTCAGTTTAACTGATTGTTGTTGACCGAAAGGATATTTTAGATTCAGTTTGTAATACAACTAAAATCAGTTTGTCGAAGAATAATTTTAATCGAGCAGTTTTTATTCAACCCCCCCTTCTAAACACTTTTCACCCGTTTCATCGATCCTTTCATAGCACTTCCGAGAAGATGGCTGAACTCCACGAACATCTCCCACCCGGGTTCCTACGGGGAACTTTTGTTGGATCCCGGTTTTTTACACGCCCAAACGCAGCGGAAGTTTTAAAAATTTTATTTATTTTGACAATCAAAATATGTTTGGACGCTCGTATGATTTTATCATAATCAAACATACATAGGATGTTAGAAAATTATACCTTTTGTGAATAAATCACGTGGCTCCAACTAATCCGGTATAAACGGATTAGCTCTTGTTGAATCCCTACGAACTTTCTTCAAGAGACTCCTTTCTTTCCTTCTAATTAGGTCCACGACTGGATGATTTGTTCCTCTTCCAAATAGCACTAGAATATTTGGAAGAACTTTTACGTTGAGATCAAATATTTGTGAGAGGAATCAAAATTCTTCTCTTGAAAAAGCCAAAACAATTTTGGAGGATTTTCAAGAAACTCTCGTGAATCACTTTTGAAGAATGGAGGCTAGGGTTTTCAAAAATAATGAATGAATTAAATTAAACTCTAAGCCTAATACACATATATATAAGCTTAGGGCCCATTAACTTAATTAAATACTTAATGGGCTTAATCAATTAATTATTCTAGTCCAACTAGTTTAATTAATTAATTAATCTTTTAAAGTCAAATTAAGAACCTTAATAATATGTATGTTGGTCTTGTACTCCTACAAGCTCATTATACATATACCCATTACATTTAATTTAATTCCTTTATAAATTCAACATTTGAATTTAATATTTAAATTATAAATTCAACTCCTTGAATTTATCACCTCCAAAATTTAATATTTAATAAACTCAACTTTTGAGCTTAATAAATTAAATCCTCAAAATTTTATAAATTCAACTCCTTGAATTTATTCTCTCCAAATTTCATAATTTCAACTTCTTGAATTTACTATATCATAAATTCAACTCCTTGAATTTATTTTCTCAAAATTTAATTATCATAAATTCAACTCCTTGAATTTACTATATCATAATATAAATTCAACTCCTTGAATTTATTCTCTCAACGGGAACAAACGATCCAGTGCTTGTGTGACCTTCAATGGTTCATGGATACAGCTAGCCGTGGGTTCACAACTCTTTGTGATTCAGGACATAATCCTTTATTCGGGCTTACCCTAGTTAGCCCCATTCTTTTCATCAACACCTTGATCAAGAATGTCAGAACTCATTTCTGATAGCACCCATCGGATCATGGTAAGAGCGTCTAGTAGCATCGCCCCATGATCCCCTAGGTATCACTGATAGTGCCTGCAAGAACCAGTAGATTATGATTAACGTACAGTACGGCCCCTTCATCTCATATATCCCGATCGAATCTGCAACCATTGGTTCATCGAGGGTTGCATATTAATTCGATAACTATGTGATAACTATAATAGTGGCATCGCGTGTACTATTGGAGAACTCCTTCTCCAACATACATCTCATACTCTGGCCAGAGATTCCATGCACTATTATTTCATTAGATCACATAGGATATCCACACCCATAGGTGAGCAGTGAATCCCCGACTACAATGCACTGGCTCCTATATGTGTCGCAACTATACCCAACCTCGCCACCTGATGACTCTCCTGGAGCCGGTAAACGAGTCAAAGCACAGCCCTAGCATATAGAGCCTCAGTGTTGTCCCGGGTCGTAAGGACTAATGATGTACAATCATAACCACGAACTTATCCTCTCGATGAATGATAACCACTTGGAAAGTCCGAGGGAGGGTTGTTCGGTATAATCATCATATGACTACCCATCTGTATGTTTGGACATCTCTATGCCCTTATCAAGAAACGCAGTACACAACATCACAGATGCTAGTCTCGAGCTCAAGCGACCTTTATCCATGTTTTAGGCGGCTGAATCGACTAGGAACGAATTTAGAATATGCAGTGTTTACAAATGAGTTTCAACATCGAATTACGATTCATTTGTATTAAAGCATAATCAAGGACTTTATCTATGCTGCTTGCATGGGTATATAGATAAAGTATAACGAAACCATTAAAAAATAAATTATATTAAAATAAAGATTGTTTATTACACTTGAGTCAATAAATTCCCTAGCCAACCGTTGGCTAGCAGGGCATCTACTCTAACAACTTTATCTTTTGATGGTAGGTGGACGCCACGGCTCTCAGCTCGTTCATGGCCGGTCTCCCCAGAATGATATTGTATGATGATGGGGAGTCCACCACGGTGAATGAGGTCATCACCGTATTTTTGAAATCATGGGAAACCTAGGGTTAATGGCAAAACCGAAAAGGCCGTTTCCACAGCCTTCAAATGATAGCCCTGCAAATCCATCTGCATAAAGGCGTCTTTAAAAATTACATTCACAGAGCTGCCCGAGTCCACAAAGACTCGGAGAATATCATAATTTTCCACTTGGGCTTGGATCACGAGGGCATCGTTGTGGGGCAAATTCACCCCTCTCAAATCTTCGGGGCCAAAACTGATGACCGCCTCATTCCTTCTTGCTCCTTCCACCTCCAAACACTCCCTCCTACTTCTCGACTTCCTCGCCCGGTTGGAGTCTCCATCAGTGGAGCCTCCGGATATCATTTTGATCAACCTCGTAGCAGGGGGCGAGTTCTTCTTTCTCTCGAGCTCAGGCTCCCTTCTTCTAGCGGGCTCAATCCTCGGGAAATTCCTCAGACTTCCTCCTCGGGCGATGAATCCTGGTGGCCGAGACGTCCAAGGTGGTATTCTCGGCCTCTGATTACTGCTGCTGGGTCCCGGGATGGAAGGCGAGACATAATTCCCTTTCAGTGCCTTCCAGTTTTCAGTGTTATGGTGGCAAACTTTATGAAAAGAGCAAAATCCACTCTTCTCTGGTCGGGATAACTGATGATCCGGAGCCAAGTCTCTGCTGCACTCCTGCACTTCCCTCTCCCGAGCAATTTTTAGAGGCACGTGATGAGAAAAGTGCCCTGTATTGCCTCTCTTCTGTCCCCTCTCCTCGGGTTTAGACAACTGGTCTCCTCTTTCCTTTCTTATGGCTTCCCTCTTCTGTTTCTGGGCCTCCTCCATATTGATATATTTTTCTGCCCGGGACAACAGATCCTCAAAATCCCCGGGCACCTTTTTGGTCAGTGACTTGAAGAATTCACCCTCTCTCAAACCCTGGGTGAATTCAGTAGTTTTTGTTTCGGTGGCACAAGTGGGGACGTCTAGGGCCACTCTGTTGAACCTTCTTATATAGGCCCTTAAATTCTCCTCTGGGCTCTGCTTGACCTCAAAAAGACTGAAAGCAGTCTTTTTGTACTTCTTGCTGCTGCTGAAATGGTGTAACAACAACTTCTGGAAGTCTCCAAAGGAACTGATACTTTGGGAAGTCAAGCCCTCGAACCACCTCTGAGCTGAATCCATCAGTGTTGTTAGGAACACCTTGCATTTGATTCTATCAGTGTAACAGTGCAACATGGCCATATTTTCAAACCGGGCCAGGTGTTCCTCCGGGTCTGCATTGCCATCATAGTCTTTCACCTTCGCATATTTGAAATTTCCAGGAAGAGGCTCCCGTACTATGATATCAGTAAACGGGCATCCTTTCGGGACTGCCCGGGCAACGCTCCGCCTTTCCAACTGTCCTTCCAGGACCTTCATCTTCTGCCTTAATTCCAACAATTCTTCTGCCACGGTAGGAGATTTGGACCCGGCGCTGTATTCCTCGTCTTCTCCTGCCCTCTCATTCTCCCTCTTCTCCTGCTCCTGCTCCTGCTCCTGCTCCTGTTCATGTCCTTGTCCATCACCCTGTTTATCACCGGATGGGGTAACAGGATGAGAGACCTCCTTCCTGGCCATAGCTAGCACGACGGCCTAGGCCATCATTTTCTTTAATTCTTAAGGGGTCAAGGTAATGAGGTTTGGTTCAATGTTATTAGCATCAGCTTGTCTTGAAGTTTGTCCCCCATCACCCTGGGCGTGAGAATTACCCTGGTTAGTTCTTCTCGTACGAACCATATCTACTTCTCGAACTCAGTATTTCCCACAGACGGCGCCAATTATGTAATCTCGTTGAAATGATTGAACCGGGTACTGGGCTCCAACGGACTAAATCAATAATTTATAGTGTTTGGGAATTTGAGTGAAGATAATGGCTTAGATCAACACCCGCAAACAAGAGAGTAACTCGTGAATGGGCGCCGGAGGGATGTCCGGCGTGGCCACTCCGATGCTTAAGTCAGCAGGCTTTTTTAGATGAACACAAGCAATATTTGAGGGAAAATATATAAATGCTTTTAGTTCAAAGATTTCAGGATCATTAAATGAGGATCATACCTGCTATTTATAGTGGAAGAACGGGTAGTTACCTCGGCTTTCGTGCCCTCTACTAAGTCGGTTTACAATACTAGCTTCTGATGACTTCTCGGACACTCCAAACCAAAGTTGCTCTGACAGATTAGACTACATGTATGCACTACACTCGAGTGGGGTTCGTTTCTCGACGTGGTGCAATTCTCGAGGTTGCCCTAGGGGTAATTGGTTACCGGAAGGAAGAGTGCCCGGGAGGAAGAGTGCCCGGGAAGTTGGCTTCAATAACCCAGGTCACGCCCGACCTGGACTTTTACAAGGGTATCACAAGCCTTGAAAGGTTGTCATGGTCACGTCCTAGGCATGCCAAGGGAAGTTTAGAACCATGGTTACAAGCCTTGGACCAACCATGATTCGAACAATCACCTTAGACAACCAACAATCCAAAAACCGAGACTTAAAATGGCAACTATGGAAGAGTTGCTGTCAAGTCCCTTTCCTGCGTGCATGGGCTGAAACCAATGGACCAACATGACCCTAACACACTCTAGTACATGCCTAATTGAAGCTTGGAATTCTTGGAACCGAGACAACCTCCTGAATCACAAAAACACTCAATCCGTGAGGTGCACAGAAATCGGCCGAGAAGGCCTTCACCAAAACTTTCGCATGGTTACTGTCAAAAATCGTGTTGCTCCTTAAATCATTAACATGTGATGTTTTAAAATACTTATAGGACTTTATTGAAGAGCAAAGAACAATATAAACGTGCCTGAAATTTTTGTTTTGAAGAAAACAAACACTATGACGAACACGGCGCGGCGGAGACGGAGTTTCTTTTTCTTTTCTCTCTAAGTCCCTAGTTGCTACTCACGATTTTTGCTGCTAGTTTTCTGATATTTTCGAATGGGAGGAGGGTAGGAGATGCTAAGGAAACGAAGGGGAATGTTACTAATTAAATGGGGTGTTTGAATGGCAAACAATTTCTTTCTATCCTTGATTCTTTGGGAGATAAGGAATTATGTGTGATATTATTGGATTGAGAGAGATTCGATAGGTGAGTTGTCAGAGATTTGCTAGCAAAAATGAAGGTAAAAATATTGCTTAAATTTTGTATTTTAAATCCTTAAAGTTTTAAATACCCATTATTATTTTAGTGAATTAATAAATTAAATTAGGATAAAGATTTATTGCATGGCATGGCTTGGTCTAACAATTTATTATTAAAAATGTTAGGTTTAACTTTCTTGAATAAATTAGACCTAAATAAATTTATTCCAATTGGCTACACATATTAATTTAGTCTATTAACTAAATATTGGACATGAGAGAATTAATTAATAACTAAAGTCTAATTAATTAAATAAAATCTTAAAACATTCTCTATCATCAAAATAAATTATTCCTTTCTTAAATTAAATTTAAGGATATTTTCTTATTATTAAATTTTATCTCAATTCTCCAACTCCAGTCTGGCCTCGCGTATTTAACCGAAAAGATAAAAACTAAACCTCTGCGTTTTAAAATAAATGATCAAATTTTAAAATGACTTAAACACTCCATAAATATATAAATAAAAAAATTATTTTTAATTTAAATAATAGTAATTATGCATGGCTTATACGCAATCTGATTTACCGGGTTCTACATCAATTGTGCTTAGATATATGAACAAAACTTTATTCTCCTCATAAAGTTTAGCCAATTCTATTTGTTCTCGAATTTCTAGTTTTTTTAGTACATTTTGCAATGCTAATAGTTTAAGATCATAGTTTTGTTGCATATCGGTAGATCCCTTTTTCAATACATTGATAAGCTCGCGATGTCCTTCCTTCATTGTATAAAATAATTCCGAAACATTTTCTTCGCTTTTTTTCTTTAATTTGGATTTTTTTCACTCCAAGAATTCGTTGAGTTGGAGTTCCACCTGCGTTTTCATCACTGTATAAATTAATTGAAAATGAAGTTACTGCAGGAGAACCTGATATTGGAGATTCTGGTTCTTGAGTATCCGACTGTGATGAATCCAAATTTGTGACATGTTTTTTGGATACTGCCATCGGTGCACTATCGTTGGCTGAAAATTTCTCCATATCTTTCATTATAGGCCAACATGATCAAACTTGAATCCTTTAGTGAAATTTTTATCTTGCATCATTAAATCATTTGCCATGTTCAACTGCACAGAAATATGTTACTCGTATAAAAAATAGACTTAGAGTATTCATGTAAATATAATGATAAATATTTACAATATCTTCTTCAGATGCGCCACTCGGCTTCAGCTTTTCAATTATACTAATACATCCACATAATTTTCTAATAGCGCGGAAGATAACTTGCATGCGACATTAATGCAATAATATGATATTGCGTACTTGCATGTTATTCGATTCGCCAGCATGGAAAGCTTCTTCAATCCGACTCCAAAATCATTCTTTGAATTGGTTATATCAATGATAGGATTTTGCGAAACGTCGAGATAAACCTGACACATGAATTTATCTTCTTCAATAGCGTAATTAGTTGTTCGGAAAGTGGAGTCCATTGAATTTCTTTGAAAAATGAGATTTTTTGGTTGTAGATTGAAATGTTTATGATTTACTCAACCAAAAAGAAGTTTATTATAGTGAGAAGGTGACCTACCAGTAAAAAGTGCTTCTACCAGCCCAAACTCATACACCAGTCAAAACGTATCTAATATTCCCAACTCATCTTGAAACGTCTACTTTTTTTTTAAAAAGCTACAATTCGAAAATAAACATTTACAAGCATGCATGCAATAATTGCTGTAAATCACCTATTTTTAAAATAACAGAAATTTGATACTGAAAATTACTGCAGTTAAAAATATTCTCGAAACCAATGTCGAATCATCAACAAAAAAAGAGACATATTTTGAAAATATCCAATAATCACTCATATCTCATAAACATGATGCGCGGAAGAAATAAGATCCTCGGGTTAGCGTGCACACATCCAGCCCTGCCTACTCAGTTTTTGGCACCTCCAGTCTACTGATCAATATGTTCACCTGCATCATTCACTCCTAGTGAGTCTAAAGACTCAACACACCTGTAACATTATAACGAATATATATACATAACATGTAACAGTGAAAATTATTGTACTCAACATACATTTCATGATCTTAAAAGCTTAAACGTAAGCATATCGGATAAATGCATAACGTGTCAAAACATGTCTCATCATAAACATCATATACGTATACATTTTCTTGATTGAATTATGTTCATTAGTTGTGACTTTCGTATCAGGTCTATCGTATCAGCTCTATTCGATGTATCCATCTATGTATAACCGCGGTACCCGACGACGGGGACATCAGCGACAACATTACCTGTCCACTGAGCCTTGGCCTTCCAGCTCATAATATCATATCATTGTATTAGTCACGACCAACTTTCATTCTTCAAAACGTGTCATCATATTCATCACTTATAAAATCATGTATTACATAAATTTTCCTTAAAATCCAACATGTAATGTACTTTCATAATTACATAAAAATCATATTCGTGATACATAAACGTTTAAAAACATGATAAATTTGTGATCAGCGTCAGGACTAAAAACTCGACCCGCGTGCAAAATGACCATTTTGCCCCAGGAAACCCTAAATGACCATTTTACCCCTGGACCTCAAAATTTCGACCTGAAGCCAACCAAACTCCTTAATACCTCAAAACCCAAAGTAAGCATTTCTTAGACGTAAACTTGATCTCGTTCCAAAACATATACTATTCGTTTTAAAACTTGGACCGGGGTCACGGTTTTAACCTGAAACGACCCGGAACTTCCCAACTTGAACCATGACTTAACCCTACATGACAAGCCTCGAAACCACTCATTCCATACCACTTATGACCCACAAACCATGCCCAAAGGTTGCTGGAAATTTCCAGCGTGTTACAACTTCAAAACCTAGAACACTAAACTTGTAAACTTTCGACCCCAGGTGTAACGCCTCTGACCGATTTCATAAAAATAACAGTGGAAATTTAAAAATCTACTTAGAGGAAAGAATGATCTAAAATTCTCTTGACATGAATATATTCCCAATATATATACACAATCAAAAGTATACATGAGATCCATAAAGTGTTGAATCAAAATACAAAATATCATTTTGTTCATGTCAAAATGCCAAAAAAAAATGTCTTTCTTCCTTCCATCTTTGTACATATGACTTCGGCCCCAATCAACGTCCCAGCTCGTCACTCTTATCTGCATCAGATGAAATAACTGGAATGAGTATAAAACTCAGCAAGTGAAACTCTTACATAACAATGGATACATATCATACTCTGTAAAACATGACTTTGAAATCATTAAATACCATCTAACTCTTAAAACATGAATAATGTAATAGAACATGAACAATAACGATGGTATTTCTCTTTTCTCTTGTGGATTGATATTTAAATAGTACCTCTGTCTCTGTACCTATATCCCATCGATATAAATCGATTACTCTGTCGGGATATAAGCCTATAGTCGTTGATCAACTAATTGCATGCAATCTCTGACTATCTATTTATCAATCCAATAAATCATTTGAACTCTCTCTTGGGCATTTAAACAAACACTTTGAATACTCTTCTCTTTTGCATTCTCTTTGACATAATTGAGACATAAAAATGCCTCAAATATACAAAAAAGTGTATCAATACATAACATGAATCAAATGGAAGGGAATAGCATGTTAAAACCATTGAAATACAATACATATAATTCATGTGAGCACAAGAAAAGAATTCCACTTACAACCAATGGAAAGCTTGATTCTAATCTCTTGTTATAAATCCTACCACAATAAACCATGTATTGAACCATCACCAACTTAATAATCACAAACCCATACTATAAAACCCATAAAACCAACACAATCAAACTTTCCATAATTCTCCCAACACCACAATCCAAAAATAACTAAAACCACAAGCTTACCTTAGCTCCTTGAACCAAAAATGATCTTGCTCTCACCTCAAAAAACCAACAAGAAGCTTGAATCAAAGGAACAAATGAAAGAAATTGAGAACCCTAGGTCTCCTTGAGCTGAAGAACCGAGAAGTGAAAGGAAAGAATGAGATAAATGAGCCAAACCCTTGTATTATATCACTTAAATCTCGAAAACACGACTTTACTATTCACGGACCGCGGGTGCGCTACTATTCTTACCGCCGGTGCGCTAGGCAGTCTGTATCACTTCCAAAAATCCGAAAACGACGACCGCGGGTGCGGTATCGCTTCTGCCCAACCACCGTGGGTGCGGTGTCTTTCCTAGCGCGGGTGCACCCTCCTTTGTAGCCAACAATATGCTCTTTGCAAATAAAATCTAATCGCAACGTCAATTCTCCTCATAATTTGGCAACGCTCTCAACAAGAATGTTTCAACTATGTCTTATACAATTGGCCTCATACCAATTGGCTCAACATACAAATTATCATGAATTAAATCGTAACGACGCTACAACATAACTACACATCATTTATAATCAACAATAATATAAACCATAAATCGCAAATCTTAACATCAAAACTATACTTAAACTTAACCAAGGAGTCAATAAACATATTAAATCTTAAACCGTACCATTCACCAAAATTGAATATTACAATCTCCCCTCCTTAAAGAAATTTCGTCCCCGAAATTGACGTCACTGCACAAACAACTCAGGATACTTTCCTTTCATCTTATCCTCTGGTTCCCACATGGCTTCTTCAATCAATTCATTCCTCCAAAGGACTTTAACAATGCCAATCTCTTTGTTTCTCAATACTTTAACTTTGCAATCCAGAATCTGGACTGGAATCTCTTGATACGTCAAATTTGGCGCCAAATCCAATGGCTTGTGACGAAGAACATGGGAAGGATTCGCAATATACTTCCTGAGCATGGAGACATGAAAAACATTATGAACTCTATCAAGATTTGGCGGTAGGGCTAACCTGTAAGCTCGATCACCGACTCTATCGAAAATATCAAATGGGCCAATAAATGTTGGACTCAACTTCCCTTTTTTGCCTAACCGCATCACACCTTTAAGAGGTGCAATCTTCAAGAACACATGATCGCCAACCTCAAACTGCAACGCCTTCGTCTGACATCAGCATAACTCTTCTGTCTCGACTGTGCTGTCTTCATCCTTTCTTGAATAACAACAACAACATCAGATGTCTGTTGGACCAACTCTGGACCCAACATCTTCCTCTCAGCAATCTCATCCAAATACAAGGGGGATCTATATTTTTTGCCATAGAGTGCTTCATACAGTGCCATGCCAATCGTCTCCTGGTAGCTATTATTGTACGTGAACTTAACCAAAGGAAATTTTGAATCCCAACTACCAGGATAGTCGATAATACAAGCTCTGAGCATATCCTCCAAAATCTGAATAACTCTCTCTGATTGACCGTCGCTCTGAGGATGATATGTTGTACTGAATGATAACCGTGTACCCAAGGCTCTGTGCAAACTCTTCCAAAACTCTGAGGTAAATCTAGGGTCACGATCAGAAATGATCGACACAGGAACACCATGAAGTCTAAAAATCTCTGCAATGTACTCTTCGGCATACTGGTTCATGGAATACACCGTCTTAACTGGGAGAAAATGCACTGACTTGGTCAACCGATCAACGATAACCCAAATAGAGTTATAGCCTTTCTGCGTTCTAGGAAGACCAGTCACAAAATCCATTGTAATGTGCTCCCATTTCCATTGAGGAATCGGCAATGTGTGCAATGTCCCAGCATGTTTCTGATGCTCGATTTTCACCTGCTGACAGGTTAGACGCTGAGAAATAAACATGGCAATATCCTTCTTCATACCTGGCCACCAATAGAGTCTACGAAGATCCTGATACATCTTGGTACTACCTGGATGTATCGAGTGTGGCGTGGTATGTGCCACTGTCAGGACGTCTCGCCAAATATCATCACCAGTAGGAATGCATATACGGCCTCTGAATGTCCTCAAACCATCTCTATTCATCCCAAACTCTGAATTACCTCTCTCTTCTGCTCTAGCTCTCATCTCTGTCAACTGTGCATCATTGGCCTTCTCTCTACGGATCATGTCCGTCAATGTAGCCCGAATGATCAATGCTGAAAAACGAGCAATGGTTCCCGATACCACCAAAGCTATCTCTTCTCGTTGCACATCTAAAAACAACGGCTTCTGGATCATAGAACTCAAAGAGGAACTCGACTTACGGCTCAATGCATCCGCTATAACATTCGCCTTCCTAGGGTGGTAACTAATCGTCACATCATAATCTTTGACAAGTTCTAACCACCGTCTCTGTCGCATATTGTGTTCTTTATGAGAAAACAAATACTTTAAACTCTTGTGGTCCGTGAAAATTTCACACTTTTCGCCATATAAATAATGTCTCCATATTTTCAGGGCGAATACCACAGCTGCCAGTTCCAGATCATGCGTAGGATAATTTTTCTCGTAATCTTTCAATTGACGAGAAGCATAGGCTATAACGTTTCCACGTCGCATCAACACTGCACCGAGACCCTTCTTCGACGCATCAGTATAAACAACAAAATCTTATATACCACTGGGTAGTGCAAGTACCGGAGCTGTCGTCAACTTATCTTTCAACTCCTGGAATCCAGTCTGGCATTCATTGGACCACTCAAACTTCACAGTCTTCCTCGTAAGGTTGGTTAACGGCAGGGCAATTTTGGAAAAATCTGAAATAAAACGACGATAATAACCCGCCAAACAAAGAAAACTGCGTACCTCTGATACAGTGGTAGGGATAGGTGTAATGGTCGAGATTTTATATCATGTTAATCTGAGATTAATGAGTTTTAATTGATGTTATTATAGATGGATCATCCTGAGATCGGATGGGCCAAGCATATGAATTACACAATTTTTGGACAAAACTATTGGCACCCGAGCGGTAGTTTTTGACCGCCCGAGCGCCATTGCTCAACAAGGAAGTGTTCCAGGCAAAACATGCGGCGCCCGAGCGGTAGTTTATGACCACCCGAGCGCCAATGTGCGATAAGAAAATATGTGGACAGAACATTCTGCGCCCGAGCGGTACTTTCTTACCGCCCGAGCGTCGACTGTGATTCAAGGAAAATAGACACGTATCTTTACATGCAAGATTGGATATATATATATGTACATAACTTAGTTTCCTTGGACGAAAATCAGAAAAAGGAACGAGAAAGTTTTGAAGGAAATCCTCACGCCTTTATATGTTGATCCGTCCGTCTGATTTTGAATCCGACTTCAGTACTGTGTTCCTATCGACGCTACCATTGGACATTGAGAGACATTGAATTCCAGACAGGAACGACATCAGAACTGCAATAAAATAAAGGTATAAGTCAATATGGTATCGGGAGAACGACTCGAGTATGATATACTTGAGTTTTCCTAAATCACATACTTATTGTTATTATGTACTTTGAGTTGAATTGATTTGCTTGTTCTATTGATTTATAGAAAGCATGTATTAGACGAGTATTAGACAAGTGTCTTGTGAAATAAGTGTCGATAGTGATGGAATCGTCACTGGCACATTGAACATTGTCACAAGATAGTGAATTGGCGATAGTGCCAAAGTCTGTGACGGATAGGTCAAGACACCGGATATTTGGTTATATCGATGTTGAATAGAATTGGAGTTTCTTCTATTACTGAAAATCGATATATGAATGCCAATGTCTGGAAACCGGGATCCCTAGACTAGGATTGAGTCTAGTCTGAGACGTGGAGTCACGAGTCTGATTAATGATTTTATATTGATTATGTTTCAGATTTTGATACATGTTACCGATATTTGTTACATGCTTTTACATTGTTTATATGATTGCATGTTTCATTGATTTATACTGGGATGTATTTCTCACCGGAGTTATCCGGCTGTTGTCGTGCTTGTACGTGTACATGGAAATAGGTGAGACAGGATCAGGGTCGAGGAGATGATGAGAGATCGTGATTAGAGTGGAGATCACGGACTTGACGTAGGTGTAGATAGGATTCAGCACTGGACATTTAGTTGTTGAACCTTAGTCTAAGTTTGATGTTTATTGTACAAGACTAGTACTGTTATACTGATATGTATATTAGATTGAATTCCATTACGCTCCGCATTTAATACTGTATTTAAAAAAAAATTAGACCATGTTCATTATAATTGATTAAATTGTCCCAATGATGATTAAGAAGATGATTAGCGTCCGGGTCCCCACAATAGGCCACTTCTGTATCGCCTCTATTTTTGCTGGATCAACAGCTAAACCATCCTTCGAGACAACATGGCCTAAGAAAGAAATCTGCTCAAACCAGAACTCACGTTTCTTCAAATTAGCATATAGCCTTTTCTCTCTCAACAATTGAAAAACGACTCTGAGATACTTTGCATGAAGCTCTCTGGTCTTGGAATAAATCAATATATCATCGATGAAAACAATGACAAAGCTACCCAAATATGGCTTGAACACCCGGTTCATAAGATCCATGAAGACTGAAGGAGCATTAGTCAGACCGAACGACATCACAAGAAATTCGTAATGACCATACCTGGTCCGAAACGTCGTCTTAGGGATATCAGACTCCCTAATTTTCAACAGGTAATAGCCAGATCGCAGATCAATCTTCGAAAAAAATGTAGCCCCCTGTAGTTGGTCAAAAAGATCGTCTATCCGTGGCAACGGATATTTATTCTTGATTGTCACTTTGTCGATTTCTCTGTAGTCAATGCACAGCCGCAAAGACCCATCTTTCTTCTTGACGAAAAGAACCGGAGCTCCCCAAGGCGAAGAACTCGGCCGTATAAAACCTTTATCCAAAAGATCCTGCAACTGCGTCCTCAATTCTTTCATCTCTGTCGGGGCCATTCTATACGGAGCTTTGGAAATAGGAACCGTCCCTGGTACTAGATCGATCACAAACTCTACATCTCTGTCCGGTGGTAAACCCGGCAGATTATCCTCAAATACATAAGGGAAATCTCTCACAACATCAATATCATCAATATTCAACTTCACAATTCTATCCATATCCACAATCGAAGCCAAAAACCCATCACAACCTCTAAACAACAACTTCTTATCTTCAAGACATGAAATAAAAGGAAGGACCAGCGAAGTGCCTGCAGTTGCGAGCATAGCTTACTTATTTCCATCATCTTCCTTCTTCATGGTGAAGATGCGACCCTGCACCTTCTCTTTACTTGATCCTCTCGGACAGTCCTTGTCGATATGGCCTGCAGTACCACATCGGTAGCACGTATGAGTACCAAACCTGCACTCACCTCTATGATGCCTACTACACTTGGGACACAACGGCTTCTCTGGATCAGATGGAACTGTCGGTGCTTTAGAGCTCGGCTCTATATTGCCTTTCCCTTTGAAACTACCTTTTCCTCTTTGGCTCGAACCTTGACCTCTTTGAGCAATAGCCTGTTGCCTCGCCTGTCTCCCTCTAGCAATATCTTTTTCATCTTCTTGGCTAACAGTGCTTTAGCCACGATCTCTTTAAATTTCACCGCCTTAGACATATTGATGTCCCTCCTGATTTCTGCTCGAAGTCCTCTAATGAAATGAGCACCCTTGTCTTTGTCATTTGAGGCAATATATGGGGCAAACAGACAACCTTCCTCGAACTTCAAAATATACTCGTCAACATTCATAATTCCCTGACGAAGCTCCAAAAACTAAGTCACCTTCCGAGCTCGAAGTGCATCCGGGAAATACTTATCGTAGAAAAGATCCGTGAAATCTTGCCACTTCAATGCCGGAACATCAACACATACCTTGATAGCATTCCACCAAATATGTGCACCTTTGACTAGCATGAATACTAAACACCAACTCTGTCCTTGTCTTCATATTTGAGATGATCAAATATCGCCTCAAGTGCTTTAATCCACTCTCAGCCACAATGGATCAGTGCTTCCATCAAAATCAGGCGGATCCATCCTCTTAAAAGTAGTGAAGATCCCATCAGTTCCAACTGCTTGAACCACTTGGTCTCTTCCTTGGCCTCTACCTTCACCTGAACCTTGAAAACGGAGAAACTGTTGAATCTGTTCACTGTAAACCTTTGCTTGCTCTTTCAATAATTTGTTGAACTCGTCGACAAATCTCGATGAGGATCTATCCTCTCCCTCTGAAGCTTTTCTCTTAGGAGCCATTAAATCCTACAATGTGCTCACACAATACATATTAACCAATAACAATAAATAGATATAGAAGAAGACATACCCGGACCGTTGAAAGTAGACGAAGTCTTATGTATTGGTTCGAAAAACGTTGCTCTAATACCAATAAATGTAACGCCTCTGACCGATTTCATAAGAATAATAGCGGAAATTTAAAAATTTTCTTAAAGGAAAGAAGAATTTAAAATTCTCTTGACATGAATATATTCCCAATACATATAAACAATCAAAAGTATACATGGGATCCATAAAGTGTTGAATCAAAATACAAAATATCATTTTGTTCATGTCAAAATGCCAACAAAATGTCTTTCTTCCTTCCATCTCTGTACATATGACTTCGGCCCCAATCAACGTCTCGGCTCGTCACACTTATCTTCATCAAATGAAATAACTGGAATGAGTATAAAACTCAGCAAGTGAAACTCTTACATAACAATGGATACATATCATACTCTGTAAAACATGACTTTGGAATCATTAAATACCATATAACTCTTAAAACATGAATAATGTAATAGAACATGAACAATAACGATGGTATTTCTCTTTTCTCTTGTGGATTGATATTTAAATAGTATCTCTGTCTCTGTACCTATATCCCATCGATATAAATCGATTACTCTGTCGGGATATAAGCCTATGGCCGTTGATCAACTAATTGCATGCAATCTCTGACTATCTATTTATCAATCCAATAAATCATTTGAACTCTCTCTTGAACATTAAAACAAACACTTTGAATACTCATCTCTTTTGCATTCCTTTTGACATAATTGAGACATAAAAATGCCTCAAATATACAACAAAGTGTATTAATACATAACATGAATCAAATGGAAGGGAATATCATGTTAAAACCATTGAAATACAATACATATAATTCATGTGAGCACAAGAAAAGAATTCCACATACAACCAATGGAAAGCTTGATTCTAATCTCTTGGTATAAATCCTACAACAATAAACCATGTATTGAACCATCAACAACTAAATAATCACAAAACCATACTATAAAACCCATAAAACCAACACAATCAAACATTTCATAATTCCCCCAACACCACAATCCAAAATAACTAAAACCACAATCTTACCTTAGTTCCTTGAACCCAAAATGATCTTGCTCTCACCTCAAAAACCCAACAAGAAGCTTGAATCAAAGGAACAAATGAAAGAAATTGAGAACCCTAGGTCTCCTTGAGCTGAAGAACCGAGAAGTGAAAGGAAAGAATGAGAGAAATGAGCCAAACCCTTGTATTATATCACTTAAATCTCGAAAACACGACTTTACTATTCACGCACCGAGGGTGCGCTACTCTTCTTACCGCGGGTGCGTTAGGCAGTCTGTACCACTTCCAAAAATCCGAAAACGACGACCGCGGGTGCGCTGCTCAATGGACAGCGGATGCAGTATCGCTTCTGCCCAACCACCACGGGTGCGGTGTCTTTCCTGGCGCAGGTGCACTCTCCTCTGTAGCCAACAATATGCTCTTTGAAACTAAAATCAAATCGCAACGTCACTTCTCCTCATAATTTGGCAACGCTCTCAACAAGAAAGCTGCAACTCTATTTCTTATCTAACAACTACAATTGGCCTCATACCAATTGGCTCAACATACAAATTATCATGAATTAAATCATAACGACGCTACAACATAACTACACATCATCTATAATCAACAATACTATAAACCATAAATCGCAACTCTTAACATCAAAACTATACTTAAAACTTAACCAAGGAGTCAATAAACATATTAAATCTTAAACCGTACCGTTCACCAAGATTGGATATTACACTAGGCCCTACCGGCTCGAACCAGCCTTGGACCAACCCTTCCAAGCCCACCTTAGGACCCTCCTGGGCTAACCTTACTCGAGCACATAGTCACATGCATGCTGCTGAACGTGCCAACCCGATCACCACCACAACGAGCCCTAACCCGACCACCAGAGATAACGCCTTTGATTGGCCTACGGTCCCAACCAGCAACGTGCGGGGCATCCTGGATGATGACTCAGACCCACTAGGGTTTGTTCCACAGCTTGGAACATCCCCTCACGCCGTCGGCTCCAACCAAATCCCTCGATCTACACCAAACCGAGCCAACACTACAACAATGCACCGATCGGCCCTCGCCTAACCCACAAAGCTTTGACTACAACACTTAAACACCATGTTATTTGACATTTACAACCCCTTAGCAACGTAACTCGGTAGTCCCCTTGCACTAGAATAATAAAAAACGTGAGTTGTATGCGTAAACATGTGGATTTCATGACAAACCGAATGCATTGACGATTTAACATGTAAGAACTATGAAACCTTCGTACATGGCACACATATCAGTATATATACAGCATGAATGATGAGAAAAGGAAGATACATAGCGTGCCTTAACGTTTATGTGCTCAAAAACTCGAAAATCTACACGTGGGACGAGAATCGGAGAGGCGGTGAAAACTTTTTCTTGAAAGCTTGAGGGGTTTTCGAAGTTGCTGCTGGTTTTCTGTTCTAAAAACGAGGGGAGGCTGCTGTGGAGGTTATGGGATGAATGCTAGGTGTTAATAGGTTTAGGGTTTGCTTAGGGTAGTGTTTAAATAAAATAAAAAACGCTAATGGGCCGGACCTTAATTAAATTTTAAAAGGATTAAAAAGATTTTGAGCCCATTAAGCATTAAAACAAACCCATCAAGCTCAATAACACTCCCCAAAAAAAAATTTGTTTAGGTACATTTTAGAAAATATTGCCCGAACACTCGAAAAGTCTCCCGTCTCGCTAAATTTTGTGTACCAGTTAAAAATATACATCGGCGAGTAAAATACCCACCAAAGCCCATTTTTCAAAAAATACGCTTCAAAAACACCTCATATTAAATAATTAAAATTAATTATTCAATAAAAGTAATTTTCATGATTATCACCGGTCTCCGTTACCCGTTCAAGCGCGAAATGCAATTTAAAATCCTAATGCATAAAACTTTAAAAATACCCATGCAATAACACCTAACAGTGCAGTATTCATGCATTAAATGCATAAAAATCATTAAACACATATTTTAATTAAAACCTTAGATTGCATGCAGTGAGGTTACGTAGTTCGAATTTCCTAGACCATACACATCTACCAGTCCAAACTCATCTACCAGTCAAAACTCATCTACAAGTTCAAACTCAGCTACCAATCAAAACGTATCTACCAGTCCAAACTCTGTACCAGTCGAAACTCATATATCATTACAAGCTCATCTACCAGTCCAAAATGCATCTACAAGACATCTATATAATGCTACTATAGTATCAAACTTTCATACATATTTTACCTTCTTTTAAAATTAAAATTGAATCCTTATGTATTCTCTATTTGATGTAAACTCATCTAGCTCACCTTCATTGTCAGATAATGAAGATGATATTCAATTTGTTGAAAACTTTGAAAATAGAAGAAGAGCAATACTGTCAACTATAGCTCGAGAACAAGATTTAGTTGCCGCCTACATCATCCAACAAGAAAAAGAATTCAGACATAGAGAGTCAATTCCAGGTCACATAGTCATCCGACGCGAACGTGAAATTGCAGATCAAAAGTTGTTTAACGACTATTTTCTGAGAATCTAGTATATAATGACGTAATGTTCCGACGAAGATTTCGAATGTCTCGAAATCTTTTCTTTCAGATAGTAGATGTCGTAAAGAATCACGATGTTTATTTAATACAAAGAAGTGCTAGTTTGGGACGGCTCGGGCTATCGACTAATCAAAAAGCAACTGCTTCATTGAGAATGTTAGCATATGGCTTACCTACGGATGCTACTGATGAATACATCCAAATAGAAGAATTTACTGCAATTCAGTGTATGCAACGCTTTTGTCGAGCTATAGTAGAAGTTTTTTGCGGAGCAGTACTTGAGACCTACTGCCAATGATGTTGCCAGACTTCTATATCGGTAAACAACTAGGTTTTCCTAGAATATTGGGAAGTCTCGATTGTATGCATTGGAGGTGGAAAAATTGCCCCACGGTTTGGGCGGGACAATATGCAAGTCGTAGTGGTTCTCTAACAATCATTTTAGAAGCGATAGCTGATTACGATATTCAGTTATGACATGCATATTTTGGTATGTCTGGAACCAACAATGATATAAATGTTTTAGAGTCTTCCAGTCTGTTTTCCAATCTTGCATAAATAATTGCTCCTCCAGCTCATTATACTATTGAAACAAAAGAATATGACACTGGATATTATTTATATGATATTATTTATCTGAAATGGTTAAATATCGTGCAAACTATCAATGATCCGCGTGGCCCAAAAAAGTAGTATTTTGCGATGGAGCAAGAGTCATGCAGGAAATATATGGAGCGTGCATTTGGCGTTCTTCAATCACGATTTGCGATTGTGGCATCTCCAGTACGTAGTTAGAAAAAATCATTTGAATGATAAAATGAAAGCATGTATTATAATGCACAATATGATTGTAGAGGCCCGTATTTCGTATTTGAAAATTTACGGAATAATTTAAAATTTTCCTTTAAAAGTAAATAACTTGCCTCATTCATAAAATAAACTGAATAGAAGTTTAAATATTTAATGTAACAACGGAATAAAAGTTTAAAAGTCAAAATAGCAGCGGAAGTAAATATTTGTTTCAAAACAACAACTTAAAATAATTCATCGTGATAAAATGAGTTTGAACATAAAAATAATAAATGATAAAATGAGGTCCTCGGGTTCCTACTACTGCCGACCCAAGCTAGCTCACTGGTCCCGACGTCATCAGTACCTACAACAATCAAGTCTAGTGAGTCTAAAGACTCAGCATGCATATATCGTGAATAAAAAGTAAAATATATCATCAAATTTCATGCCATGGAAAGATATCATATCGTAAAGCGTAACGTGAAAATCGTGGAATGAATAATTATAAATACATGCATAACTTAAAAATCGTACGTAAAATGTTTGCTCAATAGAGCTCTGTCATAAAATAACATATCATTATTTTCTGGTGAGATTATGTTCTAAGTAAGTGGCCCATAACATGAACTGAATCGTCTGATCAGACTAAACCACAGTATACTGGGCGGTATAGATCATCACAGCCTTTGGACTGGATATCCGTACCCATATATGAACATGAACCGGTAATTAGCCACCGGATGAAGTAATAATCCCATAAGCTGCAATCCCATGAGTGTGAAGTGGCCACAAGACATATCGCATAAATCTCAAAAATAAACTTTTATAATTTATGCACGTAATATAATTATTATCCTGTTTTATTTTACCAATTGATTTGGATCATTTCCAGGCTCGCTGCAACCTAATTCTAACATGAGGAACATGAAAATAAACTTAACTTGACCAACACTTCAAAATCGAACTAAAAACGAGACTATTACGCCCAACGAACTTAGTATCTAACCATGACTCCGCACCAACCCGAACCATCATTTAGTCATGATTAAAATACACCTAAAATGATGAAAAATAAATATCAAGGGCTGTAATACATGAAAATTGTGCATGGAGGCCAAAATCATGAAATTCGAGAGTCACTTTGGCACATCGCACCGTAAATTCTCGTACGACCTCTAAACTTGACCAAATCACGAACCACCAAAAACATGACCTTCCTATCTCAATGAGGTACTGTCAAGTCCAAGGCCATAGGCGAAAAGCCAACCAAGAACTCGTACGTGACCTCTGAACCGAACTTACAACTGTTGTCAAAACAAATACAGTAGCAGCTATTGCGCTTCTTTGATTCGTTTTCGAGACTATCGGCCATTGGGGCTTGAACCACCGACCAGAGCCTCTTACCAACATCCTAAGGTATGGTTTGAACAGTGGCTAAGGGCCCTAGGCCAAACACAATCCAAGACAACACCTGAAACAACTCACAAGCTTCACCCGAGAACACACGTCACACGCGTGGGGTGTCTTGCTTGTTCTTGCTTTCAAATGAAGGATCAATGGTTATGTGGTTAACCATGGTCCATGATAGACATGATAAGGCATTGTATGAGTCATGGTTAAGGGCTAGAAGTCAACCACAACCCACCTAACACCATAAATTCGAAACCCAACTCACACAACCAAAACCAGAAAAATGTAAGACCGATGGGTCGCTGCTCTTGTTTGTTTTAAAAACCGATGGGGACGTGAACCAAGCCATGAAAGGTCATCTTGGTCACGTCCTAGACATGCCAAGGAGGGGTTCCAACCATGGTTAGAGGCCCAAAAGCCAACCAAGATTAGAACCTCACCTTAGACAATCCAAACAAGAAAATCGAGACTCAAAATGGCATCAATGACAAGTTGCTGTCAAATGTGTGTTTCTGTAGCGAATGAACTCGAACCAATGGACCAATCTCATCCTAACACACCCTATAACAATCCTAGGTGCAGCCTTGAGCCCCTGGAAATCGATCCAACCCTGAAACCACAAAAACATCAAAACTATGAGGTGCACAAGTGGAGCCGAAAAATTCTGTACAATGTTTCGAAAATTGCTTGACAAAATTTCGGTTTTGCTGCATGAAATATGAACATAATATGGTTTAAAAGTATGTATATGACTTGATTGAAGATCAAAAGATAATGTAAACATTCCTTGGATTTGTTTGAAATGAAAACAAATCAATACGACGACGCGGCGCGGCGGAGACGGAGTTCTCTTTTCTAGCTTGTTTTTATCTCTTATTTTTCCTCTAGCCTCTCATGATTTTTCTTGCTGAAAGAGACTGAAATTTTGAGAATATGGAGTGGGGGAGAAGGCTAGGAAAATAAATGGGAAGGTTGCAAGATAATTGGAGATTAAATGGCAAGATCAATCTTTCTATCCTAAAATTTGTTAAACAAGGGAATGGTTTGATATCATAGGTTTTTGAGGGATGATTGAGGGGGTGATGGCCCAAATCTAGTCTAGGTACAAGGTAGAAAATTGCTTAATTGTTTAATTGTTGGTGATTAAAAGGTTGGGGAAATTATCTACGAAGAAAAGATCAAGGAAATGAATCACATGGTGAGTTGTCAATCAATTTTAAATCTTATCAAGAGGTGGCCGAATTCTTGCTTAAAAAATGGGTAGAAAAATTGCTTAATTAATTGAGGATTTAAAATGAGAGAATTATTCTACCATGAAGAGATAAGGAAAGATATCAAAAATGGAGAGTTGCCAACTATTTTTAAATCTAACAAGGGATGGCCAATTTTATGCTTATTAAAATGGGGCTGAAAATGTTGCTAAATCTTGTATTTTAAATCTTTAAAGTTTTATCTACCCATTAAGTATTTTAGTGAATAAATAAATTAGTTTAGGATTGTAATTATCTTGCATGCATGACAAATTTTTAAATTAAATTTACTAACATGTTAAGTTAAAATTTCTTAAATAAAAGAAGCCTAGATTAACTTATCTCAATTGTTCACATATTTTAATTTAGGCTATTAATTAAATTATTGGTCATAAAAGAATTTATTTAATACTTATCTCTAATTAAATTAAATAATCCATTAAACATTCTTTTACATTAAAAATAAATTATTCTTTATCTTAAATTAAGTCTAGGAATATATTCTCATTATTAAAATTTATCTCATTACTCCAACTCCAGTCCGACCTCGTTTATTTAACTGAAAAGATAAAACTATACTCATGAGATTCAAAATAAATAATCAAGACCCAATAACTTTAAAATGCCCTAAAAAATAAAAAAAATCATTTTTAATTTAAATACTAGAAATTATGCATGGCTTATACGTAGTCTGATTTAGCAGGTTCTACAACTCTCCCCCCCTTAAAAGAAATTTCGTCCTCGAAATTAAAACTCACCGAATAACTCGGGATAACGACTCCTCATCTCTGGCTCAGACTCCCACGTTGCTTCCTCCTCTGAATGATTAAGCCATTTGACTTTCACTAGCTTCACCAATTTGTTCCGAAACTTCTTCTCTTGTCTGTCTAAGATCTGCACTAGTCTCTACTCATAAGACAGGTTCGGAGTGAGCTACAACGGCTCGAAGTTCAAGACATGCGAAGGATTCGCCATATACTTCCTCAACATAGAGACGTGGAACACATTGTGTACTCCGGCCAGATTCGGCAAAAGAGCAACACGATAAGCTAGCGTCCCAACCCTCTCGAGGATCTCAAATGGTCCGATGAATCTCGGACTAAGCTTTCCTTTCTTCCCGAACCGCATGACACCCTTCATAGGTGCTACCTTCACAAAAACATGGTCGCCAACGGCAAACTCTAGATCTCTCCTCCTCTGATCCGCATAGCTCTTCTGTCGACTCTGAGCAGTCCTCATCCTATCACGGATCTTGACCAGTACATCGGCAGCCTGCTGAATAATCTTCGGACCCAATTCTGATCTCTCCCCTACTTCATCCCAATGAACAGGCGACCTGCACTTACGACCATACAGTGCTTCATACGGAGCCATACCTATAGACGACTGAAAACTGTTGTTATAGGTGAACTCTACCAATGGCAAATTCGACTCCCAACTCCCTGAGAAATCGATGACACAAGCACGGAGAAGATCCTCCAAAATCTGGATAACTCTCTCTGACTGCCCATCTGTCTGATGTTGGAAAGCTGTGCTAAACAACAACTTCGTACCCACTGCTGAATGCAAACTCTTCCAAATGTGGAAGTGAATCTAGATCTCGGTCTGACACTATAGAAACGGGAATACCATGAATTCTGACTATCTCTCGGATATACAACTCTGCATACTGAATCATGGTGAAATTCGTCTTGATAGGCAAGAAGTGCGCTGATTTGGTAAGACGATCAACAATCACCCAGATAGCATTTGATCCTCTGACTGACTTCGGCAAACTGACCACGAAGTCCATGGTAATATTCTCCCACTTCCACTCGAGAATAGGTAGAGGCTTGAGCAAGCCTGCTGGTCTCTGATTGCAACGTCCCGAAAATCGTAAAGTTCACGTAAACCACATGCATGCAATTTATTAAATTTCTTTTTTATTTTATTAATTTATTGTAAACCATTAAATGCATGTTTATTTCATAAATTATGGTTTAGTTATTTTTATGCATTTTATGCATTATTATTGCCTAATAGAATTTATTTCATGAAATTTTAAAAGTTCATGTATTAAAGATTTTTAAGTTGCATTTCGCGCTCAAACGAGGATCGGAGACCGGAGACTTTTCAAGAAAATTATTTTATTACATGATTAATTTTTATTAATTAATATAAAATGTTTTAAAGGTATTTTTCTAGAATTGGGAATTATTGGGTATTTTTACCCGCAAGATTTTAATTTTTAACGGTACGCAAATTTTATCGAATTGGGAAACTTTTTGAGGGTTCAGCTAATATTTTCAAAACCTTTTCAGCACAAATTATTTTTCGGGAGTATGTTTAGATTAAATGGGCCTACTTTTAATCTTATTGGGCTTAAAACTCTTTTTATTTTAATTTAAGCTCATTAGTTTACAATTTAATTAACCTAAACTATACTTAAAATAAACCTAAACCTACCCTACACCTAATAAATGGAAGCAACCGAAACTCCCCTCAAATTATCACTCTTCTCTCCATTTTCATCCTACCCCAACTGTTGAGCATCTCGGTTTTCAGAGCTTTCATCAAGAAAACTTCGGTTTTCTCTTTTCTTGCAAGGAGAAATTCATCCGGCGTCTCCTCTTCTCGTTCTTGTTCATCAAATCATCCAGGCATGCCATGTACTTTTATTGATGTATCATACACGTTTATATTCTGTTGATTGGGTTCATGCATGAAAGATTTTCGATCTAAGCCTTTACATGAAAGATTTTCGTTTTCCATGTGTTTTCATGCATCATAAGATTGTTGTTCACGTTTTCTGAAATTTTGAGTGCAAGGGGCTGCGGTCTTGAATGTCTAGGATCTGCTGGTGGTGTCAAGATGATAGCTTGGGGCTCGAGTTTGTTGCTGGACGCAGCAAAGTGAGGTCCGAGTGAGGGGTTTCTTAGAAGGTGGCTCGGATTCTTTGGTTTTAGTGTACAACGCCTGAACCACGGCCTAGACCAGACCAGGTGGAGTCTAAACCGTGTCTTAGAGTGGATCACGCTGCTGGTATGGCTTGTAGAACCGTAGGAGCATTGTTGTGGTTGTGGTCGCGGGTGTGCTATCTTAGGTGTATAGCGGTTGTTGGTGAGTTGCGAGTTGCTCAAGGGCGTGACCATGAGTTCAGCAGACCTAGAAATACCTGAGGGTGGTCCAGGTGTGGTGGGTTAGGGGCTGGTCCCATTGGCTAAGGACTAGGAGCGTTGGTATGGGAAGGATGGTGGCTAAGGTCTCGGGTTAGCACATGCTGTAAATTACAGCAGCTTGCTGGCCTGTTATTCAACTGTCTAAAGGTATGGTTTTGAGGTTTTTAGGACCTTTAGATGTTTTTATAGTATGGTAAAAAGTTGGGAAAGTTTTGGTTAAGTTTCGGTTCGATTCGGGTTAAAATCGGGATCCCGGTCTAAGTTTTTAAACAATTGGATTAAGTTGTGAATTTGGCTCAAGTTTACGTTCAGGAATGCTTTTAAAAATGTTTTGGGACATTTTAAGGAGTTTGGTAAGCTTCGGATCAAAATAATGAGTTTTAGATTTATCCTGGATTTAATCGCCTCACGAAAGGTTAATTAAAGAAAACGACTAGAAGCTCAAATAATTATTAGAAGTGTAAGTTTTTAATTTGTGGAATTTTATGCTAAGTTTTGGTTTAATTCGTGATTAAAACGCCTTAATAAGTTATATTTAAAGATTAATTCAAAAGTCATAGATTTAAGCCAAATAAAAATATGGGAAAGTTCATGTAGGCTTAAATAATTATTTGGGACATGTTAGAGTCAATGAAATTAAGAAAATACCAAAAAAGTGAAATTTTACGTCCAGAAGTAAAATGGAAGTTTTTGGGTTTCCAGGGGCAAAATGGTTATTTTGAACCCGGGGTGAGAATTTGGTCATGGCAGCACCCTAAGCACATTTTATCATGTTTTAAATGTTTATGCATCATGTTATGATTTTTACGCAATTATGATAAATACGGTGCATGCTTAGTTTAAAGGAAAAAAAATTACGTATATGCATGATTTTATTGAAGGATGAATATGATGACACATTTTGAAGGAAGTGATTTAGTTGTGACTAACACGATTACACGATGATATGATTGGAGATATCGTGAGGGAAAAGGCCCCAGAGGGAGCCCGTTTACGAGAGAAGGCCCCAGAGAGAGCCCGACGATCGTATTTCCATTGACATGATATGATGATATGATAAGCCAAGGCCCAGTTGATGGGTGAGAGTGTCGCTGGTATCCTCGCCGCCCAGTACTGTGGTTACATGTAGATGGATCCATCGACTGACATGATAACATGATGATACGAAAGTCACAGCTAATGAACTGAATTCAATAAAAAAGAAAATGTTTACTTAGACGATGCTATGAGATGACATGCTTTGAGACGACATGATTTTACACGAGACGTTGATGTTCATGCTTTTAAAGTTCATGAAAGATATGTTTACGTATATGATGATATGAGATGACATGCTTTGACATGACATGATTTTACACAACACGTTTACATTATGTTTTTAAGTTCATGAAAGATATGTTGAGTATGATATTTTTCACTGATGTGTGCTAGGTATATGTACTTGTTATTAACGGTGCAGGTGTGTTGAGTCTTTAGACTCATTAGGCTTGTGTGATGCAGGTGAGCTTAGTGATGAAGAGACTGGAGATGTCGAACTCTGAGTAGGCAGACCTGGTAAGGTGACACGACCCGAGGACCACATGTTTTCCGCATTACGATTTATGAGATTGAGAGGAGATGAATATTTTCATACATTGATGATTTTAAAAATTTTATACGTTTATGTTTACGTATGATTTTAAACGAGTTAGGTTATTTTAAACTGCGCTATTTTTACTGACAAATATTTAAGATCATTTTTAAATGTTATATTTTTCTGTACAGCGCATGAATGCGAAACGTTTAAATACTATTTCGAAAATGCAAGTTTTTTTACAATATATATATATATATATATATATATATATATATATATATATATATATATATATATATCCGCACTTTTAAAAACGAGTAGACGTTACACTGATGCTCCGCTTTCACTAGCTGGCACGTCAGACACTCGGATCCAAAACGTCTGATATCCCTCTTCATCTCGGGCCACCAATACAACAACTGCAGATCTTTGTACATCTTCGTACTCCCAGAATAAATAGAGTACGGCGACATATGGTCCTCTAATATAATATCTGCTCGAATAGAATCACTGCTAGGAACCCACATTCTGTCTCGATATCTCACAATACCGTCGCTAACTGTATACAAGACACTGCCCTTGGCCTCATCTCTCTACTTCCACTTTTCCAACTGCTCATCTGCTGACTGACCACTGCAAATACGGTCTAGAAGGGAAGACTGAATCGTCAAAGTAGATAGACGGGGGACTCTACCTCAAGGATATGTCTCTAGATCAAACCTCTGCATCTCAGACTAAAGAGGTCTCGAAATCACTAGATGAGCCATCACTGCGACTTTCCTGCTCAGTGCATCCGCAACTACATTAGCTTTGCCAGGGAGGTAGCTAATGTCACAGTCATAGTCCTTTACTAGCTCCAACCAAAGCCTCTGATGCATATTCTGCTCTTTCTGCGTAAAGAAGTACTTGAGGCTCTTATGGTCGGTTAAAATCTGGCACTTCTCTCCGTACAAATAATGCCTCCAAATCTTCAAGGCAAAAACTATGGCGGCCAACTCTAGATCGTGGGTAGGGTAGTTCTTCTCATGGATTTTCAACTGACGAGAAGCATACGGTATCACATTCCCGTGCTGCATCAAAACTGCGCCTAGACCTAGCTTCGAAGCATCGGTATACAAAACAAAGTCTCCGGGCCCTGACGGCATGGACAAAACTGGCGCTGAGAAAAGAGCTTGCTTCAAAGTATCGAAGCTCTTCTGACACTCATCGCTCTACACAAATTTAACATTCTTCTTTGTCAACGACGTGAGTGGAACTGCGATAGAGGAGAATCCCTGAATAAACTTCCGATAATATCCTGCTAGCCCAAGGAAACTACGGATCTCTAATGCATTCTGCGGCACAATCCAATCTCTGACTGCTGTAACTTTTGCTGGGTCTACCTCAATACCGCTGCTAGAAACGATGTGGCCTAAGAATGCCACCTTCTCTAACCAAAATTCGCATTTACTGAACTTCGCGAATAGCTTATGCTTCTGTAGGGTTTGCAAAACTGCGGTCAGATATCTGCTGTGATCTTCTTGATAATTTGAGTAGACGAGAATGTCGTCTATGAATACTATCACAAACTGATCAAGATACGGCTGAAATACGCGATTCATGAGATCCATGAAGATCGCTGGCGAATTCGTCAAACCGAACGACATCACAAGCAACTCGAAGTGGCCATAACGAGTCCTGAAGGCAGTCTTGAGAACATCGGCGTCTTTCACCCTCAACTGGTGATAACCAGAACGCAGATCAATCTTCGAAAATACTGAGGCTCCTTGCAACTGGTCAAATAAATCTTCAATTCGCGGAAGTGGGTATTTGTTCTTAACTGTAACCCTGTTCAACTCCCGGTAGTCAATGCAAAGCCTCATCGGCCATCCTTCTTCTTCAGAAACAAGACTGGCACGCCCCATGGTTAAAAACTCGGGCGAATGAACTCCTTGTCAATAAGTTCCTGAATCTGCTTCTTATGTTCTACCATCTCTGTCGGTGAAAATCGGTACGGTGCTTTGTAGATCGGAGCCGTACCTGGAATAAGCTCAATAGAAAACTCCACCTCTCGCTCGGATGGCATACCAGAGACGTCGTCAGGAAAAACGTCTTGAAAATCCCTAACAATTGGGACATCAGAGGCTGACTGACTGGGTGCCTCGGGAACGGATATAAAAGTTGCCAAAAACGCTCGACACCCTCTATGCATGAGCCTCCTAGCCTGGACACAAGATATCAAACACAGTAAATGAAAGTACCTGTCTGGTTCGAATAAGAACTGCTTCATCCCAGGCGGTCGGACTAGAACGGATCTCCGCTGAAAGTCGATTAAAACCATGTTCCTTAGTAGCCAGTCCATACCCAGAATGATATGAAACTATGGCATCGGCAAAATGATAAGATCCGCATAAACAAGATTGTCATGAAGCTCGAGGCCTATGTCTCGGATCACATTAGTAGCTGTCAGCTCCTCTCCCGAAGGCAGTACTACTGAAAAGGCTATATGTAGCTCAATGGTCTTGACCTTGAGAAAATTAGCAAAGGTCTCCAAAATGAACAAATGCGTAGCCCCTGAATCTATCAAGGCTTTCGTAGGTGACCCGGCTATAAAAATTCTCCCTGAAATATCGGAACACTAAGCTGAATCCAATAATTACAAGAACTAAACTAATAGACATGCGAAGGCCAGAGTTCTTCTAAACTATTCCCGAAAATAACAATGATTAGAGCATGCAATCCTATCAGAATTTCTAAGTTCAAAATCTCAACCCAAAAACATAAATTCCCAAATACAAACTTAAAGCTTAAAGGTACCTGTCATGAGCATCGTCCCCGGGTTCGTCTCCGCTGCATTGAGAGCAAAACTCTGCCTTGGGTAGGTAGACTCCCCTGCGGGCATTGCTGCAGCAAGTGGTCTGGACTACCACACTTGTAACACTTCCCTAAACTATACATACACGCTCCAGCATGGCAGCGTGTGCACCTAGGACAGACTGGGTGCTCAAAAGTCCTCGGGACTGCGCGTCCCCGCTGCTGCTGCTGTCCTCTATTTTTGGGTAGGCCGTGGAAAGGCCTCTTACTCTGGGGCTGCTGCTGAGGGGGAGGGTGGTGTGGCACTTGGACTGTGTTGCGACTTTGATTGTTGCACTCCCAAGAGCAGGTTGTCCACAAGTAGTATAATTCGGTGAGTCCGAATATCGTATCCAAAGGGAAGCTAAGGTAATTACAAGTCCACTACAATGTCTTTTTGTTTTGTTTTTGTTTTTGTTTCTTTTTAATTTTAATTGTTTGAATCTTTAATGGATAAATTTTAATTGTTCAAATTTTAATTTAAGTAGTTGAGATTAAAGGATCCACTCTTGGAATTTAATAAAGCTAACATTAACGAACATTATTGAAATCAACTTAATAAAATGGTTCCAATACATTAAATAATCATATTTATATTATGTTATATATTATTATCTTATAAGTATATAATATATACCAAAACTTATAAATGTGGTCAAGTATTTACTGTGATATATATATTTGTAAACACTAAATCAAGGTTCCCACTTTAAATGGTTGGTAAAACAAAACTAACATTTAAATGGTACCAAAATATTAATATTATAATATATTCATTTATAATAAATCAAGGCATCCATTTTAAATGGTTGGTAATACCAAACTAACATTTAAATGGTACCAAGAAATTAATATTATAATATATTCATTTATAATAAATCAAGGCATCCATTTTAAATGGTTGGTTATACAAAATTAACATTTAAATGGTTCCAAGAATTTAATATTATAATATATTCATATATAATAAATCAAGGCATCCACTTTAAATGCTTGGTAATACCAAACTAACATTTAAATGGTTCCAAGAATTTAGTGTAACATATAGCAACAATAAATCAAAACTCTCACGTATAAGTAGGGTATAAAAATGCTTAAAAAATAAATATAACAAAAATAATAAATAATGATTAAATAATATAAAACATAGATTCTTACCTTTTAGAAACCTTATTATCATGCCAAGAGTTTCACCTTTTCATTTCAACTTTAGGAAGTTAGCTATTCATTATTCAAAGTGTAAAATTTTGAATATGAAATTAACATGCTAATTATATTTAAATGAAGAAATAAAGGAAAAATATAGAGAGAAATATTATAAACTCAAAGGTTTGTTCACAGAATGAGGGATATCTCAATACATTACAATGCACCCCTATTTATAGCCAAATTTGGGGAGACAACCACAAATAAAATATTATTTTTTTACACATAAGTCTTCATTGGTGTTCCAAGATATTATATTATATTTCACATCACTTTTGAAAATCTTCTTCTCCGAATTTGCTTCTTCACATAAAATGAAACATGTGGATAATTGAGTTGTCTAGTTGTTATATTTTTTTCAAACCATTTGACCAAGTAATTTGAGAGATATGGTCAAAATACTAGAGCATGGTAAAACTGCCACTCCTTTGGTAACTTTATTTGTTGCTTAATTTGATCTCAATTGTGAGAGGATTTTAATCTCATGCTTGCCATCAATATTGTAGATATTAACATCAACTTTCTACAGGTCCAAGAATCATCTTAATCCCATTTGCAACGCCAAGTTTATTCTTGTTTTATCGAACCTGTAAAAAATAGTAAAAACTTGTAATTACACAACAACTTATACTTTATACAATTTATTATAAAACATATAATATTTAAACATTTAATAAAACAAAAAATATATATTATTATTATAAAACATTTAATTAATGCACAATTTTTATGTTTATCACACCTCCCAACCAGCTTATTGCTAGTCCCTAGCAATTTAAGCTTTAATAGAAATGCAAAAACATATTGATTAATTTAAATAGAAATGTAAAAACATATTGATTAATTTAAATAGAAATGTAATCAAAATTATCTAAGTGTTTAAATTAAATTTGAAAACTGTCAAAGTTATATCAAGATCATCATAATTATAATTTATGAAATAATTTGAAATGATCAATTCAAAGCTTATTTCAGGTAGTTAAATATATACGGCCTTCAGAAATTCCTACTAAGAGTCTCAACTCCATATCATCACAAGTTAATAAAGGTTTCAATTTATGGAATACAGATAAATGCTCAGAAAAATTGTTTACAGAATGCAGACAGACGAGCCAAACTAATCAAAAGATAGAAAATCCATTAATTCAAAATCTAGTCGTTCTTATTATATATTTTTTCCTGATATATATATTTTTTTTCATAACATCATGGAATCAGACTAAGTTTATGCTTCTTGACCACATATTTATTTAATTTGTACAATAAATTTCTCTCTTTTTTATGAGAGATATATGGGTCGTAGCATATAACTTAAAAATTACATAGATCTTCAATATCTTTCTTTTTGAATTTTTCTCTTTTTTTTCCAGGAAATATCAACTTTTTTTAAAATAAGAACTCAAGATCTAAACAATATATAGTCTCTCTCATGATCAATAAAGGCTCGAAAACTGTTTTCTCAGTCCTCTCCACTCACTCACAAAATATATGTGAGTTTAAAATTTTAGGCACTCTTATAAGGTATATCTTGGGCCATATACTTTAATACCTGATTTTATCACAATGGTTTATCACTCAAAAAGATTTCATAAATCATATTTTTATATTGATCAGAATATTAAAATTGACTTTTTTTTTCAAATAAAAATTTAAACATTCTTAAATAGATTAATGCATGTTCTAATTTAAATCTTTCAAACATGTAATATATGACATTTTTGCAAAAATCACTAAGATACAAACAATAAACATGATTTTATTTTAAAATAATATATATATATTTTTAAAAAATTTTAAATTTTTTTTTTTATAAGTTTGTTCTCCCCCCAATCAGAATATGGCATTGTCCCTGATGTCAAAATAACTACTAATAAAGAGTACATATTGAAAGAGATATCACCTGGAATTTTATTGAAGATAACAAACTGAAACAAACGCAAACCAATCCACGACTTTTGAATCAATGATCCAACTTCCTTTTCTTACGGCTTGATTGCAACCAATTGATCTTCGTTATCATTGGATCAGGCTTATGAACAAAAGCTTCCAAATCATCAATTAATTGGTCGGCAGTCGAAGCACAGATGAGCATCCGTCGTGAATTTTCTGAAATGAAATTCGGTTCCACAGCTTTATCTAGAAATGTCAACAAACTGTCATAATAATTATTGATATTCAACAAGCCCACAGGTTTATCATGGATATTAAGTTGTGCCTTTAGAAACAGTGTGAAAATTTTCTTCTAATGTACCAAAACCACCTGGTAGTGCGATAAAAGCATCAGAATTTTCAATCATTTGAGTGATTCTTTCATACATAGAAGAAACTTTTAATTCCTCTCCAATCGTAACACCAATAATATTTCCTTCAGCTAAAGCTGTAGGAATAATACCCAAAACCTGACTACCTCCAAGATGAGCAGATGTTGAAACAGATCCCATTAACCCAATATTACCTCCCCCATATACCAAGTGAATTTTTCTCTCAGCCAATATCTTTCAAAGATTATTCGATGCTTCTACAAACACTTCATTTTTTCCAGGACTCGACCCACAAAATACACAAATATTTTTCAATGTTTGTGCAGAGGATCCAGCCATGTTTTTACTTTCTTTTGTTTTGGTCTGCGAAAATAGAGAGAAATATGAGAGATTTTATAGGGATAATATGTTATCATGACAAAACTATGGTTCACAGCTGTAAACAGAAAAAATAGTAAAAACAATAATGACACACATGCATATAAACAGTAGTGTGATTGTGGCTCACAATTTTCCTCTGGTTTTACGTCCAGAAACGACTTCAACACCTTCTATGAGTCGAGGATATGCTTCCCATCCAATTTTCTTATAAATTGGCAAACAGGGTCTTTTTTAGTCGGATTCCCAAGACTATGACGCTCATCTTGGAATTGTTTCCATAAACGGAGAAGTTTAATATACACATGTCCACTAGAATGCGTCTCAAGAGTCAATAAGATGTTATCTAAAGACTCCTTACTCAGCCCATTCTTAATGAAACCAATTTTATCTTCTCTGTTATTGCAAACACATCACAAAGATCTTCATCGTTTGTCACAAGTCCATCTTGCACACTTATGACAAACCCCTAAACTTTTGGCCCTTCGTTTTTTCGCATAAGTGCTTTTTCCTAATCCAGGCAAATACCGAATGAGCAATGATTGTGGAACTTCTCTTCCTAATCGGACCTTAGCTTCTATTACAAGACGAACATCTTCTGGAATTTCTTTTTGCATTAGCAATCTCAATCTTTCACACCTTCCTGCATAATTTTTTCTTAGAACATTTTCAGAAACAGAGGGAAAATATTTACAAATTTTTGAGAGAATTTCATCAATTTTGAAAAGAAAAGAAATGACTTTTTTTATTTTTGTATCAGCAATTGTGGGAAACTGATTTAACCGACTATGAGAGTCACGGATTACCGTTATCCGCCATTTAACTGGGAAAATAAAAAGATTAAGAAAACATGAAATAAAAACAAACAAACTTAAATGCAACACAAAAAAAAAATCAAGATCAGAAAGGGAAATAAACTCTTCTTGAAAGATTTCATTTTCTATAAATGGTTTAAGCCTTTGTCCATTTACTTTAAAAATATCACCATTTTTAGGATTTTCAATATCCACAGCTCATTAAGTATACACATGCTTTACAACATATGGGCATGTCCATCTTGATCGTAATTTTCCTGGGAATATGTGAAGTCGAGAATTATAAAGCAAAACTTTTTTACCAATCTCAAAAGATTTTCTAAGAATTGTTTTATCATGAAATGATTTGATTTTTGCTTTATAAATCCTTGCATTCTCATACGCGTCATTTCTGAGTTCATCAAGTTCATTAAGTTGCAATTTACGCAATTTGTTGGCATCATCCATGGTTGAATTTAAAGTTTTGATCCCCCAATAAGCTTTATGTTCCAATTCCACAGGCAAATGACAATGTTTTCCATAAACCAACCTATAGGGAGACATATTCAATGATGTTTTAAAAGCTGTTCGATATGCCCAAAGTGCATCATTAAGTCGCAGAGACCAATCTTTTCTATTTGAGTTAACAGTTTTTTCCAAAATTTGCTTTATCTCCATATTAGCTAATTCAACTTGTCCATTTGTTTGAGGATGATAAGGAGTAGTTACTTTATGAGTAATACCATATTTTTTCATTAATGAAGCAAATGGTTTATTAACAAAGTGAGTTCCCCCATCACTTATCATGGCTCGAGGAATTCTAAATCTACTAAAAATATTTTCTTTTAAAAATTTGATGACGATTTTATGATCATTTGTTCGACATGGAATTGCCTCTATCCATTTGGAAACATAATCAACTGCAACTAAAATATACAAGTATCCAAACGACGGTGGAAAAGGTCCCATAAAATCAATTCCCCAACAATCAAAGATTTCAATTTCAATAATAGGATTCAAAGGCATCATGTTTCTTTTTGAAATCGCACCCAATTTTTGACAATTTTCACAGATCTTGCAGATTTTGTGGGTGTCTTTAAACAAAGTGGGCCAATAAAATCCACACTGCAAGATTTTTTCAGCTGTTTTCTTTGAAGAAAAATGTCCTCCGCATGCTTCAGAATAACAAAATTTAATGACACTACTTACCTCATTGTCGGGTATGCAACGTCGAAAAATTTGATCCGGACAATACTTGAACAGATACGGATCATCCCAATAAAAGTCTTTTATCTCATTCAAAAATTTTCTTTTATCTTGAGAACTCCATTGCGGTTGCATTTTTCCTGTCACAAGAAAATTTACTATGTTAGCAAACCAAGGTGTAGTAGTAACTGAAAATAGATGTTCATCAGGAAAATTATCGTTAATTGGTGTCATTTCACAAGATGATCCTGTTACTAGTCTCGATAAATGATCGGCTACGACATTCTCGGTTCTTTTTTTATCTTTGATGACAATGTCAAATTCTTGGAGCAACAAAATCCATCGTATCAGTCGTGGCTTTGCATCCTGTTTGGTCAACAAATATCTAATAGCAGAATGATCAGTAAATACAATAGTCGTTGATCCAATCAAATAAGAACGAAATTTATCTAATGCAAATATTACAGCAAGCAGTTCTTTTTCAATTGTGGAGTAATTCATTTGAGCATTGTTTAAAGTTCTACTTGCATAATATATCACATAAGGCTTACCGTTTCTTCTTTGACCCAATATTGCACCGACTGCATAATCACTCGCATCGCACATGATTTCAAATGGTAAAGACCAATCAGGAGATTGCATGATAGGAGCTGATGTTAAATGTCCAATGATTTTATCAAAAGCATTTTTACATTCTTGAGTCCACTCAAATGCAGTGTCTTTTGTTAAGAGGTTACAAATGGGTTTAGAGATTAAACTAAAGTCCTTTATAAACCTCCTATTAAATCCAGCATGTCCCAAAAATGAGCGAATTTCTTTAATGGTTTTTGGAGAGGGTAAATTGGCAATGACATCAATTTTTGCTTTATCAACTTCAATTCCATGAGATGACACGACATGTCCCAAAACAATTCCAGAAGTAATCATGTAATGAAATTTTTCCCAATTTAAAATAAAACCTTTTTCCTCGCATCTTTTTAAAACTTTTTCTAAATTTTCAAGACAATTA
Source organism: Primulina eburnea (assembly GCF_022965805.1). Classification (NCBI taxonomy): domain Eukaryota; kingdom Viridiplantae; phylum Streptophyta; class Magnoliopsida; order Lamiales; family Gesneriaceae; genus Primulina; species Primulina eburnea. The sequence continues at coordinate 15,712,603 of NC_133112.1, read as the reverse complement.
TCAAATGTATTCCCAAAGATAGTTAAATCATCCATGAAAATTTCCAATCAATTTTCAACCATGTCGCAAAAAATGCTTAGCATACATCTTTGAAATGTTGCTGGGGTATTGCATAATCCAAATGGCATCCTTCTAAATGAAAGGATCAGTGAATCGGGTGAAGAGTGTTTAGAAGGGGGGGGGGGGGGGGAGGGGTTGAATAAACACTACTCGATTAAATTATTTCTTCGACAAACTGATTTCAGTTGTATTACAAACTGAATCTAAAATATCCCGTCGGTCAATAACAATCAGTTAAACTGAATCAACAGTTGCGAAAAACTAACTGACTGAAAGATAGAGTATCTAACCGAAAATAATAACTGAAAGTAATAACAACACAATTTGTTTCTGGATGTTCGGAGACTTGAATAACTCCTACGTCACCCCTTCTATCACGCAGATAGGATTTTCACTAAAAGACTTTGATCAAATACAAATCAGTGTACTGACCCACTTCAGTTTGTACTTAACACTTTGCCAATGCTGAAACTCTTAGTATAAAACACTTTTACAGATCGTAACTGATCTTAGCACAACTTAGAAAATCTGTCAATCGATTACAAAGTGCTATGAAAGCTCAAGAGCGTAGTCTAGAATACTACTGATATAACTGGTAAGCGTGAGCTTGATTTCTGAATATGAGCGGATATTTTTGCAGCGTAACAGCAAGTAAGATAACTGAGAATGCGATTGATATTCAGCTGCTGCCTTCGACTATTTATAGGCTTCCCTCTCAACGGTAACATTAAAGATATTTGAATATTCTAACCGTTGATTGCCACGTCGATATATCCTGACAATAGTACACTGTTCATTTCTGAAATGCGGCGAGCCACTACCAGTTGCAGATAGCTGTACTATTCGTCGGTTGTCACTTTCAACTGATGACGTGTACAGCTGAGAGATCAGCTGGTAAAGATCAGTTGACGATGAAATAGACTTTTGTTGAAGCGATCAGTTGACTGATGACGTGTTCAGTTTCGTCAAACATTTAGTCCAATTCAGTTGGTCAATCTTTTGTCAAACGCCGGAATTTCGTTTCCAACAATGTAGTTTTATCTTGATCTTCAAGTGCAATGGGAATTTGATAATAACCTGAATATCCATCAAGAAAACAGTAGTATGGATGACCTGCTACTCTTTCTAAAATTTGATCCAAAAATGATAATGGAAAATGATCTTTTCTAGTGGCGTCATTTAATTTTCTATAATCAATACACATCCAAAAACTAGATGGGACTCGACTTGTTAACAATTCACCTTTTTCATTTTTTATCACTGTGATGCCAGATTTTTTTGGAACTACTTGTGTTGGGCTTACCCACTTACTATCAAGAATAGGGTAGATAATCCCAACATCAAGTAGTTTGAGAACTTCAGTTTTCACAACATCTTTCATGTGTGGATTTAATCTCCTTGGTGGTTGTTGAGATGTTTTTGCATTTTCTTCTAAGTGAATTTTATGAGTGTAAATTAGTGGATTAATGCCCTTTAGATCTTTTAGTGTCCAACCAAGTGCATTTTTATGTCTTTTAAGCATATCAACTAATTTATCTTCTTGATCACTTTCTAGTTTGGAAGAAATTACCACCGGATATGTTTCATCTTCTCCAAAAAAATGCATACTTCAATTCTTCTGGCAAGGGTATGCGATAATTGATTATGCGATTATCGTCCAACTTCAGAGTATGCGATAATGAGATCAAAACTTCAGTTTTGAGTATGCGATAATTGAGTATGCGATTATCGTCCAACTTCAGAGTATGCGATGATTGAGTGTTTTGAATCTTGGAGATGGCAATAATCATTTGAATCATAATGTCTTGCATATGTTGAACTTCTTCAAAAATGAGATCAAAATCTAATGAAGATGGATGAGATTGTCGAGAAGTGCTTGGTCACTTGTAGTATGTTCAGAAATTATCAAGGCTTGATCAGTTGAGATTGTTTCAGCAGCATCTCGAACTGAAGTATTAGCAGCAGTAATTTCTCCTTGATCCCGAGGTGGTGAAGAAGGATTTGGTTCAGCAGATGGTGTCAAAACTGAAACTGGTGCCTCTAAAGGGTGATCGATGGAATCAACTGGCACATCAGTTGAAAGGATCGAAGAATCATGGCACATCAGTAGATAGATCTGGCTGAACAAGTTCTTCTGTAGAAATAATGGCTTCTGGATTGATTTGATCAGCAGAGTGATCAACTTTGTCAGAAACGGGTGCACTGATCTGGGATTCTTCCACAACTGCCTGAATAACTTCATCAATGTGTGCGAAGGAAAGCTCAACTTCAGTATACAGTTGTTGTTCAACGGGAGGTGAAAGAGGCTTATCATGAGCTGGCTCTTCAGTTGGAACAAGAACTAAAGCTGATGATGGTTCTGTTTTGTCAGAGGATGCTTCTCGTCGTCATCATCTAAATCTCCTTGATGGAGAACCAATTCTTGATTCAATTCCCAAAACTTGATTTGAGATAGTAGTCCTAGAAGATCAGTGTCTAGCTGAGTAATTACAGCTTGATCAGCGTAGGCAGTAGGACTTGTAGGTAAATAGTTGGTCTTCAGTTTGGCAACAATTTGAGCCAACTTCTTCGCTCTTGTCTGATCAAATAGATAACTTTTCCTCTCCATAGCTTGAGCAATGGAGGCAGCTTTGACTGTCCTGAGCACAAAGGCCTCCAGCTTGATTAATTTGCTCAGCTCGGACTTCTTTTTCAATTGCTTGGCAAAAACTTCAGTGCGATAGGCTATCCAAGCATCATAGGACTTAATTTTCGAAGCAGGAAAACTATTAACCTTTGCCCATACAAGGTCAATATGAGTCTGAATTGGGTTGGTGGGTCTGGACTCTTCAATCAACTTCCTTTTCCCTTTATCAGTACTCATGATGTGAGGAATTCCAATCCTGTTCGAGTAGATTCCACTTGCTCTTCAAATTTTATGCCTTTAGGTCTAGCAGGTGCCACACCAGTAGGACGAGAGATCTGAATCAGAGGAGCTTTGATCCTAACTGATTCCTGTTTGGTACCAATTGAAGCTTCTTGTGGAATGATCTGCAGAGGAACTGCTTCTATAGGTTGCTGATAAATTGAAGAAATCATTGCATCAATAGGAATGGATACCTCCAAAGTTGTTTTAACCCTTTGGGTTCTTGGTTTCTTCGCAATCTGAGGGGATGGAGTCTGTTCTGACTCAGATGTACTCAATACTAATTTTATTTTGGCAACCTTCAGTTGAGCCAACGTTTTGGCCTTCTTAACTGATTTAGGAGCTACTAACTGAGTCACAATCTCCTGTTTGATTTGCACAAACTGACCAGGAGTTATATCCATTTTGGTTTTGGGTGGCATCGTATTCTTTGCATTGAACACCTTAAATTTCGATGACCTTTCAGAATCATCAGCCACAAATCCCTTTACTTTCAACAGATAACTGATTTGAACAGCAAAACCTTTGGACTGTTTTGAGGACAGAAACATATTCTTCAGAGTGGTAAAGATAAGGTGCTTCCAGTTGAGCTTGCGATCAGCCATAATAACAGAAATGGCATGAAACTTCTCCAAGGTGAGGGCAGCAAATGATCCAGCTTTTGCCAAAAGCCCTTTCGCAACTACAACAGCAAGCAACTGAATTTCATGATTCAGTTCCTTCTTAGGATCGGAAACCTTAATCTTCCGTCCATCAGCAGAGAGAAGGGTTTGCATCTCTTCAATATCATATGCCTTAACATCCGAAATTTGTGCCAAACCATCAGAGGGTAAAGAAAATAATTCCCCAAGAGAGTCTTCAGAGATGCTCAGCGACTGACCATTGAGAGTAGAAATAATGTTACCTTCAGAATCAATCATCCTAGTGGAGTAGAAATCCTGAAGTTCTTTGGGATAAATATCCTATGAAGATTGGCCCAAAAATTTTCACAGTCCAGCAGATTCAAGTTTCTGAAATACCTTCTTGACTTCAGCATCGCCAAAAGATAAGATAGATCCAAAGTTGATAGCCATAGCGTTTAACATAAAAGCGGGAATTTGGGCTGCCATTGATAACTGAGTGAGTTCCTGAAAGAAAATTCGAAGGATGAAATAGTTCTTGCTTTCAAAAATTTGTGAATAATCGTAAGGTAAAACTGAAATGAAGCGGGTAATGGTACATATGTACGTGACCATTCAAATTCTGGACACGTGTCAGTCCATGGAAATTTTGAAAAAGTAGAGTGAGTACGTGTGCTATAAGCGTGTGTACAATTTTAGCGGTTAAAAATGAGTCCACGTCAAAAACTAAAATTCATCATGAGTTTAGCAGACAGACACGTCATTGATTTGGAATAAAATAGATTTAATTAGTTAACTTATATGAGAAGATTAGTGGAATATTCAACTGAACGATCAGTTAGTAAAACTGAGTCCTTTCAGTTGAGAATTCACTAACAACTGTCTTCTCAGTTAACCTCTTAGACCATTATTCCCCCTTAATAAATGCATTTAAGAAAAATGACGGTAATAGACAGAAATGATTAAAGGAAAGCCTGGTGCTTGGCAGAGTAATTGTCACTTAAAGAAGTGTCCTTTCATTTCCCTCACCTTGGCCTATAAATAAGAGTAAGATAGTTAGTCACAGCTATCTCAGCAAATAATTTTCATAGAGAAGAAGAATGGCCGGTGCTGGAAGCTCAAGCGTCTCTCCGTTTTCGCTGCAGGCCAGAAAGAAGGCCATAGAGGACGAAGTCTTTCACTCAAGCCTTCCCTACTGGGAGGAGTTGCAGGAGTTGGAGTTCCTGTACTACTCTGGACGGGTCACCACCTTAAAACGGATGACCCAACTAAGAGAAGTGCGGGAGCACTTAAATGTTCCTGCAGGGGTGGACGTCTTCAAGGATGGTCATCTCTATCAGCTTTTTCTTCGGAAGGAGCTGGAGACCCTCCACCGCATAGCTTCCTCCTATAGTTTCTGCAAAACCTCTTCTTCAGCACTAGCTGCATGGTTGAGTATGTGGATAGCTGATGTGGAGGAAAAATATGAAAATGTAACCCGCTCCAATTAATAAAATGTTTATTTTGTTTTATCGTCGTTTTCCTTTGTTCCTGCTTGCAATGATCTGTATGAGATACAAACACAAGAACTACTGAAACGCTAACTGACATCAGTTAAAAAAAAAAACTCATATGAATAGGCAACTCATTTAAGTAATCAGTAAGAAAGAAGTAAAGCTGACATATGAATTACGAGCAATAATAATTAATTAGGACAAATCAATTAATCCAAGTATATTGCAAAAATGAGAAAACTTAGTCTCAGCCAGTGGTTTGGTGAAGATGTCAGCCGCTTGCTGTTCAGTTGATACGTATTCCAGTCTGATGTTCTTCTTTAAAGCATGATCTCTGATGAAGTGATGTCTGATATCTATGTGCTTAGTCCTGGAGTGAAGAACTGGATTATACGTAATAGCAATTGTACTCGTGTTGTCCCAGAATATTGGCGATTCCTTTGCATCAACACCATAATCTTTCAGTTGTTGCTGAATCCAGAGCAGTTGGGCACAGCAGCTTCCAGCAGCAAGATATTCTGCTTCAGTTGTGGAAATTGCTATGGATGTTAGCTTCTTACTGAACCAAGAGATCAGTCTGTCTCCTAGAAACTGACATGATCCACTTGTACTTTTTCGATCAAGCTTGCATCCTGCATAATCTGCATCTGAATAGCCAACTAAATTGAAAGATGAGTCTTTAGAGTAACATAAACCAACATTTTGCGTGCCTTTAAGATACTTCAAGATACGTTTGGCAGCAGAGAAATGTGATTGTTTAGGATTAGCTTGAAATCTTGCACACATACATACAGCAAACACAATATCAGGACGACTAGCAGTTAGGTACAATAATGAACCTATTAAACCTCTGTAGAGCGTCATCTCAACTGATATTCCCCCTTGATCAGTGTCTAATTTAGCTGATGAGCTCATAGGAGTGCTTGAAGCTGAACATGATTCCATGCCAAATTTCTTAAGCAATTCCTTTGTGTATTTGGTTTGACTGATAAAAGTTCCTGAATCCAGTTGTTTCACTTGTAGACCAAGGAAGAATGTCAGTTCACCCATCATACTCATCTCGAATTTTTCCCGCATTAACTTGGAAAACTTCTCGCATAATTTGGGGTTAGTTGACCCAAAAATAATATCGTCAACATAAATTTGAACAAGTAGAAAATGATCATTCTTGGAGAATTTGAACAATGTCTTATCAACTGATCAACAGAAAAGTCATGATCAGTTAGAAATTTTGAAAGGGTTTCGTACCAAGCTCTTGGAGCTTGTTTAAGACCGTATAAGGCTTTGTTCAAATGATAGACATGATCAGGAAGGTGATGATTGACAAAACCTGGGGGTTGTTCAACGTAGACTTCTTCCTGCAACTGGCCGTTCAGAAATGCACTCTTTACGTCCATTTGATAGACTTTGAAATTTTTGAATGAAGCATAGGCAAGGAATATTCTGATTGCCTCCAGTCTTGCAACTGGTGCATATGTCTCATCGTAATCAATTCCTTCTTACTGCCTATATCCTTGTGCTACTAGCCTTTCTTTGTTGCGCACAACTGACCCATCTTCGTTTAGCTTCTTCCTGTACACCCACTTTGTACCTATCACAGTTTTTGAAAGTGGTCTTGGAACTAAGTTCCAGACATTGTTATGGATAAACTGATTTAGCTCTTCTTGCATTGCATTTATCCAGTTCGGATCAGCAAGAGCTTCATCAGTTTTCTTGGGCTCCAGTTGAGATACAAAAGCTGAAAGGATAAATAAGTTAAGCATTTGATTTCTTGTTCTTACCGGATCAGATGGATTACCTATCACCAATTCTGGAGGATGTGATTTCTTCCATCTAAGTTCAGCATTTGTTTCTTCTGTATTAGCAATTCCCTCAGTAGGTGACTGAATGTCTTCAGTTTCAGTTGGAGCTAATTCAGTTGGCAACTGATTCTCATTTGTGTGCTCCACTAACTGATTGTCAAGGTTTGCTTCCAATTCAGCTGATTGATCCTATATGTCAGGTTCAGGTGATTGGAGGTTGTTTTGATTAAGATGGATATCTTCTTCATCATCATCGTCCAAGCTTATATCTGTAAATCTATCAGCTAGCTCAACTGTATCAGTTGGCTTAGAAGTTAGTGTAGACTCATCAAACACAATATGAATAGATTCTTCAACATTCAAAGTATTTTTGTTGAAGACTCTATAAGCTTTACTCAATGAAGAATAACCAAGAAATATTTCTTCTGCAGATTTAGCGTCAAAAGCTTTTAAATGGGTTTTACCATTGACAAGTATAAAACATCTGTAGCCGAATATTTTGAAGTAGGAAACCACACTTTTTCTTCCATGCCAGATCTCATAAGGTGTTTTCATATGATTCTTATTAATCATTGATCTTTTTTTAGTGTAACACGCAGTGTTCACTGCCTCTGCCCAAAACCTTTGAGAGATAGAGGAATCAGTAAGCATTGTTCAAGCAGCCTCTTTGAGGGTCCGATTTCTCCTTTCAGCTACACCATTCTGCTGAGGAGTTCTGGCTACTGAGAGCTCATGCTTGATTCCGGTATTCTCTAAATAATTTGAAAGAATTTGATTGATAAATTCAGTTCCTCGATCGGACCTGATTCTATCAATTCCAACTGATTTTTCATTTAATAATATTTTGAAAAGCTTAATCAGTTGAGCAGCAGTTTGGTCTTTGGACTTGAGAAATATAACCCAAGTAAATCTAGAAAAATCATCTACAACCACCAAGGTGTATTTCATTCCCCCTAAGCTCATGACTGGTATAGGACCAAATAGATCCATATGTAACAGTTCTAAGCATCGGGAAGAAGATTTACGACCCTTGTTCTTAAAAGAGGATTTGATTTGTTTACCAAACTGACATGCTGAGCAAATTTTGTCTTTGATAAAATCCATTTTGGGCAATCCAGTAACAAGATCGTGGTTACTCAAATATGCAATAGATTTGAAATTTAGGTGGTTCAATCTCTTATGCCACAACCAGTTTTTAGAAGATTTTGAGGCAATAAAACATACTGGTGCATGAGGTTGATCATTCCAACTGACTTTGTAAGTGTTTCCACACTTTTTGCCAGTTAGGATGATCTCTTCAGTTGAGTTTTTGACTGAACAAGAATGTTTGTCAAACTGAACTGAGAATCCATTATCGCATAACTGACTGATACTGATCAGATTATACTTGAGATTCTCAACTAATAAAACATCATTAATGGTGAAGTTACCATGGATAAGCTTACCCTTACCCACAGTTTTACCTTTAGAGTTATCTCCAAAACTGATTTTTGGTCCAGTGTACTTAGTCAGTTGAGATAATAAATTTGAATCTCCAGTCATGTGGCGTGAACATCCACTGTCCAAATACCATATAGATCCAATGCTTGTACCTATTACCTGCAATCAAACATAAGATAAGATTGTGGTACCCTTTTCTATTTGGGTCCAAAGTTGATTAGTCCTTTAGGAATCCAAACTTGGATCAGTCTAACTGACCGTCCAGTTGTTGTATTCCAAATTGTCTTTCCCGGTCTCTGTGTGTTTGTGATGTATGGTGTGCAGAAGATATAACATGTGATTTGCCCTTTTTTGACTGATTGTTCAGCCAGTATCTTTTCTGAACTGGCTTGCTGTTATAGTAGTTTGAATAGCCATTTGAATAATTTTTGCTAAAAAATTTTGGTGGCTGACTTCGTGAGTCAGTCACAACTCTTGCGCTATAACCAATACCACATTTTTTGCCCTTGCTCATATTGTGAGTTGGCTGTTCAATCAGTTTACTCGGCTCAGCTTGTTCTTGTACCATAACTGATTTGACAAAGTGAATATATTTCCCTTTGTCCATATTCAGTTTTGGTTGAATATCTTTGGAAGGTATTTCATCCTGGTTACTGAACCCTAAGCCAGTCTTACCAGTAAATGATTTCTGAGAGTTCTGTATATCAGTCAATGCAACGGATGATTTATTCCAAGCCTGAATGAGCTCAGTTTGCTTTGTATTTTCAAGCATTAACTTTTGAATCATTAATTGATTCTTGCTCCTTTCAGTATTGAGTTCGGCAATCTCCCTTTTTAGACTCAACATTTCAACTGATACATCAGTTGTTGTCTTATTGTCAGAGGGATCAGTTTTCTCTACTCTGGCCTTTTCAAATGATAAGGCAAGCTTTTGATATTTATTAACCATGTCATGAAGAGTCGAAATAAGTTCTTCTCTTGTGAAATCAGTTGAACTGAAGTCAGATACCTGTTGGCTGCTTGATTGAACTTCTATGTCATCAGCCATCAAGCACTTCACTTCTTCCTCATCTTCACTAGAGCTACAAGAGGTTTCTGGTTCTGACTCTTCGCTGTCAGTCTCTGCCCATTTGGCTTTGCTATCCTCAGCTAGGAGTACTTCATGCTTCTTTCTGTAAGGCTTCTTGTCATCCTTAGATCTCCTCTTATGCTCATACACTTTCTTCTTTCTTTCAGTTGAAACTTGACTATCCTTTTTAGGCTTGGGACAGTCAGCAATAAAATGATCAGGTTTGCCACAGTTGTAGCATGCATTGGACTCTTCTCTGGAATTGTTTCTTTGGTACTGCTTCTGAAAATTCCCTTGATTTTTCCTCATGAATCTCCCGAATTTCTTGATGAACAATGACATGGCGTCATTGCTTAATTGATCTGCAGCTTTCTCAACTGAACCAGTTGGTTCTGATCTTACAGCAGCTAGGGCAGTAGTTGCTGCTGGGGTAGATGGTTCTCCTTCTCGAGTTTGCAGTTCAAACTCATATGCTTTTAAGTCAGCGAACAGATCATGGAGTTCAACTTTGTTCAGATCTTTAGACTCCCTCATAGCCATGGTTTTCACATCCCATTCTTTGGGAAGACCTCTGATAACCTTCAATGCTACTTCTTTATTGGTATACACTTTTCCAAGTGCATTCAGTTCGTTGATGATGCAGCTGGTTCTTTCATCATATTCATGCATTGTTTCTCCAATTTTCATTCTGATGTTATCGAACTTTTGTACAGCAACAGATAGCTTGTTTTCTTTGGTTTGTTCATTGCCTTCGCAAAGCTGGATTAATTTCTCCCAAATCTCTTTGGCTGTTTTGCACATCTTGATTTCACTGAACGTCGCTTTGTCCAATGTTTTGTACAATATGTCTTTTGCTACATTATCCAAATTAGCTTTTCTCTTGTCTTCAGCAGTCCATTATTCTCTGGGCTTTTCAATACGATGAGGTGCCCCATCTGTGATTGCAACTGCTGTGTTGGCTTTCAAAATCTTCATGGGTCCGTCAGTTATAACGTACCACATGTCATCATCTTGTGAAGCTAGATGAGCCTGCATCCTGATTTTCCAATCGTCGAAGTCTTCTCTGGAGTACATAGGAATCTTGTTGAACGAAGACATAGTGAGCGATTTGAGTATAGATATTCTTTGAAAGGATATGACTTGCTCTGATACCACTTGAAAGGATCGGTGAATCGGGTGAAGAGTGTTTAGAAGGGGGGGTTGAATAAACACTGCTCGATTAAATTAATTCTTCGACAAACTGATTTCAATTGTATTACAAACTGAATCTAAAATATCGCGTCGGTCAATAACAATCAGTTAAACTGAATCAACAGTTGCGAAAAACTAACTGACTGAAAGATAGAGTATCTAACTGAAAATAATAACTGAAAGTAATAACAACACAATTTGTTTCTGGATGTTCGGAGACTTGAATAACTCCTACGTCACCCCTTCTATCACGCAGATAGTATTTTCACTAAAATACTTTGATCAAATACAAATCAGTGTACTGACCCACTTCAGTTTGGACTTATCACTTTGCCAATACTGAAACTCTTAGTATACAACACTTTTACAGATCGTAACTGATCTTAGCACAACTTAGAAAATCTATCAATCGATTACAAAGTGCTATGAAAGCTCAAGAGCGTAATCTAGAATACTACTGATATAACTGATAAGCGTGAGCTTGATTTCTGAATATGAGCGGATATTTTTGCAGCGTAACAGCAAGTAAGATAACTGAGAATGCGATTGATCTTCAGCTGCTGCCTTCGACTATTTATAGGCTTCCCTCTCAATGGTAACATTAAAGATATTTGAATATTCTAACCGTTGATTGCCACGTCGATATATCCTGACAATAGTACACTGTTCATTTCTGAAATTCGGCGAGCCACTACCAGTTGCAGATAGTTGTACTATTTGTCGGTTGTCGCTTTCAACTGATGACGTGTACAGCTGAGAGATCAGCTGGTAAAGATAAGTTGACGATGAAATAGACTTTAGTTGAAGCGATCAGTTGACTGATGACGTGTTCAGTTTCATCAAACAGTTAGTCCAATTCAGTTGCTAGAATCAGTTGGTCAATCTTTTGTCAAACGCCGGAATTTCGTTTCCAACAATGTAGTTTTATCTTGATCTTCGAGTGCAATGGGAATTTGATAATAACCTGAATATCCATCAAGAAAACAGTAGTATGGATGACCTTCTACTATTTCTAAAATTTGATCCAGAAATGATAATGGAAAATGATCTTTTCTAGTGGCGTCATTTAATTTTCTATAATCAATACACATCCAAAAACTAGATGGGACTCGACTTGTTAACATTTCACCTTTTTCATTTTTTATCACTGTGATGCCAAATTTTTTTGGAACTACTTGTTTTGGGCTTACCCACTTACTATCAGAAATAGGGTAGATAATCTCAACATCAAGTTGTTTGAGAACTTCAGTTTTCACAACATCTTTCATGTGTGGATTTAATCTCAATGGTGGTTGTTGAGATGTTTTTGCATTTTCTTCTAAGTTAATTTTATGAGTGTAAATTAGTGGATTAATGCTCTTTAGATCTTTTAGTGTCCAACCAATTGCATTTTTATGTCTTTTAAGCATATCAACTAATTTATCTTCTTGATCACTTTCTAGTTTGAAAGAAATTACCACCGGATATGTTTCATCTTCTCCAAGAAATGCATACTTCAATTCTTCTGGCAAGGGTTTTAACTCCAATATGTGTGGTTCGTCTTTGTTCTCATATTTTGCATCAAATTCTTTCTCTGATCCTGGTAACGAGTGATACCTGATAAATTCATCAAGATCAATTTCAATATTTTCTTTAACAGTTTCAATTGAATAAATATCTAATTGATCACGAGTACTCCCTTCTTGAATTTTTTATTCCACAAGAGTTTCAATAAGATTTTCATCTTCACTTTCATCTCCTTTGTCATGTGGTTGCTTACAAAGATTAAAAACATTGAGCTCCAAGGTCATGTTACCAAATGACAACTTCATTATTCCATTCCTGCAATTTATAAGGGCATTAGAAGTTGCTAAAAATGGACGACCCAGAATTACAGGAATTGCATTACAAGCTTCGATAGGTTGTGTATCTACAACTATGAAATCGACAGGATATACAAAGTTATCAACTTGGACCAATACGTCTTCTACCATACCTCTTGGCACTTTAACAGATCTATCGGCAAGTAAAAGTGTTACCGAAGTAGATTTTAACTCGCCTAGATTGAGTTCCTGATAAACTGAATATGGAAGTAAATTCACACTAGCTCCAAGATCAAGCAAGGATTTTTTAATCTTTCGTTCTCCAATAATATATGAAATAGTAGGACAACCAGGGTCTTTGTACTTCAAAATATTATTATATTGAATGATTGCACTTACTTGTTCGGCTAAAAATGCTTTTCTTTTTCACATTCAATTTTCTTTTCTCAGTGCACAAGTCTTTCAAAAATTTGGCATATGATGATACCTGTTTTATTGCATCTAATAAAGGAATATTAACTTTTACTTGTTTAAAAATATCATATATATCATAATTCAAATTTGATTTTTTTGTATTTTTCAATGCATGAGAGAATGGTTGTGACACTGTCTGTTGAACCTCCTCTTCGCAAGTTATGGGTTCCACTTCCTTACCCTTTGGAGTTGATTTATCATCATCTTCACTAGGTTCAAGAATGGATTTTTCCACAACTTTACCACTTCGAGGGGTAATAACAGATTTTACCTGATCCATCGGTTGAGTTCCAGAAGTTCCAATTTGTGAATGATGATCCTTGGGATTAGGAAGAGGTTGTGAAGGAAATTTACCTTTTTCATGAACATTAAGTGCAGATGCAAATTTAGCAAGAGTATCTTTCAAATCTGTCATGGTTTGAGCAATTTGAGTATTAATAGACTCTTGCTTTGCAATTAAAGAATTCAATATATCTTCCAAATTTCTTTTAGGTGGAGGAACATAAGGTGCATACTTTTGAAAATTTTGTTGATTTTGGAAATGTGGTTGTGAAAATTGTGCAGCATTATCATTCCTCCAACTAAAATTTGGATGATTTCGCCAACCTGGATTGTAATTTTGAGAAAATGGTTCAAAATTTGGCCTTTTGAAATTGTTCAAAACATTGGCTTGTTCATGGAGACATTCTTTAAAAGAGGGCAAAGTGGGACAATCTTTTTTAAAATGATCACTTGTATCACAGATGTGACACGCAATTTCTTGAACAGATTTTAATTGACCGTTCTTTTTCAATTCAAGTGCCTCAACTTTTCTTGCCAAAGAGGTAAATCTAGCTTAAAGATCATGTTCATCTTTGAGAGTGTACATACCTCCACCAGATGTAGGAGATTGAATCTTGTTTGATGGTTCAATTGTACCTATAGTGTCTCAATTTTGAGCATTTTCAGCTAATGAATCGAGATACTCAATTATCTCGTTTGGATCTTTATCTTCAAATGTTCCATTACACATAAATTCAACCATTTTCCTATCTTTTGGTGTTAAGCCTTCATAAAATTGAGAAACAACTCTCCAAATTTCAAAACCATGATGTGGACAAAGATTAAGCAATTCTTTGTATCTATCCCAACACTGATAAAATGTTTCTCCTTGTTTTTGAGTGAAAGTGATGATTTGCCTTTTGAAAGAATTTGTTCTATGAGATGGAAAAAACTTTTTCAAAAATTGTTGTTGCAATTCATCCCAAGTTCGAATGGATCCCGATCTATAATTTTGTAGCCAAGTTTTAGCTTTATCTTTTAAAGAAAAAGGAAAAAGCTTAAGTCAAATGGTGTTCATGCTACAATTTAGATCATTATATGTGTTGCACACTTCTTCAAACTCTCGTAAATGCATATATGAATTTTCAGAATCTAAGCCATGAAAATTGGGTAAAAGTTGGATAATACCAGGCTTAAAATTGAAATGAGATGCATCAGGGGGAAAAACTAGACATGAAGGTGCACTAGTACGTGTAGGATTCATGTGATCTCTAAGTGTTCTTCGTCTATCATGATCATGTTGAGATTGAATTTCATCTTCATTTTCTTGGATGGGTTCTTCTGCCATGTTTGTAAAAATAAAGGGTTATTTCGAATGAGTCGACCACTAAGTGTACGTGACCAAATGCTCATGCAAATTCAAATGCAAAAGAATAAAAACACACAAAAACAATAAAAATTCAAATAAAGAAAAATAAACTATAAACAAAATTAAATAGACTTGAAATTAAATTATACTTCCCCGGCAACGGCGCCAAAAACTTGTTGCGACTTTGATTGTTGCACTCCCAAGAGCAGGTTGTCCACAAGTAGTATAATTCAGTGAGTCCGAATATCGTATCCAAAGGGAAGCTAAGGTAATTACAAGTCCACTACAATGTTTTTTTGTTTTGTTTTTGTTTTTGTTTCTTTTTAATTTTAATTGTTTGAATCTTTAATGGATAAATTTTAATTGTTCAAATTTTAATTTAAGTAGTTGAGATTAAAGGATCCACTCTTGGTATTTTAATAAAGTTAACATAACGAACATTATTGAAATCCACTTAATAAAATGGTTCCAATATATTAAATAATCATATTTATATTATGTTATATATTATTATCTTATAAGTATATAATATATAACAAAACTTATAAATGTGGTCAAGTATTTATTGTGCTATATATATTTGTAAACACTAAATCAAGGTTCCCACTTTAAATGGTTGGTAAAACCAAACTAACATTTAAATGGTACCAAGAAATTAATATTATAATATATTCATATATAATAAATCAAGGCATCCACTTTAAATGGTTGGTAATACCAAACTAACATTTAAATGGTTCCAAGAATTTAGTGTAACATATAGCAACAATAAATCAAAACTCCCACTTATAAGTAGGGTATAAAAATGCTTAAAGAAATAAATATAACAAAAACAATAAATAATGATTAAATAATATAAAACATAGATTCTTACCTTTTAGTAACCTTATTATCATGCCAAGAGTTTCATCTTTTCATCTCAACTTTAGGAAGTTAGCTATTCATTATTCAAAGTGTAAAATTTTGAATATGAAATTAACATGCTAATTATATTTAAATGAAGAAATAAAGGAAAAATATAGAGAGAAATATTATGAACTCAAAGGTTTGTTCATAGAATGAGAGATATCTCAATACATTACAATGCACCCCTATTTATAGCCAAATTTGGGAAGACAACCACAAATAAAATATTATTTTTTTACACATAAGTCTTCATTGGTGTTCCAAGATATTATATTATATTTCACATCACTTTTGAAAATCTTCTTCTCCGAATTTGCTTCTTCACATAAAAAGAAACATGTGGATAATTGAGTTGTCTAGTTGTGATATTTTTTTCAAACCATTTGACCAAGTAATTTGAGAGATATGGTCAAAATACTAGAGCATGGTAAAACTGCCACTCCTTTGGTAACTTTATTTGTTTCTTAATTTGATCTCAATTGTGAGAGGATTTTAATCTCATGCTTGCCATCAATATTGTAGATATTAACATCAACTTTCTACAGGTCCAAGGATCATCTTAATCCCATTTGCAACGCCAAGTTTATTCTTGTTTTATCGAACCTGTAAAAAATAGTAAAAACTTGTAATTACACAACTTATATTTTATACAATTTATTATAAAACATATAATATTTAAACATTTAATAAAACAAAAACTATATATTTATATTATAAAACATTTAATTAATGTACAATTTTTATGTTTATCAGACTGGTCGCTTGCCCTGGCGATCTCTCTCAATGTCAATCAGATCCTGCTCTGCAACTAGAGCTCTGGAGACAACGACGTCATAGGTATTAGGGCCAGCCACCCTAACATCACGGCGCAAAATCGGCCGTAGACCATCCAGAAACTGTCTCAACTTGGCTCCAGCATCATTGGCAATTAGGGACACAAAATGGCAACCCCTCTCAAACTTACGGATGAACTCCGTAACAGTCATATCGGTTAGAGCAGGTGCACGTCAAACCAAGTGTTGGCCGAGTGTTCACAATGAAACTCTATGTATAAACAGTCTTTATTTTAATAATATTTGAAATTATTGTTTTGGCACTTCTTTATATGTATACACATGCTAGTTGCATAGATAAAGTCCTTGAATATACAAATAGTAGAAAGAATATGAGATGCTCATATTATGAGTATCATGAAACTCATATTTGGAATACTGTATATTCTAAACAGTTCTTTTTCGATTCAGCCACCGCTAAGAAGGATATAAGCCGCTCGAGTTTGAGACTAGTATCTGCGATGTGAGTACCATGTTTCATTGGTATGGGACATTGTGATGTACGAGTATGCAGATAGGTGCTCCTGGTAGAGTGCACTGAATAACCCTCCATAAAGGACTTTCCAAGTGGTTCTCACTTATCGAGTGGAGAATTCCTGGTTTATGGTTGTACACCATTAGTCCTTATGACCCGGGACAACATTGAGACTCTATGTGCTAGCATTACACTTTGACTTGTTTACCGACTCTCATGGGGTCATCAGGTGGCAAGGTTGGATGTTTTGTCGAAATATATAGGAGTCGATGCATTGTAGTCAGGGATTCACCGCTTACCTTCGGGTATGGATATCCTATGTGATTGATAAACATAAAAATTGTACATTAATTAAATGTTTTATAATATAAATATATAGTTTTTGTTTTATTAAATGTTTAAATATTATATGTTTTATAATAAATTGTATAAAATATAAGTTGTTGTGTAATTATAAGTTTTTACTATTTTTACAGGTTCGATAAAAGAAGAATAAACTTGGCATTGCAAATGGGATTAAGATGATTCTTGGACCTGTAGAAAGTTGATGTTAATATCTACAATATTGATGGCAAGCATGAGATAAAAATCCTTTCACAATTGTGATCAAATTAAGCAACAATTAAAGTTACCAAAGGAGTGGCAGTTTTACCATGCTCTAGTATTTTGACCATATCTCTCAAATTACTTGGTCAAATATTCTGAAAAAAATACCACAACTAGACAACTCAATTATCCACATGTTTCATTTTATGTGAAGAAGCAAATTCGAAGAAGAAGACCTTCAAAAGTGATGTGTAATATAATATTAATTTCTTGGAACACCAATGAAGACTTTTGTGTAAAAAAATAATATTTTATTTGTGGTTGTCTCCCCAAATTTGGCTATAAATAGGGGTGTATTGTAATGTATGGAGATATCCCTCATTCTATGAACAAATCTTTGAGTTCATAATA
Source organism: Primulina eburnea (assembly GCF_022965805.1). Classification (NCBI taxonomy): domain Eukaryota; kingdom Viridiplantae; phylum Streptophyta; class Magnoliopsida; order Lamiales; family Gesneriaceae; genus Primulina; species Primulina eburnea. The sequence goes on along the minus strand of NC_133112.1, from coordinate 15,694,946 downwards.
TTTCTCTCTATATTTTTCTTTTATTTCTTCATTTAAATATAATTAGCATTTTAATTTCATATTCAAATTTTTACACTTTGAATAATGAATAGCTAACTTCCTAAAGTTGAGATGATAAGGTGAAACTCTTGGCATGATAATAAGGTTATTATAAGGTAAGAATCTATGTTTTATATTATTTAATCATTATTTATTGTTTATGTTATATTTATTTCTTTAAGTATTTTTATACCCTACTTATAAGTGGGAGTTTTGATTTATTGTTGCTATATGTTACACTAAATTCTTGGAACCATTTAAATGTTAGTTTGGTATTACCAACCATTTAAAGTGGATGCCTTGAGTTATTATATATAAATATATTATAATATTAAATTCTTGGAACCATTTAAATGTTAGTTTGGTTTTACCAACCATTTAACTTGGATTCCTTGATTTACTATATATAAATATATCATAATAATATTTTCTTGGTACCATTTAAATGTTAGTTTGGTTTTACCAATCATTTAAAGTGGGAACCTTGATTTAGTGTTTACAAATATATATATAGCACAATAAATACTTGACCACATTTATAAGTTTTGGTATATATTATATACTTATAAGATAATAATATATAACATAATATAAATATGATTATTTAATATATTGGAACCATTTTATTAAGTGGATTTCAATATTGTTCATTAATGTTAATTTTATTAAAATGCCAAGAGTGGATCCTTTAATCTCAACTACTTAAATTAAAATTTGAACAATTAAAATTTACCCATTAAAGATTCAATTAAAATTAAAAAGAAACAAAACAAAAACAAAAACAAAAAGACATTATAGTGGACTTGTAATTACCTTTGCTTCCCTGTGGATACGATATTCGGACTCACCGAATTATATTACTTGTGGACAACCTGCTCTTGGGAGTGCAACAATCAAAGTCGCAACAAGTTTTTGGCGCCGTTGCCGGGGAAGTATAATTTAATTTCAAGTCTATTTAATTTTGTTTTTATTTATTTGAATATTTATTGCTTTTGTGTGTTTTTATTCTTTTGCATTTGCATTTGCATGAGCATTTGGTCACGTACACTTAGTGGTCGACTCATTCGAAACAACCCTTTATTTTTACAAAACATGACGGAAGAACCCATCCAAGAAAATGAAGATGAAATTCAATCTCAACATGATCATGATAGACGAAGAACTCTTAGAGATCACATGAATCCTATACGTACTAGTGCACCTTCATGTCTAGTTTTTCCCCCTGATGGATCTCATTTCAATTTTAAGCCTGGTATTATCCAACTTTTACCCAACTTTCATGGCTTAGATTCTGAAAATCCATACATGCATTTAAGAGAGTTTGAACAAGTGTGCAACACATATAATGATCTAAATTGTAGCATGAACACCATTCGACTTAAGCTTTTTCCTTTTTCTTTAAAAGATAAAGCTAAAACTTGGCTACAAAATCTTATATCGGGATCCATTCGAACTTGGGATGAATTGCAACAACAATTTTTGAAAAAGTTTTTTCCATCTCATAGAACAAATTCTTTCAAAAGGCAAATCATCACTTTCACTCAAAAACAAGGAGAAACTTTTTATCAGTGTTGGGATAGATACAAAGAATTGCTTAATCTTTGTCCACATCATGGTTTTGAAATTTGGAGAGTTGTTTCTCAATTTTATGAAGGCTTAACACCTAAAGATAGGCAAATGGTTGAATTTATGTGTAATGGAACATTTGAAGATAAAGATCCAAACGAGGCAATTGAGTATCTCGATTCATTAGCTGAAAATGCTCAAAATTGGGACACTATAGATACAATCGAACCATCAAACAAGATTCAATCTCCTACATCTGGTGGAGGTATGTACACTCTCAAAGATGAACATGATCTTCAAGCTAGATTTACCTCTTTGGCAAGAAAAGTTGAGGCACTTGAATTGAAAAAGAATGGTCAATTAAAATCTGTTCAAGAAATTGCGTGTCACATCTGTGATACAAGTGATCATTTTACAAAAGATTGTCCCACTTTGCCGTCTTTTAAAGAATGTCTCCATGAACAAGCCAATGTTTTGAACAATTTCAAAAGGCCAAATTTTGAACCATTTTCTCAAAATTACAATCCAGCTTGGCGAAACCATCCAAATTTTAGTTGGAGGAATGATAATGCTGCACAATATCCGCAACCACATTTTCAAAATCAACAAAATTTTCAAAATTATGCACCTTATGTTCCTCCGCCGAAAAGAAATTTGGAAGATACATTGAATTCTTTCATTGCAAAGCAAGAGTCTATCAATACTCAAACTGCTCAAACCATGACAGATTTGAAAGATACTCTTGCTAAATTTGCATCTGCACTTAATGTTCATGAAAAAGGTAAATTTCCTTCACAACCTTTGCCTAATCCCAAGGATCATCATACACAAACTGGAACTTCTGCAACTCAACCGATGGATCAGGTAAAATCTGTTATTACCCTTCGAAGTGGTAAGGTTGTGGAAAAATCCATTCTTGAACCTTGTGAAGATGATGATAAATCAACTCCAAAGGGTAAGGAAGTGGAACCCATAACTTGCGAAGAGGAGGTTCAACAGACAGTGTCACCACCATTCCCTCATGCATTGAAAAATACAAAAAAATCAAATTTGAATTCTGATATATATGATATTTTTAAACAAGTAAAAGTTAATATTCCTTTATTAGATGCAATAAAACAGGTACCATCATATGCTAAATTTTTGAAAGACTTGTGCATTGTGAAAAGAAAATTGAATGTGAAAAAGAAAGCATTTTTAGCAGAACAAGTAAGTGCAATCATTCAAAATAATAATGCTTTGAAATACAAAGACCCTGGTTGTCCTACTATTTCTTGTATTATTGGAGAACGAAAGATTAAAAAAGCCTTGCTTGATCTTGGAGCTAGTGTTAATTTACTTCCATATTCAGTTTATCAAGAACTCAATCTAGGCGAGTTAAAACCTACTTCGGTAACACTTTTACTTGCTGATAGATCTGTTAAAGTGCCAAGAGGTATGGTAGAAGACGTGTTGGTCCAAGTTGATAACTTTGTATATCCTGTCGATTTCATAGTTTTAGATACACAACCTATCGAAGCTTGTAATGCAATTCCTGTAATTTTGGGTCGTCCATTTTTAGCAACTTCTAATGCTCTTATAAATTGCAGGAATGGAATAATGAAGTTGTCATTTGGTAACATGACCTTGGAGCTCAATGTTTTTAATCTTTGTAAGCAACCACATGACAAAGGAGATGAAAGTGAAGATGAAAATCTTATTGAAACTCTTGTGGAAGAAAACATTCAAGAAGGGAGTACTCGTGATCAATTAGATATTTGTTCAATTGAAACTGTTAAAGAAAATATTGAAATTGATCTTGATGATTTTATCAGGTATCACTCGTTACCAGGATCAGAGAAAGAATTTGAGGCGAAATATGAGAACAAAGACGAACCACCCATATTGGAGTTAAAACCCTTGCCAGAAGAATTGAAGTATGCATTTCTTGGAGAAGATGAAACATATCCAGTGGTAATTTCTTCCAAACTAGAAAGTGATCAAGAAGGTAAATTAGTTGATATGCTTAAAAGACATAAAAATGCAATTGGTTGGACACTGAAAGATCTCAAGGGCATTAATCCACTAATTTGCACACACAAAATTCATTTAGAAGAAAATGCTAAAACATCTCAACAACCACAAAGGAGATTAAATCCACATATGAAAGATGTTGTGAAAACTGAAGTTCTCAAACTACTTGATGTTGGGATTATCTACCCTATTTCTGATAGTAAGTGGGTAAGTCCAACACAAGTAGTTCCAAAAAAATCTGGCATCACAGTGATAAAAAATGAAAAAGGTGAATTGTTAACAAGTAGAGTCCCATCTAGTTGGCGGATGTGTATTGACTATAGAAAATTAAATGATGCCACTAGAAAAGATCATTTTCCATTACCATTTTTGGATCAAATTTTAGAAAGAGTAGCTGGTCATCCCTACTACTGTTTTCTTGACGGATATTCAGGCTATTATCAAATTCCCATTGCACTCGAAGATCAAGATAAAACTACATTCACATGTCCTTTTGGAACATTTGCATTTAGAAGGATGCCATTTGGATTATGCAATGCCCCAGCAACATTTCAAAGATGTATGCTAAGCATTTTTTGCGACATGGTTGAAAATTGTTTGGAAATTTTCACGGATGATTTAACTGTCTTTGGGAATACATTTGATAATTGTCTTGAAAATTTGGAAAAAGTTTTAAAAAGATGCGAGGAAAAAGGTCTTATTTTAAATTGGGAAAAATGTCATTACATGATTACTTCTGGAATTGTTTTGGGACATGTCGTGTCATCTCATGGAATTGAAGTTGATAAAGCAAAAGTTGATGTCATTGCCAATTTACCCCCTCCAAAAATCATTAAAGAAATTCAATCATTTTTGGGACATGCTGGATTTTATAGGAGGTTTATAAAGGACTTTAGTTTAATCTCTAAACCCATTTGTAACCTCTTGACAAAAGACACTGCATTTGAGTGGACTCAAGAATGTCAAAATGCTTTTGATAAAATCATTCGACATTTAACATCAGCTCCTATCATGCAACCTCCTGACTGGTCTTTACCATTTGAAATCATGTGCGATGCGAGTGATTATGCAGTCGGTGCAGTACTGGGTCAAAGAAGAAACGGTAAGCCTTATGTAATATATTATGCAAGTAGAACTTTAAACAATGCTCAAATGAATTACTCCACAACTGAAAAAGAACTACTTGCTGTAATATTTGCATTAGATAAATTTCGTTCTTATTTGATTGGATCAACGACTTTTGTGTTTACTGATCATTCTGCTATTAAATATTTGTTGACGAAACAGGATGCAAAGCCACGACTGATACGATGGATTTTGTTGCTCCAAGAATTTGACATTGTGATCAAAGATAAAAAAGGAACCGAGAATGTCGTAGCCGATCATTTATCGAGACTAGTAACAGGATCATCTTGTGAAATGACACCAATTAATGATAATTTTCCTGATGAACATCTATTTTCAGTTACTACTACACCTTAGTTTGCTAATATAGTAAATTTTCTTGTGACAAGAAAAATGCCACCGCAATGGAGTTCCCAAGATAAGAGAAAATTTTTGAATGAGGTAAAAAACTTTTATTGGGATGATCCGTATCTGTTCAAGTACTGTCCAGATCAAATTTTTCGACGTTGCATACCCGACAATGAGGTAAGTAGTGTCATTAAATTTTGTCATTCAGAAGCATGCGGAGGACATTTTTCTTCAAAGAAAACGGCTGCAAAAATTTTGCAGTGTGGATTTTATTGGCCCAGTTTGTTTAAAGACACCCACGAAATCTGCAAGATCTGTGAAAATTGTCAAAAATTGGGTTCAATTTCAAAAAGAAACATGATGCCTTTAAATCCTATCATTGAAATTGAAATCTTTGACTGTTGGGGAATTGATTTTATGGGACCTTTTCCACCGTCGTTTGGATACTTGTATATTTTAGTTGCAGTTGATTATGTTTCCAAATGGATAGAGGCAATTCCATGACGAACAAATGATCATAAAATCGTCATCAAATTTTTGAAAGAAAATATTTTTAGTAGATTCGGAATTCCTCGAGCTATGATAAGTGATGGGGGAACTCACTTTGTTAATAAACCATTTGCTTCATTAATGAAAAAATATGGTATTACTCACAAAGTAACAACTCCTTATCATCCTCAAACAAATGGACAAGTTGAATTAGCTAATAGGGAGATAAAGCAAATTTTGGAAAAAACTGTTAACTCAAATAGAAAAGATTGGTCTCTGCGACTTAATGATGCACTGTGGGCATATCGAACAGCTTTTAAAACATCATTGAATATGTCTCCATATAGGTTGGTTTATGGAAAACATTGTCATTTGCCTGTGGAATTGGAACATAAAGCTTATTGGGCGATCAAAACTTTAAATTCAAGCATGGACGATGCCAACAAATTGCGTAAATTGCAACTTAATGAACTTGATGAACTCAGAAATGACGCATATGAGAATTCGAGGATTTATAAAGCAAAAATCAAATCATTTCATGATAAAACAATTCTTAGAAAATCTTTTGAGATTGGTAAAAAAGTTTTGCTTTATAATTCTCGACTTCACATATTCCCAGGAAAATTACGATCAAGATGGACAGGCCCATATGTTGTAAAGCATGTGTATCCTTATGGAGCTGTAGATATTGAAAATCCTAAAAATGGTGATGTTTTCAAAGTGAATGGACAAAGGCTTAAACCATTTTTGGAAAATGAAATCTTTCAAGAAGAGTTTATTTCCCTTTCGGATCCTTAAATTTTTATGTTGCATTTAATTTTGTTTGTTTTTATTTCAGGTTTCCTTAATCTTTTTATTTTCCCGGTTAAATGGCGGATAACGGAAGGTGTGAAAGATTGAGATTGCTAATGCAAAAAGGAATTCCAGAAGATATTCGTCTTGTAATTGAAGCTAAGGTCCGATTAGGAGGAGAAGTTCCACAACCATTGCTCATTCGGTATTTGCCTGGATTAGGAAAAAGCACTTATGCGAAAAAACGAAGGGCAAAAAGTTTAGGGGTTTGTCATAAGTGTGCAAGATGGACTTGTGACAAACGATGCAGATCTTTGGGATGTGTTTCCGATAACAGAGAAGATAAAATTGGTTTTATTAAGAATGGGCTGAGTAAGGAGTCTTTGGATAACATCTTATTGACTCTTGAGACGCATTCTAGTGGACATGTGCATATTGAACTTCTCCGTTTATGGAAACAACTTCAAGATGAGCGTCATAGTCTTGGGAATCTGACTAAAAAAGACCCTGTTTGCCAATTTATAAGAAAATTGGATGGGAAGCATATCCTCGACTCATAGAAGGCGTTGAAGCCGTTTCTGGACGTAAAACCAGAGGAAAATTGTGAGCCACAATCACACTACTGTTTATATGCATGTGTCTCATTATTGTTTTTACTATTTATTCTGTTTACAGCTGTGACCCATAGTTTTTTCATGATAACATTTTACCCCTATAAAATCTCTCATCTTTCTCTCTATTTTCGCAGAAAAAAAAAAAGAAAGAAAAAACATGGCTGGATCCTCTGCACAAACATTGAAAAATATTTGTGTATTTTGTGGGTCGAGTCCTGGAAAAAATGAAGTGTTTGTAGAAGCAACGAATAATCTTGGAAAGATATTGGCTGAGACAAAAATTCACTTGGTATATGGGGGAGGTAATATTGGGTTAATGGGATCTGTTTCAACATCTGCTCATCTTGGAGGTAGTCAGGTTTTGGGTATTATTCCTATAGCTTTAGCTGAAGGAAATATTACAGGTGTTACGATTGGGGAGAAATTAAAAGTTTCTTCTATGTATGAAAGAATCACTAAAATGATTGAAAATTCTGATACTTTTATCGCACTACCAGGTGGTTTTGGTACATTAGAAGAAATTTTTCACACTGTTTCTTGGGCACAACTTAATATCCATAATAAACCTGTGGGCTTGTTGAATATCAATAATTATTATGACAGTTTGTTGACATTTCTTGATAAAGCTGTGGAACAGAATTTCATTTCAGAAAATTCACGACGGATGCTCATCTGTGCTTCGACTGCCGATCAATTAATTGATGATTTGGAAGCTTTTGTTCATAAGCCTGATCCGATGATAACAAAGATTAATTGGTCGCAATCAAGCAGTAAGAAAAGGAAGTTGGATCATTGATTCAAAAGTCGTGGATTGGTTTGCATTTGTTTCAGTTTGTTATCTTCAATAAAATTCCAGGTGATATCTCTTTCATTATGCACTCTTTATTACTAGTTATTTTGACATTAGGGACAATGTCATATTCTGATTGGGGGGAGAACAAACTTATATAAAAAACATTTAAAAAAAAATTAAAAAATTAAAAAAAATATATATTATTTTAAAATAAAATCATGTTTATTGTTTGTATCTTAGTAATTTTTGCAAAAATGTTATACATTACATGTTTGAAAGATTTAAATTAGAATATGCATTAATCTATTTAAGAATGTTTAAATTTTTATTTGAAAAAAAAAATGTCAATTTTAATATTCTGATCAATATAAAAATATGATTTATGAAATCTTTTTGAGTGATTAACCATTGTGATAAAATCAGGTATTAAAGTATATGGCCCAAGATATACCTTATAAGAGTGCCTAAAATTTTAAACTCACACATATTTTGTGAGTGAGTGGAGAGGACTGAGAAAACAGCTTTCGAGCCTTTATTGATCATGAGAGAGACTATCTATTGTTTAGATCTTGAGTTCTTATTTTGAAAAAAAAAATGATATTTCCTGAAAAAAAAAAAAGAAAAAAAAAGAGAAAAATACAAAAAGAAAGATGTTGAAGATCTATGTAATTTTTAAGTTATATGCTGCGACCCATTTTTCTCTCATAAGAATAAAAAAAAAAAGAAAAAAAAGAAAGAGAGAAATACATTGTACAAACTAAATAAATATGTGGTCAAAAAGCATAAACTTAGTCTGATTCCATGATGTAAAAAAAAAAAATCAGAAAAAAAAAATATAATAAGAACAACTGGATTTTAAATCAATGGATTTTCTATCTTTTGATTAGTTTGGCTCGTTTGTCTGTCTGCATTCTGTAAACCATTTTCCTGAGCATTCATCTGTATTCCAACTCCATGAGAGAAATCGTTGCCATAAATAGAAACATTTATTAACCTGTGAGGATATGGAGTTGAGACTCTTACTAGGAATTTCTGAAGGTCGTGTACACTTAACTACCTGAAATAAGCTTTGAATTAATCATCTCAAATTATTTCATAAATTATAATTATGATGATCTTGATATAACTTTGACAGTTTTCAAATTTAATTTAAACACTTAGATAGTTTTAATTACATTTCTATTTAAATTAATCAATATGTTTTGTATTGCTATTAACGCTTAAATTGCTAGGGACTAGCAATAAGCTGGTTGGGAGGTGTGATAAACATAAAAATTGTACATTAATTAAATGTTTTATAATATAAATATATAGTTTTTGTTTTATTAAATGTTTAAATATTATATGTTTTATAATAAATTGTATAAAATATAAGTTGTTGTGTAATTATAAGTTTTTACTATTTTTACAGGTTCGATAAAAGAAGAATAAACTTGGCATTGCAAATGGGATTAAGATGATTCTTGGACCTATAGAAAGTTGATGTTAATATCTACAATATTGATGGCAAGCATGAGATAAAAATCCTTTCACAATTGTGATCAAATTAAGCAACAATTAAAGTTACCAAAGGAGTGGCAGTTTTACCATGCTCTAGTATTTTGACCATATCTCTCAAATTACTTGGTCAAATATTCTGAAAAAAATACCACAACTAGACAACTCAATTATCCACATGTTTCATTTTATGTGAAGAAGCAAATTCGAAGAAGAAGACCTTCAAAAGTGATGTGTAATATAATATTAATTTCTTGGAACACCAATGAAGACTTTTGTGTAAAAAATAATATTTTATTTGTGGTTGTCTCCCCAAATTTGGCTATAAATAGGGGTGTATTGTAATGTATGGAGATATCCCTCATTCTATGAACAAATCTTTGAGTTCATAATATTTCTCTCTATATTTTTCTTTTATTTCTTCATTTAAATATAATTAGCATGTTAATTTCATATTCAAAGTTTTACATTTTGAATAATGAATAGCTAACTTCCTAAAGTTGAGATGATAAGGTGAAACTCTTGGCATGATAATAAGGTTATTATAAGGTAAGAATCTATGTTTTATATTATTTAATCATTATTTATTGTTTATGTTATATTTATTTCTTTAAGTATTTTTATACCCTACTTATAAGTGGGAGTTTTGATTTATTGTTGCTATATGTTACACTAAATTCTTGGAACCATTTAAATGTTAGTTTGGTATTACCAACCATTTAAAGTGGATGCCTTGAGTTATTATATATAAATATATTATAATATTAAATTCTTGGAACCATTTAAATGTTAGTTTGGTTTTACCAACCATTTAACTTGGATTCCTTGATTTACTATATATAAATATATCATAATAATATTTTCTTGGTACCATTTAAATGTTAGTTTGGTTTTACCAACCATTTAAAGTGGGAACCTTGATTTAGTGTTTACAAATATATATAGCACAATAAATACTTGACCACATTTATAAGTTTTGGTATATATTATATACTTATAAGATAATAATATATAACATAATATAAATATGATTATTTAATATATTGGAACCATTTTATTAAGTGGATTTCAATATTGTTCATTAATGTTAATTTTATTAAAATGCCAAGAGTGGATCCTTTAATCTCAACTACTTAAATTAAAATTTGAACAATTAAAATTTACCCATTAAAGATTCAATTAAAATTAAAAAGAAACAAAAACAAAAACAAAAACAAAAACAAAAACAAAAAGACATTATAGTGGACTTGTAATTACCTTTGCTTCCCTGTGGATACGATATTCGGACTCACCGAATTATATTACTTGTGGACAACCTGCTCTTGGGAGTGCAACAATCAAAGTCGCAACAGTGATCTCATGTGTATGTAGTTTGAAATCTCTGATCAGAGTATGGTTGTAATTAAGAAAGGGGTTTCTTAGATTACACCATCGATGCAACTACGACATGACACATAGTATCGATTCATTGACAACTCTCAATATACCAATGGTTGTCGAATCGGTCGGGATATATGAGTTGAAGGGACCGTACTGTACGCTAACCATAATTGAATGGTTCTTGCAGGCACTATCATTTGATACCTAGGGAATCATGTAAGCAATGCTGCAAGGCGTTTAACATGATTGGTTGGGTACTATCAGACTTGAGTTCCGACGTTCTTATTATCAATGAGTTGATAAGTAAGCATGGAGCAATTGGAGTATGCTCATATAAGGACATGTTTAGTCTCGAATCACATGGAGATGTGAACCCACGACTAGTTGTATCCATGAACCATTGAGGGTCACACAAGTGCTAACTTTTTAGATCCCGTTGAGAAGTAAAATAGTTCAATGTGTTGAACAGCTTATAAAGGAGTTTATAAGCGTAAATAAAAATAGAATTATGACTTCTATAAGGAGAATATAACTTTTAATTTGAGGAAGTGTTCCTACCTCAAATTAAAAGTTGGCCAAACGTGTAATGTATTTGAAAATTGTGATTTTCATATATATTATTATGGACTAAATTAAATTAATTCAAGTGTTGAATTAATTAAACACTAGTGGACCTAGTATAGTCCAAATAATTAGATTAATTCAAGTGTTGGATTAGTTAAACAACATTGGGCCTTGTAGAGCTCAATTAGAAATAATTATTAAAATAGTGGACTTGATTAATATCAAGTAAAGTTAAAATGGACTCAAATGTGTTTGAGACATTTAAATAAAAGTCCATGGGCCTTGTAATTGTTACAAGCCCAAATAGAATTGCATGCATTGGAGATGAAAGGTTGGAAGACAACTTTTTCAATGTCCAAGGCATGGCATGCTTTTGGGACAACATAAATTTTTGCTAAACCAAGAAAAGTCTCCCCTTCTCTCCTTGGACATGGCTTGGACGAAATTTTATCTTATTCTCCACCATTTTTTGCTTCTTCACTTGTTGATGAAAGCACACACTTCTAAAAGAAAAATGCTTTAATTTTTCTAGTGCAAAATTAGAGTGGATCTACCTTGTTAGTGGTGGATCTAATTTGAAGAAAGGAGTCCAAAAGAAAGGTGAAGCTTGTAGATTGTCTACCTTCAAGAGCTAAGTTGTTTACAACTTAGTTGGAGCCAAAATCAATCTTTGTATTGATAGGTAATTTTCTAAAACACTCTATGTATGACACATATTTTGGTGTTTTTGTATTTGCTACACATTATAGGCTTAGGCTGTTCGAAATTTTCATGCTAGAAAATTATTTTGAAACTTCCGTTGCGTTTTTGAACACCTAAAACCGATCTTCTTTCAAGTGGTATCAGAGCTAAGGATAATATTTTGTGTAGCATATACATAATATTATATTGAGGTCGATTTCTAACCGCATGAGATGAGTTTTTGCAACAAAAATCAAGGCCGTCTTTGGGGAAATTTCGGGCAGCAAGTTGCTGCCCATTTCGGGCAGCTCGGGCTGCCCGAGGGACTTCTCATTTCGGGCAGCAAGGGCAGCCCCTCGGGCTGCCCGAACCCCTCCTTTAAAATTAAAAAATATATATTTTTTAAAGTTGGCCGGAATCTGGTGTCGGAGCTCCGACGACGGCGATGACGACTTGGGTTTCCAAAAGTGTTTTGGATTTTCAAAGTGTCATGGGCCTTGATGTTGTTGGGCCATTAGATGGCTAAGATATTTGTGAAATTTAAATGAGCCAAAATGTTTTTGTTGAAAAATGATTTTTTGGGCCCTTAAGTTTAAATTTACAAAAGTTACAAATATTTTCTCATGAAATAAATAATTTAAGTTGGAATTTAATTATTTATAGTAAATGGTTATTTACAAGAAATTTGGTATAAATAAATTAATTAGAAAGTAGACAAAGGAGTTTGTATACTTTGTTAATTTAGTTTATAATCGTGGCGGTTAGTGATTGGATCAAGATATATAATATTGGATCAATTAATTATTGTGATAACTAATTGATGGTGTATGATATGTGATATTATGCATGAAGGATGATCAGAAGCCCAAGCACAATTTGCTAGGTGTATGCTAGAATATTTTGTGTTGAATGATTGTAATAACTATCAAATTTAAAGTGGGCTTGGTTTATGTCCCGTTCCCACCCCATGAGATGTATCCCTATTTGCCATGGATATTTATTTGTAAATATTAGTATAGTGGAAGATCAAGATGGAAGATGGTGGCCTTGATGATTATGAAGATCGAAGACATGTAAATATTGGAGGCTAATGTAATAGTTGCATTTGCATCCCATGCATTTCCCTATGATTAGACCTAGGCCCGTGTTTAGCTCACATGGGCCATTAGTATTGGGGCGATTGATCATCCTTGTTTTGTTTAATGTTTATAATATATGGATGATATGTTATAAATAATGAGTGTGTGCGTTATTATTATGATAATAACAAAGTTGCATGAATCCGGAAAACATACGATCAAACAAGGCGAGCTTTTAAATAACATTAATGATGAGACCTTTCAAAATTAAAAACTCTCATTTTGAATAAGATTAAAAATTAATATCAAGCCCGAAAAGGGGAATTATAAAGTTGTTTATAATTTCCATGTCTTCCATCGACAATGGGTGCATGATGAACGCTACCCGTGCTTGGGGCTCGGCTCATATTATTGGGGGCGCCCTAGGTGCCGGAAATCTGTGACATCCATTGACATGGTGATGTGAACTACGTGGAACTCCCATGATTTCGGCTGATATTATTAAGGTTCAACATCGATGGGTAAGGCTTGAGACGTAAAGATGAACGACGTCATATTATTGAGTCCTAATCAAACGTGAGACAAAAGTTTACGTAGAGGGTTGCATGGAGATGCAATTGAAAATTACCTTTTAGGAATTGTGATTGGCTGATATTATTCAGAATCATAATTCGCTAATTGGACCTTGCGTACCTACTGAGGAAATGGGTTTCTCGTTTTCACTAGAGGGTAGTGAAAGATGTCGAAACAGTAGGAGTAAAAATTTATAAAGTAAAAGTCCATACTTTATATCTTACTAAATATTTTAAAATAGTGGGAGTAAATACTTTTTGACAATGTCTTCGACTCGCAATCTGCTATCTGTAATACTCGAGAAACACGTATTAACTAGACCTAATTACCTCAATTGGCTAAGAAATCTGAAAATCGTCTTGAATTCGGAAAGGATAGCGTATACACTTACTGAGTCGCCCCCTGTTGAGGCTCCGACTGACTGCAATCTTGATGAATTGCAGACTTACAAGGAATGGTGTGACCACGACTTCAAAAGCCAAGTGTTATATCTAGGCTTCTATGAATGACGAGAAGTCGGTTCTTTATGTGGGCTCTTCATCTGGTACGAAGACTGGTCCACCTGGGAAGGAAAAAAACGTTCTTTCCAATGTCCCAAGAAGAATGTGCCCTTGAAGAGGCAATCTCCGAGTCCCGCTGTGGCAACCATACCAGTGAATGCTGACAAGACTGCTAATATATGTCATCAATGCAAGAAGCCTGGACATTGGAGGCGTAATTGCAGGGAATATCTTGCCCAGAAGAGTTCTGGAAACGGTATGTTTTATATTGAAGTAAATATTTCAATTAACTCTACTTCTTGGGTATTGGATACCGGTTGTGACTCATAACTCTGTAATGAGTTACAGGTTATGAGAAGAAGTAGGAGGCTCAGGGAAGGTGAGACCTTCTTGAGGATGGGCAATGGAGCAAGAGTTGCTGCCAAGGCCGTAGGAGATGTTTACTTATTGTTGAACAATGATTTTAAGTTAATTTTGAGAGATGTTTTGTTTGTACCAGATTTGATGAAAAATATTATTTCCATTTCTATGCTTGATAAAGATGGATTTTCTTGTTTATTTAGCAAAGGTGTTTGCAACATTTACAAGAATGAATGTTTAATTGGTACTAGAGAACTTGAAAACGATCTCTACACCTTAAAATTGAAAGATATTCCACTAAACGATGTCCAAGCTATAACAACAACAAACAAGCGAAAATAAGATACTCTAAATTCAGCACAATTATGGCATGCTCGATTAGGACATATTTTCCTAAGAAGGATGAACAAGCTAGTGGGAGTAGGCATGTTTGATATCTCTGATATTAATGCTCTCACGACTTGTGAATCCTGTCTGAAAGGAAAGATGACCAAAATTCCCTTTAAGGGCCATGTTGAGCGAGCCAAAGGGTTATTGGATTTGATCCATACTGATGTGTGCAGTCCGCTTAGCATCACCACTAAGCATGGACATGCCTACTTCATCACCTTTACCGATGAATTTTCGAGGTATGGGTATGTGCATTTGATGAAATACAAGTCTGAAGCCTTTGAAAGGTTCAAAGAATTCAGAAGTGAAGTAGAGAAACAGTTGGGACGAAACATCAAAATAGTTCTATCGGATCGAGGTGGTGAGTACTTGAGTGCCGAGTTCCAAGAATATCTTAGGGAGAATGGGAATCTCTCGCAGTGGGCTCCGCACGCTACACCGTAGTTGAATGGTGTTTTGGAGCGTCGTAACCGGACTTTAATGGACATGGTTCGGTCTATGATGGGGTTCACGGAGTTGCCGCCATCCTTTTTGGGGATATGCACTTGAGACAACGACACTGTTGTTGAACAATGTCCATTCAAAGGCAGTTGATAACACACCATATGAGATATGGATTGGTAAGACAACCAAATATTCTTATCTTAGAATATGAGGATGCCCTGCTTATGTGAAGCAGGTAGTGGGAGATAAATTGGATAGTCGATCCATTTTATGTAACTTTGTTGGTTATCCAAGGAATTCAGTTGGATACTATTTCTATCATCCCCAAGAAACAAAGGTGTTTGTTTCTAGGAATGCAACATTTTTGGAAAAGGAATTTCTATTGGATAGAAAAGGGGGATGATAGAACTCGAAGAGGTTCGAGAGACACCCACAATTATAGAACCCATACCCAAAGAGCCAAGAGAGGGGATACAAGCTCCTAATAGATCCGAGAGAGTCTTGAGACCACCTATGAGGTATGGTCTGCTTCTTGAAGAGGGCCATGATGAGCCTAACCATGGATGTGATCCAAGGACCTTCAAGAAAGCGTTATTTGATGCCGATTCATCCAAGTGGCTTGAAGCGATGGAATCTGAGATGAATTCCATGCATTCGAACCTAGTGTGGAATCTCGTGGATCTACCTGAGGGAATTGTTCCCATAGGGTGTAAATGGATTTACAAGAGGAAACTTGGTGCGGATGGGAAGGTATTGACCTTCAAGGCGCGATTGGTAGCAAAAGGATATACTCAAAGACAATGAGTTGACTTTGAAGAAACCTTTTCTCCAGTTGCAATGTTCAAGTCTATAAGGATATTGCTAGCCATAGCTACATGGTATAACTATGAGATATGACAGATGGATGTCAAGACAGCCTTTCTTAATGGGGATATTAAGGAAGAGATTTATATGTCTCAACCTGAAGGGTTTACATCTATCGGAAGTGAGCATATGGTATGCAAACTTCAGAGATCTATTTATGGTCTGAAGCAGGCATTTAGGAGTTGGAACCTCATATTCAACAGTACAATCAAAGAGTTTGGTTTTACTAAGAATCCTGAGGAACCCTGTGTATATTAGAAGGTCAGTGGGAGTGTTGTGACATTCCTGGTGCTGTATGTTGATGACATTCTACTCATTGGAATGATGTAGGAATGTTGCAATCAACTAAAATATGGTTAGGGAGTAAGTTCTCGATACAGGACTTGGGTGAAGCATCTTTTGTATTGGGAATATAGATCTATAGAGATAGATAAAGAAAATTGCTTGGTCTCACCCAGTCCACATACATTGATACCATCGTGAAGCGGTTCTCGATGGATGAGTCCAAGAGAGGACATCTACCAATGAGTCATGGCGTGTCTCTATCCAAGTCTATGTCTCCCAAGACTGATGCAGAGATAGAGGCGATGACACGCATTCCGTATGCATCTGCGATTGGTAGCATCATGTATAGGATGATATCTACACGTCCTGATGTGGCTTTCGCACTAAGTTTAGTGAGTTGATATCTATCGAACCCTGGTCTTCCACATTGAAAAGCTGTGAAAGACATCCTCAAATATTTGAGAAGGACCAATAAATTGTTCTTGGTTTATGGGGGTGGAGAACTGAAATTGGAAGGCTATACTGACTCTAGCTTCCAAAGAGATATTGATGACTCGAAGTCAACCTCTGGATTCATATTCATTCTCAATGGTGCAGCTGTCTCTTGGAAGAGTTCCAAGCAAGACAGTACTGCGGATTCCACCACTGAGGCCGAATACATTGCTGCATCGGATGCAGCAAAGGAGGCTGTTTGGATAAGGAATTTCGTCCAAGAGTTGGGCGTCATTCCTAATGAAGTTGCTCATGTCCCGTTGTTTTGTGAAAAAACGGGAGCTATAGCTCAAGCAAGGGAGCCAAGGTCTCATCAGAAGTCAAATCATGTATTGAGAAAGTACCACATCCTCTGAGAGTTTGTGGAAAGAGGAGATGTCTCGATTGACAAAGTCGGCTCCGCAGATAATGTTGTTGGTCCACTAAAGGTCAATGTGAGTGTTGTGTCATTCCTGGTGTTGTATGTTGATAACATTATACTCATTGGGAATGATGTAGGAATGCTGCAATCAACTAAAATATGGTTAGCGAGTAAGTTCTCGATGCAAGACTTGGATGAAGCATCTTTTGTATTGGGAATACAGATCTATAGAGATAGATCGAAAAGATTGCTTGGTTTCACCCAGTCCACATACATTGATAACATCGTGAAGCGGTTCTCGATGGATGAGTCCAAGAGAGGTCATCTACCAATGTGTCATGGCGTGTCCCTATCCAAGTCTATGTCTCCCAAGACTGATGCAGAGATAGCGGCGATGACAAGCATTCCTTATGCATCTGCGATTAGTAGCATCATGTATGGGATGATATCTACACATCTTGACGTGGCTTTCTCACTAAGTGTAGTGAGTTGATATCAATCGAACCCTTGTATTCCACACTGGAAAGCTGTGAAAGACATCCTCAAATATTTGAGAAGGACCAATAAATTGTTCTTGGTCTATGGGGGTGGAGAACTGAAATTGGAAGGCTATACCAACTCTAGCTTCCAAAGCGATATCGATGACTCGAAGTCAACCTCTGGGTTCATATTCATGCTCAATGGTGTTGTTGTCTCTTGGAAGAGTTCCAAGAAAGACAGTACAGCGGATTCCACCATTGAGGCGTAATATATTGCTGCATCAGCTGCAGAAAAGGAGGCTGTTTGGATAAGGAATTTCGTCCAAGAGTTGGGCGTCATTCCTAATGGAGTTGCTCCTGTCCCGGTGTTTTGTGACAACATGGGAGCTATAGCTCAAGCAAAGAAGCCTAGGTCTCATCAGAAGTCCAAACATGTGTTGAGAAAGTACCACATCCTCCGAGAGATTGTGGAAAGAGGAGAAGTGTTGATTGACAAAGTCGGCTCCGCAGATAATGTCGCTGATCCCACGAGGAGTGTGTGTACGGTGTACGGTGTCAAGTTTTAGTACTGGTTAGAGTACAGATATCGATCCCACGAGGAGTGTGTGTAAAATTGTATATCAATTCTTGTAATTAAAATAGTCTCAACTTTATTTAGAGAAATTGAATTAACGGTTGGTTTGGTTGAATGAATTAACTGAAAACAATGAATTAAATAAGTCACCGAATTGAGAGATAATAATGAGAGAAAGTATCTAGAGAAATGATTTCACAAAGTTTCCACGATAATTATTCACAGTTTAATTTATATTCCTGAATTCCAATCAATTAATGGTCAAGAACACTTAGATTGTTTTATTCCCCCTTTCCCAAGTGACGAATAAAGTGTATCTATCAACTTCGATTCAATTATTCCTAATTAGAATCTACGTTTCACAGATAAGTGCAAACAATGTTCTTACTAAGCCTCGCTAAAGTTATACGCCTTCCGAACGCTATAAACATTTAACGATGTGTCTCTAATGATCTATAATCCTAGTCCCTCTCCCGAGTTATAAGATTAATCAAACAACAAACAATTTATGGCCAGTAAATTGCAGTGCAGTAAACGCAGAGAACACAATTAAACGAAAGCGGAATTCAATCAAATAAATAACGGTGTCAAGTCATCGTATCAACAGAGTTACGTCATTCTCTAGAATGGGAATTTAGTTCGTCACGAAATCCAAGAGAAAACAAGACATATTTGTAATTCTAGGCATCGATACACAGTACAATAAAGAAACAAAGGAAAAGATAACAAATCCGAAGTGTCGTCTCTGTTCCCAGATCTGTCGTTCTTCGTATTTGTGGCTGTTCTTCGCCCTCTGAATCTTCGTCTCGTGTATGCACTCCGTTTTTTGCCTCTTTTCCTCCCCAAGATGGTGTATTTTCGTGTGATTTCTCTCCACGGCGGCTAATCCTTTCTGACCTAGACGATTCGCGAATTTATACATTTTCTGGACGCGGCGTGCGCGCGGTAGCGCGGCTTCTGGCGCTGCTGCGTGTGCCGTGCTGCTCATCTGTCCGTGTTTGTGCGCGCGCAGTCGCGCTTGTAGTAGCGCGATGGCGCGCTTGTCTCGGGTGTGTGCGCGCGATAGCGCTTGTAGTGGCGCTAGCGCGTGCTGCTCTCGGGTCTTCCTCTTGCTTTAATGCGCGCGCGGTAGCGCGATAAGTCGCGCTATGGCGCACGCACCACTGTCGATCATCCTGCACATCATTTCGCGCGGCTGCGCGTGATCTCTCGCGGGCGCCCGTTAGGCTCTGTCCGAGGGTTTCATGGCGCTATGTCTTCTTGTCTCTATTCGGCTTTGTGTCCGCTATTTTCTCCATTCCTGAAATGACAAGCAAAACAAACCAAAAACGCATAATTCTGTTCGAAACAAGCATAATTCAAAATGGAATTTAATCTAAAATAAGTGCAAATCTTGCACTTATCAAACCCCCCAAACTTGAACTTTTGCTAGTCCCAAGCAAAATAGAATAAAAGATAATAAAGGAGAAAAAAAATAACGCAAACTACTACAGTCATGGATAAGCGAAAAGTGATATTGACCTCCGACTCATCTAATTTCATGTACTTCACGATTTCCCAAGAGTCACGTGTGTGTGTGATATGTCAATGTTCGTTTACCCCATCGACTGCTCAAATAGAAGCGTAATGCCCATTCGCCTTACAGAATTAAGAATTCCTCAGTTCAGTTCAACTTACACTTCATCAAAATATAAATTTGCATTCACAGATCACATAGGACTTTATCGGTGATTATTTGGATTGAAAGACAGTCAATTAACAGTATGCCAAAAATGAAATCACAAAATGAGATGCCTGCAAGCAAGTGATTAAAGTCTATATTCGTTGACAATGTATTTCAGGTATCCATAGGCTTGACTTGAACAACTTTTCTCCACTAGTATATTGGATAAATGTGACAAGGTTAATAGGTCTTGTAGGCTTGTAACGTTAGGCTACGGCTCACGGCTACAATAAAGGTATGGAAATCAAAATTTGAGAGAAATATTTGAACTTCATCAACTTCACTCATTTTCATTCTATTTTCATTCACCACCCAATTACTGTTTTCTTTTCATTCATATCCTTCATTTCCCATATTTTCTTCTTCACCACGTTTGATTCACACATTTTTTTTTTTGAACTCCTTTCAGCACATTTAACTTTTTCTTTTCTTTTCAAGGAGTATTTGAATCATTCCAACACCCATGAACTTATTTCTCTCAAAATTGGGTAAGACAGTAACTGTATAAGCTTCATTAGGTAGTTGTTGTGAGATGTAGAATAGATACAAGTGGGGGCTAATTGTGTGTCATTAATTGGGTAAGACAGTAACTGTATAAGCTTCATTAGGTAGTTGTTGTGAGATGTAGAATAGATACAAGTGGGGGCTAATTGTGTGTCATTGACACACACCACTTGATTTTTAGTCGGCTCAAAATGGGACACTAGGGATATATCATGTTCATTTGGTAGGCTCGAAGGCTCAAAACGGCTCCAAAGATCGCCTAAATCATTCCTATGTCACATATTATCCGTATTTCGCCTCGAAAAGTGTTCAAACAAGTTCTAGACTTCCGTCAATCCATTAGTCAACTCATACAAACCAATCACATGCAATTTTCAATAAAAATGTTATATGAAATAGGTGCACGAAAAAAAGTAAGCATCTCAATTAACTTTGAAGCTCAACGGGCTACAATTGACAGTAAACAAAGAACACAGGCCCAAGGATGTTGTGAAAGACTGCCTAGATCATTTCTACGTCTGCAGAAGTGTCAATCAATGTCATGCAAGTTTTACCAAGAATCGGATCCCCCTCATCTATTTAGCATCATAGGCATGCAACTTGTCTCTAAGCAATGATAGTATCAACAACACGACCGTGCAAAATAATTGTGACTCCGAGGTTATCATAAACATATATATATCTCATAGTCGCAATTCAGTTTTCATCATTGGTCACACATTTTGCTTATCCATGACGCTACCTAACAAGTTCTAACATGCAATAAAAAAAAGCAAATAAAAACTACTGAGCAATAGAAATAAAAAAATTGCAGGAAAAATTCTATCAGGCAATTTTACCCCCCCCCCCCCCCCCCCCCCAAACTTAAAGTATGCTGTATAGAAATAAAGAACATGACAACACATACCTCGCTCCCGAGTGTCAGAACTTTCCCCGTCCATGGGCTGCGGTGGTGGGTAAAATTAACAACTAAGGACGTAAGATAAATAAAATAATAAAAACAAAATGAATGCTAAAGAAATTAAATTGTGGGTTGCCTCCCACACAGCGCTTGGTTTAACGTCATCAGCCCGACTATACCCATCTTGTTCATGGTGGATCGTATGATATCTTGGAAGCCTTGAGTTCTATGTTTTGACCATCAACCTCCATGGTCAGTTTTACTTGTCTCAAATCAATGACGGCTCCAGCAGTAGCCAAGAATGGTCGTCCTAAAATGGTACGAACATTCTGACTGTCCCTCATGTCAAGTACCAAAAAATCGACTGGAAGCTTCAATTTATCAATTTTGAGCTCAACATCTTCTACAATGCCCAACGGTGTCCTGATCGATTTGTCTGCCATTTGTAAACTTAATCCCGTGGGCTTCATGTTGCTCAATCCAAGTTTATCGTAGAGAGAACTTGGCATTATATTCACACTTGCTCCTGAATCATATATACCTTTTTCCACTAACTGACCCCCTATTTCACATGGTACGACGAATTCCCCGGGATCTTGCAGCTTCCGAGGAAGACCTCCTTGCCTCTCCTTACCATCTTCTTCAGTAAAAGCCACCTCTTCCTGCTCTGCAAACTGAATGTTAGAGTGTAGGTTCTTGAGATCTTCAAGACCTTTTTTCTTTTGAAACTCAGCCTTCAACTGTAAAAATCTTTGGGGGTAGGGAAGTAAAGAAATATCAACGCATTGATCAAAATCATAACTCTTACCTTTCTTACCTCGGTTCCTTTTGCTTGGAGTCGGCTGATCAACTTTCTCTTCTTTGCTTACCACTCCAATCTCCTCATGCTGCATAAAAATAGCATTCACCTCTCTCAGATTTGGGTCTCCATTCTTTTGCACTGCACCTGATGGTTGAGATGTGAGTTGCTTCGTTATTTGCCCAACTTGCGACTCCAGAATTTTCAAAGTAGCACCAATACTTGCCATGTGGGTTTCTAGGTTGTCAAGCCTAGACTCAGTCCTAGACATTCTCTTTCCAGATTCAGCAACAAACGTTCCAACTAAATCCTCAAATGATGGCTTCCCTTCCCCATTTGATGTGTTGAACCCCGGTGGAGGTTTCAATACATTCTTATTGTTTGCATAAGAAAAATTTTCATGGTTTCTCAAACCAGGGTGATAAGTGTTAGGGGGAGGGTTACCTCGATATCCTCCGTAGCTTCCAAAGTTCTTATTGTTGATGTATTGCACTTCTTCAGGAATATGCGACTCTTCAACGGCAACTGACGGTCCCTCAAAATTTGATGTACTCACTTTGTTCATAGTTGCTATCTGTGTAGTCAATGCTGATACTTGCGCAGTTAGTGATGTGATAGGATCCACAGCATAAACTCCAGCAGTCCTTTGTACTCCTGACCTTTCAGACGGCCATTGGTAGCTATTAATAGTCATCTGCTCAAGCAAGTCATAGGCTTGAGCAGGAGATTTGGCAAAGATCGTGCCACCTGCCGCTGCATCCACAGTTGTACGCGTCTGACCATTCAATCCATTATAGAAAAGCTCGATTTGTACCCAGTCTTCAAATCCATGATTTGGGCACCTCCTCAACAACTCCTTATACCTTTCCCAAGCTTCATACAACTGCTCGAAGTCTGTCTGTCTAAAAGTGCTGATCTCAATCTTTAATTGTGCAGACTTCGCAGGTGGAAAATATTTAGAAAGTAACTTCGTCGCCAGCTCTTGCCATGTCGTGATGCTCCCTAATGGCAGTGATTGGAGCCATCCTCTTGCTTGATCCCTGAGAGAAAAAGGAAACAAGCGCAGTCGAATAATATCATCAGAAACACCATTTATTTTTACCGTGTCCGTAATCTCCAAGAATGATCTGAGATGTAGATGAGGATCTACAGTAGTGGCTCCCCCAAACTGGTTCTGTTGAACCATGCTTATCAATGCGGGCTTAAGCTCGAAATTGTTGGCGTTGATGGTTCCTCGAGCAATGACAGAATAGTGCGTGTTGATCACTGGTTGAAAGTGATCTCTGATTGGTATAGCCTCAGGCGGCATCTGTCTGTCGTTTTCTCTGTTATCAGCCATCGCTTTGATTTCTTCCCTTCTCGCTTTTCTCAATCTTCTCGCAGTTCGTTCGATCTCCGGATCAAAAATAAGCAAATCAGGGCTGTGCGATCTTAGCATGCACTGTCAAACAGAGAAAGTGAATAAGTCAAAAATGAAATAAAATAAAAGCTCTAAATTAAAATCTAGACTAATTGGTAACAATATTGATATAAATGCAAATTTGACACTCCCCGGCAACGGCGCCAAAAACTTGTTGCGCGTTTTCCTACCGCAAGTGTACGGTGTCAAGTTTTAGTACTGGTTAGAGTACAGATATCGATCCCACGAGGAGTGTGTGTAAAATTGTATATCAATTCTTGTAATTAAAATAGTCTCAACTTTATTTAGAGAAATTGAATAAACGGTTGGTTTGGTTGAATGAATTAACTGAAAACAATGAATTAAATAAGTCACCGAATTGAGAGATAATAATGAGAGAAAGTATCTAGAGAAATGATTTCAAAAAGTTTCCACGATAATTATTCACAGTTTAATTTATATTCCTGAATTCCAATCAATTAATGGCCAAGAACACTTAGATTGTTTTATTCCCCCTTTCCCAAGTGACGAATAAAGTGTATCTATCAACTTCGATTCAATTATTCCTAATTAGAATCTACGTTTCATAGATAAGTGCAAACAATGTTCTTACTAAGCCTCGCTAAAGTTATACGCCTTCCGAACGCTATAAACATTTAACGATGTGTCTCTAATGATCTATAATCCTAGTCCCTCTCCCGAGTTATAAGATTAATCAAACAACAAACAATTTATGGCCAGTAAATTGCAGTGCAGTAAACGCAGAGAACACAATTAAACGAAAGCGGAATTCAATCAAATAAATAACGGTGTCAAGTCATCGTATCAACAGAGTTACGTCATTCTCTAGAATGGGAATTTAGTTCATCACGAAATCCAAGAGAAAACAAGACATATTTGTAATTCTAGGCATCGATACACAGTAGAATAAAGAAACAAAGGAAAAGATAACAAATCCGAAGTGTCGTCTCTGTTCCCAGGTCTGTCGTTCTTCGTATTTGTGGCTGTTCTTCGCCCTCTGAATCTTCGTCTCGTGTATGCACTCCGTTTTTTGCCTCTTTTCCTCCCCAAGATGGTGTATTTTCGTGTGATTTCTCTCCACGGCGGCTAATCCTTTCTGACCTTGACGATTCGCGAATTTATACATTTTCTGGACGCGGCGTGCGCGCGGCAGCGCGGCTTCTGGCGCTGCTGCGTGTGCCGTGCTGCTCATCTGTCCGTGTTTGTGCGCGCGCGGTCGCGCTTGTAGTAGCGCGATGGCGCGTTTGTCTCGGGTGTGTGCGCGCGATAGCGCTTGTAGTGGCGCTGGCGTGCGCTGCTCTCGGGTCTTCCTCTTGCTTTAATGCGCGCGCGGTAGCGCGATAAGTCGCACTATGGCGCACGCACCACTGTCGATCATCCTGCACATCATTTCGCGCGGCTGCGCGTGATCTCGCGCGGGCGCGCGCGAGGCTCTGTCCGAGGGTTTCATGGCGCTATTTCTTCTTGTCTCTATTCGGCTTTGTGTCCGCTATTTTCTCCATTCCTGAAATGACAAGCAAAACAAACCAAAACGCATAATTCTGTTCGAAACAAGCATAATTCGAAATGGAATTTAATCTAAAATAAGTGCAAATCTTGCACTTATCAACCATTATTCGAGAAGCATCGCGAATCGATGGGTTTGAATCATTTGGGTAGTTGGCTCTAGTGCAAGTGGGAGATTGTTAGAGTAAGTGCACGTCGAACCAAGTGTTGGCCGAGTGTTAACAATGAAACTCTATGTATAAACAGTCTTTATTTTAATAATATTTGAAATTATTGTTTTGGCTTTTCTTTATCTGTATACCCATGCTAATTGCATAGATAAAGTTCTTGAATTTACAAATAGTAGAAAGAATATGAGATGCTCATATGATGAGTATCATGAAACTCATATTTGGAATATTGTATATTCTAAACAGTTCTTTATCGATTCAGCCGTCGCTAAGAAGGATATAGACCGCTCGAGTTTGAGACTAGTATCTGCGATGTGAGTACCATGTTTCATTGGTAGGGGACATTGTGATGTCCGAGCATGCAGTTAGGTGCTCCTGGTATAGTGCAATGAATAACCCTCCATAAAGGACTTTCCAAGTGGTTCTAACTTATCGAGTGGAAAATTCCTGGTTTATGGTTGTACACCATTAGTCCTTATGACCTGGGACAACATTGAGACTCTATAGGCTAGCATTACACTTTGACTTGTTTACCGACTCTCATGAGGTCATCAGGTGGCAAGGTTGGGTGTTTTGTCGAAAGATATAGGAGTCGATGCATTGTAGTCGGGGATTCACCGCTTACCTTCAGGTATGGATATCCTATGTGATCTCATGTGTATGTAGTTTGAAATATCTGATCAGAGTATTGTGATAATTAAGAAAGGGGTTTCTTAGATTACACCATCGATGCAGCTACGACATGACACATAGTATCGATTCATTGACAACTCTCGATATAGCAATGGTTGTCGAATCGATCGGGATATATGAGTTGAAGGGACCGTACTGTATGCTAACTATAATTGAATGGTTCTTGCAGGCACTATCATTCGATAGATAGGGAATCATGTAAGCGATGCTGCTAGGCGTTTAACATGATTGGTTGGGTACTATCAGACTTGAGTTCCGACGTTCTTATTATCAATGAGTTGATAAGTAAGAATGGAGCAATTGAGGTATGCTCATATAAGGACATGTTTAGTCCCGAATCACATGGAGATGTGAACCCACGACTAGTTGTATCGAAGAACCATTTAGGGTCACACAAGTGCTAACTTTTTAGATCCCGTTGGGAAGTAAAATAGTTCAATGTGTTGAACGGCTTATAAAGGAGTTTATAAGCGTAAATAAAAATAGAAGTATGACTTCTATAAGGATAATGTAAATTTTAATTTGAGGAAGTGTTCCTAAATTAAAAGTTGGCCAAACGTGTAATGTATTTGAAAATTGTGATTTTCATATATATTATTATGGACTAAATTAAATTAATTCAAGTGTTGAATTAAATAAACACTAGTGGACCTAGTATAGTCCAAATAATTAAATTAATTCAAGTGTTGGATTAATTAAATAACATTGGGCCTTGTAGAGCTCAATTAGAAATAATTATTAAACTAGTGGACTTGAATAATATCAAATAAAGTTAAAATGGACTCAAATGTGTTTGAGACATTTAAATAAAAGTCCATGGGCCTTGTAATTGTTACAAGCCCAAATAGAATTGCATGCATGAGAGATGAAAGGTTGGGAGACAACTTTTTCAATGTCCAAGGCATGGCATGCTTTTGGGACACCATAACTTTTTGCTAAACCAAGAAAAGTCTCCCCTTCTCTCCTTGGACATGGCTTGGACGAAATTTTATCTTATTCTCCACCATTTTTTGCTTCTTCACTTGTTGATGAAAGCACACACTTCTCAAAAAAAAAATTCTCTAATTTTTCTAGTGCAAAATTAGAGTGGATCTACCTTGTTAGTGGTGGACCTAATTTGAAGAAAGGAGTCCAAAAGAAAGGTGAAGCTTGTAGATTGTCTACCTTCAAGAGCTAAGTTGTTTACAACTTAGTGGGAGCCAAAATCGATCTTTGTGATTGATAGGTAATTTTCTAAAACACCCTATGTATGACACATATTTTGGTGTTTTTGTATTTGCTACACATTATAGGCTTAGGGTGTTCGAAATTTTCATGCTAGAAAATTATTTTGAAACTTCCGTTGCGTTTTAGAACATCTAAAACCGATCCTCTTTCAATATCTCCCTGCCTCAGGGTCATGAACTCCCTCGTCAACCTGGCACGCTCCTCGTCAGTAAAATATTTAGAGTAGAATACCTCTGTAAAGCGCGTCCAGCTCAGAGTAGCCAAATTCAAGGCTACGGATGCTCCTTTCCACCATAAGCGAGCGTCTCTCCCCAACAGATAGGTCGCACATCGAACTCGGTCCTCATCTCCAAGCCCTATGAACTCGAAGATAACCTCGAGGGACTTAATCCAGCCCTCGGCAATCATGGGATCTATCGTCCCTGAGAACTCCTTCGGTCTCATCTTCATGAACCGCTCATAGGTAGCCTCAGGCCCAGTCGGCCTAGCTACCCCAGCATTGTTCCCCGCAAACTGTGCGAAGAACTGCATCATATCGGCTAGCATCTGCACGTTCATGTCCGGTGGAGGTGGAGGTGGTAAATCTCTCTCCTGCCACTGATTCTTACCGTCCTCCTGGCGAGGCTCATCATCTCTCGTTCGCTCAAGAATGCGTCTAGGAGGCATATTATTCCATACATAACCCATACGTAACCAACATGCATAATTTCTATTATTTCTTTAAATTTAAATAAATACTGCATAATCATAATCTTGACATTAAATATTTCATGAAAACATGATGTTAAAATATTTCATGCTTTAAAAGAAATGCATAAACGTAAAACTTACAGACCGAAGATGTGACTTCGTGAGCTTCTCGAGATCAGTAGTAGTACAACCATTAACAAGAACATAAGCTCTATACCAACTGTAGAGGCCCGTAATTCGTATTTGAAAATTTGCGGAATAATTTAAAATTTTCCTTTAAAAGTAAATAACTTGCCTCATTCATAAAATAAACTGAATAAAAGTTTTAATATAACAGCGGAATAAAAGTTTAAATGTCAAAATAGCAGTGGAAGTAAATATCTGTTTCAAACAATAACTTAAAATAATTCATCGTGATAAAATGAGTTTGAACATAGAAATAATAAATGATAAAATGAGGTCCTCGGGTTCCTACTATTGCCGACCCAAGCTAGCTCACTGATCCCCGCCCTCGGTCCCGACCTCATTAGTACCTACAACAATCAAGTCTAGTGAGTCTAACGACTCAGCATGCATATATCGTGAATAACAAGTAAAATATATCATAAAATTTCATGCCATAGAAAGATATCATATCGTAAAGTGTAACATGAAAATCGTGTCATGAATATTATAAATACGTGCATAACTGAAAAATTGTACGTGAAATGTTTGCTCAATAGAGCCCTGTCATAAAATAACATACAATAATTTTCTGTTGAGATTATGTTCTACGCAAGTGGCCCATAACATGAACTGAATCGTCTGATCAGACTAAACAACAGCATACTAGGCTGTAGAGATCATCACAGCCCTTGGACTGGATATCCGTACCTATACATGAACATGAACTGGTCAGTAACCACCGGATGAAGTAATAATCCCATAAGCTGCAATCCCATGAGTGTGAAGTGGCCACAAGACATATCGCATAAATCTCAAAAACAAACTTTTATAATTTATGCACGTAATATAATTATTATCCTGTTTTATTTTACCAATTGAGTTGGATCGTTTCCAGGCTCGCTGCAACCTAATTCTAACATGAGGAACATGAAAATAAACTTAACTTGACCAACACTTCAAAATCGAACTAAAAACGAGACTATTACGCCCAACGAACTTAGTATCTAACCATGACTCCGCACCAACCCGAACCATCATTTAGTCATGATTAAAATACACCTAAAATGATGAAAAATAAATTTCAAGGGCTGTAATACACGAAAATTGTGCATGGAGGCCGAAATCATGAAATTCGAGAGTCACTTTGGCACATCGCACCGTAAATTCTCGTACGACCTCTAAACTTGACCAAATCATGAATCGCCAAAAACATGACCTTCCTAACTCAATGAGATACTGTCCAGTCCAAGGACATAGGCTAAAAGCCAACCAAGAACTCGTACGTGACCTCTGAACCGAACTTACAGCTGCTGTCAAAACAAATACAGCAGCAGCTGTTGCGCTACTTTGATTCGTTTTCGAGACTATCTCCCATTGGGGCTTGAACCACCGACTAGAGCCTCTTACCAACATCCTAAGGTATGGTTTGAACCATGGCTAAGGGCCCTAGGCAAACCAAAATCCAAGCCAACACCTGAAACAACTCACAAGCTTCACCCGAGGACACACCTCACACGCGTGGGGTGTCTTGCTTGTCCTTGCTGTCAAATGAAGGATTCAATGGTTATAAGGTTAACCATGGTCTATGCTAGACATGCTAAGGCATTTTATGAGTCATGGCTAAGGGCTAGAAGCTAACCACAACCCACCTAACACCATAAATTCGAAACCTAACTCACAAAACCAAAACAAGAAAAATGGAAGACCGATGGGACGTTGTTCTTGTTTGTTTTAAAAACCGCTTGGGACGTGAACCAAGCCATGAAAGGTCATCTTGGTCACGTCCTAGACATGCCAAGGAGGGGTTCCAACCATGGTTAGAGGCCCAAAAGCCAACCAAGATTCGAACCTCACCTTAGACAATCCAAACAAGAAAATCGAGACTCAAAATGGCATCAATGACAAGTTGCTGTCAAATGCGTGTTTTAGTAGCGAATGAACTCGAACCAATGGACCAATCTCGTCCTAACACACCCTATAACAATCCTAGGTGTAGCGTTGAGCCCGTGGAAATCGAGCCAACCCTGAAACCACAAAAACATCAAAACTGTGAGGTGCACAAGTGAAGAGTCGAAAAATTCTGTACAATGTTTCGAAAATTGCTTGACAAAATTTCGGTTTTGTTGCATGACATATGAACATAATGTGGTTTAGAAGTATGTATATGACTTGATTGAAGAGCAAAATATAATATAAACATGCCTTGGATTTGTTTGAAACGAAAACAAATCAATACGACGACGTGGCGCGACGGAGACAGAGTTCTCTTTTCTGGCTTGTTTTTCTCTCTTATTTTTCCTTTAGCCTCTCATGATTTTTCTTGCTGAAAGAGACTGAAATTTCGAGAATATGGAGTGGCGGAGAAGGCTAGGAAAATAAATGGGAAGGTTGCAAGATAATTGGAGATTAAATGACAAGATCAATCTTTCTATCCTAGAATTTGTTAAATAAGGGAATGGTTTGATATCATAGGATTTTGAGGGATAATTGAAGGGGTGATGGCCCAAATATAGTCTAGGTACAAGGTAGAAAATTGCTTAATTGTTTAATTGTTGGTGATTAAAAGGTGGGGGAAATTATCTACCAAGAAAAAGATCAAGAAAATGAATCACATGGTGAGTTGTCAAACAATATTAAATCTTATCAAGAGGTGGCTGAATTCTTGCTTCAAAATGGGTAGGAAATTTGCTTAATTAATTGAGGATTTAAAATGAAAGAATTATTCTACCATGAAGGGATAAGGAAAGATATCAAAAATGGAGAGTTGCCAACTATTTTTAAATCTAACAAGGGATGACCGATTTTATGCTTATTAAAATGGGGTGGAAAATGTTGCTAAATCTTATATTTTAAATCTTTAAAGTTTTATCTACCCATTAAGTATTGTAGTGAATAAATAAATTAATTTAGGATAATAATTATCTTGAATGCATGGCAAATTTTTAAATTAAATTTACTAACATGTTAAGTTAAAATTTCTTAAATAAAATAAGCCTAGATTAACTTATCTCAATTAGTCACATATTTTAATTTAGGCTTTTAATTAAATTATTGGACATAAAAAAAATTATTTACTACTTATCTCTAATTAAATTAAATAATCTTTTAAACATTCTTTTACATTAAAATAAATTATTCTTTATCTTACATTAATTCTAGGAATATTTTCTAATTATTAAAATTTATCTCATTATTCCAACTCCAGACCGGCCTCGCTTATTTAACTGAAAAGATAAAACTATACTCATGCGATTCAAAATAAATAATCAAGACCCAATAACTTTAAAACGCCCTAAAAAAATAAAGAAATCATTTTTAATTTAAATACTAGAAATTATGCATTGCTTATACGTAGTCTGATTTAGCGGGTTCTACAATGATAATCGTAGATGAACGTGATTATAGTGCATTAATTCAATATTCTAGGGAAACACCAACTCCAATAGTAGAAATGATTGTCAATGATCATATCAGATTTCGAGAATTTCTCGCTCGATATAAAAAAATAAAAGACAAATACACTCACTATGTATTACGAAATGCTTTAATTGATAATTTATTTGATGAATATGGTCGTTCAAATATTTGAAGTTGTATTTGTAATATATTATTTAATTTAATGTCTTATATTAATTTTATTTTACCAATTTAATCATCTGAGGCTTGGAATCAAAGAGGAATCTGATACGTGGCATTATTTTACCAAACTTTTCCTTAGTGGCTTTGGCACACATGGAGATTATTGGTTTCTAGCATATATACCATCTTCAACTCAAATTGAGCTAAGAAAAGGAGATATTTAAACTCCAGAATAATAATAAATATAAGATTCTTATTTGGAATTTTACAAAACATAAAAGGATTTACGAAAGATATTCCAAAGAAATTAAACAACAGAGGATTTAACGAGGGCCCAAAGAATCATAAATTCATAAAAAATCACCCATAAACGCCTTAAACGCCATTTCTCGGCTAAGCAGGCTGAAGGGCTACAACATGAATTTATTTTTCCCGGATAAACTCGAACCTTGTGTTAACCATTTCCTGGTTCATCTTCTTACCTTATGTTCTAACCAAAGACTCTTATATTACATTAGATTCCAGAAATTTAAATAAATCTTTTATTATATCAATCTGATTCCAAGTTTAACATAAATATAGATCATGTCATAGTAAGGAAAATAATTTAGCACGAATACTTTAGCCTGTCATTCACGATAATCTCTGAAATATAAAATTAAAAATAGTAAATAAAACAGAAAATAAAAACAGTAAACTTACAAAGTTGTAAACAGAACTTCAAACTTTTATTGATTAACTTCAGAAAGGTTGTATACAAGAGAGAGTAGAGAGGGGAGCAAACTCGACCGTGTCCTCTAAAGACACAGAATGATCCTATAAATAGCTAGAAGAGCCGGACATGAAACCCCGGATTCCATCTTGAATAAAAATAGTACAATACTTTATTAAAGTAAATAATACAATGCTTTATTAAAGCATGCTATAAATTCAAAAAGTCTACAGTGTTATGCCACCAACTTTTTGTCACGGCATGCCATGATGAGATGTGATATTCCACCAACTTCAGTGATATTCCACCAACTTCAGATTCCTCATCTGACAATTTTAATCTTCTTTAATACTTTCTTTTAAAGAATTCTTCAAATTCTCAAAAATGTCATCTATCTGAGAAAATTGAGGAATATTATCATCCTCAGGGTCTTGAGCATCCTGCATTTTCATTAAATGAATAAATTGATTTTCACTTGATTCAGAAGCCATGGATTTATCTGATTTTGAATCTGAGCATCCAATGTTGGAGTATAAATCCTTCTTCATTTCCTCAATATAAACTTCAATCATCTTCTCTTTGGAATAAATCTCAGAATATTTCTGAGTCAGAATCTTGAAAGGACTCATAGAGTCTTTATATTTTTCCTGTTGATTATGAAATTCTTTCTGATATGAAGAAATTTTTTCCTCCATATTTAGAAGAGTTTCATGACCATGAAGTTTTCCAGTTGCTGGATCTTCTCGTAACATTTTATCCCAGAATTTAGTATAACTGACTCTTTTTAAACAAGGGATACCTTCATCAGTATAATCACATTCTGGTTGCCATCTCCAGATCCATGGAATACCAAATTCCATGAAAAATAGACATAAAGTCTTGCCGTCAATCCAATGTTCAGAAAAGGATTTCTTTATGCATGGGGACACATTTAACCATTTATTCATAGGTTTTATAAAAACCTCTGGCAAAATCTTTGCAGATGGACCAAATATTTTCCACCATATATAAAACCAATTTGGAATAGTATGATGCAAAATATTTTCACATATCTTCATAAACCAAGTGTGTTTCTTCTTTTCATTTTCATAAAATAAATTTTTATTAAAACTTTCAACGTAATCCCAAAAATTGAATTTGAAACTCATTTTATGAGGTTCAGAATAAAATTCTTTTTCAACTAATGGAGATATACCCCATTCTTCTATAGATATGATCTTTTTAATAATAAATTTGGAGAAGTTATAACTTCCTTTTGTTGAGTATTACTAAAAAAGTGAGTTATCTCAACATTTTTTGTAGATATGAGAAGATTTTCATAAAATCCTCTTTGCTTATAAGCACCATATACATATGATGTATTGGTTAAATATCTATCCATGATAGTCCATGGAGTTTTTTCCCATTGAAGATCTTTTTCTTCTATAAGAATAATTAATTCACGATGTTTTGTCTCTGTATAAAGAGCTGAATCATTATCATCTTCTTTGATGATATTAGCATATGATGCTGAAGACTGATAATCTGTATTATTCTTCTGCTTTTGTTTCAAAAATTCTTGAAACTCATTATATAATTCAGTATTCTGCTCAGTATTACTGGCTGATGAACTTGATAAGTTCTGGGCTATTAGCCTCTGTTTGCCATGCTGTGCTATAATATTAGGGGGT
Source organism: Primulina eburnea (assembly GCF_022965805.1). NCBI lineage: Eukaryota > Viridiplantae > Streptophyta > Magnoliopsida > Lamiales > Gesneriaceae > Primulina > Primulina eburnea. The sequence goes on along the minus strand of NC_133112.1, from coordinate 15,660,885 downwards.
TTTCCCCTGCCACCTCGCCCTCTATAAGAGGACTCTCCGCTTCCTCGAGAATACATATCTGTAAATGAAAACATTAGGATAAATATTCTCGAGTTAAGAAATCAGGTAGATGATTATCTTCACCTTTTTTATAAATAATTTCAAAATCAAAAGGAACTAAATGAGCCTGCCATCTTGCAAACATTTGTTTAGATACATCATGTTTGAAATCTTTATTAAACATAAATTTTGCAGATTTGCAGTCAGTTTTTATAATAAACTTTTGATTGTATAAATCATCTTGAAATTTTAAGATACATCTAACAATAGCTAAAATTTCTTTTGCTACTGTGGAGTAATTTTTCTGGGCATTATTCCATTTCCCAGAATAAAATCTTATAAGATATTCTTGTTTATTTTGGGGATCTTTTTGTTTCAAAATTCGTCCAAAACCTATATTCGAAGCATCTGTTTCTACAATTTTATCCCATAAAAGATTTGCCAGCATAAGACAAGGAAGATTCTTAACTTTATTTTTAATAATCTGAACAGCTTTAGTATGCTTATATGTCCAAGGTAAAGGATTTTTTTAAGTCTATCATATAAAATAGCAGAATCTTTAGTAAGATTTTGAATATAAGGAGAAATATAATTTAAACTCCCTAAAAATCTTTGTAATTGAGTTTTATCAGTTATTATATCAGGGAATTTTGATCCAAACTCAATACTTCTTTGAATAGGAATTATTTTTCCTTTTTCAATCATATGACCAAGGAGATTGTTAAGAAATGAAATTTCAGGAATTTTGGTGTATGACAAATTAGAAATCAACCGCGGTTAGAAATTCTCAACCGCTTATTTTCAACCGCTTATTCTTTAGATTTCAGCCGATTCATTTAAGAGACTTACTTATTGCTAAACGACATTCTCTGAACGGTTGTATGCATTCAAAACCTTGAAGTCAACAATCTCACATCGATTCCAAGGAAGATGTGCATTTATCTCTCCTTCCCAGAAATGAAGTTCAGAGACAGTTTTCATGATCTGATGATATGCACAGTCGCCTAAAGAAGAAAACCTCAAGTAAAGAGCCTCAAATTTATGATAAGCAAAAGGAAGATTAAATGCGGACATTTATTGCTCATAAATATGAAAGCGACTTATCTGTTTCAGGAGCTCAGGTTTACGTTAACAGTACTTTCTGACCGTTAGATCTTTTAGCTATATCATCTGGGAGGAATGCAAGTTATTCACAAGCAAGCTACACAACTCTAACATCGATTGAAAAAGTTTATCAGCTTGCCTTCATAGAGATCTTTGAGCACTTTCACAGTCTACATTTTCCATTATCGCTCTTTTGCACGCAGCTCCACAGACACATATTTGATCATTTAAGGATCTTTTCATGCTACCAAAACAATCTACTGTTCTATCAATAACCTGTGGTTATTTGATTAAAGTTTGGAAGTCTGGTGAACTAAGGGTTCTTAAAAATCCAGAAGTGTAAAGTGATCACTAGGAGTTCCAAAACAGGCAATGGAATAAGTCCTGATTGGATTGGGCTGTTACAAACGATTTGTAAAGTCAAAGTCTTTTAGTGGAATCCTTCCTACCAAAGGAAGAAGGGGTGACGTAGGAGTATTCAATCTCCGAACATCCATAAAAATACTGTGTCTCTTATCTTGTGCAAACTGCTATCTGTTATTCATATCCTTGTTGTTTAGATTGTCAAATCTTTAAGAAATATCTGTCAAAAGGAAGTGAACCGTCTTCCGCACACTTTAGTGGTTCACCTCTTTCGACCGTTTGAGAAAGGAGTTTTTCGAACCGCCTAAACACGGTTGAAAATACATTTTAAATAAGAAAATGTGAAAGAGTTCATTCACCCCCCCTCTTAACTCTTTCTCGATCCTAACAATTGGTATCAGAGCAGGATCTTCTCAAACATTGATATCTCTTGAATCATATGGCATCTTTCAATAAAATCCCTATGTTCTCCAAAGAAGACTATGATGATTGGAAAATTCGCATGCAGGCACATCTAGCAGCACAGGATGACGATATGTGGTTTGTAATTACTGATGGACCAATGAAGATAATGAAAGCAAACACAGTTGTTGGTGTAACTGAAGGTGCTCCTCAAATGATAGAGAAGCACAGATCTGAATGGACCGCTGAAGATAAAAAGAAAGCAAACTTAGACAACGTTGCAAAAGATATTCTCTATAAGACTCTGGATAAGAACATGTTCGCCAAAATCAAGACATGCACCACTGCAAAAGAAATATGGGAAAAACTCACTCAATTGTGCGAAGGAAATGATCAGACCAAAGAAAACAAACTGACAGTGGCTATTCAAAAATTCGACAATGCAAAGATGAAGCCAAGAGAAACTCTTGCAGAATTTGATGAGCGATTCAGTAGCATTATCATCGAACTCACCTCACTTGGAAAAGAGTACTCCAACAGAGAAATTGATTTAAAGGTCATGAGAGCTCTTCCCAGAGAATGGGATGTGAAAACTATAGTCATGCGAGAATCCAAAGATCTAAACAAACTGAAACTCCATGATCTATTTGCTGATCTTAAAGCATATGAATTTGAGCTCGGGATACGAACCGAAGAAGAGCCGTCCACAACCCAACAAACAAAGGCCTTGGCAGCGGCTACAGTGACTCTTCCGGTCGAAGAGTCCACAAGTAAGAAATCGGCTGAGCAACTAAGCAATGAAGCCATGTCTCTGTTTGTTAAAAAATTTTGTAAATTTATGCGCAAAAATCAATCTCAAATGAATAAACCTTATTTTAAAAAGGACCATACTGAGGATGGTCAAGGTTGTTTTAACTGTGGAAAGAAGGGACATTTTATTGCAAAATGCCATAAGCCAAAGAAGGATGAAAAGAAACAGGAGAATAGAAGACGATTCAAAAACGACAAGAAATTCATCAAGAAAAAGAATCAGAAAGTTTTAGTTGCAGAAGAAGACAAAGGCAAATGGGGTGAAACAGAGTCAGAAAAGTCTTCTTCTGAAGAATCTTCGAGTGAAAGTGAAGACGAAAGAGTCGAATGTCTTATGGCCAAGGAAGATCAAGAAGCCACTGATGAAATGGAACTAAAGAAGAAAAACATAGAAAAGTCATCATGGTTCTTAGACAGTGGATGCTCAAGACATATGACAGGAAATAAAGATCTCTTGTCAGAAGTTGTAGACCTCAAAGGACCAACAATCACCTTCGGTGACAACTCTAAAGGTAAAGCTATGGGTAAGGGTAAGATTACTCATGGCAAAATCATCATCAAAGATGTTCTTCTAGTAGAAAACTTATGTTACAATCTGATCAGTATAAGTCAACTTTGTGACAATGGGTACACGGTTGAATTTCATAAAGAAAAATGCATGGTTAAAACTAATGCAGGTTCTACTGTGTTGACTGGTTATCGAAGTCAAAATACCTATAGAGTAGAATGGAATGATCAAAATTTAAATGCATCTACCTGTTTCGTTGCTTTAAATGGAAATAAAAATTGGCTATGGCATAAAAGGCTAAATCATCTAAATTTCAAATCCATTGCTACCATTAGTAAGCTTAAGCTAGTATCTGGACTGCCTAACGTTGATTTTGCCAAAGATAAAGTATGCAATGCTTGTCAGCTTGGAAAACAGGTTCGATCAACTTTCAAAAGCAAAGGAAGAAACTCTTCAACTAGATGTCTAGACCTTCTTCACATGGATCTTTTTGGACCAATCCCGGTGATGAGCTTAGGGGGAAAGAAATACACTCTGGTCGTTATTGATGACTATTCTAGATTTACATGGGTACTATTCCTTGGCTCCAAAGATGAAACTGCCGATCATCTAATCAAGCTGCTCAAGAGACTTCACAATGAGAAAAGGGAAAACATCAACAGAATCAGAAGTGATAGAGGAACTGAATTTCTGAACAAATATCTAGCATCCTACCTTGAAGATCATGGGATTAAACACGAGCTATCAGCTGCAAGATCGCCTCAACAAAATGGAGTAGCAGAAAGAAGAAACCGCACACTGAAAGAAGCAGCTAGAACCATGCTGGCTGAATCCGGTATCTCGCAAAGATTTTGGGCTGAAGCCATTAACACAGCTTGTTTTACTCAGAATCGATCTATGATTAATAAAAATCATGAAAAGACTCCATATGAAACATGGACCGGCAAAGTGCCAGAAGTGGGGTATTTTCGCATCTTTGGCTGTAAGTGTTTTATTCACATAAATGACAAAATACATCTCACTGCATTTGATGTAAAGGCTGAAAACGGCATCTTTCTGGGATACTCAGCAGTAAGTAAAGCATATAGAGTATATAATCAAAATCTCTCACTGTCGAAGAATCCATACATGTTGTATTCGATGAATCATCTATATGTCATGACAATAGCAATAGCAACATGCATGATCTGATAAATAATTTTGAAGCTGCTAACCTTGAAGCTAGCAATGATGATGATGAAATAGACATACGAAGAACAGGTGAAACAATTTCTAAAGAAAATCCAACCGGTCAAGAAAACTGTCAACAAACGAATGATCCAGAGAACAACTATCAACCGCAAAACACACCACTGGCAGAAGAGGCAACAGAACAAGAAAATGACATCATTCAACCAACCGAAGAAGATCAATATGGACCATGTCTCCGGTGGAAAAAGGATCACCCACTCGAGCTGGTCATTGGTAACCCTACTGCTCATCTTAGAACTAGAAATCAAATGATAAGTGAATTTTTGCAGGCTGCTTTCGTTTCTCAAATTGAACCCAAGAAAATTGATGATGCTCTTCTAGATACAAACTGGATAGAAGCCATGCAAGAAGAACTTAATCAGTTTTAAAGAAACAGAGTATGACACTTAGTATCTCGACCTAATGATGCTAATATAATTGGAACTAGATGGGTTTATAGAAACAAAATGAATGAAAGTGGTTTAATCATAAGAAATAAGGCTCGTCTAGTGGCTCAAGGATATAGACAGGAGGAAGGAATAGACTTTGATGAATCATTTGCCCCGGTTGCTAGATTAGAAGCCATTAGAATATTTCTAGCGTTTGCAGCATTTAAAAACTTCAAAGTATATCAAATGGATGCTCTGTCTCTTGCTACATCAGTCGCTCTCATGCGAAATACGCTCAATCTTCCAGCTAGTGCAAATCAAAATAAGTTTGACTCTTTGATGGATATTCATGATGACTTCAGCACAGAACCAGTTCCACCAATTGCCTCTCAGAAGGCTTCTTCGTCACAACCTTGCACTAGTTCCAAACTCACTTCACCAGGCATTTCGACAACAGCTCAGCTGGAGCTAAATCTTATTCAGGATACTTAACGGTCAGAACAACAGCTAGCCTCTCCCACTTGTCGAGATGTTTTATCTGATACACATGATAAATCTGCATCACCCTAGGCTATTGTTGAAACAAATCAACCAACTCATGAAGACACGGTTCCTACACCATCTGAAACACTTCTGAAAGAAGACTCTTCCTTTCCCGAACAACAATGCGGTCTAGATATTTCAATTGTCCCAGTTGTTTCGTCACCACATTCTGATACTGGCATCATTGCCTCTCAGCCCTTTATTGAGTTAATCAAAGCTTCAGCTCTTTCAGTCGATGAAGCAGAACAATTTCTATCTGACTTTGATGCTGCTCAACTATATCAGGACTCTATTGTATCTTCACCAGATCCTCTTCAGGTTGTTGCTCCAATGGAACTTCAAAATCAGCCCTCAGCTTCTTCGACAGACATTCAGAAAGCAGAGATAAACATCTCCTCAAAACCTTCCTCTGCCAATGATCAAATTGACAAACCAGAGGAATCCAAGCTCATTGGGTCAGCATCTTTTGTATCAACTGACGACATTGATAAATTTATTGAGAGTATCACGGATGACCCCCTTGACATTGACCCCTCGCCTTCATCTGCCAAAGCAACCTCATCTAAATTAATTGCTTTCAAGGGCAAACTTCTTGCTGATCCCAAAGCACCTGAAGACGAAGAAATTTTCGCAACTGAAGAAGAAGAAGTTGTCGAAGCAAACTTTCATCAGGATCTGCTAAGCCGACTTGTCAATATGGATCAGTCTATCCTCGTTCTAAACCGCAAACATTTTGATCTAAAAGAGGATCTACAGACTATCAAGAGCAGTATATCTAAGGATTTTGCTGCCATCACTTCAAAGGTTTCCAACAATCAGTCGACTACTGTAAATATGTGCCTTGGTCTTTCATCTCAAATCACTCGTATTGAACAAAGAATGGATGCCCAAGGAGCTCAACTTACGGAAATTATGGACTTTCTGGTAAATGGTGATGTCAAAAAGGGGGAAAGAGAGCAAGAAAAGCTTATTCAAAAGGAACTGGCCGCTCTAAAGAAAAAGGAAGCCAAAGGATCAGAACCTAAGAAATAGCAATATTGTCTCTGATTTGGCTAACAGAATTTCGGCTCAGTTTTATCATCACCAAAAAGGGGGAAATTGTTAAGAAATGAAATTTCAGGAATTTTGGTGTATGACAAATTAGAAATCAACCGCGGTTGGAAATTCTCAACCGCTGATTTTCAACCGCTTATTCTTTAGATTTCAGCCGATTCATTTAAGAGACTTACTTATTGCTAAACGACATTCCCTGACCGGTTGTATGCATTCAAAACCTTGAAGTCAACAATCTCACATCGATTCCAAGGAAGATGTGCATTTATCTCTCCTTCCCAGAAAGGAGGTTCAGAGACAGTTTTCATGATCTGATGATATATGCACAGTCGCCTAAAGAAGAAAACCTCAAGTAAAGAGCCTCAAATTTATGATAAGAAAAAGGAAGATTAAATGCGGACATTTATTGCTCATAAATATGAAAGCGACTTATCTGTTTCAGGAGCTCAGGTTTACGTTAACAGTACTTTCTGACCGTTAGATCTTTTAGCTATATCATCTGGGAGGAATGCAAGTTATGCACAAGCAAGCTACACAACTCTAACATCGATTGAAAAAGTTTATAAGCTTGCCTTCATAGAGATCTTTGAGCACTTTCACAGTCTACATTTTCCATTATCGCTCTTTTGCACGCAGCTCCACAGACACATATTTGATCATTTAAGGATCTTTTCGTGCTACCAAAACAATCTACTGTTCTATCAATAACCTGTGGTTATTTGATTAAAGTTTGGAAGTCTGGTGAACTAAGGGTTCTTAAAAATCCAGAAGTGTAAAATGATCACTAGGAGTTCCAAAACAGGCAATGGAATAAGTCCTGATTGGATTGGGCTGTTACAAACGATTTGTAAAGTCAAAGTCTTTTAGTGGAATCCTTCCTACCAAAGGAAGAAGGGGTGACGTAGGAGTATTCAATCTCCGAACATCCATAAAAATACTGTGTCTCTTATCTTGTGCAAACTGCTATCTGTTATTCATATCCTTGTTGTTTAGATTGTCAAATCTTTAAGAAATATCTGTCAAAAGGAAGTGAACCGTCTTCCGCACACTTTAGTGGTTCACCTCTTTCGACCGTTTGAGAAAGGAGTTTTTCGAACCGCCTAAACACGGTTGAAAATACATTTTAAATAAGAAAATGTGAAAGAGTTCATTCACCCCCCCTCTTAACTCTTTCTCGATCCTAACAAAACGAATATTAGTTTGAAATAAAATCATTTTAGATTTTGAAATAACTAATCCATTTTGAATAACAATATTTTTAAACATTTCTAAATGTTTAAAATGTGTTTCAATGTCATTAGAAAATACTAAGATATCATCTATATAAACAATTATAAAATTGCTATAGTTATAAAAAATATCATTCATTATTTGTTGAAATTCTGAAGGGGCATTTTTAAGGCCAAATGGCATTACTGTCCATTCATAATGTCCTATAGGAACATTAAAAGCAGTTTTATATCTATCAGATTCTTTTATTTGAATCTGCCAAAATCCTGATTTTAAATCAAATTTTGAGAATATAATTGCATGAACTAATCTGTCTAATAAATCTTTTTTATTAGGAATAGGATGCCTAATCCATTTTAAAACCTTATTAAGGGGTTTATAGTTTATGACTAATCTAGGAACACCTCTTTCCTGTTCAGAGTGTTTATTAACATAGAAAGCAGTACAAGACCAAGGAGATTGAGAAGGTTTTATCAAACCTTTATCTAACAAAGAATGAATTTTATTCTTACATAATTCTAAATATTCAGAATTCATTTGACAAGGACGAGCCTTAGTAGGAATATTTCTTTCCTGGAAATCATCTTCATAAGGAAGAGAAATAATATGTTTTTTCCTATTCCAAAAAGCATTAGGAAGATCATCACATATCTCTAATGAAAATTTATTATAAATAATTTTTATTTTTTCCTGTAATTTAGGATTCTGTAATTTATCATCAATTGTAAGAAATTTTATTTCTTCTTTTAAAGAGTTTATTTGAAAAGTTTTTCTTTCAATCTGTTCTTGTAATTCATTTAAAATTCTATGAACAGGTTTAGTTATAAACTTAAAGGAAATAGGATTACCTTGAAAAGTTCCTATAATACATGTTTCATCAACATAGGTTAAAGGATATATTTGATAAATAAAAGGAAGACCAAGTATAAGTTGGCTAGAAATATCTTTTGCTAATAAAAAACTGGTTTGAATACAGTTTTTATCTTTGCAAATATAAGCTTTGGGTAATTTATAATTTATTTCTAAGGATTCTCCTCCTGCATGTGAAAGAGAATGAGTAGTTTTATGAAAATATTTTGTAGAAATTAATCCTTCCTGTATAACATTTAAATCTGCATCACTATCTATCATAGCAATGAAATTCTTTTTATAAGAATTATCAATTAATAAAGTAATATTAGTATACCATTTTTGAGATATTATCATACTCAAAACAGATAAATGTTTCTGATTATTATCAGGAAATGAAATATCTTGAATATTTTCAAAACTTTCAGAAATTGAATTATTATTATTTTCAATGACTGAAATACGATAATTTAAACTATTATTGTTATTATGTAAAAATTTTACTTGTTCTTTAATATTATCAATCTCTTTAACTAAATCCTTTATAGTAACTGGATTTTGTTGATTATATTTTTTCTGTAAAAGATTTTTAACTTCTTTCATAGAATAAGCTTGTTCTTATTTAACAAGAATGTTATTATCATTACTACTAGTTGAATCAGTGTTCTCCATTTGATCAATAATAGTAGATTTTAATATTGGGTCCTTAATCATTTTAAGGAATTCCAAAATATTATTGTTAGTTAAAACATTAATATTCAAATCTTGAAATTGAGACATAAGTTTATAAAACTCATCATTTTTATTATTATTATCCTCAATAGGATTTATACAAGATTTTCCTTGTATACAATTATTGCATTCTTCTAAATCAGAAATATCTGATTCATTATCCAAAATTTCTTCTGAATTGTAGGATTCTGAAGAATTCTTAGTTTCACTATCAGAATTATTATTTGAATCCATTATTATTTTAAATAATGTTTCTTTTAGATTATCATCTATATCTAAATTATTAATTTTGTTTTTAGCCCAACATTGATTAGCATAATGTCCTGGCTTTTTACATTTTCTACAAATTATTAATTTATTTTTAGCTTTATTAGCTTTTCTTTCAGCATTCCATGATTCACGGATATCTTTTCTTTTCTTCTTTCTATATTTTTGTCTATCAGACAAATGTCTTTTCTTATAAATCTTTTCATCTTTATCTTTAATTTTCTTCTTACCTTTATTAGGTAAGTCCATACCAAATTGATCACAGAATTTTCCTAATTGTTTTTTCTCTAGTAAATTCTGTCTTTTAATTTGATTATTTAATTTTAATTCATTACAGAGAGCTAAACCCTCTTGAATACAAGTATTTATTAAATTACCATAAGTGTAATTATCATAAGAAATATTAATATCATCTTTTCTTAATACTTTTCTAACCCTTTCAGCAAATAAGAAAGGTAAGCCATCTATGAATTTAGCTTTCCAAAGACTATTATTACAGTCTGGAATTTCATAAATTCGAGATAAGAAAGTATCTTTATACCATCTAAAATCAGTAAGTGTTTTACATTTTAGATTACTTAATAAAGTTCTAATTTGTTCGCTATTATCAGTGAATTTTCCAGTGAAATGTTCAATCATAGTCCATATTAATGTATAAACTACATTTTCTAATTGAATATTATTCTCTATTTTTATGGAATTAAAGATTTCATCTTTTTGAGAATAATGTAAATAATTATCCCACCAACCTTTAAATTGGCCAGTGAATCCTGCTGTTATAATTTTAGCAATATTTTTATCAGTATTACATGATGATTTACACACAGTACTATACATAAGCATTCTGTGAGCAGTATTATAAATTTGCCTATCACTAAAACCATCAATAATTTATTCATAAATATTTTTTCCATTATAGCTATTAGCAAAAATATATTCATTTTCTTCAATAAGAACATCCATGGGAGTATGTTTATTATAGTAATATTTGGATGTAGTAGGTCTATCAGCCCATTTAATTTTATTAATTTCATTATCAGAATGATTATTAATTTTCTCTAATTCTTCAAACTCTTCATTAAGAGTATTTAAATTAAGATTTCTAAATTTTTCTTCTATTAATTTTTCTATATCAGAAATAGAAGATTTAAATTTAAAATCCTTTATATCAGGAGGGGATTGTATAGATGAAGTGACAACAGAAACAATATTATTTTCTGGTTCTTCTATATGAACATCAGGTTTTATTTTATTAATAGCTAAAATAATTTTATCAATACGATCTTTAAGAGAATTTATTTCTTCTCCTATAATCGTAAGATATAAATTTGTATAATTCTGTTTTTCAATTATCTGATTTATATGTTTAACAGTAATTTGTAACTTATCATTTTCAAATAATTTTGAAAAAGCAGTAAAATTTAAAATTTTATTATTCTTTTCTATAATAAAAGATTGTTGAGGAGGATAAACAGATTTTTGAATCTGTCCTGAAGAAAGTTTATAATTTCTTTCAAGAATAGAAATATAATCTATAATGAATGTTTTAAAAAACCAAGGAACAAAATGTATTAATTTATTCTGTTTTTTACAATATTTATAAAATGTTGAAACAATATACTCAAACTATTCTTCAGAAAAACTTTTAAAGTACCAATCTCTGAAAGATTCTCATTTGGGTAAATAAAATTCTGCATTGATCTTTGCTCTAGCAGAAGATCCTTTATTAAAATCAATTTTTGGTTTACTATCCATTTAAATACTAAAATTTATTTCTGAAACTGTATCAGTTTCTCTAACTTTTTGAAAGTTACTTTTATGAACAATATTATTTTGATTTATAATTAAATCATCTACTGTATTAGTAGATTCTAATTCTTCCCTAACTTGAGAAGTAGATGCTCTAGAAGTTTGTGGTATATCTACCATATAATCTAGAGGAGAAATAAAAGAATGACTAGATCTTGATCTAGCATAAATAGAAGATGGTAATAATCTTCTTTGTTCATTATTAAACTGTATTTGAAAAGATCCTTCATTATTTTGTATAACTTGTTGTAAATCTCTATTTATTATAGGATTTCTAGGAACAGCTTGTTCAATTATCCAGTTTTCTGGAAGTTCAATTTCTTCCCATTTTATAGATCTACGGGTTGTAATATTAGATCTATTAAAATTAGTTTCTATAAGAATAGTTTATTTAATTTTTTTATCTATTCTTTTACACATAGAATTTAGTGTAAATATTGGTTTATAATAAATATGATAACAGATACATGTAACTTCTGTGCCAGGAGTATAATTATAACCATGAGTTTTAACATTTAATGTTAAAGAATCTAATATATTAATATCAGACAAAGATAAATATAAATTAGGATAAACATCAAAATATACTGGACCATGTGCCAGACTAGATTGAATTATTCCCATCAAGGATTGTTTCCAATTCAAATTTCTACCATCTCTTAAAGCTGCTATAAATCTTTCTGGTAAACCTTCTAAAGTTAAAGGTCTAAAAGCAATTTGAATTAATCCTATATGAATAAATTTATAATTTTTCATATAAGGTATAATATCTTTATTATTTAACAATCTAATAACCATTTCTTCATTATGAAGAGGTACTGATGATTCTGTAGTTTTAACTACTTGTTTAAAACCAATTCTTTCAAAAGTTCCTAACTTATAGATCATTTTAGATTCTATCTTAGGAATAGTCCATTTATTCAATAAATCTAAATTTTCAGGTAAATCATATTCTTCATTTAAACTGTTATGAACAGTTTCCTTTAAACTGAAAATATTCATTTGAATAAAAAGTGCTAAATTATTAACCAGACTATTTCTATGGCTCTGATATCATCTTAGGCTTGAAATCAAATTGATATTTCAATAATATATTTAAAATAATTAAACCAACCATTTCAATAATAATTATTATTATATTTGACGTAGGAATTATACTATTTTAAAATAAAAATAGAGTTTGAAATAGAATTTTGAGTACCTAATTACACCTCTCGACTTTTCCATACCTAGACATGTCAAAACGAGCTGGCGGGGCGGGCCAGCCCGCCACCCGCCGCAACCCGCCATTAGGCGGTGCGGGGCGGGCCAGCCCGCCATTTTGGCGGGCCTCTAAATGGCCAACCCAACCCAACCCACCTTGGGTCGCGGGTTAGACGGGCCAACCCGCTTTTTTTTTAAAAAAAAAAATTCGAAACATTAACATAGTAAAATGATATTAATATTATATCGTAGTAAACAATAATAAAAAATGATATTAATATTAAAAAATATCACGGTAAAATGATATTATAAAATAATATTATTTTTTCTCTGTCGAGTTATTTGAGTTTTTTCCAGGTCCGGATATTAAATTTATTTATTGATAATATTAGAAAATGATATTAATATAAAATTCTGTTATGTTAGTTGATGATGCTAATATATTATTTTTTTTTAGTTTCAAAAAAACGTATAAGAGGATGGATATAAGTTTTGATTCAGGTATGATTCTTTACATTAACAAGTGGTTGTTGGTCAATTTCTTCTATTAAAGTTCTGTATATTGTAGAATTTTAGTATTAATACAATTAACTAAAGGCAATTAGAAACAGGAAGAGGACATCAAAGGAATGGAGAATCTCATTCCTTACTAAATATAACATTCTATCCTAATCTGGCGGGCCAGCCCGTCCCGTTTAGGCCCGCCCCGTCTTGGCCCGCAACCCAAACGGGTTCAGCCCGTTTGGCCCGCCTCCAAACGGGCTGCTATTTTATCAACCCAACCCACTCAATTTTTATAGCGGGGCGGTCCGACCCGACGGGCCTGACCCAATTTGACAAGTCTACCCACACCTCTCTCTATCTTCCTTGGCCCCTTCCGAATTCCGAACCCTGAATCATCCAAAATCATAGAGCAAACTGAATCGGAACTTTGCGAGAATGAGGAGTGGTTCGTCGGAGACGAAATTGGTTCAGGAACTGATTCTATACGCCGCGAGCGCCGCCCTCAGCTGCTTGGTGTTGTTCGTCGGGCTCAGGCAGCTCGACCCTAACCGCGAAGCTTCCAAAAAGGCTCTGGAGAACAAGAAAGAAATCGCCAAGCGTTTAGGCCGACCTCTCATCCAAACAAATTCATACGAGGTTCCTATTGCCTCTGTTTCTTTTCTTTTCATTTCGAGAAATCGTCAGAATACTCCCGTTTTGCATCCTTGTGCCGAAAGATGGGTTTTTAAGCATTTTAATGAGTTGAGACTGCTTCGGAAATTTGACGATGTGGATTTTAGTATGAAGCGCGGGTATCGACGTGGTTGGAGCTTAAGTAGATGCTTTTGATACGTTTGATATTGCGGATAACTATTAGTTTTACTAAATTAAGATAAACATTGTAGAGGTTTGTTTCCTGAAGATTTGGGCAGATATTTGATCCAAAGCCCGTGGGGATTCAAAATTTATGTGTAATTCTAACAAATACATGGAATCACCCACTCGCCTCACTAGTCACTTAACCAATCGGAAATTTAACGATGTAGATTTTAGCATGAAGTGAAGGTATAGACTCCGTTGGAGCTTAAGTAGATGCTTTTGATAAGTTTGATATTGTGGATAACTATTAGGTTTACTAAATTAAGATAAACACTGTAAAGGTTTGTTTCCTGAAGATTTGGGCAGACAGTTGATCCAGAGCCCATGGGGATTCAAAAATTACGTGTAATTCTAATAAAGACATGGAATCACCCACTCGCCTCACTAGTCACTTGACCAATCGGTAATTTGATGATGTAGATTTTAGCATGAAGTGAAGGTATCGACTCCATTGGAGCATAACTAGATCCTTTTAATAAGTTTGATATTGTGGATAACTATTAGGTTTGCTGAACTAAGATAAACATTGCAGAAGTTTGTTTCCTGAAGACTTGGGCAGACAATTGATCCTGGGAAATTCATATTATCTATCATCTGATCGAAATAAATCCACCATTATTTTTGTATCTACGTGGCCAGTAAGACGAAGAATCGTTTATGTTCAATCTTGCGTATCTGATTTAAGTTTCAGTGTAAATTTTAATGTATTTTTGGTTAAGCTACTGAAGCAAGCTTTACTGTTGAAATTGCTTAACAATATCTGTAAATAAACATGCTCTGCTTATTGCATATTCCTTTCATGATGACACAGGATGTTATAGCATGTGATGTCGTCAACCCGGATGAAATTGATGTGAAATTCGATTCTATTGGAGGATTGGATTCCATTAAACAAGCATTGTATGATATTGTCATTCTGCCACTACGAAGACCCGAGCTGTTTTCTCGGGGGAAGCTTCTTTGTCCACAAAAAGGTGTTTTGCTATATGGACCACCGGGCACTGGGAAGACAATGCTTGCAAAAGCAATTGCAAAAGAGTCAGGAGCTGTTTTCATCAATGTTAGAATATCAAATCTAATGAGCAAATGGTTTGGCGATGCACAGAAATTAGGTATTTCTCATAAAATTTCTTAAACTCCGTTCGGCTTTCTCCGTATTACATTTTCTGGGTTGTGTGTTTTAATGTTTGTGACACCTGAAGAAACTGTGGGAGATGGGTTGGTTTTTTGTGTTTAAGTTAGTCTGTAGATGTATCTTTGTGATGGTCACTGAGAGCATTATATTGTTTTTAAAAGTTAGTAACTTATCCTTTTGTTTAAAGTAGAATGATGGAAAGAAGAATTTGTGGGGCTCTGTTTCAGAATTATCTTATTTTCAAGCAAGGATTTCTTATATAGGTAGAACACCTCAGAAATGTGAATATTGATTTTATTTATTTAAAAATTTAAACGATATATTTGAAAGGAGGATTTTCTATTTCTTCTTTTCCATGTTTTTCATGAGATACGGAACTTTTAAAACTTAATGCTCATTATTTTTGTGCTAGTAAGATTTGAAGACACTTGGGTTTTTTAGCAGTTCTCTATAATTTTCTTCTGTTTATTTTTTCTGTACTATTGTTCTGCAGTGGCTGCTGTATTCTCCTTGGCCTACAAGCTCCAGCCAGCTATTATTTTCATTGATGAAGTGGATAGTTTCTTAGGCCAACGCAAGAGTACAGATCATGAAGCACTGACAAATATGAAGACCGAATTTATGGCTTTGTGGGATGGTTTCACTACTGATCGTAAGTTCTTTTATAATCCCATTTAACTGTTTTTTCATGCTCCATGACTGGAGTTTTGCCTTGCGAGGTTCCTCGTTCATTTCAGTTTTATGGGTTGTTTTAGATTGTATCATTGTTTGAATGGCTTGAATTGGTTGGTGTAGAAAGCGCTAGGGTGATGGTGCTTGCTGCAACCAATCGTCCATCAGAAATTGATGAAGCAATTCTTCGACGTCTTCCTCAGGCATTTGAAATTGGGATTCCTGATCGCCGAGAAAGGGCAGCTATATTGAAAGTTCTTTTAAAGGATGAGAAGGTAGCAGATGACATTGATTATGACCGAATTTCCGGCCAATGTGATGGATACACTGGTTCAGATCTTCTAGAACTTTGCAAAAAAGCAGCCTATTTTCCTATTAGGGACCTGCTTAATGATGAGAAGAGTGGAAAGCCAGCTCCGGTCAGTATTTCCTTTTTCTTTTTAATTACATTGGGGTGGGGGATTTTTTGCTTTAACCTGGGTTTGAACTCGGGCTGGGAGAGGTTAATGCAACTACACAACTGGGGGTTGGTGGCCGGTCAGTATTTTCTTTTGTTACTTATTTATGTTAAAAGTTTGCTTCTTGTTGGGGCTAGAAATTTTAGGTTAGTTATCTGTTTTTGAATTTTCATTTGTATCTTCATTTTAGTACAACTGTGTGCTATTACAAAATATCAGATACATGATCCAAAGCTAGATAACCAACATGTTTCTTGATAGTAGATTCTTAAGTTTTATAAATATCATGCTTTCCGAACTCCATCTAGTTTCATTGCTATGCTACGAAATTAGAAGTGTGCTGATTTGGTTGATTGTTTGCTGGATATTTAATGTCTGTTTTGGTCCTATGTATTTGTCTCATTCCAAGTCATCAGCATTACTCTTGAACTTGTGTTTTTGGTACAAATCAATCTTGTGAATTTGGCGATGCACTTTTGGTCCAGAGGAAATTGCAATATCTTGCAGATTGGCGATGATGACTTTATGTGATTTTAATTCTGGTTACTTTGTAAACATACTATTGCCAAATGTTGCTTCGTGTATATATAGTCGTTTTTAAGTTTAGTGCTTATGTATCCTATCTTGGTTTAGTGCCAATGTTTCCCATCTCGCCCAAAATCTAGCACTGAATTTGCACTGATCGGGCCACGGTAATAGTTGCTTTAATTTGACGGGGCTGGTTATTCAAAATTTTCATCTTATATATTATGGTGTCGGTTTTCGTTTTTAGGAGCCAAGACCTTTATCAATGAATGATTTGGAAAGGGTCCTCACCACGACCACAAAAACAAAAGTTGCAGCAGGTGAATACATCCGATTAAGCTCGCTGTCGTCAGGATGGTCAGCCCAAAGAGAATCAGATGATTATCAAACTGTCATTAATGAGCTTTCTAAGCTGGTGGTTTCCCAAATTTTGAACATTCGGTCGGATGCTCAAGATCATTAACCGCCACATACTTATAGATTTACACCATGCTAATTAATTGTGTATGCCTTCGTTTTTTGATACCTTCTTTTGAAATGCTCTCACATGTGAATGTTAACTGTCTTATGAGATTTTTTACATGCTATCAGCTTATATTAGAATCTTAATGCAATAAGTTCATCTATGCATAACCATATTCTTCTAAGGGAAAGGATGCAAATGGATGGAGAGAGTTAACTAAAATTTTAATTTTGGTCAACTGCAATTTTGGTTTTGCATGTTTGTGTCTTTATGATTTTAGCTTCTTTATCAAATTTTAGTTTTAATTTGATTTTTTTGTTTTTTTAAGTAGTTATATTTTTCACGCGATGTTAACAAATGCAATGTTAGGTTTGTCTAATCTATTTCTGTTTATTTTGACGGAAGTTTAAGGATAGATGTAGGTATGTAGGCAATCTTGTCGGTCAATGACAATCAGTTGCGGAAGTAAACTGACTGAAAGATAGAATTTGTAACTGAAATAAAATGACACAAGAGTTTATGGATGTTCGGAGATTGAATTCCTTCTACGTCATTCTTTCTATCACAAAGATAGGATATTCACTAACAGAATTTGATCAATACAAGATCGTATAGACCCACTTCAGTTTTGGACTTAACACTGCCAAAAACTGAAACTCTTAGTATACAATTTTCTTACAGTTCGTAAACTGATCTTAGCACAATTGAATGAATATACAACAAATGACTTGTGCTATTTAAGCTCGAAATATAACCTTGAATGCTACTGATATTCTGATAACTGTGAGCTTGTGAATGTTTTTAAGCAGCGTAACAGCAAGATGAATAGAAGCTTGTTGTTTTTCAACTACTCTTTTTGCCTATTTATAGGCATCTCTTCAACGGTAACAATAAATACAATTGGATTCTTTATAGCTGTTGATTGCCACGTCAACATTCTTCTGACATTTGTACACTGTAGATTCTGAAATGCGGCGTTTCACTACGAGTTGCAGTCTATTTTTACTATTTGTCGGTTGTCATTCTCAACTGATGACGTGTACATCTGAGAGATCAGCTGAAAAACACTCTGTTGGAAAGCTCATAACTGATTGTAACTGATCAGTTTGTTTGATTCTGCTCAACTGATCAGTTCAATGTAGATAAGATTCAGCTGGCTTCAGTTGTCGTTGATAATGTACGCATTAATCTTCGGCTATTGGCAACTATCAGTTGTATGATTTTAGTCAGGTAAGCTCATTCTCTGATCGAGCCAAACTTGCACAGTGAATAGTCCCAAAATTTGTTTTATAAATGAAAGCTCGATTTAAAATATCGCAAGTGCACGATAGTCAAGTTATAATAAACGTACGTGAATACGAGTATCGATCCACAAGGACTGCGTTACACTATTCTTATTTTCACTTAAATTTCTCTAGCAACGATAGATGGAGTTGGTGATTAAACTAAAGTGAATTTAATACTAAAATGATTAAAATGCAAGAACAAATAATCAAGAAATCAATGATTAAATTGGATGAAAATCAAATGAGAAACGAATTTGTTGGGAATTATCAGTTCACCTACCACTCGTGTTCAGATAATTAGACTCGACTTTTACTCGTGCATTCGACGGAATTCCCTAGACTAATCAATATACTCTGTCGAGCTATATTAATACTAATCATAAACATGCAGTAATCAAGTGTCCTCAATTATTTAACAGTTCACGATTGCATTACGTTCTATGGAATCCACTAGCTTTCATCCGGGTGAACTATTACTATCGACACGTACCCAATTCCGTATGTCTACTAAAATTGTAAGTCCGTGGTTTATACTATGCGATCCTATTGTTAATTAGTCTGTCGAAATCGTTAACAACATGCAATAATCAAAGGAAGATAGCTAGGCTTCGCTTGAAACAAGAAATAACAATAGCATAAACAAATCACTTGTAAAAATGTCAAGAAATAATGTTAAACAACGAGTATGGGTAGGATCCCCTCAAATCCCAACAAATTTAGAGTTTAGCCAACCAAATTCATACTAAAAATCAACAATCTATGCAAGAGAAAAAAATACTGAATAATAAAATACTAAATATGACGATGGAAGATGGCTGCGACGCTTGGAATTCTCGAGTTCTTCGAAAGTCTTCCTTACTCCTAGCCTTCTCTCCCAGAAAAAATGATGAAAATATGATGTGTAAGTCTGAAAAACGGCGCCCAATCTCGTGTATTAGGTTAGTGGTCTTGGATAGAGTCCATGAAAATAGAAACAAATCTCGCAGAATCTTGCTGGATCGCGTAACTCGCTAGGGCGGTAGGTTTTGACCGCTGGGGCGAGTGACTCTCGAATAAAAACTTTGAGCCTTCTCTCTA
This sequence comes from Primulina eburnea, assembly GCF_022965805.1. Taxonomy (NCBI): domain Eukaryota; kingdom Viridiplantae; phylum Streptophyta; class Magnoliopsida; order Lamiales; family Gesneriaceae; genus Primulina; species Primulina eburnea. The sequence continues at coordinate 15,641,376 of NC_133112.1, read as the reverse complement.
GTCTCGCTGGGGCGGCCACTTTTGACCGCCCGAGCGAGAGATCTTCTGTTAAATTCTCTTGTCCAGGCTAGCAGTCTCGCTGGGGCGGTCAGTTTTAACCGCCCTAGCGAGAGGTCTTCTGTTCGATATCCTCGGTAAGACTAGAATGCTCGCTGGGGCGGTCAGTTTTGACCGCCCTAGCGAGGCTTCTTCGTTGTTGTGCCCATTTTCTGCTATATTTGGTTCCATTCCTACAAAATACCACAAAACACACGAAATCAGTCATATGCTAAATAATGCAAACAAAATGCAAGAATAAACTAGAACAAGCTAATATGATGTATGAATGCGACTCGAAACCAACACTAAAAACACGTAAAAACGAGTCCTATCAACCCCCTCATACTAACCTTTTGCTCGCCCTCGAGTAAAATAGGTTAAAGCACGAGATTCTAAACAGACAAAATAAATAAAAAAAAACGAAATAACCAACACCAGAAAAAGTTAATGGTGAGTTAACAATTTTATGTTCGTGCCTCAGTAAATTTTTTCACATCATAATCAAGTCATTTCACAAATAAATACTCTTTTTCATCTACAAATAAGTCTTGGCACTAATTCGAACGTGTGTGTGTCATGGTGGGTCTAGTCATTCGTACGTCAAATAGATCAATCGTCAAGTTATGCAAGTCACTCAATTAACACTTC